>NC_140559.1:40852450-41531021 GCF_057381845.1 Rhamphochromis longiceps
AAAGCTAAAGACTGAATGTAACTAAATAAAATAAATTAAACTTATTCCAACAAAATTCCGTAATTGTTTTACTGTAAGAACAATATGATTTATTTCATTCATAAAGTAATTTGATTATTAGTGATCAGGGATGGTAGTAACGCGTCACATTACTGTAATCCGTTCACTTTTTTCAAGTAACAAGTAAAGTAAGGGATTACTATTGCAAAAAAAGTAATTACAAGGCATTACTAAACAGCAATTTTGTTTGTGAGAGTGTCTCATGACCATGACATACACGTGTGTGATGTCTGTGCCAGCAACAGACGTGTGTAGATACACAATGTGTAATATTTATCTTGATGCAATGTGCATGAAGTCAAAAGATTAAAACTAATAAAATTATTTTTAAAAAGAGATTTTTTCATTTGATTAAATTTCATATGATGGATTATGCAGAAAAAATAGAATTGGGCTGAAATGTCTATTGCTTTATTATGTATTCAGGTTGTGTATCGTGTTTTTAAAAAGCAACTAAGTAATAAAGTAGCTAATTACGTTTAAAAATAATTAATCAGTAAAGTAACTGGATTACTTTCTTGGAAAAGTAAACAGTAGTCAGTAACTAATTACTTGACCAACACTGTTAGTGATCCTGTGAAGTACCTGAGTCTGTTTCAAGATTCACTTCATCGTAGTCAGAGCTCCCATCTGGGTCATCATTTCTCCCTGTTCAGATAACAGTGTTAGTATATTTAATTTTTTTAAAAAGCTCCCTTTTATCATTATTTCGAGATTAGGAGTTACAATAACATATTAATAAAGTGTGATATCCTTGCATTTTTACACCTATGGGCAATTTAGTTTGATCAATTAACCTATCCCTACAAACTGCATGTTTTTGGACTGTGGGAGGAAGCGGGAGTACCCTTGGAGATCCCACACAAACACAGGGAGAACATCCACACAGAAAGACCCAAGCCTGATGGTGGAACTGAACTCAGGACCTTCTTGCTGTGAGATAACAGTGCTAACCACTGTGCCACCGTGCTGCCCAGTTGGTGGGGTACATTACTTGATCAAAATCTAAATTGCCCATTTGTGTGAATGCAGGAGTGAATGTGAGTGAAAATGGTTGTCTGTCACTGTGTGTTGGCCCTGCGACAGACTGGCGACCTGTCCAGGGTGTACCCTGCTCCAGCACCCCCACAACCCTGAAAAGCATAAGCGGAAATGAATGGATGGATGGATCCTTACATTTTCTGAACTCAGTCTTCTCATCAATAACTTTAAGCTCAAGAGTAGATGTGACATTTCTATGTTCATCTGCTGGTCCACCTTAAATAATAACATGACATCAGGTCTGATCAGTCAGTTTATAATCATTACATCTTTTATAGCTCTGTTATTATCAGAGGTTATACTGTACCACCTCCAGCATTTCCAGAGAATCTGACTGTTTCATAAATTGGAAAATCACCTGCAGGGCAGACAACAAAAGAGAAATTACTTTTGTATGATATCTGTTTATTCACAAACTTAGTGTTAAAAATATTGCAAGTCATAGTTTCTAGGACTGACCAGAAAGAATAGTGGTGTAAACGTCATTCTCATCATTGTTGGTGATGAGATGTGCTGGTGATGTGCTCTGAGACTGAGTGAGACTAAAATATGCAATAAATACAGTGTATCAGTGTATTTGCTGGGTATTTAATCAGTTTAATCAGGAATACCTATAATGTCATGTTATTTTTAAAATGAAAGAAAGCTTTTGCACCAACCTGTTACAACAACGATCTATAAAAAAAATTAAAAATTATTGTTACATTGGTTTGTAATCAGTTTACTTAAAATTGTCACATCAAATCATTGATGAGAAAAGCTCTCACCCTTTATCTTTCTGCAGCAACACAGCAGCAGCACGAGGATAATTCCACTAACAAGTCCGATGATGAATGGAACAATAAATGAACCGATTTCAGATCTGAAGCCTAAAGTTTCAGGTAAAATCAGACCAATAAGTCAAAACTCAAAGTCGAACCAGATCTGATAAAATCAAACCTCAAATCAACTGTACTTAATGTGTAAGTTTAGTAAGTTTAGGCCACATCAAGAAACAATAATGTCACAACTTTTAGGGACTCATGAAATAAATGTTCTAGAAAAAAGTAAAGAAACAAAACGATCAAAAAAGACACATTTTAACATTAACAAGTTTTATGTTTAGAAGTCCCTTTAAATGCAGCCATTGTCATGGTTATTTTGAGTTTGAGATGTTGGGGGGTTTGCTTTTCTTTTTTTAAATCTTTTTATTACAGTTCTGTTCTTTGGGTCTTCAGGTTTATTCTAGGCTGTGATGAGTTTTGTGTTTGAGCTCCATAGTCTTCTGTTTATTTTCTATATTCCCAGCCATATTATCTGTATTTCTGGTTCATGGAACATAGTGGGAGGTTTAGAGCACCTGCACCCTCAAGGCCTTCCTTGTGGCAGAGAGATGTGCTACTTGGCTTAGTATATGCATAGAAGACTTATCAGAGTTGGATGCTTGCAGGGATGGGAACTAAGGGTGAGAACTGGAAAGTATTGGATTTTCAGAGTATCTGCTGGTATTAGGAAGCCATGGATTGGGTGACCTGGGTACACCTGGGGATACTTCTCAATAAATTGGGAGGCCCTGAGGGCACCAGAGCTGCTGTCCCAGATCGGTCTCCAATTATGTTCAGTCTATGCTACATAGCTTATGCTTGGGGATACTTAAAAGTAGTTTTGTTAAAACTGTATTTCAATAAACATGTTTTTCTGCAATTTGAAGTCTCATCTCCAGTAGTCTTTTTTGTCTGTTTTAATTAAGTAGCAATTAAGTAGCTCCAGCTTTTGAGCCAGAAAGAAAAAATTAAATAAAGAAAGAAAGTACTTTAAACACACCTCGTACAGTGATGTTGACTGCATTGCTGAACTCTCCTGATCCAGACTCACACCAGTACACAGTAACACCCTCCTGTAAGCTGTGGATCTCATAAGAGGATCCACTCAGTTTCTGGCAGTCACAGCAGTGTGAAAAAAGCCTTTTTCACTAAACTTCCTCACTCTCCACTCAGTGAAGTTTCCCTCACAGGTCAGTGAGACAGAGTCAGAGGTGAAGTGTTGCACTCTGTCAGGACTCACTGTGAGACGCTGCTGAATGAACATCTGAAAAACAGGATGTAAGAAGGGTTAAATCAGGGTTATAATTCAGGCTCAATCTCCAATCACTGTGAGAAGCCTTCTCATTATGGTTCACATTTAGTCCAATGAGTTCTGAAGATTTTCAGAACTTTCCCTCTTCATTTTCTTACATCTCAAATTGCTTCCTCATTTCTTCTCCCTCTGCAGACTGCAGTCCTGTTTTCCCAGCAGAAGAATGTCCATCATATAGCAGCACCATATGAACCATATAATAGCCTTCATAGGTTACTGTATAGCATACATAAATGGGAAGTGGATCTTTACTAGTTGAGAGGTGATGAGCTATTCTGGGTATTTAGGAGAAAATCTATTTCAATTTGAAATAGCATAAAAACATAGATAAAGTCCTGATTGTTAGGTTTTGTATTGTTGATTGTCATTTATGCTTAGAAACATTTACCCACATATGCTTAGAAGTGTATAATCATTTGTAGATTGAAAGAATGTCTCATCCTAGGAGGTCTGTAACGGCTCTGAGTAGCATGAAGGGGGAGGGCGTTCACTCCCTCTACAGAGTGTTCTGGCATAAATCACACACCTCCTAGGAGAGGTCGTATCTTCTCTTGCTGATATATGGTATAGCAAACACACTTATATCTGTTTAAGTATAAGAGCCTTTTGTTCAGATGGACCCGCTCCTGGCACCAGCGTTTGGGGAGTCTTCACAGGGTCACACCTTGACCTCACACACACACACACACACATACACAGTATTCTTTGTTCACATGTATACCTATGTAAGATGTCATATGTTAATGACCCTATGCATATTCATATAACCACAATAAAAGGAGTGCTATGGGGAGCCTGGCTGAGAGTCTGACGGAGGTCAAGTGGTGGAACGACACTCGGCTCCAGGCAGGACTCCCTCATGCATGAGTAACATGAAGAACTTTGTCTACTTGTGTCTTGCTTTGCAGTGTAATTATATTGTCTTCAACGTTCCAGCGGATGGGTTCAAGCTACAAACCTATCACCTCTCAGATCTTCTTATCTCAGTGCACTGTAACAAAAACGAAAACAGACGTAACCAACACAATACTACTAAAATAACACATACTAGGGCCCGTTGCAGACATGTCCAAGCATAAAACCATCTCTCTCTCTTAGAGAAAGAACACAACCCAAAGCTCACTGATAAAATCAAGCTAGCGCTAAGCAAAACCCAAAAGTCAACCAGAAATTCACAGGAAATCTTTTGCTTCTCCTGGGACAATATTGTGTGGGAATGAGAACCTCAGGTGCCGTAACACCTTTTGTTCCTCCTTGAATTAAATCTCAATCACAGAAAATGCCGTACTCCGACCTAAAACTTACTCTATTAGTTCATCATTTTCACTCTGTGCCACTGTACCTCACCAGGGCTGTGTGAAGCACAATAAACAATTCAATCAAGGCCTTGAGCCATAAACAGACACCACACACAGACATTGTTTTCATGACCAAACTGTTTTAGACCTTATTCCTTAAATCTACATAAATGCCCTCTGGGTGACATAAAACACATTCTAAGTAATCAATGGCTTCTTATAACAAATTCTGTATATTTGGATGTTTGTGTGCAGCATTTTGCATATCAGCATAAGCATTTGTTAGCAAAGCATTCTTCATTGCATCAGTGTGTGTGTGTGTGTGCGTGCATCACTCTTCATTGCACAAGCGTGTGCATGTGTATGTGTGTGCATCACTTCTCAGTGACTCAGCATTTCAATTTAGGTGTGTGTGTGTGTGTGTCATTTCTCACTCAATCAACGAGTGCACATGTGTTCATGTGTGTATTTCACTTCATTCTGAATCGGTGTGTGTGTAGACGTGTGTGTGTGTGTGTGTGTGTGTGTGTGTGTGTGTGTGTGTGTGTGTGTGTGTGTGTGTGTGTGTTCATCACTTCCCTGTTCTGGTGTCTTGGGTAAACCACGGCCTGAAGCATGCCCTGGGGTCCTGCCTTCCTCCTTTTCAGTTTGTTTGCGACCATTGCTGCTGCTGCTGCTCAAAGTTCTGTCCATCCTGGTTCTGACCCCAATTGGGGCAGTCCTCTCTCCAGTGTCCATGCTCGCCGCAGGTGAAACCTGTATCTTCTTCTGTGTTTTTGTCCATTCTGAGGTGCCTTTTGACCTCAGTTGCTCCTCCTGTCTCGGTCACGCCCTTTTTGCTGCCCGATCATCCGTGTTGGTCCATCACTGTCCTGCACAGTGTTAATGCAGAGTTGTTAAGGTCAGCATTCCTTTGCTCGGCCTTACTTTTCCTTCGGGCTTGGCGGGCATCTCGTCACAGCTCTGTCAGCTGAAGCTGTCTGAGAATTTTCCCCCGTGTAGTGAAACGAGCCTTGGTTTTAACGCTCTCCGTCTCTGCTGCATGAGATCGCTTTCCTGCAGCACTGTTGACATTTTCAGGTTGTTGTTGTGGGTCCAGCTGCTGCAGCCTTTGGTCAGGGTCACGTCGAAGATGGTAGAGGGGAGAGCAGGAGTCCAGGTCAACCTCGGCTTTCAGGGCCAGCAAAGCAGCCTGTAATTAAACATAAAGAGAAAAAGCAAAAACAAAACAAAACAAAAACAAACAAACAGGAAAATTATGTTGTGTTGGCTGTGTTACAAAGAGAGGGGAGAAACACCGGGCCAGGCCCTGTGTCAGCCTTCTCTCCCCCTTTTTATTTTTTTTTCTCACAATATAATCAACTCATAACCCACCAAGTTGACAGGACGACATGCACATGTTCAAATTCTTAAGATCATGTCTAAACTCACAAAAGAGAAATTTCTTTCCGTCAGTAATCACTTGTGTTTTTGCTGGGTGTGGTTTCCATTACTATAATTTTGCTTCAGCCGCTGTGCTTGTGGGGGGTGGTTGGTCCAGGTCCGTAGCCACCTGTATTAACACAATAAGAGATTTATTTAATATCATTTTCATCACTGTTAAATAGACCAGCAGGCAACACGCCCACCTTTACAGCGCAGACTGCATGCCAGTCTCCCAACACACTCCTCTCTCTACTTCTCAATAATTCTCCACTCTCCCTTTATTTCTCCTTTCTCTACGTCAGTTTTAAAACCCAACATATTTCACACCACTACACACCTCGGACTATCTCTCTCTCTCTGTTTTTATTTTTTATTATTACACCACAGAGTAATACACCCAATTTAGCCCATCTATCTCTATGTGGCTCCAAATTGCCCTCTTTACTTAATTTCACACACTCGTCAGGGGACAGGCAAACAGCAATTTCAACCACTGAAACGAGGAATTCAACCCTTTTTCTTTTTATCTTTTACTCAACCTTAGATATCAAAGCATTTTCTTCTTCTATTCAACCTTTTTCTTTTACTAATATAGAACTCAACCTTAGATGTCAAAACATTTTCTTGTTCTATTCAACCTTTTTCTTTTACCTATGATAGAACTCAACCTTTGTTTGCAAAATGTGTCTTGTTCTAGTCCAGAATAAATGTAAACCCGTGATTACACAGTGGTTTCAGTATTACTCTGTAGCTATGCGGGGGTTCTAACGTCCCAAGTCGCCACCTCAGCTAACCAGACGCCGCTGGACCTGCCTGAGCGTCCACAGACAGGGGGGTTGCCACAACATAAACTCTCTTTAGGGGTTCCACTCCCAAGGTTGCTACCCTAGTTACCTCCGGGCCGCGTCCGATCTACCGGTTGGGAAACCACTCCTGGAACTAATCCACGAGGCCCATCAACCTTTGATCCTAAAATGTGTCTTTGCTCTAGTGTCCTCCCATTCACACATCAACCGTCACTGTCACCATGTTCATATTTCACACAATGAAACACACAGAGAGCGCGTCTCACACGCAGAAACACACACAGAAACCTCTGAGCTCACCTTTGAAAATGCAAGCGCACCACAAGCCAGACTCTATTTCACCTCTATTTCATATGCTAAACTTTGGCCGTGTTTTAGAAGTTTTCCCCGTTTCTTGCAACAGAAGCCAGTCATAGACAAAGTTAAATGTGGAGGGTAACGTGGGCTGCAACTCTAGTCTCAACGTAGAATGTTTTTAGTATCTTGCTAGAGCCAGTTCCTATGACACACTGGAATTCAGCCTAAACTTATGTTGTTAGTATCTCGTGCCGAAAACCAGACACCGACAAATTTAATGTGAAAATACGTGAAACTCAGCGAACAGATTAATTTGGAAAGCCCAATATGCACATTTGGTATTTATAATACAACAGGCTGTGCTTACCTTTTTATATTTGGACCGGTCCTCTGTTCGCCTCGCCTCACGATCTCACCACAGGCCAAATCTGCCCCTCCTCAGCACACCAAAGATCCGGGTCACGGCACCAAGTTGTTAAAATCTCCCAATTCTTTTAATCTTTGGGCAGAAGGAAGGACAATACTCGGTGTATAAATGCTCAATCAACAATTCTTTATTTTCATACAATTCAACACTTATGAGCACAAGCCATCATGATGGGGAGACATGCATGAAGAGGGTCACAGCAAATCTCAAAATGGTGACGGGTTACTCAGCTTTTTATAGCCTCTAGTGGCCCCCACCTAGTCGTAAAAGCCTAAACATTCACATTCTTTCTCTGTCACGGCGCCTAAGTTATGACCTCGGCTCCCTGTCTTTCTGCCCTCTGTAAAGGTGGGGGCATGGAATGTGGTCTGTTTCTTCTATTATCGGCACAAGGCCCTCTGCACACAACATTCTCTTCATGATTCAGCAGTATGAAATGTCAAGAAACAGTGTAACACATTCAACAGTGTCGAATAATACAGGTCAATCCAATAGATCTAATGATTTTTCACACTCTTTTAAGTCAGAAGTATAATGCAAACTAAAACTACATACTGATCACACACTCTATACTAAGAAGTATAATATGACCTACAGCAGTATCCTAATTCAACTACTTCAATTACAGATATAAGATAACATATAATAACAGAATAATCTCACAAAAGACAACACTTCAGGAACTAAGTAGGCTAGATGCGTTAGGTCAGACTGGGGAGAGTTTTAGTGTTATGTTATTGTGTTATCAGTTGTCAATTTGCTTCGGTCTTTTTTGCATTTTAGGTATATCCTAACTTTAGTAGTTTAGCTAGATACCTGGCTATTGTAGGGAACAGGTGCTTGTTCAATTGTATGCTTGAAATGGCTACATTTATTATAGGTGTTATGGCTCGCCCAGCTGGACGTTTGGAGATCCAAGATCCTCTCTAGTGTCTGGTCTAGTGTAAAGGGGGATCAATATCTTGCCAGAGTCCTCTAGCTTAACTCTGCTATTGCAAGATCAGACTGTAGCACTGTCAGTGTCAACACCTGTCGCACAGGTGCTTGAGGACAGGCCAATCACGCTGCCTTGCTTTGATCGGCTGTTGTTGGAGTCCTCGTTTGGTTCTAAACAGGACACTGGCCTGAAACCTCATCTGGCATACCTCCAGGGAGGAGCATGAACAGGAACAGGAGCTTCAGCTGAAAACAGTTGGAGTAGGCCCAACCAAATGTTGATTTTGCAAGGGAGAAGAGTCTCCTTTTTTCATTTGTCCGAGACTGTGATTGGTTCTACTTTGGGGAAGAATGATACCCATGCTGAAGAAGTAGAAAGCAGTGATTTAGATCCCAAAAGGTTGATTCTGCTCATCTGGATGTCACATTTTCAATAGGAGAAACATTTCGTCACTCATCCAAGTGACTTCTTCAGTCTTAGCTGACTGCAGGTTTTCCCAATCTTATAAACAGTACATTTGCACAATAACTAAAACCAGCCCACTGAATGAACAACAGGTTGTGAGGTCAGTGACCACTGATCAACAACTGCTCAATGGCCATGAGTACCATTCACAGAGAATTGGGCATGCCATCTTCGTCATCTTACAATGCTGTGATTGCAGACATACCCTTTGATCAGCGGTTGTTGATCAATGGTCATGACAATTTGCATAATAATCATCAATCATCAATCAAGGAACTGACCTCAGCCCATTGTTCATTCAGTGGGCTGTGAGGTCCAGAAGAACAGAATCAATCTTTTGGGATTTATTTACCCGGATGATTGAGCATGCATCTAGACAGGTGTTTTAGATCATCTCCCAAGCATTGTTGAGCCAGATGCTGAATCTAAAGTACCTCTTTACTCACTGGTGAGGCACTTGTTAGTATTCAGAAAATAGTCTTATTATTAGCTAGCTGCTGATGATCATTCTTCTACAGGGTATCTAGATATTACTAAGATTTACAACTGTATCATGCAGCACTTTTTCTGGCCAGGAATGAAAGTGGATGTACTGCGGTTCTGTAACACCTGTCACACTTGCGAGCTTGTGCCATGCCTACCGTTGCCCAGTGGAAAACATGAGGTGATGAAAAAAGAGGTGAATTGCCTAGAGGACAATGGTTTAGTCCAGCCCACTTACAGACCTTGGATCGCCACATGTCTGCTCACCCCTAAGTCTGACGGTACGCCCTGTTTCTGCACAGATTTTTGTTATTGCTGTAACTGTCTGTCAATGGAAAATTGTATTTAGTAGTCAGTATAATCTTTTAGTGATATAAGTTTGCATATGATAGAATACTGCATGTAGTTATTTGTATTAGGAAATATTCAACCATGTATACTTAGAGGCATATAATCAATTGTGTGTGATCTCTAACAGGCTGCAGGCTTGGTGTGCACTCCAGGAATGCACCCCCACGTCCTGGGAGCATGAGAGTTCGTACCTTGTTTTATTGTTTTACGGTAGGATTAACGTAGCTATGTCTGTTTTAGTTTAAGTGCTTCTTTACATATAGATGAACTGCTGGACTTCCTCACCATGTTATTTAGGGTGAGGGGGAGACTACCCTCTTTGTGACCAAGGATGTACCTTTTGTGCCTTCATGTTATATGACCCTTTGATCAGCAGGACACACACACACACACACACACACACACACACACACACACACACACTGAAGTATAAAATAAAGACAGGAGCAGTGCTCAGCACGAGTCTCTCTGTCTGGAGGCTGCCCTTGCTAGCAAGAAGTCCTGTGTGTTTCTCTTCTCTGAGTCTTTACTGAAGAAGTGTTTTATAACATTTTCCTTAACACTGTCTGTGACTCATTCCCACTCCCTCATACGGAGGACTGCATTGACAGCATCAGTCCTGCCAAATTTATCACTAAGTTGGATCCCTTAAAGGTTACTGGCAGGTTACCTTGACCCCCAGAGCCTGTGACGTTTCTGCATTTGTCACTCCTGAGAATTTTATGGAATTTTATGAATTTTATGTTTTTTAAGTACACTGTGATAGCATTTGGCATGAAAAACTCTCCTGCTATATTTTAGCATTTGATGCATCTGGTATGTGTATCTGATGATTTGGTGATATACACAGATGCTTGGGTGGATCGCATAGTCATCCTAGAACCAGTGTTTCAGTGGCTAAATCAAGCCTCCTTAACCCTTAATTATGCAAAATATGAGTATATTAAATTAAATATTGATAAAGCAATAGTTACATATATGGGTAAGCAGGTTGGTTTTGGACAGGTTCATCCAGTGGAGGCAAAAGTCCCTGTAATACTGAACTATTCGGTTCCATCCAGTTTGTCTTGTTTTTTTGACCGGATGTACAACCAGAACCAGCAACTAATGTGCTGGGTGTTGTTGCCACAGGATTAACACCTTGTGCTCAAACGTAAGAAAAGCCTCAGTGCCTCCAAACACATTCTCCTTTTTTCTTTTCCTTTCTCTTCTACTAACAGTACCACAGTTGTCACCTACACCCTGTTGGCCAACCGCACCAAAGGTGGTCGGTCCAGGAAATCTCATTCTTGACAATCTGCACGTTTGATTTCGCAAAGATTTTCCATTGAACGCCCTTCCTGACACAAAACTCCATATCTACCAGAGCTTGCCATATAAGGTTATTCCTGAAAAGGCTGAATGTTCAGAGCACTGTACCAATTCATGAAAAGTTGACTGGATGACAAAATTGTAAGACCAAAATGTGCACAAGCAACAGGGATGATTGATGCCCTGTTGCTTCTCTAACCAGCCTTGAGCCTTGGTTGGATAACTTGAGATATTAAAACCCTAGAGTATGGAGGATGACTTTTGGCAGGATGAGTGGAGACCCACAAAATCTGTGATGACTGAAATCCAGCAATGCTTTGGTAGACTATGGTACCATAGCTATGCTAATTTCCTTTTCCAGTTGTACTTAGCACCCGCCCACAGTGGCAGACTTACTACCAAATGGTTTGCTGATCATATTATTACTGTGTTTGGCCAGCCACCTCACCTGGCCTGAACCCTTTGAAAGTTCTCCTTGCTAATATCCACTAGAGTAGGGGTCAGCAAACTGTGGCTCCAGAGCCGCATGTGGCTCTTTCATCCTTATACTGCGGCTCCCTGTGGCTTGGGAAAATAAATTAAAGTATTTAGGCGAAGTGTATTTTATTTGTGTTAGTTCTTTTTTTACTTGTAGTTCAAAACTGGAAGATTATTGTGATGTTGAAATATTAAAATTACATTATATTTTATTATTCTTCATCACTCAAAATAAGCGTCACACTCGCACAAGCCAGTATACCCACCAAAACGCTGTGCATCGAGACTTTCAGCCCCAGGTTGGCCAAGTATGGAGTAATGTAAGAAAAGAAAAATATCAGAAGAAAATAAAACATTCAATGATGCCTGGGCAGATTCATTTGCATTTACTTCTGACGCGAGTGACCGACCAATATGCCTAATTTGTGGATTGTTGATCTTCGGATCCACATAAGTATGTGAGCAGCTATTCTCCACAATGAACTATGTTAAAAAGAATAGCCAAACAAATCGATCACACCTCACAAATGACAGCTTACAGTCCTGCAAAAAGATGAAAGTGACTTCGTACTTTTCTCATTAAGCACTTCATGGATTTCATAAGCAACACATTCTAGTTGTTTATACAAAGCATAAAAGGTGAACAAAAAGCAATATATACAGTGTTATCTTCATTTTAGATGTCAAAAAGTATTTGCGGTTCCCACTGTTTTATTTTCCGAGGAAACCGGGTCCAAATGGCTCTTTGGGTGTTAAAGGTTGCTGACCCCTGCACTAGGGTAAATGCTAAATTTATCCACTTAAACAAGTTTAATCAAACATAAGCAAATATCCATCAACAGCTGCCCAATTAGCATGTGATTTAATGGGGCACAATTCATACATTTTCTGTACTTCTAAAGAAAAAACAAAATGATTTGGTGGATAGAAAAATTCATTGCTAATATAAATAAAATACTATTATAACAAATAAATATAAGTGAATAAGCTCCCAAACAAAGATCAGCATTTGGTCTTTCATCTCAGCATGTCAGCAAGCATCCAAATTATTCAGCAGAAATGTAACTTTTATATAGAAATAATCATAAGTCCTGTGATTACTTTTGTATTAGTTCTATGAATTGATCTTTTTTCTTTTCTATGCTGGATATATGTTCATTTTCTTGTAATGTTTTTGTTCTCTCGTTTTCTTTTGTTTCCCACTGTTCAAAAGTCCAGTTTGGCCTCTGGGTGGTGCTACACATTCAGATTTTTTGGTTTCTGCAACACGCTGTAAACTGTGTCGACCTGTGTGAGCCGTTGTTGTGCCTCCTCCACTGTGGCAGTCTCTGAAGTATTTTGGTTGTTGTTGCCAGCAGAAGAGGCTTTCACTCCTGGAACAGTGTAGATGGTATCTATTGTGTAGCTTGCCATGGAGTTAATTTGCTCTCCTGGGCTGTTGGTCTGGCTGTACTGAAGGATGTCTGCATTCTCATAAGCAGGGTCAGCATCACTTGACGAAGACACAGTAGAGGCTCTAGACTGAGATGATGGCAGAGTACTAATGGGCTGGCTTTGTATTGAGCGGATAGTATTTGTTGGAGCCTGTAAATAATAAAGTCAAATATTCAGTCACATTATGACACACCACTGCACAAGTTATATAATATAAAATATAAACAGATATAAATATCTGTTAGTGAATGCAGCTTACCTGGTAGGATTTCCATTTTGCTGAAAATAATCTTTTAACTAAAAAGAAAGAAACTGTTACGAAGACGCAGGCGAGTAAAACACAAACAATAATAAATGCAAGCGCTCTCGTTGGTGGAGGGTGTTGTGCATTCTCTTTATCATCAGGATTAGAGTTATTAAAACCTGCAGACACAGAAACGTAATTTTAATGAGCAATTTTTTTCAGACATAAAAAGTAAAATAATTGTATGACAAGAAACAACAATGTACATATTTAAATAACAGGGGAAATATAATTCATGTAAAATGAATCAACAGCATGTTATTTAAAATTAATATTTAATACTTACACCTTGTTAATGTTTCAGAAGAATTACTTGTGCTAACATGGTTGTTGCCTCTACAGACCACAGCTCTGTTCTCAGTGAAGATGGTGATGTTGACCTCACTGAATGATTTCTGAGATCTTCTGCAGCTGTCTTCATCACAAACAGACCAAAGCCAATAATCCTGAATGGAGCAGTTTACTGTGATACTGCAGAGTCCAGCAGACTGGTTGGAGCCCAGCTTTAACATTGTAATAACAGGTGTGGGAACCATGTCTGTAACATTGAGCCAAACAGATAAATTAATGATTTAATGCAAAAAAGAGAACTGACAATGACCCAGGTGATTCTAAAATTGTAGGATATATGATGTTGTGATTAAAGACAATGACAGATTCTGTTTTTCTTTCAGTCACAAAGAAATGTAAAAGCTTACTGTAAGACAAATTCTACTAAATCCAGAAATATTTGAATATTTAAAATAGGACAAGACAAAGTTCTGCTTATAACTTACCTTGAACAATGACTTGATGTTTCTCTGACACTGAAATAAAGTCACGGCTGAGTGAGAGTTCATATATGCCAGCGTCTGTATCAGCCAGGTTTTTAATACACAGGGAGAGGTTTCCAGCACTATAAACCACTCTGTCTTTGTATTTTGGATTGATTTTTCTATCATCAGCAATAATTGTCTTGTTAAATTTCCATTCGACACGTTCATATTCTGGCAATTTCTTAACATTCAGACACACTGAGCTGTTTTTTAGTCCATAATATGTCGTTGGTGGGTCCTCTGCCATGAGACCTAAGAGGAAAAGTGCAGCAAGAGTCTTAAAATACATTATTAAACCTTAAAACCACAACATGCACACAATAGATATATTCTAGTAAGTGTATGGTGTATGAAAGAGGAAATCACTTTGACATCCTTTGTTTTGCAACATAATGTTGCAAAACAGTAATTCCTTTTTAATCAAACTTCCAAGGAAAAAATACATTTAATTTCACTCATTAAACTTTGCTTCATTCATCACAATTGCATTTTTTCCCTAATGAAATCTCTGATACATATCTTTAAAAAATGATTTGATAATTAGGTCAAGTTTGGCATTAGTTATGTAAAGAACAAAAACATTTTCATTCAGCTTACCTGTAACAATCCAAAAACTCAGAAGCAGAATCATTTTTAATCTACACAAATTTATCTGAACGTAAGAAAAGTGGAATTCATAAACAGGAAATCTGCTGTGCATGGTTTCTCTGCTGTAGCCAGCTATGAATGCAGCAAATATGGCAGGTGTCAGAGAGAAAAAGAAACGCTTCAAAGCCCAGGAAGCGATGCATCATCTGCTGGATCAGAGAAAGAAAAAAAAATCTGCCAAATGCAGCTAAACTACACTTCAATTAATTAATGATGATCCAGATATTTCTGTTCATTCATAAATGTTATGATTAAAATACAAGAGGTGACGAAGACATTAGGGTAGTGTGTGTGTGTGTGTGTGTGTGTGTGTGTGTGTGTGTGTGTGTGTGTGCGTGTGTGTGTGTGTGTGTGTGTGTGTGTGTGTGTGTGTGTGCGTGTGCGTGTGTGTGTGTGTGTGTGTGTGTGTGTGTGGTGCTGTAAAGACTTTAGCCTGTTGCAAATAAATCCTAATATTTAAGGTTAAACAAGAAGAGATCAGGGTTAGCGTGTGGAAAATAAGAGAGAGCAATGGTATGAAGGAAACAGATGCATACGTATGTGTGGTTTTTGTATGAAGTCTGTGTGCAAATGTGTCTGTGGTTGTTAGCATACTAGCACAGAAACATTTTACATTATGGTTAGAGCCGGAAGCAGCAAGTTTTCACATTGAAGAAATTGATCTCTTATCAGATGCTGGTAACATTTATTTGGCATCTAAAATTTATGATTTTAAATATTTTGCATTGTGAATTAAATACACATTTTACAAACTCATTGTTCCTACTAAAGTGCACTATAAAGGTCACAGAGAAGAACCAGGCAAATATAAGATGAAGGACAAAAAATGCCTATACTACTGTAGTACCAATTTATTGTGGTATACACTGTCTATATACTATGGTAAGATATTATCAATCATATAAGATGAAGAGTGGAAAAGTAATTGGTCCAGAAGTATGAATGTTTATGATAGAAGGCAGGGGATTTTATAACCATATTTTTCAGCATAATCTTGGAGAGTGAGAGGTTGCCTGAAAATTGAACAGAAAGAGTACTAGGACAGGATGATGTGCAGAGCTGCAGTAACTACAAATGGATAAAGTTGATAATCCATATCTTTGTGGAATGACATCAAGGCGATGAGCAGTGAGCATCAGAGAAGAAGCACTACAGATGTCATGTTTGCTTTGAGAGTGTTGATGGAGATGAGGTCAGAAGGAGAGCCTTTGAGGAAATGAGAAAGCATATGTTAGGGTACAAAGAGTGTAACTGTGGTACTGCAAGAGGAAGTAATGAGTGGCCGTGAAATGTGAGGGTGGTGTAGGACATTGTATCTGTAGTGAGAGTAGAGTAGTAGCGGGTGGAAGAGAGCCTGGAGAGGTGGAGAGAAAAGGAATGAAAGTCATTAGAAGCGAGACAGAATACAACTCGGTCCATTACTTTGGATGGATCAAAGGATGGATAAGGGTGAGTTTCAAGGGTGATTTCTGACAGAAAGATAGCAGCAAGAGTGAGAGAGAAGGTTTACATGATGGTAGTGAGACCTGCAGTGGCTGGAGGTGGAGCTGGAGATGTCCGGATTTTAATTGTGAGTGACAAGAATGGACAAGATTAGAAAGGAGTACATCTGAGGAACAGCTCAAGCTGAGCAGTTTGGACATGCTGAGATGGTCTGGACATGTGCAGCAGAGGGATAGTGGACATACTGGACAAAGGAGTTTAAGGATGTGGTGAAGGAGGACATGCAGATTGTTAACGTGAGGTGGAGGCAGATGATCTGCTGTCACAACCCTAAAAGGGAGCAGATGAAAGGAGAAGATGACCTTTCATCTTCTCCTGTCACGGTCAGCGGTTTGAGTTTTTGTGAGTTTGTAATTCTTTTGGGTTGGAAAAGCATTTTATGTTCACACTCTATGTCTCGCCCTTTCGTGTCTTGCCTCTGTGTTTTAATGTTTGTCTCTGGTCTTTTGTCTCTTGGACTTTATATGTAGTTTAACTTCCCTTGTCTCATTAAACCTGATTTGCTACAGCTCTTGTCCCACTTGTTTCCTTTCCCCTCTATACCTGGGCTGTATTTATTGTCTCTCTTTGTTGTGTCCTCCTTCAATGCTGTGTGTTTCCTAATTATTTTTCTCATGTATATGTTTTTGTTATGCTTTGATTGACAGATTGATATTGAAATGATTTTAATCACTCTCTTAAAAGAAGTCAAGAACCCAAATGAGGCCAGATACGGACCCAGGAGACAAAATTCAGCTTTTATCCGATTATTAAGTGATGACATGACGAATCCTACTTCCGGGCCTAAAGTAGTCTGCGTTTAACATGGCTTTTGTGTTGTTAACATGTTTAATGCTTTGTATTTTCTTCTATTTAATCTCAAAAAGCTCCTAAAAAAAGTCAGTGATCACTGTTGACCTCCCTCGGCTTTTATTGCCACTAATCATTTATTTAAGCTCAGTTTTTAAAACCTTAGGATGTAACTACAGCCCAGCCCATGCAGCAGTATATGAATGACTAACCTCGTATTGTGACCACATGGGTGTTACAGTGGGTGGTTCTTGTATTCACTGAATAAAAGGCTGCAGGGAAGGCTGTTCTTTGAAGTTGGCTGGGAAACAGGTGAGGAGCATTCATCTCCAAGAGCCTGGTTCTGACCAGGCTTCCCTTGCAAGTTAAAATGGATCGCTGTTTGTCTTGCTTTGTTCACTGGTGATAAGTCTTGTGTTACATGTTGGGCCTGCGAGCGCAGACCCAACATGTAACACTAGTCTCATGTATCTGTGAGCCGGCCTGGGTCTCTACACTGTAGCTTACTTTTGATTTTCCCTTGTTGATGCTCATAATAAATATATTAATTGTATAATTAAACCTAAAGATGAGCATATCATTTGAAATGGTACAGTTTCACTTTAGTTAGTGAAGTAAAATCACTTGCGTTTAGTGGTAAATTAATATGTAGCACTGATAAAGTGGTGTTCCTTACTGTTCAATCACTAGGTTACTAATACTGAATGAAACAGGATAACTAAACACTCTGGTGAGTCCACACACACTCATTCCCAAACATTCTGAAAATACAACCCTTGCTGCAGCCCTGAGTCTTAGCTGGGGTGCAGTGTGGCCTAAATTGAATGGTCACTTCACTCATAAACAAGCCATAAAATAAAAGGCACATGCAAATATCAGTACTCATGGCTCCTGATAGTTTAAAAGGTGAACATTTGCCTGTTTAAATCATAAGAACTGTCACTATACAGAAATGTGCTTCTGAATGTGGACGATGTGTCTTCTGACTTTGTAATGCAGTTGTGCTTCTGTTGAGTGATGTAAACAACCAATCGATCTACACTCTTCAAACATCAAAATTGATCATTTGATTTTGTTTATGACACAGCACAGGTGAGTTTTCCCACCTTCTCCTCTTTGTAACTTCACACGATCTTTCTGTTTTCATATTTTGGACATGATTTTGGAGTCCACCTTCGCTGTAGCAATTGACCGCAAAATAAAGCTACCGCAAATGTACAACTCTACATCCGGTCTTAAAACAGGAAGTCAGCATTTTCTCGTGCACAGGGTCTATTGGTTTTGAAAAAACCCTTTCAGACTCCTAATTACCTCTTGGTAGGTTAAAACAGCTCCACACGCCAGGTGACTGGTCAGTCATGAAAATAACAGCGTGCTGCTTGTCTACAGACTAAAATGTCCACTTGATAGCATTAGCTGGTCTTTCTACAAACTCACACACACAGTGGACACCACACCTACCCGCCAAATCCCACCCTTCTACCTGAAAGTCTCACCAGATTAGCAAGCGCCACCAGAGCTTTAGAACATGCCAAATAAAATAAATGAAATAATAAAATGTAAATAAGTAGGCTGAGTCTAAGCAACACACATTATACATATACATATTTATATTCCGAAACTCTTCCAAACTCTTCCACTTAAAGTGTAAAAAATACAACTAGATAATAAGATGGAAGTCAAAGTCTAGCAAAAGCTGATTGTTAGCAAACATAAAATTAATATTTGAATTGACTGATCAGCTAAATTTAGCAGTAATATTGTATTTGTGGTAAAGCAGTTTATAGCATCATGATTATTATTAGTTTTGCACTTTTGGATAGTTTTGTGAAATATGAATTTGGTCCAAATTTATACCCCGTTTTGTGCACAGACACAGAAGTAATGGCCCTATTATTCATTAATGTAATATGAGCTATTGGTGCTTTTAGCTAATTCAGATTTCAGAACTTTATTTGCGGTGTGATCAGGATGGTTGGAGGCTGAATATTCATCATAAGCTGTTATAAAAGCACCAAGTATGACTTAAGTCATCAGATTATTTTTTAAGTGTTTGTTTCATAATTCTGACGGTATCTGCAGATATTTCAAAGACGAATACTTTATCACACACACACACACACACACACACACACAATCAGAGACTTGTGGATGTTGTAAATAAAACATTTATTATTTAAAGACACACTTGAAAGTGTATTAGCAGTTAGACCAATGAGCTTCCAGAATTACAAGCGAACCATATACATATACAGCTTATACAGGAAGCCTTTAATCAGAGACTCGTACTTAAGTGTTTTTACTTATTCTGAATATTTTTCATGTTCTTCACCAGCGAAGGAATCCATATTAGTATTTTATCTCTGCTGGTCATTTAATGTGGGGGAGAAAATACAAAATAAAGGAACTTTTTGCTATAACTATCTTTTTGCATGTATTCTTTATAAAACTGGGTTCCTGAAAAAGTAAATAAAATATTTGAACTTATTGTGTCAAAGTCAGTGAGTCCCCGTAAACTTTTATCATAACTCTGTTAATCTGCCACAATAACACAAAGCTTTACACAAGATGTCAAAGACATACAGAAACAAGAAATATAGATAAAATATTTATACATACTGTACATAAGTGTACAGAAGCCAAGAAAGGCTGTGATGCTGTGAATTTTTTAATGCTGTTATGTTAGAATAACTTGAATAACTCACTTGTCTGTATCAGAAAGAATTGCCACAACATTTGTAAACCAATTGTAAAGCGCTTATAAAGAATAATTTCCGCTCGTAGGAATGAGTAATGATAAAAGAGTGGAAAACACAAGCCGCTGTTTGTCTGATGTTCCTGTTGCACCACAAAGCCGCAAAAATGATTCACCATAGGGGTGAAAATAACACCTCTGCTTATCTGAGTGCAAGGATAAACACACAATTTTACTTTCTGTTTTGATGAGACGGAAAACTAGGGTTGACAGAATAAACCCATTCATGTGTCTTAATTCAATTTATTTTATGATTAGTCGCCTTTATGGATTAACGATACATGAAAAGTGGCGTCATGATTCCTGATAGAAAACCAAGAGGAAAATAGATCTTTACAGAAATAATAACGCATTATCAACAATTTACACTCCTCTGTATTTTAATAAGCATATTCAAAACAGCCAAAATAAATGTCCTCCTGTAGTTTGCTTGAAGCTCATGTTGTCTAATATACAAAGAGTAAACAACCTTTTTTTTCTTGGTATAAAAAATAGTCATTACCACAAAAAAACGACCTTTGTTATCTCAGGCTAACTTGTTATCATGACATAACAGCATTAAAAGATTATTTTAAAAGCACAGCGATTCAAGACTTCTGTGGGACTACGCGAAGCATACTGTAAAGAATATTTAAAACAGTTCACATTTAACATCCGCATTCAACATCCACACACAGAAAGTATTATCACACTCACTCGATAACAGTTTGAAGGTGTAAAAAAACTCGCTCGCACTCAAAACTCCACATGGTTTAAATCATATTAATACAGTGCATTAAGTATTAGAGTTAGTTCAGTTACTCTGTCTGTATAAAATGCCACCTTTTGTTTATGTTAAAATGCTTTTAGTAACATTACTAAACATATATGTACTCCAACGAACACAATGAGACGTCTGGATAAAAGAGCTCATTTTTCACGTAGTGATGTTGGTACTGCCCTTTAAAATCCCTCATTAAAATACTACAGTTCCAGTTCTCGTTACCTGTTGCAGGTATTTATTTATTTTTACAAAAAAGCAAAACCAGTACTGTGAATCAACACATCCAACCTTCAGCTTCACTGCAAAACTACTCTCAAGCCAGAATTGCCTCAGCATTTTTCTTCTTAGATAAAATGTTTTTAAAAATCCTAAATAATCCTTAACTTTGATGATTTTTGTTACAGATTGATTTTTTATCTGCTGCCCTGAGGACTGTGCTACAAAGTAAGATTTCATCTTATCCAGGTTAATCTTGGGTTTTCTGTACGATGTAGGTGGTTCATTTCTTACATGAAAATCCAGTGTTTTTAGTTTTTTCAATAACGCAGTAATTTAATGCATTACTGTAATCCAATAATTGCATTACAGTTAACATTTGTTGTATGTATATTTATGTTGTTGCTTTCATTGCAAAAGTAAGGGAGGTGGATCCAAAGAAAAAACATGGAACAAAAGTTTTGTCTTCTTCTTACACACATGTGCTATAATCAGCTGATTTCAGTTTGTGTGCTGGAGGAAGAAGAAAAAAGTGATGGTAAAGTGCAAACAGCTTCTGGGAAAGAAACGGCTGCATTATGTTACTAACACAACTTCAGCTCTTTACAACCATCTGCACAGGCAGCATGCTAACACTAAGCTAGCCAAGAGCCAGAGTGATGATAAAGCAGAGTGAAGCTGACCCCAGCCCAGCAGCCAGACCCTGAACTTTAACAGATAACAAACTGCTGAGAAGTCAGACTGAAGCCTCTGTTTCTACCTGTTCATGTTTCTAAAGTAGAATCACTGTGGCGACGACTTTGAAGTCTCTGGTTTTCATCTTTCATCTGCTTTGTTTTCATAAGTAAAAACGAAATAAATGATCGTGTGTGTGTCTCCTCATTGGGATATTGATTTGTGTTGATGTGTGGGACTGTAGACTCAGATTTATATTCTTAAATGGTAATTATGGGACACTGCTTTTCAGGTCATTTCATGGAGTAACAATAAGTAATCTCAGCAGTATAATGAATAACTTTCAACCTGATATCACACCAAAGCTTTGCCAGCAAATTTATTATCTCCCTCTGCTAGTAATGCAACCTTTGCATGCATGTCCATTTACTGCTTCGGAAAAGGAAAAGCATGAAATTGACACTTTGACCAACGTGTCTATTGCATGCTTTACTGTGATATTCTGTTTGGCAATTAAGTAATGTACTGAATTACTTTTAAGAAAAGTAATGAGTAATGCATGACTTCTTTTTAGTGTCCGGTGCTGCAAACCTAATTCGCTGACCAATCAGTTCTCCAGAAAATAGCGTCACCATTCCTGGAAGATTCCGCAGACAGTAGAAAGATTCTGCTCAGACAGTAGGAGGGTCTAAAGGTTTTTTTTATACTGTCTAAAATCTCTTTTTTCCCTGATGAGCATCATTCTCCTGTGTCTTAATGACAGAGCTTTGATATTGATAAGTCTTTTAATTCACACAGTTGGCCTTTTCTGCTGGCTTTCTTTCCTGGATTCAAATAGGCTAAACTTTATTAATATATCATCTCTTCTTTTCCAGTCTTACTGACCAAAGCACTCACATGCATTCATACATACATACATGCATTTTAATATTAAACCACTGTTCAGGACCCTCCCACCCCCAACACACGCACACACACACACACACACACACACACACACACACACTGACACTGCTGATTTCTCTGCAGCAGCTGTGTTACATTCAGCCTGTATTATTGTTGCCTTTCAAATGGACATGTAGGAGAAACCCTGGGTTAATTTAGCAAATTGATAACCAGCTTCATGTGACCACTTGACTGCCATTATTAGGGTAAGTGAATGTAGACAATGGAAAGATGCTCAGGGTATATTGAACTTGCTTTAAAGTTCATGGCTCATCTCGTTCAATTTTCTCTAAAAAATACGGTGTAGACACTAATTTGTTGACATCATTGAAAATACAAAATCTTTTAGCATGCTGTCGATTTGTATAAGTCAGGTTTGTAACTTGATATTCGAACTCTGAAAGGCTGTAAACATCTTCTTTGTTTGTTCTGGTATACAGCCTTGTGGTTAAAGAGTGTGTCTGGTTTTCATGCGCAGTCTTAACACCCAGGTGTTCAGTTTCCTGCCACGTACTTTAGAATAACTCGTGCATTGGCAGTTTAGGCTTCTTCATGAGAATGTGGTCGCTTCTTCTTTGTTCCTATCTTTGCCTGATCTCGGTTTCACATCAACTTTCAGAACTTCTTCTTTCACTCCCTTTCACACATTACTAATTCGAACACTCAGTGGGCTGCTGTCCCGAATACGACCTCTCTGGCGGCCCTTCTCCTCCCCCCTGTAGCTCTCCTCCAGTCTCATCTTTTCCAAGTCCGTTCCGTCTTCCTTGCCCTTACGTTGACGGGACCCCTGCGACTGCACGTCTGGTGGCAGGCCCTGCTTGAAAAGGGGTGGAGTTTTGGTTTTTGCCACTTTGTCAAAAAAGGCAAAATCAGCCACGTATTTTCCTGACGTGGACAGGGAGACGACAGGGGGGAACTCGTAGCCCCAGAGGATCTCGTCGGGAAGGTAGGATGTTCGAACCTGGCATGTGGCGGAGGTTGGCTCGACCGTGGCACTCATGATCACCAACAGCTCAAAGTCAGCCAGTTCTGGGTCTGTCCAGCCACCACCTAGAACCAGAAGAGTATCGAGGTGACTGGTTTCTGATGCTTTAGCCCATTAATAAAAAAAAACATACAATTTGATACAGAAACATATAATTCTTCTGTTAATGCATAAAAGTTTTTATATGATGCAGCATTGATTACAAGTCACATAAGTATGAAAGGAAGAGGCAGGAGAGAAAACAGTTGTTGAGATATAAATGTGAAAAGTGGTCTAGACCAGTTTCTCTCACATGTCAAAGTGGGTAAAAAGGTTTGCTTGAATAATTTGCATTCATATGTAGGTTGGTTATTGTTGCTGTTGCATATTGACTTATGTGTTTGTCTATGAAAACAGGTATAAAAAAAAAACCTTTTCATTTCCAGAGTTATTGTTATCTTCATGTAGCCACACAAAGCGTAGTGCAAACCCGCCTTATATATTAAAAAAAAAAAAATATTCTGGCTTTTCTTACAAATCTGCCTCCATCATGAGGCAACAGGCCTTCCTCCATATGAGGAAATGTAAACTACAATAAAAACCACTGTAGAATCTTGTGAGTTGGTGTGAAAAGCAGAAACACTAAACACTAACTCAGAGCACAGTTTATTTAAACTCATGTCCACAGACATGCAGTCTTGGGAAGTGGAAAAAAACTCCACTCATCTACGCCCAGCAAAGTACAATACATTTGTAACCTAAGCACAAACACTGCAGATTGTGTCTTATATACTTGAACTTGCTAACACACAATACAAACGCCTTCTGTTGAGAGTGCTTGAAGAAATTAACACTCATTCGGAAGTGCCTTTAGCACTACTTAGAACAAAGGGCAAAGCTGCAGCCTCTTGCGGTGGAAAATGAGTGTTACAAACACACACACACACACCCACACACACACACACACACACACACACACACACACACAAACATGCACAGAACTGCTTCACAGACTTAAATATACAGAACTTAAGGAAAAATTATCAGCAAAAACTTTTAGCACATTTTCACAAACAGTGACTGTTCACTGAAAACTCACCACTTATGACTTTCCATTGTCAAAAGCACTCAACACAGTCTCTCACACACACAAATAATTAAATAACTCATTTCTGAAATGTCAGTAAGCCTGCAGAGTAAGCGCTGCTGCGTAGTCACAGACAGGTGGAACGTACTTTAGAAGCACAGACAAAATATACTTTATACTCATCATCGGTGCACGACCTCAGCACCCAAACAAGCAAACACCTGCATCAACAGGCCTCACTCAGAATACACTCACTCATCTGTGTAAACATGTCTTCCCCTCACCCAGACCCACAATCACTCCCACCACGGCAACAACACCACATTTCGCAACCACTAATACACACGGGATTCTCTCTGTTGGCCTTTTTACAGGCGGAGCAAAGGCCTCATCTGCATGTAGTGATCTTTCAAGCACGCCTCTAGATATCTGCACTGTTTGCATTTCAGCTGAGAGGCCTGCTCACCACAAGATATGCATTTTTTTTCTGAGTACAGTTCCCTCTCAGTAATTTGATGTATTATTGTGAGGTAAGATATTTAAGAAAGTGTAAGAATTGTTGAGATCCTTGTTCATCATTTCCAAGTCCTTCTGACTTTTAGATGCATGGTTAAATTATCAATGCTGCAGTTGTGTCAGTGAGGTGGACGGGGAACACAGTCGAGAGGATGGCAGTCACATTGTGCAAGTATTTCATTATTTACCTGGGAACTCAACACTATGAAGCACCTGCACCTCTGCATAGCACTGATGACGAGAGCTGTGGAGGAGGAGAACGATGTAGTGCTACATTTCTGAAGCCCTCACTGTTAGCTTTTAGCTAACGTCTCACTGTGAGCAAAACCAAGAAACTTCTTCCAATTAAAGGATGGCTACCAAGGCGGGGCTACCAATATCAACTCGACTCAAATGTATTCTTTTGAAAATACAGTTTATAGTATAAAACTTTATGCCCCCATGACAATTTCTAAAACTGTCACTCTAAGGAGTTACTTCTCTCATTATGTAATGCTGTAATATAACAGATTACTTTTTTTTAGTAGCTGTAATTTTGTGGTGTAACCAGTTTCTTATAAAAGTATGTCTTTCGCAGCTGACGAGCACTTTAAAGTTTCACAGTCCCCAAGATTATTGTAAGCAAAGACTTTCACTACACAATTCAGTGCAAGCCTTTTGGTTTTTAGTTTCTGTGCATGGAGTTTTCAGTGATGACGTGGTTAAGGTGTGCTTCTCTGTCTCAGCAGTTGGAGAGCCAGAGTATTCTGCCCTGCTGCTCCAACTGTGGAGAAACAGGTTTTTTTGCACTTGAAGCCAAATTCCCATAGATCCCATAAGGAGGCATTCACTGCTGAACTTCCATAAGTGTAGTGCTGTGTTCTGTGTCCCTGAAGTTTGCATGAGAGGTATTCATGCATGCATTCACAATCATTAGAAGCAGTCGTATACTTTCTGTACGTCAGTGTGTAAAGGGTTAACAAATGAAAAACAGATCAGTGACGTGAAATATGACAGTTTTTCCATTACTAAGAAAAACTCAAAACAAGTTAAATATTGAACTGAAAGATAAAATGTTTTCGGGGCGTTTTATTACTCATGCAGGAGGTTACATCAGTGTGTAGATGATATGACACACAATGATACAGATCTGGAGTCTTTAAGATGGATTTAGTGCTTGTACTGCTGTAGGCTTCGTGGTCATGAAAGCTTGCTTCAATAAGTTTTTCTTGCAAATGCAAATTATTGTTTAGTTTAGAGGAAGTGAAAATGAAACATAATTACAGTAGAAATATTTTAGAAACTTGTCAAAAGCTTGTTTAAAATTAAACCTTATGGAGCATATACAAATAACAAACTGAGTCCGCATTTTCAATACCCACATTTGAGCCGGCACACTTCTGAGAAGTCAGGAAATTAGTCGAGCACAATATTCAACAACTAGAACAAATTTTTCTGTTCAGGAATGGAAGTAAATAACTTTAACTGGGTTTCTTAATCCAAAATAGTGATGTGCTTTACTATTCTTTCTGCTTTTTTGTAGAACAGTCCATTTGAAAATTCATACATAACAGTAATAATTTTAGCATTAAAAATATGATTTTAATTAAAGAGATTTCACCAACAGGTGGATTAACCATTATAGAAACAAAAACAATTAATAATATTAATATTTGTTTACATATATATGTATATATGTATATATAGAGTCATTTTTAGTACGATTCCATCAGGCCTGAGTTCTTGTAAATGGATCTGTGCAGGCTTCGTGTCAGCACTCCAGACTGTACAGTATTGTGCTCTAATGAGGGGTGTCTCTGGCAGTCTCTCTCACACACATTCCAGCCAGAGAAATCTTCTCTCATAGAGCCAAACAAGCCAAACACTGGACACCGAGAGGCAGCCAAGCACGCAGCACATGACCGTAAATACCAACACACCTACATGCACATACATACTCAATGTGCATACAGTAAAACTTCTGTCAATGATATACATTTCATACAAAGCAAATGTAAATAAAGAACCCATTTCATACAATATGATATCTTTATTTTTTGTCATTAAGTGGTTGCTGATTTGGAGGTTGAGAATAAGACTGAGAAATGAGAAATAACATAACGGTTGTCACATTCTAAGACTTGTCAACACTTAATGTTAATATTGAGAGAATCATTTTAGACAACAGGATTAACAGATGTGTGTTTTGAATTGAAAATATTCCGATGCGTATTTCAGTTTCCTTTCTCCATGAACTGAAAGAAACAAATTGCTTAATGCAGAAGACTCAGATGCTTCTGATTGTCTGCTAATGTCCCTATAAAATATATTTTCTTGAAATTAAAGGTTTGTTTCATGCATTTAGACATAAATTTTGGCAAGCAAAGGCCATCTTCAAAAAAATTACAAAATAAATAAAAATCTGTGTTTACCCAGTACGAACACCTTTCTCTGTGTTCTGCAGCACATCCACATCTTTTGCATGGTACTCGTATTTTTTTCTGTTTACATGTAACATGTTACAGTTCATCAGAATCGCACTGCACTATTCAACATGCTATAAATTTCATACAGTACAGCATCAAGCAGATAAGCTTTTATTAGACCCTAATAAAAGACGTGTCCACCTCAGGATCTGAAAAATGGTGCCAGTTGGAAAAAGCCCTAAACCTGCATTCTTACAAAAGTCCAGCTGCATAGAAGTCTTTGGAAAATAAAGCAACTGCTGACTTTACTTATTTATTTATTGCTGTGTTCATTGTTCTGCTGAATTTATTTATTTGTTGTCAATCTAGTTTAAAATCATCTGAATACAACAATGATGTCAATTTTGTTAATTATGATCCCATGTAGAGTGAAACTATTAGCTGAAACAGAGTATTTCTTAAGCGATGACTGTCTGTGATTTACCCAGGAGTTTCCCAGTAGTCGATCGGATCAGCTCCATGCTTGGTTAATTTTCAGTTTTAACAAAAGATACATGGAAGAGCGGGGTTTTTCAACTTAATCGTTAAAATAAGTAATAAGTTTTTGTTACAGTTTTTTTTTCACTAACCAAGAAAAGTACCTTCGGCTTATTGTCACACTGAATAATAAAAGTGTCTTTCTAAGTAAGCCATGGCTTTGTGAGCTACGGTGATGACTAAGAGCCAAACTGAGGCTTTAAAACAGTCAACCATAAACTAATTGATGAGGTCACGGTGCCCACTTTCATTAGTATTTACAGTACATGGATCCCTATTTAATGTACAGTGGTCATATGATGTGTAAAGGAATCATAGCTGTAAACTGACAAACAACAATTATCTGTTGACTTATTCATCACATCCTTCCACATCATTCTGACTCGAGCTGGGATTTACCTTTTGCTGCCCAGGCTCTGAGGGGGCTGTTGTCATCAATGATGTGGTAGAAAGTGAGAGGGATGATGAGGAAGGGGCTTTCGCTGGACGTGTCCACCTGGAAAGGCACATTTCTCTGGTCCAGCCGCACCGTCTCCCCCTCCTTTGTCAGGGACGTCTGAAGCAACTTCCCCGTCACCTGGGAGCCAAGATGCAGTGAGTAAATGTAGCCATGAGGTTGGAGAAGGCATCCTGTAACCAGAAGGCCCCAGGTTTAATACCTGCACTGGCCATCATCTCCATGTCCTTGAGCAAGGCACTGATGCGTATCATTCGCTTTATTTGTCACCAGCAAGCTTTTCCTCAGCAAAGCAAATATTCAGATAACAGGAAAACGTTTTATAGACATGAAGCGACTCATAATGAAAAACACACTTTCCAGGAACTAAACATAAATAGTAACTCCAAACAGTTACAGGAAGAAGGCTTTCATATATTACAAAAGGATATTTTAAGCAGCAATAATCAGTTTGTAGGTGCTGCTGCATTACCTGGCAACCTAACAGCAGGCTTTTACGCATGTTGGCCACTCGAATCATGAGGCACGGCCGTCCCTCGTGATTCGACACGACAGCGTGTTGGCTGAACTTCACCGTCTCGCCTCTCTTTTTGGGACGAGCAACCTGGAAGGCGAGAAAAGCAAAGTCGAAGCTGTTGTCGATATTCGGAAACCATTTATCAGGCGTCTTATTTCAGTTTTTGAAACAAAATAACCCAGACATGTTGAAAAAGAAGACATTGAAGGAGGAAATTACAAGATCATGTTGACAAGACAGACTGTTGAATTTTTAGACCACACGCAGGAGGAAGCAGCTGCAAGAAACCTCATTATGATAGATATGAGTGCTGATATACTGTAATACCAACACGCAGCGTGACATTTCTTGATAAGGATACTGATTGCTGTAATGATACTGTGAAGAAAACATATGAGGGCAAAAGATAGAGGTACGTGTAGCAACCCCCTCAGCTGACGGGAAAATGTGTCAAAAGATACTTAAAAGGAACAGTGATAACAATGTAACCCACATGTTTTAAAAATACATGTTTAAGATGCTGAACAAAGAATCCAACATTGAAGGCAGACAGCAAGAAGAAATGGTTTAAGTAAGCTACTTTGTATTTACAGTGGTTCCTCGCTATAACACAGTTCACCTTTTGCGGCCTCACTGTTTCGGGGATTTTTTTTTTTTTGGTGCAATTTTGCATGCTTTTTTATTTATTTATTTTTTTAAATAAAACAAAATTGCGTCCTGATTGGCTGTAGACCAGCCAATCATGACTGGTCTCATGCCGTGTCTCCTGTACAGTCCAGAATGCGTTCAGCATTCTGAAGTGCTGCACTGTACATTTGTAAGTTTTCTCCCCAACAAACACAATAATGTCGACCAAACGTTTTGCACCGTCAAAGGTAACCATGGGTGCCTTTGGTTTCATTCTATAATACTGGGTTTATTTTTCTACGAAGGTTTGAACTTTGAGAGTGTTTAAACAAGAGAGAAAAGCGTGAAAATGTTCATGCCTGTCTGAAAAAAAGTGTATAAAGTGTGTAGTGAGGGGTTTTACAGCCTGAAAACATCTATAATAATTGTAAGAAATAAAGTTGGCTACTTTGCGGATTTCACCTATCGGGGTTATTTTTAGAACGTAACTCCTGTGATAAACGAGGGGCCACTGTATGCACATACATAATCCTATGAACACAAAAGGACAAGATGCAGTTATTTTGACTTAATTTGTTCTCTTTCACAACTTTTCTGATGATCAAATTTGGCATTTCTAAAATTTCTTCTAAACTTAAAACTACCTTTGCGAGGAAGGTGCCGGTGATGAAGATCTCCATCACCATCGTGACGACCAGCTGGAAGATGAGAAGGACAATCGCTACAGGACACTCCTCTGTGATGCACCTGAAGCCGAAGCCAATCGTGGTTTGGGATTCCAGAGAGAAGAGGAAGGCCCCTGTCAGGGTCTTCACCTCCATTACACACGGCGTGTGGTTGGAGGGGGGGTCAAACTCTGTGAGAATGTAGGCAGAAAGAAAGATCTGCAAATCACTTACAGGATAACTACATTGTTCCTTTTCTCAGCCTTCACTGTCCTGCCTTTGTCATGCTTTCTTCATTGTTTACTCATTTACAGAAAGGTGTGACCGTACTGCAAAGGCAGTAATGTAAAGGATTATAACATTTTAAAAACTATAAAATGTAACAATTCACAAAATATAGAATATCTGAAGTGATTTGTCCAATAGCAAAACGATGTTCTGCTGAGTGCTGTACTTTGGAATGTACTACTTATCTAAATACTGATGCAGTTTCTGTTGTTGTTGTTTTTGTGATTCAAGAGATTCAAGATTCTTTATTTGTCACATGCATGGTTATACAGGTATAACACGCAGTGAAATGTGACCTGATACACTCCTCGACTGTGCAACGAAAAAGAGAGAGACAGAACTTTATATACAGTGAATGAGTATATACAAAGAGGACATGTGTGGTTCTCGTTACAACACAAAATAAACAGAAAATGGCTTGAAACACATGAGAAAGAGACCAAATGTTGGCTTGGTCTTCAAACTTGTTTCAAGCTGTTGGGTTCTTACCATAACAAGCGACGGGTAAAGGATACAGTGACATCCCTGCAAACCTGCACCAGAAACTGAAGAGAACCCTCAAACAAAATATGTGGGAATGCCCTAATAAGATCTTCTTGATTAACACTCTTAATTTCTTTTTTCAGCTCATGTCAGTTAAACACTTCATTATAGTATAATATTGACCATGTGTGAAATCTTAGTTTAGGTTTTACTGCTATGTGGTCAAAAGCCTGAGAATTAAACTGCAAATTGCAATGTTGGCTACAGATGCAAAGTCTGTGTTTTCCCTCATTTCATTACAATCCACCTGATAGTCACTGATCTATTACACTTAAAATTAAAAATGTCAATGTCAATGTCAATGTCATGGTGGCACGGGAGAAAAATGAAAGGGATTACCAGATGTTTATTTCATGGAAATCCATCGAACAGTAACTAACTAAGGCCTCAGGGCTAGAGACCTCTTAGCAATGATCTGACAACCACTCACGAGGGAAAAATGTGTCTTGTCAATCAGTTGCAAGTGGTTGCTAGAGGTTGCTGGCTAACGCTGAGTGAGCAAAGCTCATTCTATCCTTGTCATTCCTTCAATCAGTGGCAGATTGACACAGTAACTCACAGTTTGCATGAAAGGTCCGCACATGTCTGCAGACACTTATCAGTCTACTCTCTGTGCAGCATTGAAATGTAAAAACTGTGAGACACAAACTAGAAAGGGTGAACACTTATCTTCAGAGTAAAAGATGTGCTTTACTGCTGCAGTCATCACATTTCAAATAGCACAGCTTTAACTCTGCGGGTGAACTGTTTCCGTTTCTGGTTTGTGTTGCACTTTTCACAGTTTCACTACCAGTGTTATCAGCAACTTGCACAAGTTTGCAGTCACGTCAGCGTCTGTCATGCAGGTTCTGAGTGCAGCACTGTCAGCAACCTCTAAAATTACTCACAATTCGAAGTTTTTAACTCCGGATCCGAGCTGGCCGAGTGAGATCTCGAGGGAGAACAAAGGGAAGCGGCGGCGGCCTAGAGGGAAGCGAGCCGGCGTCAGGAACAGGCTGAGAGCTCGTGCACACCGCACACCTCTGCCTAGCATCCTGCTCGCCAACGTCCAGTGACTGGAGAACAAGCTTGACGACCTCAGGGCCAGGATAAAGTTCCAGAGAGACATTCGGGACTGCAATCTCCTCTGCTTCACCGAGACATGGCTGAACCCAGCGGTGCCGGACCACGCCATCCAGCCGGCCGAGTTCTTCTCGGTTCACCGCATGGACAGGACACGGGACTCGGGGAAGTCAAGGGGAGGCGGCGTGTGTTTAATGGTGAACAACAACTGGTGCAACAGTGCGAACGTTGTTCCTCTCACACGCTCCTGCACACCAAATCTGGAACTACTGTCCATCATGTGTCGTCCTTTTTATCTACCTCGGGAATTTACATCGGTCATTGTAAGTGCCGTTTATATTCCACCACAAGCGGACACGGTCACCGCCTTATGCGAGCTGCATGAGGCACTCACACAGCACCAGACACAACACCGGGACGCTGCGCTTATTGTGACGGGGGACTTTAATAGCGCCAACCTCAAACGCGCAGCGCCGAACTTTTATCAACACATCACCTGCCCCACCAGGGGTGAAAGGACACTGGACCACTGCTACACTACGGTCAAGGACGGCTACAAGGCACAATCCCGCCCCCCGTTTGGCAAATCTGATCACGCCGCCATCTTCCTCATGCCAAAATACAAACAAAGGCTGAAACAGGAAGTTCCGGTTCAGAGGAAGGTCGCGCGCTGGACGGATCAATCGGTGGCCGCGTTACAGGACGCACTCGATGACGCAGACTGGGGCATGTTCAGAAACAGCTCCGACGATGACATCAACGTGTTTACGGAAGCGGTTGTGGGATTCATCGGGAAACTAGCGGATGATACCGTGGAGACAAAGACTATCACAACGTTTCCCAACCAGAAGCCGTGGGTGGATAAAACCATCCGCGACGCTCTGAGATCCCGCACCGCTGCCTACAACACGGGACTCATGACGGGGGACATGGACCCGTACAAAGCCGCGTCATATAACGTGCGGAGGGCGGTGAAAGAGGCGAAGCAGCGCTACGGGAGGAAACTAGAGTCACAACTCCAACAGAGTGACTCTAGGAGCCTGTGGCGGGGACTAAGGACAATAACGGACTATAAAGCACCAACAACCGGTATGACGAACGCGGCCGTGACTCTGGCAGATGAGCTGAACACTTTCTATGCTCGCTTCGAGGCTGCAGCTAAGGTCTCCAACAATGCTAGTGTTAGCGGCGCTAACGGCTGCAGACAGGAAGATACTGCCAGCACCGGAAACGTGCTCGTCATCTCCGAGCATGAAGTAAGGAGAGCCTTCAAGAGAGTGAACACCAGGAAAGCAGCAGGACCAGACGGCATCCCAGGTCGTATCCTAAGAGACTGCGCATACCAGCTAGCTCCTGTGTTCACTGAGATATTCAACATCTCTTTATCTCAGTCGGTGATCCCCACATGCTTCAAAGAGTCCATCATTGTTCCTGTCCCGAAGAAACCCCACCCTGCTTCTCTCAATGACTATCGCCCTGTAGCCCTCACCTCAGTAGTGATGAAGTGCTTTGAACGCCTGGTCAGAGACTTCATCATTTCTTCACTACCAGACACACTGGACCCACTACAGTTCGCTTACCGTCCAAATCGTTCCACAGACGATGCCATCTCTCATCTCCTCCACACATCACTCACTCACTTGGACACTATCCAATCCAATCCAATCCAATTTTATTTATAAAGCACTTTAAAATACCCAGCACAGGAACAAAGTGCTGTACAGAAAATAAGTTAAAACAATAAAATAACAAAAAACAGCAAATTAAATAAATAAAACACATAAGACATAAAATTAAAACAGCCCTATGTTAAAGCAAAAACAAGATAAAACAGCATCGAATCACCTAAAAACAACTAAAATAAAAATAAAAAACCAACATCTCACGTGGTGTCAAAGGCCAAGGTAAAGAGGTGGGTTTTCAAGAGTGACTTAAAAACAGATAAAGAAGTGGCCTGTCTAATCTCTAAAGGAAGCTCGTTCCACCGTTTGGGAGCTGCTACAGCAAAAGCACGATCTCCTCTAAGTTTACACCCAGTCCTGGGTATCTTCAGGAGCAGCTGATCAGCTGACCTGAGAGAGCGGGTGGGTGTATAAGGCTGTAGCAGCTCAGAGAGATAAGATGGAGCTAGGCCATGGAGAGCTTTAAAAGTAAATAAAAGAATTTTAAAATGAATCCTAAAAGAAATGGGCAGCCAGTGAAGTGAAGCTAAAACAGGGGAAATGTGCTCAAACTTTCGAGTGCCAGTTAAAAGACGAGCTGCGGCATTTTGCACCCTCTGTAGATGACTAATATATAATGCACTGACCCCTATATAAAGTGCATTACAGTAATCCAGCCGAGTGCTAACGAAGGCGTGGATCACTGTCTCAAAGTGCTGCCGTGAAAGAATTGGCTTTATTTTTGCCAGCTGCCTGAGGTGAAAGAAGCTAGATTTTACCACGGCCTTAATTTGATTATCAAACTTTAGATCACAGTCCACTTTGACCCCCAGGTTTGTGACAGTTGGCTTAACATACTGTGCCAGGGAATCTACATACACATTGGGGGTCTCAGTGGGGCTACCAAAAACCATCACCTCTGTCTTTTTATCATTGAATTTTAAAAAGTTAACAGACATCCAAGCCTTAATGTCATCGAGACACTGAAGTAATGGCTGTGTAAGGTATCTGCCTTTTTTCTTTAGAGGGACATAGATCTGACAGTCATCAGCATAAAAGTGGAAAGCAATGCCGTGCTTTCTCAGTACAGAACCAAGAGGAAGCAGATATAAAGAGAAGAGGAGGGGGCCTAGAACTGAGCCCTGTGGGACACCACACAAGAGGGGAGCGGAGGACGACGCATAGTCACCAAGGCTGACACAAAAAGTTCGCCCCGTCAAGTAGGACCTGAACCACTCCAGTGCTGTGCCCCTAATGCCCACCCAGTGCTCCAAACGAGAGAATAAAATGGCATGATCCACGGTATCAAACGCAGCTGTCAAATCTAAAAGCACAAGAACAACACAGTCCCCAGCATCAGTCGCTAAAAATATGTCATTAAAAACTTTTAAAAGGGCTGATTCAGTGCTATGAAAGGGTTTAAAACCAGATTGGAAAACCTCTAAAACATTTTGCTTTTCCAGGAAGGCCATTATTTTGTTGTAAACTACCTTTTCAAGAATTTTGGAAAGAAAAGGTAGTTTGGAGATAGGCCTGTAATTTGCAAGAACCATAGGATCAAGAGCAGGTTTTTTAATCAGGGGTTTGACTACTGCATGTTTAAAACCTTTAGGGACAACACCTGACATCAGACTATGGTTTACCAGCTCAAGCACCAAAGGACCAACTGTAGGTAACACCTCTTTTAAAAGTCGAGGAGGGACAGCATCATTTGGAGACCCTGCAGGCTTAAGATGACCAACAGTCTCCTTTAAAAAGGATAGAGTCACAGGCTCAAACCTGTCAAAGACAGCAGAGCAGGAAACAGAGACTGAGAGGTCGTGAGCATGAGGAGAGATTTGAGCCCTTGTGGAGGAGACCTTCTCAATAAAAAAGTGTAAAAAATTTTCACAGGCTTCTGATGAGGGCTCAATACAGTCAGTATATGGTGCATTAAGAACAGAGTTAATAGTATTAAATAAAACACGTGGGTTGTGGCAGTTTGACAAAATAATGTCAGATAAGTGTTTTCTTTTGGCATCTTTTACAGTTCTTTGATATCGACGCCAACAGTCCTTCAGCATCTGGAATGACACTTGTAGTTTGTCCTTTTTCCACTTGCGCTCAGCTCGACGGCAGTCGCGTCTGACAGCTCGGGTCAAGTCGTTCAGCCAGGGCTCAGATTTAGTTTTAGGCAGTCTGGATTTTAATGGAGCCACAGTGTCCAAAGCAGTCCGACAGGTAGAATAAAACCATGAGCTCAGTTCCTCAGTCTGGCTGCATAAAAAATCCGGGATCTTACAGATCTGGTCAAAGACTGTTGAAAAGTGTTCAGCAGTGGAGGAGTTAAAAACACAACAGCGCTGAGCAGCAGCGCGAGTTTTAACTGAGGCTAGAAGGGGGAATTATGTTAAAATGCTCTTCATAGACTACAGCTCTGCATTTAACACCATAATTCCCTCCACACTCACCACCAAGCTGGAGCATCTGGGACTCAGCTCATCTATGTGTCAGTGGATCTCCAACTTCCTAACTGGCAGACCACAGGCAGTAAGGATGGGCGGACATGTCTCAGCCTCCACCACTCTCAGCACTGGAGCCCCCCAGGGGTGTGTTCTGAGCCCCCTGCTGTACTCTTTGTACACATATGACTGTGTGGCCACTACCAGCTCCACCACCATCATCAAGTTTGCTGACGACACCGTCGTGGTGGGCCTGATCTCTGATAACAACGAGACGGCCTACCTGAAGGAGATTAGGAATCTGGAGAACTGGTGCCAGAGGAACAACCTCCTTCTAAACGTCAGTAAGACAAAGGAGCTGATAGTGGACTTCAGCACTAAGCAGGAGAGGAACTACCAGACCCCCATCATCATCAACGAGTGCCCAGTGGAGAGAGTGGACAGCTTCAAATACCTCGGAGTTCACATCACGCAGGACCTGTCATGGTCCTGTCACATCAACACCGTGGTGAAAAAGGCCCGACAGCGTCTCTACCACCTCAGACGCTTGAGAGACTTCCAACTGCCCTCCAAGGTGCTCAGGAACTTTTACTCGTGCACCATAGAGAGCATCCTGGCGGGAAACATCTTAACCTGGTTCGGGAACAGCACCATGCAGGACAGACGAGCTCTACAGAGGGTTGTGCGGTCAGCTGAGCGCACCATCCGCTCCGAGCTCCCTGACCTGCACTCAATCTACAGCAGGCGGTGCTGGACCAAGGCCAGGAAGATCGTGAAGGACCTCAGCCATCCCAACAACAGACTGTTCTCTCTGTTGAGGTCAGGAAAGAGATTCCGCTCCCTGAAGACCAACACAGAGAGACTGAGGAGGAGCTTCTTCCCGCAGGCGATACGGTCTCTCAATCACACCACCACACAGTACTGACCCACACATATGGTTCTTACACACACACTGGACTTTCTGGACATTGTTTTTGCACACATTGTTTTTTTGCACAACACTGGTCACTATATTCTTCATTTCCGGTTAATACTTGTACAGCTGCTGTTATTGTGTATATATTTATTTATATTTAGATTTCTTCATACATTCTTATATAGTTCTATATTGTGTATTGTGTATTTTGTTGTACAGTTATTTTATTTTCAACTTTAATTTATATATTTATCTTTATCTTATTCTTCCCAATTAAATTTACCCTTCATTCTAATTTGTGTTGTACAGTTATTTCATTTTTAACCTTAATTTATATTTTATTCCTTCCTAGTTAAATTTACCCTTTTTAATTTTTCATATTTATTTCCTATCTTATTCATAGCCTTTTCCTTTTTTTGTTTTCTTTAGGTCACGAGCAGTTGTCCAAGCATTTCACTACATATCGTACTGTGTATGACTGTGTACGTGACAAATAAAATTTGAATTTGAATTTGAATTAACTCGTCAAAATACGCAATTTAGTGACCGGGGGTTGCTGGGTTGATTGGTTTCTGATTGGTTTCTATGATCAGTTTCTATGCTTGCATGAATGTGGCATTAGCAACTGATTGGACTGCTACCAGCCTCTAAAAACCACTGTTCGGTTAATGCATATTTTTCCCTTGGAACTGGTGGCATCAACATAGTTGGTAACCAGTCTCTAGGTCTGTGTGACTAAGACTTTAATGAAATTGCCAACTACTACTACTGCAACACTACTGCTGATGAAATGTTGTATGCAGTGGTTAAATAATTATTTGATCACCCACTGAATTTGTAAATTTGTTCACTTTCAAAGAAATGAAAAGTCTCTAATTTTATGGTGGATGCATTTTATAGGAGAGAGACAGAAATTACCTAAAAGTTAAGAATTGATTTGCATGCAACTGAATGAAATAAGTAGTGGATCCCAATCGAAACGTGACTTGGTAAACGTACTTGGTGGGGAATCCCTTGTTGGCAAGTAGAGCACTAAGACATTTCTTGTAGTTGGTTACAAGGTTTGCGCAAATCTCAGGGGGGTTTTCCCCATTTCTATTCAGAGAAACTCTCTAAATCCTTTAGCGTATCTCAGCTGCCGCTTGAAGGAAAGCATCTGTGTGTGTCCAAGTAAACTTTTTCTCGCAGGTTGACGTTCTTACACAGGAACCAGCAGAGCGTTTTCACATGCACTGCTGACCTCGGAGGAAAAGCAGCGTTGTGGAATTGACACACTCTTCACTAGTCGGGACAGTTACAAAGCTTTCCTCGTTATGAATGAGCGATACTTTTTTATTAAACATTTGAACATGATTCAACACAAACTCTCGTAGAGGAGATAAAGTCAGAGAGATACATGTTTTGAAACGACAAGGATCAGGTGCATCTAGTACACCTAGAGCGGCCGCTAAAAAACGATATACAAGCAGAGCTCAGCAGTCAGCGCAACAAATTCTGGATCCATGCCGTGTCTGATGTGAAACCACCTTCATGCTGCATAGTGTGACTCATTGCAGTGGTCCCGGTTCAACACTGATTTTGTGTTAAAGTAATACTAAAGTAATAATGGTATTTCTGACCACTGGTATACCACAACTGTATCCTTTCAACAGCTACCAAAAGTTAAAGGACCTAGCTTGTATGAGCCTTATGGAATATTTATATAAAGATCCTCCAGCTTCAAACTGTATTACCCTTCAAGGACCTGCAGCTCAGTAAAGCATCGCTCCGACAGCCAAACCAATCTGTTCTCTGATTGGATAGTTCAATTTGTGATTGACATGACATTGACCTATCAGCTGAAAGGAAGAAAAATAGGGTCAAAATTCGTACTTGTAACTTGAAACTTGAGTGCAGAGTTTCACAGGGATTTTTTTTTGCTGTGTGCACACACAAATCTTTTTTTACACACACATTAATTCTTTTTACACATACAAATCCTGATTTACAAGTACAAAATATTTATGACCACAATTCAAGCCCATAGATTGAGGTCTGGAGACTGTCTAGGCCACTCCACGACTTTAATGTGCGTCTTCTTTAGCCAGTCTCTTATTGTGTTGGCAGTCTGCTTGTCATTGTTGTGCTAGAAGACCTGTCAACAACTCATCTTCAGTGTTCTGACTGAGGAAAGGAAGTGAAGTAGGTCCTCTAGGAAAAGCTTGACATCGGTGGTGGTGTTGTTTTCGCTTCCTCAATACACAGCATGTCACAGTAACTCAAGTTGCTATGAAACTGATGCCAAAGAGCTCGATTTTGGTTTCATCTGACCACAGAACTTTCTCCCAAGCCTGAATCCTTTAGATTTTTCCTTGAACCTTCTTGAACAGAGGAACGTCACTACAAGATTGCTATCCATTACAGCATTGTGTGTTACCAATCGTGTCCTTAATGACTAGACATGCCAGCCTGTTTGGCATTCCAGACCAAGGGCAATTGATGGTCGTTTCTTCCATTTCTAAGTAATGAAACCAACAACTGTCACCTTCTCACCAAGTTTCTTGCTGATGGTCTTGTAGCCCATTCCAGCCTCACGCAAGTCTACAGTCTTATTCCCAATGTGCTTTGACTGGTTAGTGCTCCCCATGGTGATGGAGAGACAGGAATCAGAGAAATTTGTTTTGTGGACAGGTGTGCTTTATATACATAAGGAGTTGGATCGGGAATATCTTTGATTGGTTGATTCATTGATGGAAACCTGTGTGCCACATCAGCACACTGGCAATCTTTGTGAGGCAGAATTTTACGTGGCTTGTAGTGAATCAAATACTTATTTCACACATCGATATGTAATCAGTTTCTAACTTTTATGTACTGTGATCTTCTGTCTCTGTCCATTAAAATGAAACTTATTATTTCCCCCATTGAGGCACTTTCCCTTTACGACATGAGTTATTCAGTATGACAGTTTGCTTCTTTTGAATTAATGATTTCGATTTTTGTGTCATTTAAAGGCCAATTAAAATCTTTTCTGCTTTTACTTTGTAGTTTTCTTTCCCCTCTCATTTTGACTCTCCACTGTCGACCCTTCTTCATGCTTACCTAGTAGGTCTCCATGCACCATGGCCACCAGATACCAAAGTACTCCAAACACGAACCAGGTCCCCGCAAAGGTAGCCGAGAAGAGGAACAACTTGTAGCGCCATTGCATGTCCAGGAAAGTCGTCCAGAGGTCACGGAGGTACAGCGCCCCTCTTCCACTTACATGCTCAATGCGTACATTGCTCCGCCCATCTTTAGAAAGGACACGCCGCCGCCTTCGCAGAGCACTTGGACCTCCAGATGCAGCTCCTCCCACTCCTGCATGACCGCCAGTTCCATCTGTGGGGGTCAGCAGGGGCTTGGTGATGTCGGTCTGTGTCTGAGAATGGCAAACTTTCTGAGGGGAGGTGCCTTCAGAGGAAGGCGGTGTGGCTGAGGTCATGACCAAAGCTACATGGTATTGGAGAAAGAAAGAGGACACAGCAAGAGGTAAGGACACAAGGAAAGGTGTGCAAAAGAAGTATGAAGGAAAAGAAAGGAAAGGATAGTAAGGAATAAAGGGGAATTGGTTGGATGGGCAGTAAAATAAAATGAACAGCGGGTGTTTTAAAATGAAAGAGTGAAGGACGTAAGAAAAAGAGAATTCGATAAGCACGTGAAAAAGAAAGATGACAGAGTGGAACATTTAGGAGGAGAGGAGAAGAAGAAGAGAGGCATTAAAGGCACATTTTCAGCTGGACAGTTGCTAGCTATACACGGCGGTCCATTTAAGACCCCTTTATTCTTTCACTGAAGGCACAGCTGCCCTTTCACATTAAAAGCATGAAAGCACAGGCTCTTTCACATGTTGGTTGCACTAGACAGCTGCTGAATGCACCAGTGACCTTTTTTTATATAAAAGAAAAAGAGGTCTTTAAACTTGAGCCACGGATGTGAACACCCTGTTCAGTTTTTCTAAAAGCAGTTTTCACTCCTTCTTAATGTGTTTTTACTTTAAGACTGACATTAGTTGTGAAGCATTTGCAGCACATGACAAACTGCCCTCTTGCACATGTACTTTGTAAATAACACTAGGGTTTGAAGAGTAAAGCCAACACAGAAGGCCCAAAAACTGCAGTGTCTTGAATATTTTTAGTGAAATATTAGTAGCAAAACTGTTAATGCTGTGGTCACCAGCTAGGAGTTACCTCCACTGCTCTGAATGACTACCCCCCCCCCTCCCCCCAACCCCCTTTGTAGTGTTGGTGCTTTTTAGAGTAATTTTCAATCCAAAACTCTGATGAGTAATATGGGTTGCTGTGTGGTTGATTTTACTTTCCAACTTTCCAAGAAGTTCAATCTACAGTTTTACTAAATGAAAGTCTAGCATGCTATTGGTGAAGATCACTGTAAAGATAAAGCCGAGGTTTCAAAACTGGAGTTTCTGTTGGATGGTGTTACAGTGGCTAAATCTAGCTTTTTTAAATAGCCTGCTGTTATCAGTGCTACTAGTATTAGTGGCTAATTTAGGTGACAGGGATCTAGCGAGGGATGTGTAGTAGCGGTTTTTGATACGGGCGACATGGACGGTTGCCCAGGGCGGCATTGTGGTGGGGGCGGCATCACGAGCATCAGCAAAAAAGTTACTCCTACTCATGCTGCCCCGACATCAGGCCAGCGCATTTTGGGGATGGCATAGGCACAGATCGGTTTTCTATCTGCTTCCAAATAGAGCACATTTCCTTCATAATGTTGTAAATCCAAGACCATTATGTATTCATGATTTGAATCCTGGGTTGTGCGAAATCGCAGAAATAGAGCCTAGACAAAGTGAATCTGTGAACTAAGGTGTAGGTTATGTTGTGGTGATCCTCGGGTTGGGGGATTTGTGTTCATACTGGAGTTCAAAATTAAGACCAATGGAAGATGGACAAGAAAAGTTCAAAGCCATCAGGTGCTCAGTTTAGGAAAAAGAGAAAAGAAGAGGAGGAGAAACGAGCAAAAGATACAGGTAAGCAGATGTGTCATTGGATAATGGCAGGTCATCCTGAAACAATCAGAATCAGAACACTTTATTAATCCCTAAGGAAATTATGTGGGTTACAGTTGCTTCAAGAAGAAATGGTAACAGTAACAGTAACAAACTAAACTCCAAACAATACATTATGTTACAGATTTTACACATTTAAGAAATAGCACTATTATATACAGATCACTCAATTATAAATATCAAGGATTAACAGAGGTGATTATAAATAAATATCAAGAAAAAGTGCTAGAGGGAGTGTTCGCCCAGGGCGCCAAACAGGCTAGGACCGCCACTGGCAGAGTGTGTAGTAGAAGCTAGGGAAGTGTAGCTGCTCTGGTATTAGCGAAAGGTAGAGGTTTGCATGTAAGTTAATGCTGCTTTAGCAGGTGATGAGCTGACTTGCTAGTCAGAGATGTTTAAATGTCTACCATAGAAAAATAAAAAGTAAACATAAGAAATAACTACAGTATATCAGTGGACAAAGTTACATGTATGCATTTTGTTGATATTTTTGCTCCTGTTTCAACACAATAATGATCTAATGCACAAATCCAGTTCCAAAAAAATGATTTTAAGAGTTTGGAAGACTCTGATGGGCTTGTAAGTAAATCCAACACCTTCTGGCGATGAACTGGAAAGCCAGCTGGAGGTCAGGTCTTTCTAATACTGCTGTGGAGGACTGACAACAAATCCCTGCAGCCAGGCTCCAAAATGTGATGAAAAGACTCACTCATCATAGCAGCATATTAAAGCCTATGGCTTAATATCCAAAGCTACAACTTCATCATTGAACTAGAGAGTTTGTCACATGCATGTGCGTGACTGGCAATACCCTGTTACGGTACAATAAGTGATGGTTTAAGTGGTTCTCATAGTGTCAATGGTATATTAACTAAAAGGCCTGCCACCCCACCTCTGGCTGCCATGGACACTTATTGTCACTTTATTGATTCCCTCCTGTGCTCTCAACAACCTCACCCTCATCTGGGCTGCACTCTTTCTTTCTACACATCCTTCTTTTTCCTTTCTTCCCTCTTCTTGCGCTCGCTGTTTACTAAACAGCCCTTTTGTCTCAAACTGCCTCTGCTTTCCGGAGCAAATATAACAAAACCATAAACAAAAACAACACAAACAAAGGCCTAAGGATCGAGGCAATCTGATACACACTGTCCTTTCCTGTCCTTCCTGACCCCTGTCTCCCCTCTCTCCATGCTCAGCTCACACTGAGTGAATGAATAGAGATCTGTGTTGAAGTCTGCACTGCTATGAATACTAAGATGTGGACGGGAGCAAGAGGGGAGGAAGGCATGGTCTGGGGCGGGCACATGTGATTGGCCTTGTCCATCTCCAGCTGAACTCTGAACCCTACAGAAAGCCTGCCTACACATACAGTAAATGCACACTTGTGCTTTGGATATATATTGAGCAGTTAGCGTTAGTAACACAACCCCAGCTGTTGTTCAAAGGAATGTGTGGTTTGCAAAAACAACACAGTCCAAAAAAAACATGCATCACCTAAAACTAATTTAAAGGATAAGGCCTTCTTTATTCCGTATATTCAATTTTACTGTCCTGAAATATCACAAAAATACTAGAATTTAGCAAGAAACTAGTCCCTGTCTTAGCAAGCCTGCTCGTTTCAACTGAGGACACTGTTTTAGCTGTTAAGTAAAAGGTTATTTTATTAACTTGGGGAAAAGACAACAAAGTGGCAACACAATATTGGCATATAGTAACCTTAAGCAGACACAGAACAGCATTATTGTTTCTTTTTTATCATGTTTAAGTTCACGTGGTAACTATAAGTCCAACATTCTGTCTTATTTTAGCTCATTTTACACTCCAACAGCTCAAAAGAGAAATATTTCTACTGTGCTCTCCAGTTATATTTGTCTGCCATTTATAATAAACAAATAAAGCAAAGAACACGTGAAATATGGGTAATTTAATTATAATAAAGAATCAGGATCTGTTTTTTAGGCTATTTTAAAACAGCCACGGGGCGATTGTGGCTCAAGAGTTGGGAGTTCATCTTGTAATCGGAAAGTTGCCGGTTCGAGCCCCTTTTCCAACAGTCTCAGTCATTGTGTCCTTGGGCAAGACACTTTACCCACTGCCTACTGGTGGTGGTCAGAGGGCCCGGAAAACACATCCATTTTAAAAAATTACTACTTTAAGGGAAAAAAAGAAGGATATTTTGAGTATTATGGCAGCAACAAGTCTTAAAAACGTTAGGATAGAGGAAGGGACGTGTTTAACTGTGTCACATCCATTCTTCTTTCAACTGACACTTCTACTATGAAGACACACTGTTGTGCAGTTTGATTTGGTTTACAATGTTTTTGCTATCATTTACAAGGCTTTTGTTCAAATAGATCTCATCTGGATGGAAGCATGTGTCACTTTAAAACCTGCTACACCTTTCAGTATGATGGTGCCTATACAGATGTGCAAGTTGCAAATAGATACTAGTACACTGCCATACCAAACAATGCAGCACACAGAGTGCTGGTGATATGCTGGATCGTCACTCTTCTCTTTAGTATGGAGAATGTTGTCAATGATTTCCAAAAAGAAATTTTAAATTTCAGTTTATCTGACAACAGAAGAGTTTTCTACTTTGCCTCAGTCCATTTTTAAGATGGCACAGTGAACCGTGTTCACAGTCAGTGGTTTCTGGAAGTGTTTCTGAGTCCATGCAGGGATTTCCATCACAGAATCATTTGTTTTTAATGCAACATCCTGTATTAATTTCTGGCATCTGGCATTAAATTGAATCTTTTGACAATAATATGTACTGTAGTTGATTTGGTATTCATAAAATTGTAGTCTAGGGAACATTATCCTGAATTTGTTCTACAATGTGTAGTTGCAGCTTTTGCAGATTGGTGAACCTCTGCCCATTTTTCACTTCTGAGAAACTCTGACTCTCCAAGATGCTCTTTTCACACCCACTCGTTTTGCAGACCTGTTGCCAGCCCAGTGTTCTACTGTGAATAAACTAGGGCATTATGAGATCTGCAAATCATTTAATTCTGTTCTTAGTTGCATTTTACACAGCATCCGAATCTTTTTACAATCACGTTTGTAAAATATTATTTCAAAGTTGTGCACTGTAGAAAAACCTATGGTAGTGCATTTGTTTGGGCACTATTTTCTTCTGTGGATGAATTCTTAATGTCAAGCATTGCTTTTACTTTGACTTTATAATTGCTGGACAACAGTTGAGATTTATTACAAAGATCTCCTCATGAGCGTTATTGATAAGAAAAACTTTAAATTTCAACAACACTTCCTCTGTCAGTATAGTCTTAGACATAAAGAAATTTATTGTTTGCTATTTTTAAGCATCCATAGATGGGCACTTCTCTATAAACAAATAATAAATAAAGACATACTAAAGCAAACTGTAATAAAAGCCAAAATGTCTGTTTACAATTTCATTTTCATCAAATGTCTCTTTAGAGGGTAAGAATACCAATGTTAGCTGAGCTAAAGCAAATATCCCTCCTGCTGACAGTAAGACTGATGGATTCCCACACTTTCAACATGACTTATTGGATGACCACTCAAGGTTAGGATCTCTTCCTCTGTGTCCTGCCCTTCAGCCCTCTCCTCCCCTCTGTCCTGTGTGCACAAGAATCCTTTGTTTTTGCGGAGATGAAAGGGACAAAAGCCACCATTGAAAAATACGACTGAGTGAGTGAACGAGAGAGCAAGTTAGACGGGGGGAAAGGAGAGGAGAACTGAGCACTGAAGTGTGTGTGTGTTGTGTGTCTTTGCGAATGTGTTTGATGGTGTGCGAGTATGCAGTGTTTGACACTGTGAGGGGGCCGAGATGGGGCGGGGTAAGAGAGAGAATAATTAGTTTTGAGGGGAGGATGGAGAGAAAGTTGGACATCTGATGACAAAAAGAGTGAAAGAGGAAGAGAGAGAGAGAGATATGGATGGTGGGGGGAAAAGAGGAAGGAATAAGATGGAGGGAAGGTGGAGGAAGCAGATCGCTGACAAAAGAGCGTCATTAGTATTCCAGAGGCGAGAGTAATCCCTTCTACTCAGGGCCTCCATCCAGGGTCCACAATCATAAAGAACCCACAGCAGCCAGTACGCTGCACTGAAAAGAGTCTATACAGCACAGCTTGAATGGCTGCGACCACTGGCCACACCACAGCGGCCTGTGCACTGGACTGAAAGGACAATCTAAGCATCAACAATGTGCCAAGAGGGCATCTGCTCAGGCCAAACAAGACAAACTTTCTGGACCTCACACTACCATGCAAATGAGCTGCTGTTGTCTCATGGCTGAAGTTCAGACACTAAAACTTTTGCAGACTCAAGCTGTTCTTTGTATGTGAAAACTTTATTTAAACTATTGCAAAAGGCATATTTATAAAAGATGAATCTATTTAGAGGGTTTGGGAATAATTAGTGGGAACCTTGACTAAGTAGCACACATTAGTAAAGTTACAGTGTGTAACATATTTCACTGCTACATGTCAGTAGATTGCAGTCAACTGAAGTCTCCCAATTCAAGTGCATAATTCTAGCTATGGTTGCAGCTATGGGACGAACATGTTTTATTCAGCCAAGAGAGACAAAACTAGCATTAAATTGGGGCATGATTGAAATATGGCTTGTACTGTATTCCACCCCAGAGTTTTTCCCTAACTGTGGAAGGCTGTCGGCCGCTGTTGACCTCAGCTGTCAATGCCAAGTGGGAAGCATCTGCCATTATTTACTTGTGAAGGGAGTTCAGTATGGGTTGATTAGTCAGTGAATCTCACTTCTGACCAATGACAGATGCTCTCATAGCTGGACTGGCCATCGGCCAATGGTGATTTTTTGTTTTTATGGGCCAATGGGTTTTGGGCTTTTTTCGTTTTTTTCCCGTAACGGTATAAACAATGAAAGGTGGTGGATTGGCCAGATGCTGGGAGATGTGTAAAAATAACTCAATTGTTTGGTGGTGGCTATTGCGGAGCTTCCACAGATTCAGTAACATTAGCAAGTGGTGGAGGCCAGCAGATGCAACACGCTGGCAGGTGGATGACGGAAAGGCAGGAGGAGCAGAGACCCGAGGCGATGAACTGAACTTCAGGTAAGAAGTTATGACCTGCAGTCTATCTGGGTCAGATATAAATCAGGTTTAGGTGGAGTTTATTTTCGTAATGCTGACTTTTACAGTCAGTTACAACAACTCGTACCGCGTACTAGCTAGCATGACGGAGTTTATATACTGCTGGGCGGGTGCTATGACGTTAATGATGTTGAACTTGTTTTATCTTATTTTATTTATAAAGTTAGTTATTAGAGTTTCCAACCATCCCGTAAAAAACGGAATCGTCTCGTATTAAGAGAAAATATTATGCGTTTGGTATTGAGGTGAAAAGGAGCACAGTTTGTCCCGGACTTCAGCTACAATGAAAAAGACACAAAGCTGGAGTTATTCTGTGTCTTTGCTGCACAGCTGCCTCTTCTCCTTTCATTCTCTCCCCCTCCCTCCCCTGTTTCTACTTCAATCATGAAACTGATCAATGATCAGCTGATCGGCTTTTCTCTCTTGTTTGTTTATCGCCCACTTTGCACCAGAAAGAAGAAACCGGCGGATGTCGTGCTAAACAACAGCAGCATCATGTCTCACCTCTAGTCTTCTCTGTCTTAATTTCAGGTTTTCACCATGTGTTCTAGATGGTTCAGGAGGTTAACTCGACCAAGCAGTCTACTTTCGGGTACTGTTTAGAATACCAGAATAGAGAGGATGGTGTAGGTTTAAGTTTATTAGACTGATGCATATATACCAACAAGACAGTGTACATCACTGTGACAACAGCGTTTGTTTTCATTCAAAGGCTTTATGATTTTTCCTATAATACCTGGTGGGCCGGTCTCTAGTCAAAATGCCCAGGCCGATTGTTTGTCCCAGTCCAGCCCTGGATGCTAAGATGAGTTGCTGAGTATGTGCTGAACTGTCGGTAATTTTTCCTGTTTTGTTTCCGCTGTTAGCTGCTGTTAGCCTTTATTAGCTCCGTTTGCCGGCGTTAGCTATCTTTGAAGTGAATGTACATTGTTGGACACGGATGCTTAGCAAATAAATTCTCGTATGATTTGATAATGTAATCAAACACTTTATCAGAGGCAAAGTATGATTTTAAGGACACTTGAGCCTAGCATTCACTAACATAGCATTAGCTTGTAACCTGCTGTTGATGTTTAGCTGGCTTATTGGCAGCTGTCTGGAGACAGGAGGGTTGAATGTCTGATAATTATTATTTGTGACAATAAATAATTATTTGTGTCTTAGAGCCCTGACAGGTCAGGAGATCATGCTTGTGGTGAGGTGGAAGAGGGTAACATTTTATCAAGATGCTGATGGTGTTGTCGCTTTCCTTCACATTTTATTTCTTTGGGGAAGGGGATTCTTTCTCTGATGATAATCCATAGATATGATCCATAATGTCATAAGTCTGAAGGTGCAGACATGAATTGATGTCCCTTCATGGCTCATAAACACCTTCAACTCATCTTCTCCTCTGCCTTTGGAGTTCTACATATCCTTTCTCCTATTAACTAACCTATAAAATTACAGACTATACCTTTAAATGTATAATTTGCAACCAATTGCTTAATGTTTAATATGTGACATGCAGTTTGTTTACAAGTAAATAATATTATTATTCAGAATGTACTAAAGCTTGTGCATCTGAAGCTGCTGGAGTTCATTCAGTGCATGCACCTCCGGCAGTACATTTCCCCATTAAATGCAACTCCATATGAGTGTCATAATAAACTATAGACATCATTTTCTGCTATTTTAACTTGAACTTACATAATGTTCAGATTGTTTGTATTTCTACACCTATAAAATGTGATTTACATTTATTCACATTTTACAAACAGGAAGTAAACAGTGTCTACAGTGACCAGACGTATTTCTCAAAATAGCATCAGACTGTACCAGACTACATCTAAATCCACCATGAAACAATTCACTTTCACTTCCGTCTCCAAGAGTCAGTGACTGGAGAGTTACGACGCTGGCCCATATTAAACAATGGCGAGCGGCTGTTGGCCACAGGGGAATTACTCAGGAGTGACTTTTACCATCTTCTTCTAAGTCAGCAGTAGCCAAAGCTACTATAAATCTGATATAAATCTGATATAAATCTGAATGGCTGCTTCTGGGGATTTCTCAATGAGAAGAAGTGATTCATTTGACCAGATATTTCCAGCAAAGATTTTCTGTAGAGTAGTGAAACAGAACCACACCTGTTGTTTCCTCTGTGGTTTGTAGAGCTCTTTGTTAGTAATGTATGTCTGTGGTACAGTGCCAACAATCTTCGACTTCCGATACATCCAGCTCCAAAATTAAGTATTCGATGACTAAGTCAGGCTTGTTTTTTGGAAACTTTTGTAACTTCACAGCTACATGAACTCTGTGTCACAGTGCACAGATTTAGAAGTGGAAACTCGTCCATTGCTACACACCACTCATACCCCTCTGCACTGTAAACACAACACAGCCGCTGCAACAAAACTCAGCACCAGTTTCCCTCAAGCCTATAGAAAAAAGTTCAAAGACTAAACTGCAGGATTTCTCATGTTTATAATATAGCAAGAAAAAGTGACTATTCCAAGATTTAACATATGTCAGCTACATTAACCACAAATATCAAAACAATACAAAACTTAACCTTATAATCATGTCTTGGTGAGTGGAAACAGCTACAGAATATACATTTTAGAATAGTTTTTCAGATTGTTTATGCGCTTCCTTTAAGAATATTTGCATTTCTTACCTTTCCCTTGACTTTTCACTTTGCCCACAGCTTGGAAATTTTAAAAATGTACTTAATTTCACTTTCCACCAAACATGTGGGAAGAGGTGAAAGTTATCTGCCTTCCAAAACAGGTGTGAAATTTCAGGGTACTGAAAAAAATAGCACTTGTTGACACGTTTCGCATGTTTCACCTCATCTCGTTGTTTTCCTAGTTTTCTTTCACAGTCCTCCTATGTTGCTGACATCCTATATTTCTAAAAAATAAATAAATACATTAAAAAAAGATTAAAAGAAAGAGAAAGAAAGAAAAACTCACTGAGAAAAACATGAAAGCCGTCAGAGGAGAGGAGAGGCCTGGATGAGGAGTCCCAGCGGTCAGTCAGTGTACCGCAGCAGCACGCTGGCACTGGCAGTACCGGTTCCGGCTCACTGTTGCTGGATCATTATGTAATCGGATGAGCACAGTCTGCCTCTCCTTGCATGTGAAGCCTTCTGTGTCCCCACAGGGACAAGTTAAAGAAGCTTGCGCTGTCCACTCCTCCAGGGTCCACCCAGCATGCCTCTCTATATAAACCCAAAACTATTCAGACGGACGCTGCTTCGCAACATTTTTAATTCATTAATTCAACTCTCCTCCCAGCTTCTCCTCCTACCCTCCCTCTCACTGTCTCTCCCTGACTGTACGCTATAAATGGGACTCTTTGTTGCAAGGCCTCCTCCGCTGTTTCAGCCTTTGTCAACTTTCTCATGTAAATGTTCGATGGTCATAAGATACAAGCCTGGAAGTTGTCGCACTGAAACAGAGGTATTTACAAATCAAAGGCAAGAAAAGAAAAAAACGAAAAACTTGGCTTCTTGCAGTTTTGCGTTGGCCAGTGTGCGGTGAATGGATATTGTCGGTGCATCTCTGTGAGGCTGTGCCATGCCCGCCTGCAAAGAGGAGGACTTTGGTAGTGTAACGGCGAGTACGCACGGTCCTACTGTGAATGGATGGCACAAGATGGCCAGGAAGTAACTGCTATTACAGTCAAACTCTGGCCCTGTGGTAGATGGATGTCTAATGCTTCTTTTTGATGTAAGGGGAAATGTGCAGGAGTGTAAATTAGTATTACCGGTATGTAGGTCTACACTTTTTCTCACAGACCTTTCACTTGGGAACATTGAACTCTGTGCTCCATTACATGTCTTTTGTCAACTTGTCTTCTTTTGAAGAATGAAAATTGACTGAAAAAAGTATATATTCTTATTATTATGAAGGAGATCTTATAAAGAAAGATAGAGGGTGCATCTGCAGGGCAGATCTGAATACTACTCTGTAGTATTTACCCGGCTGGTGTCACACGGACATCAATCTACAGGGTCCCTTCAACTTGCCAGCTAGTGTTGTAGCTGGCAAGGGGGGGGCTGCATCTATAGGGGAACAGCTTGTATTGGAATGTTTACCTTTTAGGGGGATTTGATGAAGATTTAGGCCAAGTTCATTCTTGGCTTCTTGGGTGAGGAGCTACATCTGAAGTGAGAGATGCTGGAGAAGTTTTCATGTTTGGATCAAACATTTCTATCATTTAGAAATTGGGCTGTAGTTGCATCATAAGGTTTTAAAAACTGAGCTTTAAAATGAATAGTGGTAATAAAAACCGGTAGAGGGCAAGAGTCATCACTGACTGTTTTTAGGGGCTTTTTGAGAATAAATAGAACAAGATACAAAGCATTAAAACATGTTAAAAACACAAAAGCCTTATTAAACACAGGGTAGTTTGGGCCCAGAAGCAGGATTCATCACGTCATCACTTAAAGACCAGATACCCGTTATGTGCCTGTGAGCACGAGGAGGGAGAAAAAGGAGAGTCGAAAAGTATCAGTTGTCACTGAACAGAAACAGGAGCTGGAAGCATGTAAATATATTAACAACCACTGCAGCCAAGAAGAGTGCCTGACGAGCCCAGTTGTAAGTAAGCTATTAAGACTCGACTGTACACTGTGTTCGTGTTTTTCTCCGAAACACTAAGTTCTGTTGGAGCAGCCTTTCAACGCCTCTCTCTGTCTCTCGCTAGCAAAGTTGACCCAGACAACAAAGTAAAGCTAGTTTTTGGCTACGGATCCTGACATATTAGCCAGAGGTCCCTTTATTACAGTTTCGGAGCCGCAGACCTGTTTTATATACGCGCAGAATAGTTTTCTACATGAGATCACTGCAAAAAGTGCAGCCTTACCTAATGTCCACCCCACTTATTCATTTTATATTAAATGTAGTTGGTAGTGGTATGGCGAGTAACCTTCAGTAACAGTAATAAATCACACAGCAATAGTACATTGCTGTGTGATTTATTAAGTAATCCAAAGTATTCAGATTACGTTACTCTCAGTAACATAATGGAATACATTTCAAAATACATTTTGGGGCATGTATTCTGTAATCTGTAGTGGAATACATTTTAAAAGTAACCTTCCCGACACTGATTACATGCTAAAGATTCTGAGCTGCTGTGTATCTTATTTAACTCTCACTTACTTATATGAAAGAATGTGACCTTGCTATGCTGACAAGACCAAGACATGTATGTTTTCATACCAAAACTTAGGAAAACTGGGCGACAGAGATTACTGAGCGTGAGTTTCAAGAGGCCGGCAGAAGAAGAAAAGAGGGGAAGAAGGGGGAAAAAGTACATATGAGTCACAATGTATGAAGAAAAAGAGAGAAAGAGGAAGGAAGAGGAGAAGCAAACAGATGGGGCGTTAAAGACAGAGAAGCAACAAGAGACCGGAGAGACAAAAAAAGAGGAGGTTTGAAGGAAGGAAGAAAAAACAACATTAACATGATGCTGTTTTGTTGTGGACCGCTCGGAAGGTTCTCTGCTTCATGCAACTCCTCTTTTCCTTTTTGTCCACCCCTCTCTTTGTTGATCCATTTCTTTGACCCGGAATAAGGTTTGTGTTTCCATCACATGTTGCACATGTCTTCCCCCGCCCTTTGTTTCCACTTTGAGGGTGAAGAAACCCCACTGCATGCAAAGTAGACCAAGATCAGACAGCGTGAAAGCGTGCAAGAACAGGTGCCCTGACACCATGAGCGATAAAGGGCACATATACCCACAGAAAGAGAAACAGAAATAGAGGGCCAACTGAGAAGAACTTCAAGAGGTTCCCAAAGTTTTAATGAATATTGCAAAACAAAATAATAATTTCAATTGAAAGAATGCAGTTTTTTAATGTAGCATTTCACACACATACATACTTGCACACAAATGTTTTCTATTTAGATCCTGACTTTTGGTCATTTATTCTGTTACTGTAGACCACAGCTGATTAAAGAGGGAAGCTTCAGCAAAAGAAGAGAATAATACTGTTGAGTGTAATATTATTAGCAGAGACAACTATCGCTTTAAAAACAAGGTGTCCAAATCTCTACGGGACATCCATCCATACGACAGCTGTGTATCGCTGTCAGATAAACATTTTGGATAGAGAATTTTATTCTTTTCATCAAAAACATCCCAAAATAACAAATTCAACGACTAACAAGTTAACAACTTAACAGCGTTATAGCAGATTACAGTGAGAGGCCTTCACGGCGCTTACTGTATGTTTCACACTAACCTCTCACTCCATCTAGTGGTTACACAATTTCACAATTGAAGGAAAATCTGGTTTTAAACTTTTAAGTTTAAAAAATTTAAAAACACCTGCCTCTCACTGAAGGAACACTCTTTGCCTTTTTCTCGCTGTTTTGGCTGCTCCCTTCAGGGGTCACAATATCACCCTATCCCTATTATCCTCTTCTATAACAACCATCTCTCTGCATGCCTTCCCTTTGCTACAGCCATGAATTTTGTCTGTAGTCTTCCTCTTTTCCTGCTACCTGCCGGCTTCATCTTCAGCATCCTTTGTCCAATATATCCACTATCCGTCCACTGCACATGTGCAAACCATCTCAGTCTCTCTGGCTTTATCTTCAAACCACTCAACCTGAGCTGTAACAATAATCATGTCTCTCCTGGTCACTAATAAAAACGTTAACATCTTTTACTCTGCTTCTTGTCTTTTTGTCAGTGCCACTGTCTCCACGCTATATATCACAGCAGGTCTAATTCTACTTTAAACACTAAAAACTCAAGGAAATCTTATTTTTTATTATCAAACATAATCAAGATGAAGTTAGTAGATGAGTGATGATGAAGAGTGAAGTATTAAAAATAATAATCATCAGCTTGACATAAACGTGAGGTTTGTTGTTGTAATTTGCAGTGGTGTCCTCCAGAGGTCGCCACTGCTCTTGATTATGACAGGTATCTGAGCAGAGGTGTTGGTTTTAAAACGTGCCTTCTATTTGGCCAAATATTTAAACCTACTCTTGTGAGTAAGCCAAGAGATGAAATGATGAACAGTCTTAGGCCATATCTGGACCAAATTCTTTAAGTTACAAAGTAAAGCATCTACTTTTGGGGAAACTGTAAACCAGATCATGTGCGTGTGCATAAAGGAAACTGAAGGCTGCATCTCGTGACTAGAAACTCACTTTCCACTTGTGTAAGGCCAATAAGTAAAAAAGTAAAGGAGCAGCTCAAGAAAGGTAATGGAATTTGATGCCTGTAAGTGCACGAGGGCAAGCCAAATGGTTTAACGAAAATTTAATCTCCAGTCACTTAAACACCAAATTACACGTGAACTGTGATCATTCTTTCAGTGTCAAGGAGCAGTTTCTCTGTAAACTCATGAACACTGCTAAAACACTGAATGATGTTGGTGTTCGTGTTAGAGCCGCAGCCTCAACGACTGCAGTGGTTGGCCTGTCCGCCGCTTTGATCCAGACCTGAAGATCTCAACAGGTAATCAGAAGAGGGTAACTGTGACAGGTGTTCATTTGATGAGCCATCGAAGTGTTGATGGTGTCTTTGCTGATTTCAGTCTGCTAAAATCTGGGGGATAGACCTAACCACAACCCTGGAGAGCATAAATGGCAAAGAAGACGGATGGGTTTGCTCAGAATTTTGGTTTATGACCATTCTTGATGATTCACATATTTAACTTGGCAAATATTATACCCCATGTGCCTTTCCTAATGACGATTGGGAATGATCTGCTGGGTAACCTGAGTGGGGCTTTGGTCCTTTGCAAAAAAAAATAAACAGGATTTTACTTTAAGTCTGTGTTACAGTTTTTCCACCCTGGATCTTGACCTCTATAGCAGGGAAATGCCTTTGAGAGCAGTCAGAGTGTCTGATAGCTGAGGGGAGTGCAGAACAGTTTGACTGTTAGGCTGGTTGCATTAATTGGCAGTAGGATGAGTGGGAGGCTACTCTTCATTAACTGTTTAAGTTCTCAGTTTGGAAGAGCATGTGACAAGCATCAGCAACAGAAGAGAAACATTTACAAACCTCACCCTCAAACATTAGCTTCAACAGTGTTTTTTTTTTTATCTCATAATCAGTCTGGTGCACATGATCCTGTTCACCTGTTACCAGGTCTGGAACAGTAGGTACGTACTCCTCTTCTGCCTCATCTTCATCAGCTATTATCTTTACAGTGGGTACATTATGTCTTTGTTTAGTATAGGATGAAAGCTCTCTGGTTATCTCGCAGGTATGCTCTAAAGGCCCACTGCTCGATATCTCAACATTTGGCTCTTCTTAGCTCTCCATCATCTCACGAAGCCAAATGTGATACGAATGCTTCTTTGTCTCTGATGGTAGTTTGTGAGGCTTCTGAGGTGAGTCTTAGTATTGTGTCAGTGTCTAACAGGAGGAGGCTGTGGCATAGTGCTTTCACTTTAATCCTCTTACTTCTGGAGCTACTTTATACACATCAATCCTTTTCCTTCACAACATGGTTTTTTTCCCAGAAGGATCTCAGGATTACCCAGGGCCATCTTGCAGCATGACACTGACCTAGTTAAAAAAAAAAAAACTTCTCAAATGACAGCTGTCGAATTTCTTTCCACAGGAACTTGACTGTTGACTATTCCTAAATGCGTTAGTTTCCTTCATCTATGTATCTCACTTCCCTGAATGACCCTTGAGAGAGCTGACAGTAACCAGACCAAATACATCCACAGGTAAATTAAACAAAGACCAACATCCAGCTGCTTCATGTCTAGTAGAGTTATGGGCATGAATCACATGTGGTTGCATCTCCCTCCCCCTTTTTTTTCCTTTTCTCTCAGAGCTCTTAACATTTGCAGCAAAGTTTAGTTGAATCTCTCTGTTGGAAATGGTTTGATATACAGGGAGTGCAGAATTATTAGGCAAGTTGTATTTTTGAGGAATAATTTTATTATTGAACAACAACCATGTTCTCAATGAACCCAAAAAACTCATTAATATCAAAGCTGAATGGTTTTGGAAGTAGTTTTTAGTTTGTTTTTAGTTTGAGCTATTTTAGGGGGATATCTGTGTGTGCAGGTGACTATTACTGTGCATAATTATTAGGCAACTTAACAAAAAACAAATATATACCCATTTCAATTATTTATTTTTACCAGTGAAACCAATACAACATCTCCACATTCACAAATATACATTTCTGACATTCAAAAACAAAACAAAAACAAATCAGCGACCAATATAGCCACCTTTCTTTGCAAGGACACTCAAAAGCCTGCCATCCATGGATTCTGTCAGTGTTTGATCTGTTCACCATCAACATTGCGTGCAGCAGCAACCACAGCCTCCCAGACACTGTTCAGAGAGGTGTACTGTTTTCCCTCCTTGTAAATCTCACATTTGATGATGGACCACAGGTTCTCAATGGGGTTCAGATCAGGTGAACAAGGAGGCCATGTCATTAGTTTTTCTTCTTTTATACCCTTTCTTGCCAGCCACGCTGTGGAGTACTTGGACGCGTGTGATGGAGCATTGTCCTGCATGAAAATCATGTTTTTCTTGAAGGATGCAGACTTCTTCCTGTACCACTGCTTGAAGAAGGTGTCTTCCAGAAACTGGCAGTAGGACTGGGAGTTGAGCTTGACTCCATCCTCAACCCGAAAAGGCCCCACAAGCTCATCTTTGATGATACCAGCCCAAACCAGTACTCCACCTCCACCTTGCTGGCGTCTGAGTCGGACTGGAGCTCTCTGCCCTTTACCAATCCAGCCACGGGCCCATCCATCTGGCCCATCAAGACTCACTCTCATTTCATCAGTCCATAAAACCTTAGAAAAACCAGTCTTGAGATATTTCTTGGCCCAGTCTTGACGTTTCAGCTTGTGTGTCTTGTTCAGTGGTGGTCGTCTTTCAGCCTTTCTTACCTTGGCCATGTCTCTGAGTATTGCACACCTTGTGCTTTTGGGCACTCCAGTGATGTTGCAGCTCTGAAATATGGCCAAACTGGTGGCAAGTGGCATCTTGGCAGCTGCACGCTTGACTTTTCTCAGTTCATGGGCAGTTATTTTGCGCCTTGGTTTTTCCACACGCTTCGTGCGACCCTGTTGACTATTTTGAATGAAACGCTTGATTCTTCGATGATCACGCTTCAGAAGCTTTGCAATTTTGAGACTGCTGCATCCCTCTGCAAGATATCTCACTATTTTTGACTTTTCTGAGCCTGTAAAGTCCTTCTTTTGACCCATTTTGCCAAAGGAAAGGACGTTGCCTAATAATTATGCACACCTGATATACGGTGTTGATGTCATTAGACCACACCCCTTCTCATTACAGAGATGCACATCACCTAATATGCTTAATTGGTAGCAGGCTTTCGAGCCTATACAGCTTGGAGTAAGACAACATGCATGCAGAGGATGATGTGGACAAAATACTCATTTGCCTAATAATTCTGCACTCCCTGTAGTGTGTGAATGTCCAGGAGTTTGTTTTCCCAAGTCTCTCCTATTTCAAGATTATAAATGTTCCCACCCTGCTGCATTTATTTTATAGTGCGTGGCTTCAGAACTCCTTGGATTATTCCTTCCCTGCTGTTGCTGTCTCTGAGCACTCTATTAATCTTTTTGCTGATACTGTAGCATATATCAGAGGCACCATGACCAATCTGTCCGCCCTGTGTCTCTTTCCTTTGTGGGAGGGCAATATCTTTGAGAACAATAGACTCTCTGAAGGGTGAGGGAGTGCTGGACAGCGTGCACCTGTGGGGAATGAAGAACAGTGAGTACTGGCTCCAGATGGAATGAGAGGGAGGCACCAATCTTTGACACAAAGTTTCAGATTTAGAGATCAGCTTGCTTAGCTGTGATTCCAGGGTCTCAACTTGGGATATTAAATCAGCTGTTTTTACAGAAGCAGGTCTACAGGTTCACGAATCACTGCGCACTGGCACTTTTTTTCATTACTTTTGGGAATGTAAATTAATCAAAATATTTTGGAGCTCCATATCTCAAGAATTAAGTAATATTATTTACTATATATATAATATATTTACTATATTTTCTTCTTGGCCTACCCTAAAAAGAAGTAACATTAAATCACTCGCAGCGCAAATTATGTGGCAAACTATTGCTGGTAGCTAGGAAATGTATTCTCATTAGCTGGGTTAAGGATAAACCTCCCTGTGTGACTTTGTGGTACAGAGAATTATTTAAAGTTTTTCCTCACGAAAGAACTGCTGCTGTTTTAGGAGGAAATGAGGGTCTCTTTCTCAATGTTTGGTCCCCTTTGCTTTCTTATTTGCCAAATGATTTGACCCAACTGTTGAGGGGGGGAGGTTGCGCTTAAGATGTTCTCAGGTAAATAGGAAGTAAGCGTAAAGGACAACAATTCACTCTTGGAGTTTATCTTTTTCTAAATCTGTGGATAAATGAACAAAAATATTTTTCTTTTTTTTTCTCTTTTTTTTCTCCTCTTTACCCCATATGTGTATTTGCACAGGTATATAATGACTTTAATATATTCCCTTTGTTTGTTTTTTCTTTCTTTCTTGTTAGTCTGCTTTGTTATGTTTTTTATGCTTTTCTTGATAATAAATAAAAAAAACTGTTTAATTACAACAAATCACTGTGCTGATGAGTCTCTGTACAGGTAAAGTCACCAATCCTGGATGAGCTAATACAACATTGTTACTGCTTCAACCTACTGTAGTTAATCTTTAGAGATATTTAAGGCTCTTGAGAGATAGCTTGCTTTTACAATCTCTTTTAGGGAAGGAAGAGTCAATGACCTTTTGTGCTGCATTTATTACCCTCTGAATTACCTTTTTATTAGCAGCATAGCATCCAGGGAACCTCAGTGTTACCCAGTACAGGGAGTGCAGAATTATTAGGCAAATGAGTATTTTGTCCACATCATCCTCTTCATGCATGTTGTCTTACTCCAAGCTGTATAGGCTCGAAAGCCTACTACCAATTAAGCATATTAGGTGATGTGCATCTCTGTAATGAGAAGGGGTGTGGTCTAATGACATCAACACCCTATATCAGGTGCGCATAATTATTAGGCAACGCCCTTTCCTTTGGCAAAATGGGTCAAAAGAAGGACTTGACAGGCTCAGAAAAGTCAAAAATAGTGAGATATCTTGCAGAGGGATGCAGCAGTCTCAAAATTGCAAAGCTTCTGAAGCGTGATCATCGAACAATCAAGCGTTTCATTCAAAATAGTCAACAGGGTCGCAAGAAGCGTGTGGAAAAACCAAGGCGCAAAATAACTGCCCATGAACTGAGAAAAGTCAAGCGTGCAGCTGCCAAGATGCCACTTGCCACCAGTTTGGCCATATTTCAGAGTTGCAACATCACTGGAGTGCCCAAAAGCACAAGGTGTGCAATACTCAGAGACATGGCCAAGGTAAGAAAGGCTGAAAGACGACCACCACTGAACAAGACACACAAGCTGAAACGTCAAGACTGGGCCAAGAAATATCTCAAGACTGGTTTTTCTAAGGTTTTATGGACTGATGAAATGAGAGTGAGTCTTGATGGGCCAGATGGATGGGCCCGTGGCTGGATTGGTAAAGGGCAGAGAGCTCCAGTCCGACTCAGACGCCAGCAAGGTGGAGGTGGAGTACTGGTTTGGGCTGGTATCATCAAAGATGAGCTTGTGGGGCCTTTTCGGGTTGAGGATGGAGTCAAGCTCAACTCCCAGTCCTACTGCCAGTTTCTGGAAGACACCTTCTTCAAGCAGTGGTACAGGAAGAAGTCTGCATCCTTCAAGAAAAACATGATTTTCATGCAGGACAATGCTCCATCACACGCGTCCAAGTACTCCACAGCGTGGCTGGCAAGAAAGGGTATAAAAGAAGAAAAACTAATGACATGGCCTCCTTGTTCACCTGATCTGGACCCCATTGAGAACCTGTGGTCCATCATCAAATGTGAGATTTACAAGGAGGGAAAACAGTACACCTCTCTGAACAGTGTCTGGGAGGCTGTGGTTGCTGCTGCACGCAATGTTGATGGTGAACAGATCAAAACACTGACAGAATCCATGGATGGCAGGCTTTTGAGTGTCCTTGCAAAGAAAGGTGGCTATATTGGTCGCTGATTTGTTTTTGTTTTGTTTTTGAATGTCAGAAATGTATATTTGTGAATGTGGAGATGTTATATTGGTTTCACTGGTAAAAATAAATAATTGAAATGGGTATATATTTGTTTTTTGTTAAGTTGCCTAATAATTATGCACAGTAATAGTCACCTGCACACACAGATATCCCCCTAAAATAGCTAAAACTAAAAACAAACTAAAAACTACTTCCAAAAACATTCAGCTTTGATATTAATGAGTTTTTTGGGTTCATTGAGAACATGGTTGTTGTTCAATAATAAAATTATTCCTCAAAAATACAACTTGCCTAATAATTTTGCACTCCCTGTATACACAGTATAAAGTCAGATAAAAAGTCTGAGAAATCGGCTGGAAACTCTGAATGAGGGTCAGCTGGACAATAACAACATAGAAAACTGTATTTTATTTTGGTTTGTTTGATAACCCAAATAAAAAGTGAATAAAAACTTTGTAGCTCATGGTGGCGTGAAAGACATCTGCCACTCTTCCCCCTCAGCCTCAGTGTACTCAAAGCAAAGGACCGTAACCGTAAATCTGGCTATTGATTAACTGCTGTTCACGTTACACTTTCTCCTCTTTAGTTTGAACCTTTTAACTCAACAGATCTCCTGTTTTTCTCTTTACTTACAGATTATTTATTTACAGGTAAACGTCAGACTAAATTATTTATTTATGCATGAGCTGACTATTTCTCTTGTTTTTTTTTATTTTATTTAAGTTTGATTATGTATATTTATGTGTTATTACATGTCACAAACATTTCTTATATAAAAATTTAAATGAGTGCTGTAACAGATTAAGGAGAGATTAAGAGAGAAGTTCAGGGCTGACCTCGCTGAAATATGGAGTGAAAAATGTGCACATCTATCACAGGCCGATATGACTAGTTCAAACACGAGGATCAGACACTGTACAGACATTTCTAGAATTTAGACATTTATTTCCAGCACAGACCAGATATCTGCCTTCTAGTTCCCACTCCCGCTTATCGCTTCATCTTATCTTTGCTGGAAACAGCTAAAGCAACCAATCCACAGAGCCTTGACACACAGGCTTGAAACTCCAAACAGAAACAGGTCATGTGATCCCCTGTTATGTAATTCTGTCTTAATACACAACCAGAAGTCTGTCATTTAGGTGGTTCAGTCAGTTTTATGTGGGTGAGAGTACGTGATAAAATCATCTAGGTTTTTACTGGTTTTTTACATTTTTTAACACCTCAGCTGAATGCATGTTTGGACTTTCTAACCTGAATAATCACCATCATCCTCACTCACTCTGCTGACATTGACCTTCATTTTTTTTTTCAACTTTCTGAGCGTACAGCATCACGCAGCAGTGCAGGCAGATTTTGTTATTTTGTATAATTATTATCAATCAGAGAGAGACAAATAATCTCAGTCAGCTGCTCTGAAGTCCAGTTTCTACCAGGTAGTTAATCTCCACTGTGTTCACAGAGTCCTTTAAAGTCTGAGCACATGACTCAGTTTTCACATGGATAATGTTCCAGCTTTACAGCTCCGTACATGCATGTGGAATGTGTGTCCGACACACCTCAAGCTGTCTTATAGCTAAGCACTATGCTCCTCATAAAGATCTTGAAAAGCTCATTCATCCTTGTGTGACCTCTAGATTGGAATACTGTAATTGTCTCTACTTTGCTCTTCACTCTGCTCTCCTTCATAGACTTTAGTTTTTCCAAAATGCTTGCGGCTCATCTTCTGACTGGTGCTAGAAAGCATGCCTCTATCACCCCCGTTCTCGCTGATTTGCATTACCCATCAAATATCGTACGTAAATATCGTATAAATAATTTAGCCCCTAGCTATCTTGTTGATCTCCTTAGTCCTTATGTCCCTGGGCTGAACCAATTACTCTTGGTTCAGCATAGATCTAGACTTAAATCCAGGGGTGACCGTGCTTTTGCCCTGGTTGCACCTAACCTGTGGAACAACCTTCCCATTGCTATTCGGGCATCAGACTCCATTCTCTCTTTTAAATCTCATTTAAAAACTCACTTATTTACCCTAGATTTTCCATCTGTTTTTTTTTCCATCCTATTTTAGAATTTGCTCCATTTTTATCTATGTACTTATCTTTTAGTTATATCTATCTGTTCTTACTAAGTTTGTTCTCATATTTCCTTTTATTCCTGTATAATTAGTGCCTTCAACCTGCTGACATATGTGGTACTTGGTTAATGGTCTTTTATTTAATCATGTCTTAATTTCCCTGTTTCTATTGTAACTTTGGTGTACCGTTGTTGTTTTTTTTAATGTGCTATATAAATAAAAGTTGTATTGTACTGTACAAACTCGTTTTAATAATTTTTCACAACAGTTACAAGTGTAACACTTACAGCACAACTTAAAATCTATCTACTGAAAAGATGTTTCTGAGTCTGCGGGCACAGTCTGACAGCGTAATGAAATATAAACAACTGTTTGACCTGTGTGCAGCACAGAGTTTCTGGCAAATAACCATGAGCAAACTTCCCCGTGTGCATTTCTAAATAATCTGGACAGATAAGTAAACTGATTAGTTAGCGATCTGGATTTTTCTAAAGGTTTGTCTCAGCATGTATGCAGCTTTAGTTCACTAACCATTGAAATCCAGATTAGATGGTTGTTTTAGTCTTCAATGAAATTCAGTATGATAATAACTGAGTGTGCCTCACTTCTGGAAAGAAAAAGAAGTTGAACTTGTACATTTCTTTAGTTTAATGTAACCAGATTTTTATTGCAGAAAGGATGAGAACAAGTGATTCTACCTCAAGACACATTCCCATTGTTTTCTCATGGAGTCCCAGTATCAAGACTTATTCACAATAAGGCACGTGAAGTGCAAATTCCCCTGGATTTGTCTCTGTTAGTGACACTTTTATAATAACTCTAGTATCTAAGCCACAGATATAAAGACACTGTTTAGTGAGGCATTAATAGTGGATATAATGTCAAAGCGGATCACTGTAACTGTAAGTGTAAAGTGAGGAAATCCACTGATCTCTTTATTGGACAATCATTCAAAATATGAACGACTAAGATGAGAAGCTTGAATCCCACGATGAGGCAATTTGAAAATGTGGGAGAGGTTTTCGAGCGGTTACGAAGAACATCAACCAGTTTCCTTCAGATTAAGAAACTAGAGCGGTGATCAGGACTGTTGCTTCATAGCAAGAAGGTCTCGGGCTTGAAACCAGCCTGGGGCCTTTCTGTGTGGAGCTTCTGTGGCTTCTGCAGCTTTTTTAACCCACTTTACTTAAAAGGAAAGTCAGGTTGATGACAATATCACAAATATTTCTACAAATATGCAAAAACGTTCATGCTTTTTATTCCCATTATACTTGGTCATTCTCGTGAACAACTTCACATGACTGTTCACAACATGTCACACCATAAAATCCACATCTGCACCGTGTAGGTGAGGCCACATGGCTCCCAGTCATTCCGCTGACCCTCGAGGAGGACAGAGGAATGGATTTTAAGGTCACAGACATCAGCTGAAATAACACCTAAACAATTTACATGTTCCACAAACTTTAGCTGAAGTTTTAGTCCAGTCAGCTTTCATGTGTTTCTGTTTTGCTGAGTTCATCATTTACCTGATTTTGCAGCCTGGAGCTGTAATTGCGGCTCAGTGTGAGTAGACTTCAGAGCTCAGCTTCTCTATTTCACCTCATTAAGTTTCCATCTCGACAGAAGAGTTTTTATATGGTTTAATCTCATATCAGATGGAGTGTCGCATTTTCAAAAAAAGATGTTCATTTGACATCTTAACATGGTTTGACTAATCTTGAAATTTAAACATTTAGGACTTTGGAAAACCTCATAAACACACGTGTGTGTCTTCTTTATGAGCATGGATGGCTGCTCCTTCTAGAGGGCACCACAGCAGACCTGTGCATGTTCTCCTTTACTATATCCATGGATCTTCCTCTTTTCCTCCTTGTAAACCTTTCACTCTTACTGCTATCTTTCTGTCCCAAAAATGATGCTCATCTCTACCCTGCTTCCTCTTGACTTCTCTTGTGCACTGTCTGCTGTTTTGGATGGTTCACCCAATATAGCTCATCCTTCTCTACCTCTGCTCTTTGCATGTTCACCTTTCCATCTGTTTCATTCCCTTTTCTCTCCAGAGTATTCCTTCACCTCTCCAGACTCGCTTCCACCTGCTCCCGACTCTCACTACAGATCACAGTGTCATCTGCAAACATCATAGTGCACAGAGACTCTGGCCTGACCTCATCTCCCAACATGTAAATTACCATTAAATACAAAAGTATGTCTGTGTGAACAATAATAATACATGGAAGCATCTCTTTTATTCCTTATTAGCATTTAATTTTTTGTATATTTTCTAAAGAAAATTCTAGTAGGACTTACAAAAAACAAAATTATTTTTAAAAAATTTCAGATTCAAAGTGTTATTTAAAGTTCCATCTTTAAGGTGGCTTATTGTTGATTTCATTTATGGTCAATTTCATCCCATCCCACCAAAGTCAGTGTAGCTTGTGAATTTGTAATGTTCAACCTTGAGCATTGCATATGCAGCAAAAGGTGATGACAGGTTAACCTGCAGGCACCTATGCTGCTTTCACAATCACTCACCTTCGCCTTGTAATTGGAAGGTTGCCAGTTCGAGCCCCAGCTTGGACAGTCTCGGTCGTTGTGTCCTTGGGCAAGACACTTCACTCGTTGCCTACTGGTGGTGGTCAGAGGGCCCGGTGGCGCCAGTGTCCGGCAGCCTCGCCTCTGTCAGTGCGCCCCAGGGTGGCTGTGGCTACAATGTAGCTTGCCATCACCAGTGTGTGAATGTGTGTGTGTGAATGGGTGGATGACTGCATGTGTAAAGCGCTTTGGGGTCCTTAGGGACTAGTAAAGCGCTATACAAATACAGGCCATTTACCATTTAGAAAAGTGTCTTATAGAGCCAAAATATGGGACTTGTCTCTGTTTGCGCCTCCACATAATGAGGGATTTGATTGACCTACAGAAACAAGTTTTACCTAAAAGAAAACTGTTTTTGTTTTTTTTTCATGATTAAAAAAATGGGACACTGGCCCTCAGTTTAACCTCTTACACACAATTTGACACATAAAATCAATATTTAGTATGAGTGAAGCAGGTCTGGTCATGCTGACAAGGCCAGCTTGCACATCGATAACTGCTGGGACTGGGAAAATCTGGGTCTTTTCTCTGGCATCAGAGGGATAAAACTTTATCCTACCTTCCTTATTAGGCCTTTTATTTGTCCTGGACCTGAAGAGCAACATAGATAAGCAGATTTAAAGATAAGAAAAACCTGCTGCAGAACAAACGAAGAACACAGTGTGCTGAAACAGTGTTGGCATGTTTCCTTTGCATGCTTTCTTCTGAAGTCAGGCAGCTAAAGTGGTTAAGTGGATATATTCTTTTACTATATCGAACATTTTTTCCATACAGGCAAATCCTTATCCTGAACAGCATTTAATAACATTATGGACAGTTTCTGCATGATGCTGTATCTAAAGAGAAATGTTCACATACTTTGGTGTAGAAGAACTTAACTGACCTACACAGAAATTCCTATCAGGAACTTCCTATCTCTGCAGACAGTGAAGGCTGTCACAGCTGCAGTTTGATACCTGTAAGCCTCCACACTTTAATTTAAATAGAACACACCTGACTTTATCGCATGTCTTCAACTGCTCCTCATTCTGCTTGAGGGCATCAGGTTTCTACACTGCAACACTAACTTCACAGCTGGTGTTTGACTTACATCGTGAGTGATGCAAGCTTGGGTTTCTCCAAAACGTTGATTGTGTTCATGTGAACACGGGGTTTTCAGTGGGAGAAACATTTCGTCACCATTTGGGATTTCCTTACCTGGATGATGCATCAAGACAAGCTCAGGTTTTCATTTAGCAGTGATGTGTGAAGAGAAAGGCCCAGGCTTCGGTTAATGACAAATCAGTTTGCATTAAAAACAAAAAGCACTTCAAGTTCATTTCAGGACACATCTTCCTTTTCTTTTAAAGTGGCACTAAAAATCTTTCCACCCCCACGACAACAATGCAAACATCTTGCAGAGTTTGGACGAGCATGGTTAGAACTACTTCTATAAGAAGATATAACTCAGTGCATTTTCCTTTAGGCTTTCTTCTGAAGCTGCATTTGTTTACAGAAAACCTTTCATTTAAATAACATACAGTTTCCTATAGGACCTTTACCGAGTGAGAAATTTCAGCTTGTGCTAGCTCTGGCAGCCTTGCTAATATCATCACACAAGAAAAACATGCAGAATCACTGTGACATTGTTTCCCTGCTGGGTGCCTCACTAATGCCTATTCAGCAAAACTGCACGGTACAAAAACTGCCATAAAAACAAAAAGGCTGACTGTCAAGTTGTACTGACCTCTCTGTACCCTTAGATGCATGTTGTCAGGCTCCTTTAAACCACAGAAATCATTTTTAGGTTTAAATAAGTGACACAACTGGATGACTGGCTTTCTGAAATAAATCGATGGCTGTTTATTCAGGCATGGATGCCATTTGTCAGAATGCAGACTGGCAACAGTGTTGCAACCAATCAGACATGAGTTACATAATATGAGGTGACCAGAGGCTGAACATTTTCTCCACACGAGAACTGAGTCTTTGGATCAAGAAGGAGATGTAGGCCCAGATGTTTTTCTTTCCAGATGTTTTGCTGACCACATTAAAATGGTACGCATGTGAGATTTTGCCATATCTTGCAATCTTATAATTTCAGGGCCATTTCCAGAATAAATCCAAAAACGAATCAGTTCTGTGAGTGGCCAAGCTCCACCGATTTCTTTTTTAGTAGCCCTGCTAGCAAACAACAAACATGCAAACTAAACCAGTCACTTAATATCTTTGACAAAAAAAACTAAACCAGTGGGTCGTGTCATTTAAATAAAATCCACCAAATCTCAAAAATATCACTTCCTCTAATTTCCAGTATAAAAAACTGAGATAAATCATGAACTTTGTAGTTATTTATTTTCACAGCCTATAGGAAGGAGGATTTTTTAGTTACTGGGCTAAATCAAACTTCATCAGCTCATTCAATTCAATTCAATTTATATATATAGCACCAAATCACAACAGCAGTCACCTCAAGGTGCTTTATATTGTACAGTAAATCGTACAATAATAGATACAGAGAAAAACCCAACAATCGTATGACCCCCCCCATGAGCAAGCACTTTGGCGACAGTGGGAAGGAAAAACTTGCTTTTAACAGGAAGAAACCTCCAGCGGAACCAGGCTCAGGGAGGGGCGGGGCCATCTGCTGCACTTCGCACTTGATCTGCTCATCATGATGTCAAGTGTGAGTAGTATGTTTATTGTTTAGCACATTGTATATTTTCCTATCCTCTGGATCTAACCTAAACCTAAACCTTAAAATAAACTTTAATTTCTATGTCACAATTTTTCTAAAGGTGTAGACCAAGTGCAGGACGAAAAAGACATAGGTGATCCCTCTGAACAATTTTTAAACATTTAGTTGGGTGAGGAGAAAATGGGTAAAAAGTTACTGTGGGCCTTTGTGAGGAAATGAAATGGCCCCAGCTCACTGGCTAATCCAAAGGTGTGTTAGCTCTAACTGAGGGGAGGGGCACAGAGGTCAACAGGTCAACAACTACCATGTGTTATCAAGCAAAGTCAAAAACTGATATGCAGAAGCCAGAACCCAAACAGAGAGGTAACTGACCTGGAAACAAACTGTAACACACACGGAGAATTAGACTAACAAGTCTTTCAAGTCAATTCAAGGTCCTACCTATGTTTTGGCTGCTGTAGACTTTGATAAGCATGTGGGGGTTTTGGCCTCTTTGCTTATCTATTAAATCAATGGATAACTTACGTAATGATTACAGACTTTCTCTATCCATTTGATTCAACTTTCCAATTCAGGGTCATAGGTGGCAGCCTATCACAGCTCCCATACAGCAAGAGGCCAGGTACACTCTGGACAGGGTTAACACATAGAGGCAGATGACTGTTTATTCAGAAACCACGCAGAGAGCATGCAAACTCCACACAGAAAGGCCATGGCCAGATGATGTATTCAAACCCAGGACCTCCCACAGTCCAGAGACATGCATTAGGCTAACTGGTGTTTCTAAACTGGTTGTGGGTGTGAATATAAGCATGGGTCCCCATCTGTCTCACTGTGTTGGCCCTGTTAGGCTCCAGTCCAGTCATAGTTTGAACTGGATAAGTGGGGGGAAATTGATAGATGAATTATCTAAATTCACCTCATTAGTGCAGCACTGACACAAATCCTTCATGGACATCCATCTCTCCTCTCCCTTCAGTTATGCATTAGAGATACCTTAGCATTGGACTCTAGGTTTTGTGAAGATATTTCAACTCCCATCCAAGAGGCTTCTTCAGTCCTAAAACTAAATGGTGGAGAGTGTCAGGAATTTAAACCCAGAGGGAGTTATCCCTGAAGAGGATTGTTGACCCACTATTGATCATGTGCCTCATCACATGGGCCAAGGTGTGAAAAAGGTGTGGGTCATTACCATCAGAGGTTTTGAGTGAAACCGCTGTTTTGCTTCACCTAGTTGGGTGATCTATTGAGGTGACCTAACAAAAGGTGTGAGTGGGGATTGAGGCGTCTGAGAAAGGATCTCAATACTGCATCATAGGTGGCTGACAATTGGTGTCATAGACCACCCTCTTTGTTCGAAGACAGTCGTTCACAGCAGACATAGACGGCCTCTTTTAAGAAACTTGAATAAGCCCAGCCTTACTCTTTTTTGCAAGAAGCTAAAAACAATCGACAACAAGTGAACAGGCCTGATCTTCCAATCACTGGTGAAGTTGTGAAAGTAGCTCCAGCCTTTTCATTTGTGGTTCCAACTTTTGCCCTGGGTATTTATAATCATTGTTGTCCTGCCTAAAACATCAAGCTTGGCACTAGCACCAGTGCTACATCAGTGAAAAACTGACACATCTTCTTTCATGACTCGCTCATTAATTTCTAAAAAGATCTCGAAACTAGTCAGATTTACTCTAAAAGAAGCTTAAATAATAATAATAATGATAATATTGATGATAACTAGAAATGGACTGGTTGTTACGTATCATCCTTCTACTCAGTCAAACCCTCAAAGCACTTTCAACTGCAAGTTTCATATCTCCAATCACACACACTGGAACAACAAGTGCTAATATTCACACACACACGGATTATGCCCAAGGATACATTAGCAAGAAGTCTGGAGGGGTCAGGAATCAGTCCACCGGTCTTCCGATTGGTAGAGGACCCGCTCTACCACCTGAGCCAAAGCCTCCCATACAATTTTAAATAAATTAACCAGATTTAGTTGTTATGTGCTTAAAAATGCTGTGTGAATGTTAAAGTAAGTAATAAATACTAAGTTGACTGGTCATGCTGGTTAATGAGTTCTCCTACTCATTAACATTATAGTTCAATGGAGTTCAACTTTACATACTTTAACTTATAAATAGAATTACTTTTCAGCTTTCACCACCATGACATTGGTTATCTCCTTTTACAACATAATCACATCTGTATCGCCCCAGTTTGGAAACAAATCTATTGACCTGTTTTGACCGTGGTTTACTGTGTTGATCCACATCGATTACTGGACATTCAGTCCAAGTGACATGCTTTTAATAACTTTTCTTATTTACAATACAGGCACACTCTAAACAGGATGTGTTGTCTACTTGTACGTGTGCCAAAACATTTTAGTGATAAATGCATAATGATAAATGGTGATGCAATCCATTTTTAAGCAATGCACAGTTAGAGAGAACGCTGAATTGAAACTAGTTGTTTTTTGTTTCTAAACTTATTTATTAAACAAGGCTGTAGAGTTATTTGGTATTTTCTGATACTCAGAGCAAACACAGGTCACATGATTTTTCATCAAAGCAAATAAATTATAATATAATAGAATTTATTATAAAATAAAAGACTCAACTTGAAGTAAAGTAATATTAGTGTAATACATTTACAAAAAAATCAGACAAAAAAATTGTCTCTATCTAAACATTCAGCATATCTGCTGCTGAACCAAAGTGTGCTTTTTATACTGTTTTGTTGTAAATATGTCTGCATACCATTGTACATACTTGTGCTGTATATACTATATATAATGTTGAGCCCTCATTCTAGATATATAGCAACAAGTTATCCATTTCTTATTTATTCCAACATCTATGCACCGCTGCACACATAAATGTACTGTACATGTTGTCTGTTTGTCTCTGTTGGTAGATTGTGAGGAAAAAATTGAGTTAGACAATAAAACTGATGTTAGTCAGATTATCATGTTCACATCATCTGAATGTTGGATATAATCTAACTAAATGTCTTTATACATACATCTGTGACCATAACTGTACCACATTTTAAAATTGCCGATGGTGTGAAATCACTATGCAACATAACTAAAGTAGCTACTGTCATTGTCTGTAAAGAAGTAAAAGTTTACATTTTCCTTCTAAAGAGGAGAAAATGTATATTATAAGCCCAACATTATAGAAACAAATGACTACATACTGCACATACTGCAGTTGACAGTAGGATGTATTGGTTGAAAACTTGCGTCACACAATAACACACAGTACTCGCAGACTGATGACGAGAACAAGTGGACCACAAACACGTGATGTTCAAAAACACGCTGTGTGTCCGAAACCACAACATCTTTTGTTTTTAATCGGTGAGAGTAACAAAGACACAGATCGATAAAGACTGAATGGATACTTTAACTTATAAATAGAATTACTTGGATCAGTGGATCTCGAAACATCATAGATTGTTTATGTGAACATAACATGAAAAGTTATGAGTGGGCTGGAGTGGGAAATGTCGTGAAAACTCTTATATCCAGCTCCACCTGTAGTACAGGATGTTCCGTGGGTGTGTATTTCTCTGTGGCATACCGGTCTGAAGGTGTGTCCGCTCAGCCAATGAAACTGCAGCAGGTACATGCGTCAGCAGAGGAGGGGGCGGGAGGGGGGAGTCACCGGTCCTATGATAAAGTCTGCAGCTGCCCCTCTTTCCACAGAAGTGAGAGAGAGGAGCTGAATACTTCACGGGACTCTAAAAGAGAAGAAGAACTCAACAGAAGACTTCTTCCACCTTCTCTTTTGATATTTTTATACGCCTTAAAAACTTTTTTTATTTTCAGACTTAAAACTTTAAGTCTGTATTTACACCTACATTCTCAGACGCTTCATTTATCTTCCGAAATGTTTCCAGAGGAAAACAGCTGGTGAGTAGATTTCTAATATTTTAATTACTTTTTCTCGTTCAGTGTTGCTCAGCACGTGGCTCTTTCACGGCCGGCTTTGGATAGCGTGAAAAAATAGACTGGACTGAGGGGATGCAAAAAATAATATGCGCATGCGCTCTTGTTCGCGGTGGAGTGTCGAGAAATGATTCATTCCAAGAGGAGTGACGCGTCTAATTACATAATGAAGCGCGTTTCACAATTGAGTGGAAGTAAAGAGTTTGAAATGTTCTAATGTTGTAAAAATCAGTCAATAAAATTGATATTGGACTTGTGAAGTGAAGGTCACATTTTTGGTCACCATGGTTACTTTCGATCTTCCTGTGTGAACCAAATTCATAAAAATGTGCTTCTGCATCATATCAAGCCATAAAATTAGCGTGTTCATGTGTGCTGGACTGTCACGGTGATCTGCCTGACCTCTGCCCTTTTGTTAATGTCATCCAGCTACAGCTACGAGGAATGCAAGGCCACTGCTGATTGGCTGCTCGCCCAGACAGACACCCGACCCACTGTGGGCATTGTGTGCGGCTCAGGGCTCGGAGGGCTCGCTGACCTGTTAAAGGACCAGGTGGCCTTCAACTACAAAGACATCCCCAACTTTCCGCAGAGCACAGGTGAGCTACACCTACTACACCGACACTTTACCATGGTGACTCCACATCAGCTGAGCAGCTCCTGCTGATGTTCACTGTTATATTTTTGAATTCCCACAGTGCACGGACATGCCGGGAAGCTGGTGTTTGGACACTTAAAAGGAAGGCCGTGCGTTTGCATGCAGGGACGTTTCCACCTGTATGAGGGCTACTCAATACAGAAGGTATGTGTGTGTTTGCAAAAAAAATATCCCGTAATTTTCAGCAAGATCCCCCCAAAATATTATTCATTTATATTCTGTGATGTTCTTTTTTCCAGATTACATTGCCTATGCGCATCTTCAAGATGCTCGGTGTTGAGACGGTGATGCTGACCAATGCAGCTGGAGGCCTCAACCATGACTTTAAAATGGGAGACATCATGATCATCAAAGACCACCTCAACCTGCCCAGCTTTGCTGGCATCAATCCTCTGAATGGACCCAACGATGAGCGGTGAGACGTGTTCTCGTACAGCCATAAAAAGCAGACATTTAAACCTCCTATAAGCTTAACCTAATCTTCTTCCTGTCTTCCTTCGTCTGTCAGGTTTGGCGTACGTTTCCAATGCATGTCCGATGCATACGACAGAGAGCTGCAGCAGCTGGCCATGGACGTGGGACAGGATCTGGGCTATGGAGATTTCCTAAAGGAGGGAGTGTACTGTGTGCTGGGCGGGCCAACATTTGAGACAATCGCAGAGGGTCGCATGCTGCATAGACTTGGCGCTGATGCTGTCGGTGAGCTGATTGTTTTGTTGATCTGAGTAAATGTAACGAATGAATGTAAAGTCCCAAAACTTTAATCAGATCAGAATCTACACATCTGGATTTTTAAGACGTGTCAATCAGAATCAGAATACTTTATTGATCCCTAGGGGAAATTATTTTTCGTTACAGTGCTCCATTATAAACAAACATTAACAGAGACAGACAATACACTAACTAAGAATAGCACAATAACAAGGACTATCAATTAGATTTATCAGCTGATGGCGATAACAGGACTTGATCAATTCAAACCACGTGGTACCACAAAAACCAGCCACAGCGTCCTGTCTGATATTAACCTAATCATCAAGTTGATGCCCACAAAGCACGTGGAGTTTATCAAAAGAGCACTGTATCAAATGCCATCATGCTGTTTTTAATTTTATTCCAAGAAATGACAGTTCAGTAGAAATGCTTGAAGTCCTTTTGCTGCAGTGACTTTGAAAACGTGTGATTTGCCCCGGGCTGCCCAAACCTCAACTTGAAGCTTTACCTTTGAGGAGCAAAAACACGTGAAAAACATAAATTTAAGTTTCCTAAAGTGAGTCTTCTTTGTATGCATGCATACTGAGACTTCTCATGAAATTAAAGCAGTAAAACTTATTAGAAGCCTCTAAATTAGCTTAAGCGAAGTTGGTTTCAGCAGTATTAGATCTGCAGTTCTTCTTTTGATAACACTATAAATCCCAGGCTTCTCAACATTACAGGACATAGTTCCCAAGCCAATTAGAAACAAGGAAAACATCTCTTTTGTGTTATTTGCATTTTTACATCCTTTCTTGTGTGTACTGGCTGGTTTATGGCTACTCTATTCTTTCTATTAGAGTTGTTTATATTTGTCTCGATCTTTTCCTCTCCAGGCATGAGCACAGCCCATGAGGTGATCGTCGCTCGGCACTGTGGCATGCGCGTCTTCGCCCTCTCCCTGATCACCAACCAGGTTGTGATGAACTACGACAGCGAAGAGAGGGCCAATCACGAGGAGGTCCTCCAGGTGGGCAGGCAGCGGGCGGCGCAGCTGGAGAGGCTCGTTTCCACCATGGTGACCAAAATTGTGCACAACAACGACGGCCTAAGAGACTAACAGCCGTGTTTAGGCCTCTGGGATATTTTATGTGGTCATGTTCTACATTGAAGAAAATCCCACTCAGTTGAGCTGATTTTAGCCTGAGGTCAAATGGTGAAAGCATTATAGTTACCTGAAGAATCTCACTTGGACACACAGACACAGAATCTTTGAAAACGTACTCAACTGTTCTCGTATTTCATGTCACTGCGCACAAAAGGTTACACATTCCCCTGCTGAGCAGCTCCAGAAGAAAGTTGTTCAGTTCTTTTTATATAATTTTAAACAAAGTGTTATTTTTTTCCCTTATCTTACAATATAGAATCCCCTTTGTAAATGTCTGCAATTTAACTTAAAAAGAGCCAAAATCTGCTGTAAAAGTCTTAATTTTATAAGGTTGTAAAGATGTGTACATTAACTGAACTTATATTGTATGTAATGTATTTGAGTGTACCTGTTTTTGTGGGATGTTATTGTTAAATGTACTATTTATTACTATATCAAGTTTGTGTATTTCCCCCCTATCATGATCACACCCATTTCCACAGTTTTATTTGCAGCCTTTTTTTTTCTGTGGACTGTGCAAGACCAATAAAACTTAGACATTAACTCAAAACCTCTCCATGTTTATTTCCCAAGTTTATATAGAAGAAGTGATATAGAGAAAGCTACACAGTAAACCAGCGCATTGCATAATGAAGGGTTTGGTTCACAAAGGGACCCAAAAAAAGTTATTACTGTAAACATTACACAGTTTTACACAAACATCACTTAACATTAAAGAAGACAAGAATGTCAGAGTATCTTAAAAACGTGAGGGTTTGGCAGTACTTCTCAAAGAAAAGTGCTTAAAAATAAAAAAAGGCAAAAATTTGTAAGTTTTTGGCAGAACAAAAGAAACTGTCATTTAAAAACTGTGGCACATTACATGTAGATGCTCCAGACAGCATCGTGTAACTCTGAAATACCTTGGATAAAACTCTTGCTTTCCTGACGGGACAGAAATGAGACAGTCATACAATATATCACATTTCACACAGCATGCATACAAACATATCCACCCATCCCCGTTTACCCTTACCCGAAACTTTGACATATTGCTCCCTTCAAAAGGGAAGACTCAAACAGCGTTGACACATCCCTTTTTATTACCACTTTAAAGTCCAGTTTATTTCATACTTTATAAAACAAGAAAACAAAAACAGAGCCATGCATAAAGATAAGCTTGTATATATTAGAAGAAAACATTCACAATGATCCAGCACCTCACCATTGTCTCTGCAAAATCTGAACGGGCCCTTTATGCTGAGGTGAAAGCAAAGTTTGGCACAGGATGTAAGAGGCCAGCAGTGATGCTACAGTACAAACTACTAATAGATTTATAATGCACAGTCATCTATGCCAGCCAGCACACTAAGCAACTCTCCACTTCGACTGCATCCAGCACTGGGTTTTCTAAAGATTGTCTTCAAATGTAAGCAGCTGATTTAAGCAGTCGCCATTTGAATTTGGCCACAGAGGTATTTATGGATGCTACCGAAACCCCAACATGCAACAAAGCTCAAACACAAATGGAGTCAAACCTCTCTCACGTCAAAGGGGCGGAAAAACCCCTGAAGATTAGGTGGTAAATATTTAATTATAACGTTATTAAGTTAGAGTGAAGTGATTAGAAAATAACAAACAAGCTATACTAAAGATGGAAGTCTGGCTAATGTATTAATAACCACATTCATACTATATCAGAATTATTAAAAACCCAACCAATTTATATGTGGGCCAATATTATCGACTGATAACAACTACTTGCCAGTCTATCGTTATCAGCATTTATAAAGACAGACAATGAAAATTTTTAAAAGCACCCTTCAACCATCTTATGACTGTGATGTTGCGTAAGTTTGTCCAGTGAAGGGCATCCTGAAATTTCCCTGTTGGCAACACGTGATTGAAACCCCAAAAACACAACAGCTAGCTGATTGTGAGATTACATTCTTCTTCAATGTAATTGAGCAAATAAATAACTTCACATAATTTATTTTAATTTTTAAAGTTGATGGCAAGAAACCCTACAAACAAAATCTGGTCGGGGTAACGCTGTATCAGCCTAATGTCTGCTTAATGTTTCAAATTGTGTAATGCTAGCAAAACAACGTAGGCCTGGACCATGTCACATTTAAGACATTACACTTGGTAATGTAACATATAAACACTACTTTGGCTTTGGTATCATGTCATAGTTACCTTAGTAAAATACACTGTAAAGTTTCTGTGGGCTTTGAGTGACATACAATTTTGGCACTTCATCATGTGTTTAGTAACTTTCTATAAAGCTAGCTTTAGCATGTAGCCTACACAGTTAACTTTACGAAAAGGTAAAGCTAGCTTGTAAACTAAATTTTGTACGTTAACAAGTTCTGGTCCAGTTAAAAAAAGAAAAGAAAAATACAAGTATGTCTCCACACCCTCAGATTTAATCAGGTGTTTTCTTTCAGACCCCAGAGTAGCCAGTTTTATCACAGAGTTGACCGAAGTGGAGAAGCGGGCGTCTTTCAGTTGGCGAGACAGGCGACACATTTTCAGTACAGGCACTGTAATCAAGATTTTACAGGTTTTTAAGCATCAGAGGACCTCAGCAATGCGCAGCATAGAGGGTGAGGAAGAACTGAAGGGAAAAAGGCACTTCTGAAACCACATAACAGACCAAGAGCTGCAGTGCAAAATTTACAGAGGAGTCCACTCATCTTTAGGCAAACATGGTCAGGGTGATCCACTGCAGAACAAAGAGAGTGTTGGGATTAATGAATGAAAACTCTTAATAAATCACAGAGAGTGAATGGAGAAAAACAAGCTGTTTCAGCACAGATGTGGATGAATCCTTATAAAAAAAAAGCTCAAGCTTTTGTTTATACAACAGCATTTGTGATGGGAATTTATACCTGGACGAAGTTTAGAGATATCTGACCGTCTCCATCAGTGTCCAGGTTCTTAAAGGTTTCTGCAGTAAGAGAAACAAAAAAGATCATTTGACTCAGAACAGAAGTATTTTAGCTTCTGTTAAGCTTTGCAGCCATTCACTGTATGTTTGGGTTTTTTTTTTTTACAGCAAAGCAGGATCAAGTTGCACAAGCAGTTAGACTGTCCCTTGTGAACCAGTGAAAAACTGCAATAGTGTCACTCACTGAACATTGTCTCCAGTCTGACCAAACAGGTGACAAAGTTGTCAAAGTCGACAGCCATGTCTGCCTCTGTGTATCGCAGGATGATCAGCTGGAACAGGTGGTTAGTCAACTTGAAACCTGAAGGAAGCAAAAGCAAGAAAACTCATACAACAATGTGAAAAAATGTCAGCGAAGGTGCTCCACCTACAACTCAGAAAAAATGCTTTCTGCATATACTGCTGGGACTTAAAAGTGCTTTTGTGATTTTTTTTTTTTTTGCACTTTAATATAAAAAAAATAATACCTGCAGATTCAAGAGCCATTCTCATCTCGTAGGAGCTCATGGTGCCCGATTTGTCCACGTCAAACTGCCTGAATACAGTCTAGATACGGGGAGGGGGGGACAAGAGACCACCAGTTTGAATCAAATAACAAAATGGAAACACCAGTGCACCAGCTATTCACTGTTAACTCAGTCATGCAATTTAACTCTCACCAGGTATCGTTTAATCTTTTCCCAGAGTACGTGAAACTCTGTCAGGCCCAACTTCCCAGTGCCATCAGTCTGAGTGAAGACGCTAAGGAACATTTCGTGGTCAGAGAGACATTAACATGACGAGATCCAGAAACAAAAGAAACAGGAAGCAGATATTTCAACTTCACATCAAGGATACATCCATGAGGTTAATCATGCTGCGACAAGCTTCTTGTGAGAAGCCATCTGTCTTCAGGTCTTTATCTGTGGACGGCAGGAAGTGAAGTGAAAAGAGGGAAGAATACACGTCTGTTTTAAATATTGAAGTCTAAACTATGTTAGAAACATTTCATAATGGCAGTGCTTTACGTTTGCTGATGATCCTGTTTAATATGGTTTGCAGCTCTGTGACACTGATCTCCATGTCCTGTGGGCACAAACAGATGTGCGTTATATTAAATGTGACTGCGCAGGTGCCTTGGACTACTATTGCTATCTCCTACAAGTTTTGAGAGCGTGCTTACTGCTCCTGCCAGCTGCCTGAAGAGATTCTTGAAGCTTGGGTCAATCTGACTCTCATGTAGCTGAACCTGAAACACAAAAAACAGATGTGTTCACTACACGCTTTTTTCCCCACCTCCTTTCGCACAATATGGCCAGATGTGGTCACATGGGGTCACTTCTTCTCACCTCTGCTGGAATATCTGCTTTAACTTCATCATCGAGCTCCCTGATGGAGAAACAAGACAACAGCTGAAGTCAGATTTAGACTTCAGTTTCAGTTTTGTTTATATAGTTCCCAATCACAACAACAATTTCATCAAGATGCTCCTTATTGTAAGGTAGACACTACACTAATACGTACAGAGAAAAACACAATTATCATGTGAACTCCCTTTTGACAGGATGTTAGCACATGTATGTTTAGCTTTTGAGTACCTATACACTAGCATTGTCTAAGGAGCTTGGAAAGAAAAGCGTCTGGACTTGTTTAAGTTGCATGAAGACGTTTCACCTCTCATCCGAGAAGCTTCTTCAGTTCTAAGGTCAAATGGTGGAGAGTCCCAGATTTAAACCCCGTGGGAGTTTCCCCCCACAGAGGGACAAAGGACCCCTGATGATCCTCTACCTAATCACATCATTCACCCTTACCTGAATATTGTATATTGTATATTGCATAGCTTTCTTGTTAAATTGTATTGTATTTATTTAAATTTTTACTTTTTAATTTATTTTATTTGCATTTTTTAATCACTCTCTTATATTTAAATGTTCATTTGCTATTTCATCTAGGGTTTGAGAGTAACAAAATTTCTATTCTCTGTATGTCCTGTACATGTGGCAGAATTGACAAATAAAGTTGACTTTGACATGAGCCGAGGTGTGAAAATGGGTGTGGGTCACAATCAGCCAGGGTTTCGGTGAGCTCATTGTGAAACCTGGCCCCACCCTATCATGTGATTTCCTGAGGTCAGATGGCCCAGGATGTGAGTGGGCGTTAAGGCGTCTGGGAAGGGATCTCAAAACTGGATTATAGATGGCGGAGAGTTGGTGTCGTAAACCCCCGCCTCTGTTCAAAGATGGTCGCTCACAGTGGACATAGATGGCTTCTTTCACTCCTCTTTCAAACCATCTGTCCTCTCTGTCCAAAATGTGAACATTGGCATCCTCGAAAGAGTGTCCTTTATCCTTAAGATGCAGATGGACTGCTGAGTCTTGTCCTGTGGAGGTGGCTCTTCTGTGTTGTGCCATGCGCTTGTGAAGTGGCTGTTTGGTCTCTCCAATGTAGAGGTCTGGGCATTCCTCGCTGCACTGTACAGCATACACCACATTGTTAAGTTTGTGTTTTGGAGTTTTGTCTTTGGGATGAACCAGTTTCTGTCAGAGTGTGTTGCTGGGTCTGAAATGCACTGGAGTGAAGTGGAATCCTTCACTGCGCACATTAACGCTGTGGATAAAAACATCAAGTTCACCAGGGAAGACACAAAGGATAACTGTTTGCCTTTCCTGGACTGCGCTGTGCACATTGAAGAGAAGGGCAACCTCAACATCGAAGTTTACCGGAAGCCCACACACACGGACCAGTACTTCCTCTTTGACTCCCATCACCTTCTGGAACACAAACTTAGAGTAATCAGGACCCTACACCACCAGGCTGAACATGTTCCCTCTAAGCCTGAAGGGAAAAAGAAGGAACACCCACATCTAAAGGAAGCACTCAAAACGTGCGGCTATCCTAAATGGGCGTTCTTAAAGTCAGCAAAGAGGCACAGAAAAGAAGACCAGACACCAGCGAGGGAGGACAGACGCAACAACATCGTCATCCCCTATGTAGCCGGTGTATCAGAAAAACTCAGGAGGGTTTTCTCCAAGCATGACATCCCGGTGCATTTCAGACCCAGCAACACGCTCAGACAAAAACTGGTTCACCCGAAAGACAAAACTCCAAAACACAAACTTAACAATGTGGTGTATGCTGTACAGTGCAGCGAGGAATGCCCAGACCTCTACATCTACAAACTGGATTATAGATGGCAGACAGTTGGTGTTGTAAACCACCGCCTCTGTTCAAAGATGGTCGCCCACAGTGGACGTAAACCCAAGCTGATTGTGACCCATACCCATTTTCACACCTCGGCTCATGTGATTAGGTAGAGGATCATCAGGGGTCCTTTGTCCCTCTGTGGGGGGATACTCCCACTTTGTTTAAATCTGGGACTCTCCACCATTTGACCTTAGAACTGAAGAAGCTTCTCGGATGAGAGGTGAAACGTCTTCAAGCAACTTAAAGAAGTCCAGACGCTTTTCTTTCCAAGCTCCTTAGACTACGATGACCTGGATGACTGAGAACCTTCACAGACATACACTAGCATTATATTTATATAAACAAAAATTGGATGCAATAATTTTAGCCTGTACATATACCGAAAGTATATGTACAGCCTGTAATAGTCACACATACATCACCAATAATTTCCCTTAGCAAGCTTGACCTTAACCAAGCTTCTGGCATAATCCTGGCTGGATATTAGGCAACTCCTCTTGGCGGAGTTTCTTTAAACTGAGAGTTTTGAATAAGGTCGAGGTTGGGGCTTTGGGAAGGCAATTCCAGATGCGTCATCACTAATGAAGTTAATAGGCCTGTCTTGTGAACTTATAAGGCGTTGTGAAACCTTTTTTGTATATAATGCTGTATATACAGTCTAAATCCCAACATGACTGTCACAGCAAACATGTCTTCTACACTTCCTGCAAGCCGGTGGCTACTTACTCAGAGCCTGCAGGCTTCTCAGAGAACACCCTGAGGACGAAGTCGCCGTCTTTGTTTGGCTCAAAGGTGGAGGGGACGATTATGTACTCCCCTTTCGGCAGCTTCAAACGTGAGCTAACCTCCCTCAAGTTGATGAAGGTTTCTGATCGAGCGCTGGAGGCATGAGAGAGGAAAAAGTCTCGCTTCAGGTGGACCCCTGAACTCCCCTTGAACTGAGAGGGCCATTAACAGAGGTAGCATTATGTTTTTATTCTATTCTCTGTTTTTTATTTATATATATATATATATATATATATATATATATATATATATATATATATATATACACACATATACACATACATACACACACACATACATATATGTGTATATGTGGAAAGTAGAAAAACCTCATACCTCATCTGGAACCTGCAAAGATAGCAGAGATGGAACATGATTATAATCAGTGTTGTAAAAAAGAAAGAAAGAAAGAAAGAAAGAAATCTACTGTTTTTGCTAACCTCGTACAGAGCAAAACCGATGGTCTCCATGTCTTGGCCCTCTTGCCGTTTCTTCCTGCGGTCCTTTTGCATGAGGGCAACCACAAAGCTGCAGTCTGAATTGCCCTGCATGTCTGGGTTCTGCAGCATGATCTTGAACTGAGGATTCAGCCAAAAACTTGCTGGAGACAAAAGATGAAAAAGTTAAAGTGTTTCCTTTTCAGGCTATAAACTGATGTTGAGTAACAAGGAACAAAGTGAGCTAATGTACAGCCTGCTCTGTCTTATTAAACACTGAATGACATTTCTGTGAAAGATAATCACAATTAAAAACAAATTAACAAGATACATCACATGTGAAGAGACAATAACCACATAACCCTTAACACCTATTTATACTGCAGTAAATCCTGAAAACAGTCCCATTTTCTGCATGTCCTGGTAGAGAATCTCCAAAACCTTTTAAAAGACAATACATTGTTTCATTGCTTAAATAGAAGTCACTGGTTCACATTCCTTCAGGAAGTTAACCCAATCCCTTCCTCACTCAATCTTCCAACTTGCCTTTTTTGATTACAAAAATTCCTGAAGTAAAAATTGTATTAAGCAGAATTAAAACACCACGAGACACGGGTCTGGTGAGATGCAACAACTGTCCATGTCCTACCCTGCGATTTCCCCTTCTTCTCACTTGCACCACTAATCTTACCTGGGTAGTTCCTGCAGCCTCCGGCTGTGCTGCCTCTCCTCCACTCCCCCTGAAAAAGTGAGGAGCTCCATTTCTTCATCTGGCTGTTCTGCAGGGCGTCCGCCGTCAGGTTGCAGATCTCCAGACGAGAGAACTCACGCAGAAAATCAGTATATGACATCCTGGAAGATTCGATTTTATCGTTAGTTTTCAATCATTAAGTCCAAAGATGGAACCTCGTTTCAGTGCTGAAGAAAAACAGACAATTCAAACAACTTCAGTACTGTGCAAAAGTCTTGAGTCACCCCTCATTTCTTTATAGTTTGCTTCCAAAGAGGAAGACTTTGTCATCATTAAAGTGAGCATTAGCTCTCCTGGCTCTCTGCAGGTGTTTCAATGGGCTTCTTCATTCTCAGTTCAGCCCTTGTACTGGATTATTTTTCAGAGGAATATTAAGACACTTAACACTGACTTCGAAATCATTTAAGCATTAAAAAGGCGTGTAAGGGATGACTCAGTGTTATGTCTAGACATAAGAGACTGTCACAAAAAAACCCAAATTGTTCCCATTTCTTTAATGAATCTATAAAACATCTCAAGTATATCACTGTCTGACAGCACAAAATTATATTTTTGCACCTTATGAGCTGAAGACTTGCCATGTTTTAGCTGCGTAGTATATCCTGAAGGATTTGGGGGAAAATTTGAGATGTTTTTTTCCCCCATTGTAAGTATTTCCAAGCATGTTAGCACATATTTCAATAAATCAGTCAACCCATTTCCCATTTTCCTGGCAAAATTTGAAGACATGAGGACTGGTTTGAGACTTTTGCCCAGCACTTTACTTCTGGATGGACAGACAATCCACATTAGACCCGCCACTCCAGTGACAAGTCTCAAATGTTTCACGCGCAAAACACTCGCGTACACTCACCAGAATTCACCATCCTCGCTGCGGTTTTGGAGACGACTTCTGGCAGACGGATCAATAGAGTCCCACTCTCTGGCGCTGAAAGTTTAAAATAAATAAATAAATAAATAAATAAATAAAAAATGATTAAACTGAAGTCCTGGACCCAGTAAAACAGCTGGAAAATTCCTTTCAGTGCCATCCAGGCTCAAAGGAAAACTTGGTGATTCTTAATTGCATAGAACAAAATAAAGAAATCATACTCATCACTCCAGGCTCCGGTCCATTCCACTTCTCCCCAGGGGTTCCTGATGCGAACCAGCTTTGTCATGTTTCCTCTGTACGACACCTACATGCAAAGAAACACACACACACACATTCATGTTTTCCATCTGCTTCACTTGTTCTTCTTTTTAGTATCCTGCGCACATTTGTGTGACTTGGGTAACATGACAGAAGTCAAGTGCAATGTCTGATTTTGTATTAACGGTGTAACTCCAATGTTTTTCCGTACTGCAAAGGACGCTTGTGCTGTGCCCAAAACAAAAGCCAAAGAGAACAAATTCAACACAATTTCATTCACACTTCTTTATAATATGCTGTACGTATGGGTGAAGGGTAAAGGGAAAGCAAACATGAGGAATCTGTTTTGCCCGTGCAAAATAAATGCGCTGCCTCTCGTTGGTTAAACAAATGTCAAACAGATGCATTAAATACAGAAAATAAACACACACTGCCTAAGCCTGCTTTCTTTAGTTATAGTTGTTTGTGTGATGTGCATAGATGTATATACGTCTCTACGATGCAGTAAACAGCAGAGCTGAGCAGTCTGAATATCACTAGTATCGATACCAAACCTGATCAATACCCAGTTTCAAAATACTGAAAATCTGAAAGGAGTTTTATGTTGTGTTAAATAATTTTTGTAGACCTCACCTCTTCCACACCAGTCAGGGAGTAGGCATGTCCCTTCACCAGCTTTTTGAAGGTGACGGCCTCCATATCATTTGCACTGGTGATCTGAGAATGAGGCAACACAACAAAAAGAGTTAAACAGAGTTAACCAGGGGTTTGTGACGTCTATAATTCACACAAGTGAAAGTTGACTCTGCTCATCTGGACGTGGCGTTTTCACTCATCCGTGTGGCTTCTTTAGTTTCAGCTGACTGCAGGTTTCCCCGACCTTAAACGGCACATTTGCATAATGACCCAAACTGGCACCACTGACTAACAACTGTGGGGCTGCGAGGTCAGTTTCATGATCGTTCATATGAGGAATGGCTGCAATCACAGCTTTGTAAAAAGGTGACTCTTTACCATGGATGAAGACAATCAGAATGACGGTAACAAAGACAGGAGATGTACGCGCGTACTTTTGCAGGTCGGTGAAATCAAACGATATAATTAGCAGTCACTCTCACAGCATGGCACATTCATTAAAAGCAAAAATCTCAAAGAATAAATCTACAGGGTAAATATAGAAGATTTTTCCTGTGTCATTTAAACCTAAGCACAGAAACACAAACAGACTCTGTTTATTCGTTCCTGTTCGTGTCAATCATTTACAATTTCATCATCTCTGGAAGAGAAAACGCATTTCCTTTTTAATTTTGCTCTTTGGACCCAAGTGAAACAGGGAGGCCTAAACAGGGAGGCCTGAACTGATTACAGAAGTTCAGTCCTCCCTGTCTGCAAACACAAGCTTTGCTAAAGTGTCCTTGACAGTTGCACTGACTTCCTGCCAGCTCCAGACCTTTCCCTGTCCTCACTGCGCCCTCCTGGTTTTCCATACACGGGCTTTGTTTACAGGACCCTCCTGAGCCCCAGTGGTGATACTGAGGAGAAGACTTTTCTGACTTTTAGCTGCTGGTCTCTGAACTGTAAGAGATATAGCAAAATCTCTCATATTATAAAATGAATTGTACACTGGAGGAAACTGGAATGTGTGACAGTAAATTTATGTAAGGATTGTTGTTAAAGTAAAAAAAAAAAAAAAAAGCATTTTCTTACTATGAACCTTGGACTTGGAATAATTTACATGAATATAATATAAAAACATGCCTTCATCTACCAGTGAATTTAAAAGGATACTAAGGAACGCAGTGAAGGAGACTTGTGGATGTTTCTTTTCATAAGCAACTTTATGTTTTATTGTTTAGCGTCATCATTTATACTTTGTATTATGTTGTGCATTTTGTATTTGGTGTTGAAAAGAGTAAAAGAGTTTGATCCCAGTGGGAGTTCCTGGTAAAATAAAAGTAACAATAATGAATGTTGCAGTACTGACGTCAATCGAGCAGCCGAGAAGTGATCCTCTTTCAACAGCTCTGCGGATGATGCTGAAGAGGTCCGAGGGGGCTTTGTTCAGATCATACATCTCCGTCACACCTCCAGTAAAGTCTACAAAACCCTCACATGTGCTGCCGCCTGACAGAGCCTCATAACAGCCATTCAACCTGCGTCACAGAGAAATAGAAATTAAATGGAGTCCCGCTACAAAATAAATAAATATACTGCATAGTTTAATATTAGAGTTGAGGATTAAACCCTAATATATGCAGAAACTTATTTCTATATTTTAAAGTGTCACTGCTTAACAATGTGCTAAAATACCATATATGGCTGCACAGGAACATGTGTAATCTTACTTTTACGTCACACTCATCCAGGAAGCTCTCTTAACTCGGAAGCCGTAAACTTATAGGAACAATGATGAGTTTCTCCTACACAGCCAGCCAAAATTTACAACCGGGGCCACAGCTGTCCACTCAAGCAGCTGTGTTTCTTCAGGCCCTCTTTAAGAGCTTCAAGTATTTCTCAATCATGCCGGCCACAAGTTTTTTGGCACCAGAAACACTCATTTCTGAAGTGCCGGGGACAATTAATGAAAACTGACCTCAATTGTGATCAGATTTTGTTTTGAACTAAAACCTGAGCAGACACAACTTCATGTCATGTGTGCATCACTGTAAGGTTAGCATAAACAAACAAACTAAAGGAAATACGAGGGAACATTTGTTCTTTCGAGAATGCATCAGAATTGACTGAGTGTAAACGCAGGCTGCAAACAGCAGAAAGGCTCAATGACAGTGTAAGAAAAATAGATAAAAGTGAAACCATAACATGTCCAAGTGCAGACAACATAGGTTAACACACAGAATTTGGATCAATCCATAATTTACAGGTGATTACAACTTATCATTCAGCTACTTGTAACACATTTTACAATCTTTTTGCATCTTTCTTACATGCTCACGCTGCAGTATTGTTAGGTCTGTGTTTTTAGACTGTTGTTAGGTGGTTGCTATGCAACATCATGACATCCTAACCATTTTTTGTGAATATAAATGACATGGTATTGTCATAAAATTTGTAAGATACAACGCTTGCTGCATCATAAGGGCCTCTTGGTAGGTGGTTGCTAGGTAACATGATGACGTAACAATATTTGACATGCTAAAGACACTTCAGGGCCATAAGTTGCACCTTTATGCCAAGTTTGGTGTCTTAACTCATGACTGAGTAGAATCAAGTCAGACAGAGATCTGACGCATTCAATAAAACATATCTAATCATTGGATGCACAGATTCTCTTATTTATTTGAAGCATAAGAAGAATATGAAAGAGGCTGCTTTCCCTACAGGGACAAAATAATACATATTAAAGATCGGCGTTTGCTAAAGTTAAAGTTTTTTTCCTCAGGTGCCGTCCCCTGTACCACTCTTACTTGGCGTAGGCCTTTTCCATCAGAGCGCTCCAAAACTCAGTTCTATCTTTTGAGTGGACAAACAGAAGCTTCCCATCTCTCGCCGGCAGCCGATCGTCAATCACGACGTCCACCCACTCGCCAAACTGCCAGAACTGTGGAGAACAGAGCAGAGAACAGCGATACAGAGATGGTTTAACGTTCTGCTGAAGTTCTGGAGAACCTGGGCCCATTTTAAAACATTCAAGACCATAATTTCAAACTCTTTATCACCTTTATACGTGCATTTTTAATATGCTTGTATGAGAATTGGTTAGAGACATAAATTAGCATTGGTGTACTACTTGTTGGCCTCTGAATCCCAATGGCTCTCTCAAATCCCAGATCGCGCTATTATAATCTCCTTTGTGAAGTCTAACTAATACTAATTAATCTCTAATTACTCAGTTTCACTGAAATAGGATTTAGGATAGGATTACCAAAAAAGACAAACCTGACCAATCAGATGTGTCTTTCCAATTTATCACTACCAACACAGGAAGAAAATTGTCTCCAGCTATCTGGGTGATACGACAGCCTTCTTTGGTAACTCAACTGGATCATTTTAATCCTTCATTCATTTCTTTTACACTGAACAGCATCACCAGGAGTATTCACTTGTTCACATGCATATGAACTCTAGTTACATCCCATTTGTAACCCACAGGGTTTGATGTCGGCCCGCCGTTTACGGCTATAACAGCTTTGATTCTTTTAGGAAGGCTTTCCCCGAGCTTAAGTTTATGGGAGTTTTCATTCTTACAGAAGTGCATTGGTGAAGTCAGACACTGATGTTGGATGAGAAAGCCTGGCTCACAGTCTCTGTTCTAATTTATGCCAGAGGTGCTCTGTCGGGTTTGTCATTTGTCATTCTGTCATCCGTGTCTTCGTGGACATTGGTTTGTGCACTGGTGCTCAGTCATGCTGGAAAAAGAAGGGCTCAGCTCCAAACTGTTCACTCAAAGTTTTGGGTCATGAAATATCTCGAAACGTCTTGTTATGCTGAAGCACTGAGAGTACAACGCAGAGTATTCCATTCACTGGAACTAAAGGGCTGAGCCCTCTTGCAAAACAACCCCACACCATAATCCCCGCTACAACAAACTTTCTACAAAGCAGTCAGACAAGCTGTTCTCCCAGACTCATCCATCAGATTGCCACTCTCTTCTTTCTTTCATTCTCCACAGAGAACACGTGTCCACTGCTCTACAGTCCACTGGTGGCGTGCTTTACACCACTGCATCCGAAGCGTTGCATTGTTCTCTGTGATGTAAGGCTTTGACGCAGCTGCTCAGCCATGTAAACCTACTCTATGAAGCTCTCTGTGCTCTCGTCTCAAGCTAATTTAAAGGCCACATGAAGTTTGGAGATCTGTAGCGACTGATCTGAAGAAAGTTGGTGACGTCTGCACACTTTGTGCCTCAGCACCCGCTGACCCCACTCTGATTTTACACAGTCAACCACTCCCAGTCTCCCAGTCGCTTACACTTTGTTATAATCCTACTAACATTTCACTGTGGGATATTTAGTAGTGTCATGTCTGGACTTGTTGCACAGGTGGCATCCTGTCACGGTACCACTCTGGAATCCACTGAGCTCCTGAGAGCGAGTCATTCCTGTGCCAATGTTTGTAGAAGCAGTCTGCATGCTGAGGTGCTTGACTTTATACACCTGTGACCATTGAAGTGAGTTACGAGTGAGCGAATACTTTTGACAATGTAGTGTAGTTCCAGCACAAAGCATGAAACTCTTGAACTGCACAGATTTTACAGTTATTTCTAATTTCCAACCGTTCCCCTGTTTAATATCTTTGTAATACTAAGATTATAAAAGGCAACATTAACTGCAAGTCACACCACCACCCTAAATGTTCAGATGCTTTCCTAAACCAGTCCTGCAATCAGTTATTCACATTCACATGTTCTCTAACCAAATCAGGCAGCCTGACACAAATGAGGGCTGGGTGAATTTCTGTGAAATGCTTTTGGATCAGATTCAAAAAACGATTTCCCTGAATTGTTGTTCTGCTTTTCACACATAAGATGTGACTGTGTTGTCCAGCAGGGGGCAGAAGAGACCAAGACAAAACAATGAAAAGTTGTACAAAAAGAGTTGAGGGTAAAAATGATCTGGAGCAGGGATTCATCTAAGAAAGATTTTTAAAAAAGAGTGGATCAGTTATTTAATTTTAGTTATTTTATGTAATTTTGCTTTCAGTCATTTTCTTCAACTTATTCATGTCAGGGTTGGAGGGGCGGCTGGACCAGGGTACACTCTGTACAGGGCTAACACAGAGACAGACAGGTACTCACACTCTAACTCAGACCTGATATAATTATCAAATAACTTAACCCCACTAACTGCATGTCTTTGCATGCTTTCCATGTGTCTGTGTGGGCTCTTTCCAGGTGCTCCGGCTTCCTCCCACGGGCCAAACTCCACACTGAAAGACACTGGCTAAATGATCCGATTCAAACCCAGGACCTTCTTGCTGTGAGGCAACAGTGCTAACCGCATTTTATTTAATAGGGACAACTTAGTTCAGGAAAAAATAGGAACATTTTGTTATGGGTACTTTTTCCTAAACCAGTCCTGTAATTGTCTGTTTGCATGACAAATTAGCTGCGAGTCGGGATCTCTAACCAAAGCAGGCGGTCTGATGCAAATCAGGGCAGGGCAAATTTCTCTGAAATGTTTTTTTTACAGAAGATTTTAAAAAGTCACACTGGATTGTTGTTGTGTTTTCCAGGAACAGGATGGAAAAGCTGCACAAAAAGAGAGTGGAGGACAAAAATGATGTGGCGCAGGGGCCGAGTTATAAGCCAGACAGGTTTAAGAAGGGTAAAAACAAGGCAGAATTTCTGCTGTTGAGTCTGTTGTTCCATAGAAACATAACCAAAATACATGAAACCCTGGAGTCATTCACATTAGTTTCCAGCAGAGGGAGCTGAGAGCACTCAGAGCAAATTCAACACAGCTGATGGGAATAAACCAAAACGCCTCAGCATGTGACTTACTGTAAGTCCACCTGGACACAATTCATGTCTTGTGATGCAACAATAAAATCTGTTCGCATGAAAGAGCGATCAGATAAGACATACATAAAGGTCATCCATCTACTTGAGCGTGTAAAAACTGGGTGAAAACTTTTTTTGTGTTTGAAATTCTGAAAGCCACACCCATCTGTAACATCCACTCCTTTGACTGTGCTCAACGTTCTGCCATCAAGGGGTAACTTACATCCAGGAAGTGTAACTACATAGTTATTAACTGAGCCACAAACATTTTCTCAGCTTTGGGCTCCTACACACATTACGCTGCTAACTTTGACACTTTGGCTTTGGGGAAGAGATACCAGACACAAAAAATCCAGACTGAAAGAGCTTCTTCCTCAAGGGACTGATTAAGTACATTGGCAAATTCACAATATTGCGATATCTGCACTCGTGAATAACCAAAACAAGCCACTGATGTCTGCACGCTACTTGCTGCCATAACAAGACAATGTTAGTGTATATATAGTGTTTTGGTGTGTATTTAACAGGAATGGATGGATTCACAACACGGTCGGCTGAAGTCGACACAAAGCATACACACACACCAACCAACCACACATATACAGGAAATACAGGGCTGCCTCTGGTAAACGTACAGGCCTGCACACATTTCTTCATTCTGCTTATTAAACCTGACATTGTTGAGGCTTTTTCTCACAGCTCTGTGGGAGAAACACCTCGTCTAACCGGGGGAAGCTAACCATTCCCACATCTGTGTCATGACTTGCAGCGACTCTGCCTTCACATTTGAGAAGCACTTAACAAACTGTCAAAAGGTCCATGTGTAAAAAGCGAGCTATAAAAAGAGTATCATAAAGGATTCTGCCCTGCTTTCCTTTGTGGATGCCGACTTGTTTATAATTCATTCCCCCTCTCCTTTTGTCTCCCTGACTTTCTTCTTCATGCAGACTCCTTGTTCTCTCCACTTCTTAAACCAGTTAGGATTCCCACAACCAGCACACACATGATATCTTCTTTTTTTTCCCCCCCAGTGACTCACTCAGATCTGGATAAATTGTCCTGAGGCTTAAAGTCACACACAAAGAAAAGAAATCCTACAAAGACTCAGCAGCACACAAAAGCAAAGAAGCAGTAGGAACATGCTTATATGCTAGCGGCAACGCAAACACAATCAAAAGAGGCTCATAGTAAAAAAATAACACAAGAGGCAAAAAACAATAGTGAAGCCGTGTGTATTTAACAAGCTGTTTAGCCATAATTCACTCACTCATACAACACATTCATTCATTTATGTTCCCTCAGAGCAGACGGAAGCATTAGCTCCTCTCACTGTAGCAGAGAGCAGCATCTATACATGAAATTTACTGCACACTGCAGTCAACAAAACACAAACGAACACAGAGTCTCTGGAAGTAATCAGCTAAACGATTCTTCATTCTATTCTTGGCTGACCTCACTGTAACTGAATCAGCAAACCCAAAAAAATCCAGTGTAAATTAGCTTAGCTCTGTGTGTGCCTGTGCGACTGCATTTATTGATCCTTTGATATGAAATGAGTCAGAGGAGCAGCCGGGAGATGTCATCCTTTTTGCCAATGGCATTTCAGAGCAGTGGGCCTTTACTCACACAGTGATAAAATCCTGAGAGTCGATTGATAAAAGTTCTGCTATTTGTGCGCGCAAACACGGTGCTGCATCTTTAATGACTGAGCTGTCCAGCTGACAGGGATCCAGGATGGATACTTTCACTGCGAGTGTATTTGTTGTACTTCACAACTCCAAGCATGTAATATGTGACTCTGTCGTGTGAGAGTGTGTCCGCTCTGCTCTCTGTCACACTTCCTCATTCCCTCCCCTTTCACTCTCTGCCTCTTTACCCTTCACTTGGCAGGCTCACAGTCTAGTTGGCAACGAGATCGTTGCCTGACAGAGCGCCCGCCAACACTAAAGTATATTAAGCACTTTATATCGCTAACTGAGCCAACTGCCAGAAACTTCAGGGTACAGTCATACTTAGCTATTGGGTTGTGTGTGAAGGTTAGTGCTAACTTTCACCTTTATAACAACTACAAAAATTGGTGAATTACTTTGGACCTCAACCCTTTAAAATAACTCTTAAAAGTTTTCATTAAATGTGCGGCAGGTTTGACTGTTGATGCTGACACAGCAGGCTCCGATCTGCACATTGCTCGAGAGTTATATTGGCCATATTGGATGGGACGTAAACAGCAGGCACAAGGATAAACTAATAATTTCCCCTAGTTTTCCACAATGGGTTGGTTAATTTCAAGAAGTTGCACATTGTTTTCAGGTGAAATTAGTTTCAAAGAAGGAGCTACAACAAAACCTTGTGATTGATTTGGTCACTGGCAGATTTCCATGGTTGCTTGTAGTTTGCATGGAGGACGCCAACATGTCAGCACTCACTCGCAAACTACTGGCTAAGTGGTAGTAAAACTTGAAAAAGTGTTACCTTAACAGGCAATAGCTAATGTTCACCTTCAAAATAAAAGTTTCGCCTGCCTCAGCAATCCAACCAACACATTTCAAAAGGCTCAACTTTTAAATTGAAGGCAAAAAGGACACGCTCCTAAAACCAAGGGGTTTTTGTCCTGTTTGTATTCAAATTCAGAGTTTCCAGAGCTCTGAGAACAGTTGACAAGTGCCTGCCGACAAGGGAATGTCGTCTATCCAAACTATGAGCACCCACAGCAATCTGCTAGCAACCAAATCAAGGGCGCTTTTGCCAAATGCTCTGGGAATACACGATTTTACCTACAAATCAGTTGCTGACTCAGGCCTTATTGCCTGGACCCTACAGAGCCATACATCCAAAATGACAAACAAGTCAACATCACATCGTTAGCAGCCGTATAACTGCAAAACCTCAACACATTTATTTCACATTTAGAGCAGGACACACTGTAGAGTTTTTCATTCTGCTTTGTCAGAACAACCAAACATCAGCTTGACAGGCTTCAATAGCACTGCTATACTTAATGAAATGCTAATACATGCCACTGAAGTGGGCTATATTAGCATTAAATCAAAGTGCAGTTGGGGCAAAACATTACAAATGAATTGATGTGATGACGAACTGCTGTCACTGGAGACTGCTTTATTATTGAAAACCATGCAGATAATAACACCATAATAACTAGCAGCATCTCTGTAAGTGCCAGTAAGCAAAAAAAAAGAGGTGAAAAATCCACTCTAAAAGAATAAAGCGTGGATTTGCACACTCTAATCACATCTTCCCTCACTTCGGCTGTAAACGTACCACATTCAAATTGAAAGTGCAAAAATCATAAACCACTGCTTTAATACGACTCCCTATCTAGCGTTGGGCTGCATGTGCGTGTTGCTCACCTGCTCACTGGCCGCAACATAAAAGGTAGCATTGTCAGGCCAACACCTGTGTCCCCGCCACAGCGCGCGCAGCAGCTACGTTGCTTGTGAGTGTTTGTTGTGTGCAAAGTTCAGCTGATAAGCCCCAGTCGGCTGCAAGAGGCTCACACCAAAGAAAACATTTGTATTTATGTTGCAAAGCAGAACTTGTTACACTGAGCTACGATGTGCACTCAACACATTTGACGGGGGATTGTCAACTTTACTTTTGTCTTGAAAGATTAGATTGTGCTTAAACTTGCAGTTTCTGATAAGCTGGCTTTTTGCCAGTTTGGAGAGCACGCTCAGATCTCCACTGGCAGGGTGAGGGGGTGTGAGGTCAGTTACCTTGGGCGACTCAAGTGTGGACTGACAAACAAAAAGACAGGCTTATAGCAGCAACGCCGCCTTTTAACCTTCTATCTCTTCTCAGAAAATTAAGCTTTTGGATACTGTTGAAAGAAGAAGAACCTGAACGTCGGGCCTACAGCTGAATAGTCGTTAGGCATTTTTCAGAGAATCTTGTGCTGCTCAAGTTTTCTTGGCAAATACTGTGAAACTGACAACGCCCTGATACTCTTCCTACTGCGACTCCATTTCAAAACCAGAACACACCTTATGGCTGTAAGCAAGCTGCAGGTAATATCCCTGTCTGTCAGACGCAGACAAAGAATTAAATACAAGGAAACAGTAAGCCATATGACGTTAAAAAACAAGGACTGGGTTTACAGCGGACTTCCTCTAATCCACGTAAAGGCTCATATAGATACATATACTCACTTAACCTTCTAAGACCTGGCGTCCACATATGTGCACAACACATTTTAGGTTGTCTAGACCAAAACACAAAATTTTGCTCTACAAGGGCCTGAAATCCACTTACGATGTTATACTGCCCCTGTTCTATTGAAATATAAAGCGAATGTCGTCATATGTGGATCTCATTTTTCTCAGAAGCAAAACTCAGGTTAAAAAAAATCCCCCCCCCCAAAAAAAAAAAAAAAAAAAAAAAAAATTCAGGTAATTCTTGTTTTTTCCATTCACTGGGTCCCAATCATCCCACATAGCAAGGAGAAATTAAAAATGTATGACATGAAAGAGTTCGGGTCTTAGGATGTTAAATATTTTAATAAACTGGATTTAGGTTCTATAATGTCTCAACTTGACAAGGCCGAGGGCTTTAACTTCTCATTAGTGATCATGATTGAGTACAACTGGTAGTTGTAGGACTGGTTTGACAGCAGTCATTGGATTAACCGATACTCAGAACAACAAACAAGTGGACACAGGTAAAAATTATCCTGTCTGCAAGAGAACCCAAAGTATCATCCAAGTGATCGGTTAACCATAAGCAGTTCCCCACATGGACAAGCCAAATGCCTCCTGGTGAAAAGTTTTATGGTAAGACAAAACAAACATTCAACTATTTGGCCACAATGACGAGATGCGTTTGGACGAGTAAAGGTGAGGCTTTCACACCTAAGAACTCTGCACCGACTGGCAAGCACGGTGGCGGTAACATCATGTTCTGGGGCCGTTATGCTGCCAGCGGTACTGGTACATTTCACATGGGTGGAATAATAAATTCTTTAACTTAACCTCAAAGCAACTACTAAATGGTTGAAACTTGGACTCAGCTGGGTATTCCAACAGGACAATGATCCCAAACACACATCATAACTGGTTTTGGAATGGACAGAGCAGACTAACATTAAGCTTTTTTTTAATGTCCTTCCTAAAGCTCTGATCTCAAGCTCTGAATCGATCTGCTATGGGGCTTTTAACCGAATATTAGTGAGGGTCTACAATGTATATATACTTGCCAGATCTTGTGTGGATTAGATTCTAACATGTGCACCAGCTCGTGCCCAGAAATGCCCACAAAAATCGTAAAAAAAAAAAAAAAAAGTTGCACAGCAAGAAGTGTTGCATTATGTCCTGTTTCTACAACAAAATAACACAACAGGAAGCAGTGAGATGCAGCGAATTCAAAAGTCCAATCTCTGGTGTTTCACAGCTTCCCCATATCTTCAGATAAATATCAGTTTTCCACCTCAGTTTGAAAGTCGTCATTGAGGAATTGAGGGGGGGAAAAAAACAGCATTGCTCAGCAGCTCATCTGTGTTATATAAGCAGCCGACATCACAACCTGCGTATAAATTGTCATGTTCGGAATCACTTGCACTTAGTTTGAGAGCCCATACCCATATTCAGGCCTCAGTAACCTGCTTTTGGCCTGATAACCGCTTGCAGCTGGTCACGTGTAACAGCTGTCTGCAGTGTTTTTCAGGCGCTATCCTTTGATATGTTTGGAAAAAACAAAAGGAAAGGATATGAAGCTGTCAGTAGTCATTACCTGGAAGTGAAAGATGCCAGCATATCCCTGCTGGAAACCCTGTCCGTGAGGAACCACTCTGTGGAGGAGATGGTCATTTAGGGTCAGCGATGCGATGGCTGCCAGCAACCAGCAGTTCCCTGAAGAAACGCAAAGACAGTTTTACTACCATTATAAATCAACTGAGAGCTGTCATGATAAGCACGAGTCTGTGTTTACATTAGCAAATAATTTCAACTTTTAGCCACACACAAAACTGGAATTCACCCACAAAGAGTAAAGGTTTGCACAGGCTTTGCATTCTGGGAAATGGGAGAGGCGAGCACAGAATCTCAGACTCTCCATGACTCACTCATGTTGTTAGTAGGACTTCCATAGTGGGTTCAAGCCACAGTTGCCACTTCCATTATTATACTGTGTTGCCAAAGAGCATTGGCTAGAAGATGGGAAGCCAATGACTGGCATAGTTCATTTAGCAGTTTGACTGTCATCATATTCTCTGTTACAAGACCTACAATTATCCTTTCACCGTCAAAACCGTGTTGCGTTCGGTGTTGTGTTATCTTGTCTTTTATGGGAGGAGTTGTGACTGACATGTTATTGAAACTTTAGGTTTTATTTTGGCTGTGTTACTGACACACAACAGTGCTACACTTCTCTGCTGAAAGTTATACTCAAGATAAAAATAAAGTCATTGAGTTTTATATTTTCATACAAGTAACACGCAGGAGTTCCTAAACTTTTTTGTGTCCATAGACAGTAGGAAATATAGATGTAGGTGGAGCCTCCATTCTACATGGTTTTTGCATGCAGCTGCAAAAAGACCTCTATGGGGGGGAAAAAGGTTTTCTGATTTGAAGTCTGTAAAGCCTTTAAAAAGTGATTTCTTAGTCTTGTTTACACGAACACTGATCCTTTTCCACAGAGTAATGTATTATGTTTTCTGGTTCAGGATTTTGGAGGTTTTTGCGATACTTTTGGCAGTGCCTAAGATATCTACTGAAAGAAATGGAAGATGCCTTTGCTTACAGATATGACAAGGCATAAATTATAAATGTTATATAAAATAAAAAATATATATTTTTTAAAAACTAAAACTTTTCTTTTCCCCGAAAGAACTACCACAAGACCATATCTGGATTATCCCACTCTCTATATCAGATTTTTGCTGTGAAAGGTTCTGTGTCTCGCTGAAGTTCATGCTGTATGCGGAGTAGAGGGAAGCTTCACTTATTCATGACTTGCATCCAGCATCTCCCTAGATTTAGCACAGCAACTAACATCTATGCACTCAGTTACCTGTTTGTTTGTTCTTTTGGCAGTGTTCTCTTTTGCTTTCTGCCAGATTAAATCTCAGTTCTACCCCTCGGGTCTAATAGATGAATCATGCAGTAGTAACACTGAAACAGTTGGGAACACTCCCAATGGGACTTACCCAAAGCACCCTGACAGATGTCAGTGCGAGTAGCTCCATCTACGATGAACTCGGGCCGTTTGCAGAGCTCCTGTCGGTGCACACACACACACACACACACACACACACACACACACACACACACACATAAACACACAAATTAGCACTTCTTTGCCTTCAGACATACATTTTGCAAACATGTCGTCTTCCTCCCTTTCTTTTCTCATTTTCATCTCATTGAACCTGCTCTGGAAACCCAAACAATGATAGCAAGAATACCAATGGTACCCATTCCCTGATAGAAGAAACATTAAAAATTAATCATTAGAGATTTATGCAAGTAATCTGTCATTTAACACTGCATCTTTATCAGTCTTATCTCCAACTGATGATTAGTGTCAGACATGAACTGAAGCAACAATAACAGAGCTAATGAAGCAAGTCTACAAAGCTGCCCACTTTGATTCTATAATCTAAAGTTAAGTGTCTTTTTCAAGCTCCGTGGCTACCAGGAGCTTGAAACCCCTGACAGGAGTGCTTAAAGTCAGGAGTTAAAGTGGGATTTGGCAGCTGCAGGAAACCTAAACTCATGTGTAGCAGGGCAGCAATTCAGAATTGAGTGCTATGTCTCTGCGTATAATGTCTCTTGTGCAACCCACATCCTGCTCTGCAACAGTCCAACATAGTCAACGAACACAGCAAACTTCCCAGTTTATTTATGTACTTACTGTCTGTTACAAACTTTACTACACAGCAGATACATGCATTTATTTCTTCCCTGGGAAACACAGTCATTGTACTCTTAGCTGGCAGACAATCCAATGCCGCTCTCTCGTATCCGTCATGTGCGAATCGAGCTGGGCAATTGTCTGGTCTATCTTGTCAGATTGCTACTTTTAAACTGAAGCTTGGGACAATTAACCAGATCTTGCACGCACAAAACAAAACTTCTACTTTTCAACACGTGGGCTCCAAATAGTTTTTAAAACATGTAGTCTTTCAGTCAAGGTTTAGAAACAACTCTGGATTAGTGCAGGAGGAACACGCAACATTTCTGTCTGTGTGCTTGTTTCTTTGTCTGCCAACTCTTCAAACACTATCAGGAATTGAGCAACCAAACCTGGCACACGGGTACAGCTCAGGCTCCTGAAGATTCTTATCTCTATCACATATTATGAAATTATCACATAGCCTGGAAACCACTTAGCACAGGGCTGAATGAAGCGCCTTGAGGCAACTTTTGTTGTGATTCAATAAAATTGAATTTAATTGAATTAAAAATGACCTGTTTGTTTTTTTTAAATGCATCTACAACACAAGCAGCATTTCATTTAAATTTAGGGTTAACATCATAAACAGGCCAGACAATACTGTAGCACAGACATCTGCTAGTGTAATAAATACAAAATGCTCTATTCTACAGATGATCTGCTTGTTTATACCTTATTAAAATTCATGTATTCTTAGATCGACAGATGGAGTGAACTGTTTTAAGTTGCTTCCTGGGAGCAGCGGGTATCAAGGTGGCAGTTCATACACACAAAAGCTATTTTAGCTAATTATAGCTAGTAGACACAGTTAAAACAGCTTCTAATAAAGTAACTGATCAAGTAGAGTCTTTTTTTATTAGTTTAATACCAAATAATAAATTGAGTAAGAAGTTGTAAGAAGGTAGTTTTCTTTGGGATTAATGGAGCTAGCTTCAAGCACAATACTCTTAGTCATTGTAGCGAGCTAGGCAAGCAAATCCTAAAGTTGTCAAAGCTCTTTTCTGAAAAATCTCCCAGTCTAGTGTTTTTTGTTCACATTTGATTTGCACAACTTCCTGCTTCCTAAACCTTTTTGTACTCAGTGTGGTGAGCGTGAGAAACCCCATGAAGCTATAAAAACAAATATTTTGTGTCATGCTAAGCAAACATGCCAACTATTCAACACATGGCCTAACTCACTGAGGCATCCTGGGCATTTTTAAACACTCACACAAAGCCTTTTTTTTTTTTGGCGGGGGGGGCATCATGACCCTCTTAGTGTAAATATTACAGATCCTGTGGTGCAGGTGATGCATGCATTATGAAGTGCTATTTCTGGAAGGCTGAGACCTCAGAAAAGCATTAGATGCAACAAAGAAACAAAAAACATACACTCATGATAACGTGACGATCTGCATACTCAAAAGAAAGCCGAAATTATCACAAGGCAAAGCTTTTAAGACCACAGCTCGCTCTGTTACTGCAGAACTGACAACAGCAACTTGCCACAGTGTCTGCAAATAGAATAAAAAAGGAGAGCACACCGTGTTCAAGGCATGCTCACAAATACAATTCCACTTTCTTCTCTGGTGCTGCTTCTAGCTGCACAGACCACACTGGTGTATTTATAACAGAGTAAAAGGTGATGAGAGAAGAAAAGACGTGACATGGTAGACGATGTGATATAAGAGGCCCCTCATAAGACCTCAAGTCTGTGAGGAAAGCTTGCTTAAGTGTACCAGGTAATAAAAGACCTTAGAGGTGAGCTGTTATAGGTGGTGGTTGGAACTTCAGGGTTTGAGATGACCATATCTGGAATATGCCCTCTCTTTGACATCATGCAGAGTCCAGAGAAAATAATAATAATAACGAAATGTCTGAAACAAATCATTTACAGCAGTCTGAAGTCTGAGCTTTTGGCTCATATTCTGATATACAATGACTTTATTATTTTAAACTTTGCCCATAATAAACAGTCTTATCCGCCTATAACCCAGCAACTATATGACAGAAAGTAAATAAAATAAATAAGGTCCTTCTCTGCCCTGTTGGACGTGACCCACCACGTCCAGCAGGGCAGAGGAGGATTTGGACTTGAAGCAGTAACACCTCGGTGGCAACAGGCATCTGTAACCGAACATCGGAAAATGGTAGTGGAGGAGGTGCGTCGACAGGAGGAAACAGTAAGACATGCTAGAGCGGTAGCGCTGACCAAGCAGGATCGCTGGATGAACTGGGAGAGGAAACGCACATGGAGTGAAATCTGGGGAATGGAGTCTAATAGACTAAGTTTCATCATCTGAGCGACATACGATGTGCTACCTTCCCCAATAAATCTGGAGCTGTGGTTTGGAAAGGACCCATCTTGCCCCCTGTGTACAGTCCCAGCCACACTCAAGCACATCTTGGTTGGTTGTAGGACTAGCCTTACTCAGGGCAGATACACATGGAGACACAACCAGGTCCTCGGGTGTCTAGCCGAGAAAGTTGAGTGCAAAAGAAAATCCATCAACGCTCAACCTTTCACGAACCAAGAGGAGCGTCAGTTTTCATAAGCATTTGTCCGGGAGGGAGACAAGCCGAGGACGAGCCCCCCAACCCCGGACCTGGGACCGCTGGAGGTTGCCAGGGATTGGCAGATGCACATGGACTTGGATCAGAGGCTAATTTTTCCCGCAGAGATCATAACAACTACTCTGCGACCAGACCTCGTCCTTTGGTCTAACTCTCCAAAACGTGCTTACATCATTGAGCCGACGGTACCATGGGAGGACGCAATTGAGGAAGGATTCGAGCGTAAGAAGCTGCGGTGTGCCAACTTGGCAGCTGAGGCAGAGGACAGAGGCTGGAAGATCAAGGTGCGCCCGGTGGAAGTGGGGTGCAGAGGCTTTGTTGCCAGAACAACAGCGAATTGCTTAGATTGGGACTGCTGTCAAATGTTAGTGCTTGCCAGCTCTGCTTAAACACACCCACTGCAGGTGGTCATGGGACATGGTTTTTTTAGGCACTGGTGCACTAAATGTGTGCACAGTAACACGAGTTTTAGACTACAGGGCATGCCACAGCAGATAGCTCTTGTCAGATGGGTGCACATATTTAAAATACTATGGCTCAGGCTATGGTGCTGCAGTCATGTGCAGGACATCAAGATGTCCACTTGCTTGCTGTGAATTCTCCAGACAATTACCTACTCTACTGTTAGTGGCTCGTTCAGACATTACACATTGTTTACAAAGGAGCTGCTACTTTAAAAACCACCAAATACCTGAGTGAGGCATTTGTAGGCATGAGTCAGACATTTGCATTGTGATGCAGTGCAGCCAGATAAGACCTAATACAATTCAGGGGTGTGGTCTGCTACACTGTAGAAAAACAGCGCCACTAGGTTGCCAAAAGCATTAATTCGTCTGTCTTCACACCTATATGAATTCAAGTGACATCTTATTCTTAATACATATGGTTTAATATGTTGATGGTCCACTTTTTGCAGGTATAACATCTTCAGATCTTCCTAAAGGTGTTTTTTTTTTTCAGGTTGAGGTGCAGGCCAGTCTAGTTCTTCCACACCACACTCACTCATCCATGTCTTTATGGACATTGCTTTGTGCACTGGTGTGCAGTGATGTTGGAACAGGAAGTGGCCATCACCAACACTTCTTGCTATGTTAAAGCATTAAGCACACTGGCAGAGTTACTGTCATTCCCAAACGCTTGCTCTTTGTTATGATACCACGAACAATTGACTGTGGAATATTTAGTAGTGAGGAAATTTCATGTCTGGACTTGTTGCACAGGTGGAATCCTATCACAGTTCCTATGTCCAAGGAAGTGATTGGAAAACCTCCATTTAATTATTTAATGGGGTAGTGAATACTTTTAGCAACACAGTGTATTATAACTGTCTGACATTAAAATGATATTAACCTTCTAAAAAACACAGTAAATAAATCTGGAAACACCGTCTATAACTTTAAACATCTACAATAAATGATGTGAAAGGCTTCTATATTCCCCTTACCCACGCTTGGGCAAAAGACACAAAAACACGGCCACCGCCGCAATTTCTCACCGTGGGCCTCATCCAGCGCATGCCGCTGGTCTTTGCCGATCTGGGGCCGAGTTCGTTGAATCCCAAAGATGACGCTACAGCAGGAAACAGGCTGTCCTCAAACAATCTCCCACTTTGAAGGCACTGGGCTTTCAGAGAATCATAGTCCTGACCCAAGAACTTCACCGCATTGTGGTTCTGCCCCAGGCCCTCATCACGATCCCACTGGCTCCTCAGTTTGCAGGCTATGCCTGTGGCATAAATGGGCTGCTCTGCCATCTTGAGCTTGTGGAGTTAACGGAGAACAGTAGGACTGACAGCTGCTATCAATTTGATTCTCTTTGGAACCACAATAAGAAGTAAAGATGTGTCAATTATTAAAGACGCAACAGCAGCCTATTGAGCTTTTATAATCTAAAGCACTGTGCTGATGTAAACCTGATACACAGTGGTAATGGCTTCAAGGCTCAATCTTCAGTTAGAATAAAACATCAGTAGCTATGAAGATGCTATTAAACACTGATGAGGCTAGTCTGCTGCTTGGCTGTGGTGTATGTGGTTGCACTCTAGCTGGATGCTTTGATTGCAGTCACAAACGGAGAAGCTCAAAAATCCAAAGCTTGTCACAGTAGAGACGTCTTCCTCATTACAAAAGATCCAGATAACACCAGTCCCCGTCTGTTGTTCTTTTTTTGCCACGTTCACGCAGTGCAGGATCACACCCTGTCCTTATCACGGCAGCGGACAACCCTGCACAAAAACAAAGAAAGTGAGAAATTGAGCACAAAAGTGAAAAGGTTATCCAGTGAGATCCAAGATACAAGTTTGTACATACCAATACTATCTACGCGTACATCACAGAACAAAAGCTGAGGCTGTGCACACCCTCCATGTGCACAGACACTAAGAGTTTAAAAGACAAACGAGGCGTCCTTGTTTCTTTGCAGTCATCCATATATGTGCATTCTTAGAAAAGCCCGGCAAAGTTGGCACATCTGTGATACTTTTACTGTGGTGCACTGAATGTGTGCACAGTGTAAGTGAGAACTAAATTTAAAGTCAATGTTTAATCAGAAAAGCACATTAATAACAAAGCAGGGGTGTGTGTATTTTGATGCACAATAAAGGTTGCATGAGGCAAAGAACAAGCACAAGCTCTCTGTGAGACGCTTTAATTAAGCAGAGGCTGAGATGAAGAAGCATTTCTATCATTAGTGCCGGCGCAGACAGAACTGGAGCTTTGGACAGAGTTAGTCTCACTTTGTTGCTTTGAGTCTGCGTCTTTTCCAATAAACACAGAGTGGAAGGCGTTTATTTTTATCTTCTTTCAACTCTCTCAGCCTTTTTTTTTTTTTTTCACTCCCTCACCTCAGATATGCACATAAAGATACGCACTTCCTGTTTTCAGTCCACAGGTGTCCGTCACAGCAGAAACAGAAAAGAGAGTGGCTTTCACTGGCTTGTGTAGCAGTGGAGCCATGTAAGAGTTTCCTCCTCCTGCTAACAGAGAACCACACCCACAAAGATGGCCCATTTGACTGAGTGAAGAATGCTGCTGCTAAGAGAGCCAAAAACTGAGCATGCAGCTGTGACAGCAGGTTTCCCAGCTTGTTCAATTACACAACACTAAGACTTGTGTTTGCACATGTGCCTCTATTGCTGCTAGCATGATGAAACTACATTAGGGTCATTTGCATGAGTACTACACATTATTTCTGCTAATAGATCCCTAAAGCTACAGCTAGCAAAGCTGAAAGTGCTGCATAATGGCTGCCTGCACCACAACTATTATATTTCTTACCACGAGCATTACTACTCACACTAACAAAGGCACTTTTGCCACCACTGTAACAACTACTTCTGCTTCTTCCTGCATTCTTTATAAAGAGTTATTTAGCATCTGTACCACATATCAGTGTTAGCATCACTACAGTGTTTTTCTTTTTTACATAAAGGTATGTACTATTTAAATGTGGACACGAAAATATCTTCAGTGAAAAGGCTTCTAGAGTTACACTTGTTAAACTGCTTGTTAATGCATATATCTAATTAGCCAATCACATATATTCAGGTATTTAAACATGGTCAACACGACCTGCTGAAGATCAAACTGAGCATCAAAATGAGGAAGAAATGTGATTTAAGTGACCTTGAATGTGGCACAGTTGTTGTCAAACAGGCTGGTCTAAGTATTTCAGAAACTGCTAATCTGCTGTGGGGAAATCCCAGCAATCTCTACAGTTTACAGAGCATGAGCCAAAACGGAGTAAATTTTGGCGCGGGGCAGTTCTCTGGTGAAAGTCTTCTTGATGTCAGAAGTCAAAATGGAAATGTCAGACTGCTTTGAGGTGATGGGAAGCAAACAGTAACTCAAATAACAGCTTTTTAGAACCAAAGTAAACAGAAGAGTGTCTCTAAACACACAACACACACACAACAAGCAGATGGGCTACGTCAGTAGGACACTCCCGTGAGCTAAGTAGAAGAAATTGAGGCTACATTTCACACATGTTCTGCAGAATTGAACAATATAAATTTTTTTGGTCTAATGAGACTCAATTTTAGCAAAAACATTAGGATGGTGCGGTCAGCATACGGCATAAATACGAATACATGGATCCATCCTGCTGACCACTTCCATCCCTTTATGACATTAATAAAAATGTGCTTCACTGTTCTTCCCCTCACTGCAAAGTCCATCATGAAATCCTAACAAATGTCTGGTTAAAAATGCAGGTTTTCAGATTTATGTCAGGCCCATGTGTTTGTTTCTTACCTCTCCTCCAAACTGCACCTTCTAGTTTGATCCCAAGAACTGCCAAACCAGTCCAGACAGACTCTTCTGTACTACTTTTATAGTCAACCTCCAGCGAGGGATGTGCCAAATGTGGCAGGAAGGAGGAGTTACGCCTGATTTCAACATCTTTATTTTCCAACTGTTAACGTATGCCCATTGTCACTTGAATGACATGTTTGAGCACTCCTATAAATTCACTTAATACCTAATTAACTTTTCCTAGAACGGGAGGAGCTACTGGCTATAGGCAGAAGTGTGTCAGGTGACAGCTCTGTGAGGAAAAACGCCACTGCCCCTCACAAAACACACCCACTACCATGAAATGCTTGCAGACCACAAACAATTACTCATATGCTTTCAATATGCATGTCACTCTAAGTTGGTTCCATGACAAAACACCCATGACCCCATTACTTAAACCAACAACAAAGGATCATAACGTGTTCTGTTAAAACTTTAGTCGTGTGGTTTTTACCTCTGCTGGCTGCCATCGGGGCACATTTTACCCAACAACAGTTCAGTCGGACTCTAATGAATATTTTACTTCTCCTCACATGAGAAATACATGCAGCCTACATACCCTCACTCCATATCCCAACACAAATGCTTAGCCTTCCCCCCAGTCCGGGTGGCAGCACACAAGAATGCGCATGCATGTGTGTACTGTACTGTATCATCTAGCAATGCAACACTTAGTATAATGACAAGAAAACTGAGAATGTGCACTTTTATCCAACCCATAACCCGGCTCTTTTACTTATTTGTTTTGGCACATCAGCAGGATGTTTCCTTTAACATAGGGGTCGTGCAGCCATGGGTAGAAACACACACGACTGAAGCAGCAGGCATGCAAAGGCCGTGAAAACACTGCAATCATCAGCAATGTATGACTAATGCTTTTCTGCTGATGATTGTCTGAGTCCAGTTTCCTCCTCACAACTCGAGCTGATTAAATGGATGCTGATAGTAAGTAAGTGTTGCCTTTGGGAGGGTGGAGTCAAGAGTTTGTGGCATGAGTAAGCCTTCTGACCGCCTGTGGTGTATTTCTGCATGCAGGGGTTCATGTTGCAACACAGTTTACTGTGAGAAAAAATATCCAAAGTGTTTGGAGAAAATAGACCAACAGAGAGATCACACACACGCACGCACGCACGCACGCACTGTGACCGCTGCAGGGAACATGGTGACTACTGTGTTTTTTTCTCATCAGAGTCTGCAGAAGAACACAGCTTTTAGAAACACTGCGCTACATTTGGAGAATGCTCGTTGGAGCATGCGCCTCAGCTCACGCAGATTTAGCTCTTTATAAAACTTTAACTTGGACGCATGGCTCACACAGATAAGTAAGTCGCTTTTGTGATAGATAGGTGTGGTCCCTGGGAAAACATTGAAATTAAAGAACGAAACACAACCAGCAAAGCGAACAGCGGTTTGACGAGTTTCCTTTGGCTTCACTTCCATCAGACACAGTTAAAACCAATAATAATAATAATAATAATAATAATAATAATAATAACAATAATAATAAAGCGTAAGACAGCAAAAGCAAATTTTGCGGAATCAGCACATTAATGATTAATGATTGATGGTTATTATTCTCGTGAAATCTGGGACAGACTGCTGTTTCACTGTGGTTTGTTCCGGCATCACAAACTAACCTAAAAAATAACTCACAAACTTCCAGTTCTGCTCTTAAAAAAGAAGAAGTTCATGCCAGGAGGACAAACGCGATTGGCAAAGTGCAGCCCGACACTAAACTGCTGATGCAAAGTGATGTTGAAGGATGAAAACTCATATTTACCTTCAAATGCGTTTCCTCTGAAAAAAAAAAAATAGCTACACGGAAATTCAACATGCTCTGCGTTCCATGTTTAGTATGTACCCTTCTTGTACCCTCCCCTCTTTTCTATACAGAAGAAACGCCCTGCTGCCGCTGTGTACCCTTGTTTCAATGCGACTGCGCAGTGCCCACAGGTCATAAAACTACACTGAAAGGGAGGGATTCGTGCACTGTTCTGTCGTGTTGTGCTCTTTGTTTGCAGCAGATTTTACTTGATACTGTAGTTCATTATGGTACTGTGTGTTCACATGCAATAAGCTGCCCTTTAAAAGACAAAAATCCCTTTATATCGCTCTGTAAATACTTATCCTAACTAAAAAAAAAAACCCGCCACATTTACCAAGTGTTAGACTCTTTTTGAAGTTTAGTTACGTACAGTATTTCTATTTTATAACTATTTTTAAATTTCAGTAGACTTGTATGTTATGAATGTAAAAATAGAGAAGTTTTTTAATCTTCTAACGGCATCATTTACAGGATTTCAAGTCTAAGCAGCCAACAATGACATCTAGTGACTTCGGGTAGCAGCGCATCTAGAATAGAATCGGATAGAATAGCTTTTTTATTGTTACTGTTACAAGAACAATGAAAGGCAGTTTGGCATCTCTCCATGTGTGTGAAGTACACAATAGCCAAAGTATTTACACAACAAATTTACATTTACACAAGAAAGATATGTACAAGTTATACATACACCAGCAACACACACACACATACATACATATATGAATATATGAATATATACATATATGCATTCGTACGTACATACACACACATATTTCCACATACACGCTTACATCTATATCCATACACATACATGCCATCCAACTAGCAGGTGCATTGAGAGGTGCAGTGTGGTCAGTGATATTGCACGTTGAGTGTGTGTGTGTGTGTGGGGGGGGGGGGGGGGGGGGGTGCTGTTGGAACTATGCTAAATAAGGTTTTAATAAACAGAAATACGATTTATAAATAAGGTGTAATGTCCATGAGCGTTATTTCTATGAAATAGACAGAAAGAACAAATAGTAAAAAAATAAAAAAAAACAATTAAATTAATAATAATAATAATAATAATAATAATAATAATAATAATAATAATAATAACATGTAGATAATAAACAGAATTTAGGGTGTAATGATCGCACAGAAATGTGTAAATGATCACAGTCTATGGGGGGGAGGGGGGGGATTGGGGCCACAGATTAGCGTCTGTTTGTGTGGGATTGTATTAGTCTGTATCTTTTTACCTGATGGCTAAAGTTCAAGCTGAGGGTGACTAGGCTGTGTGTGCATTGTCTGAAATGATGACGGATTATGAGATCACACAAATGTATTGACTACAGTTGAAGAATATGATTTTTGCCCCTCTTTATGTTTTCTCTTATTAGGAATTTATATTTTGAAAGCACGTGTTCTGACTGATTATTGGGGTAAGTGTGCATTGAATTAAAAGAAAAAATCTCTCTTCATACTTCACGTCCCGTGGTGCATTGCGTCTTTCCCAAGCTCTCGCGTGTGCTTCGCTGCCGCCGTTGTTCCATTGAGCTAACCTCAACATGGCATCCGACGGACCGCCGGGCACTGACTCTCTCCCGTCCGATTTGGGGAGTGCTATTGCAGCTCTGAATACATGGAGCATCCCGGATCTTCAGGGCAAGCTGGCAGAGCTGGGAGTACCCAACATGGGTAAGAAGAACACCCGCGTAGAGCACTAACATAGACAGTATTTGGCTATCGGCAGCTAGCCAGTTGCTAACTTTAGCTAGTAGCGTTAAAACGCAATGCTTCCGTTGCAACGAGTTTAAGCTAGGCCTGCGTTATGTTTACACTCTGTTGAGTTCATTTCACGCACTAATTAATCGAGTACGTGACATTTTAATCCCTGTGATGCAAGTTGGATAAAGTTATGACCATTTGGTTAGCTATTTTCCTTAATATGAGTTCTGTAACTAGTGCAGCGGTTTAGCTGCTTTGCTAACTTTAATACGAAGCGGTCAGCGTTAGCTAGTTTTGCACAACTTTAAAATGCGCTCAGAGTTGTTCTGGTACATTTTTGGTGTACATATTACAAGCCTAGATTCATATCTACCTTGTTTAACAGCTGTTTCCGATTCATTCTTTCTCTCTTTAGGTCCCAGAGAGGAGTTGATTGACAGACTGAAGGGCTACATGATGCAGGTAAATCCGTTTAAATTCAGTTTTATCCGGTCATCGCTCAGCTGTTTGGTATGGTGATGAAGCTTTTTCTAACTGTTGATGACCTTTCAGGCTACGCTAGACTAGTCTTGAATAAAGTCTGAGGAAAAGTTATTAGTAAATCCTAGCTATCCTAGCTCTGTTTCTCTGACCTCCCCGCCTTTTCTTTAAAATTAAAGAAACTGTGTCTTGTACGTGTCCCTCCACAGACTGGGATTCTCCTCAGCAAACCTGATGATAAACAAATGGGCTCCCAGGTAATTTGGAGGGAAACGCTGATATCTGTTTAATACTGCAGTATACAATGGTGAACCACATGTCAGTGTAGTGTTTTTTCTATATTTTGATTTACATGTTTAACGGTTGCCATTTTTGAACACTGGACCAGCTTTTTATCCTCTCAAGGATATTTGAGGTGTGTGGGAGTTTGCCCATCCAGTCTACCGCTATTTGTTTTGCGGACTTTGAGAAGGCATTTACCCTGGTCCTTCGCAGTGTCCTATGGGGCTGCTTCATTAAAATGGGTGTTTGGCCCATTTTTACAAGCCATTTGGTTCCTCTACAAGTGTCACAAGAGCTTAGTCCACAACAATTAGTCTGATGCGTTTCCAGTCGGTGCTGGACTCAGGCAGCACTGCCCTGTGTCACCAATCCTGTTCAGTTTTTAAGATCAGAATCGTTGGCATAGCCAGGAGGCAGAAGGCTTCCACCTTAGTGGCCTCAGGATTTAGTCTGTGAATAACTAAAGCAAGTTCATAGACAAGGTATGCAAAATTTACAGTGTTACACATTTACTTAACAAGGAAAAGATCCCGTTCTAGGAGGACATGCTTCTCGTTCTGTCAGGGCGGGCTTCTACTAAATCAAATATAATAGAGCTATCTGCTGTTTTAACTCAACGGAGCAGACGAAAGTACCTTTATTTAAGTTTTCACTCTTGCAAATGTGTTACAGTTGAGTATGTTTTGTCTGTTTGTAGACCTCTGCTAAATGGTGCTAAGAAGCAATTTACCGAAACAGAAATTCACTGAACACCTTAATATCTCACTCAGATGGTCACACAAACAAGTTCACTTCAGTCTTTCGCGCTTCACATTTACATCGGTCTCCTGTATTTCCTCCTCTCTAGATGCCAGGTATCCCTGCCATGCCCCCAATGCCTATGCCCCCCATGCCTCCTGGTATGGGTATGATCCCAGCTATGAGCATGATTCCTAGCGGGCCCCCTCCACCCGGTATACACATGGGCATGGACCACTCTGGTTTGCCACCACCTGGCCTCACACAGGATGATCAGCTGAAGATGGCTCAGCATAGAGCAGCCATGATGTTACAGCAAGAGGAGAGAGCCAAGCAGGTGAGGATAGCTGGACCTAAAGTTTAATGTTTCACTCATTTTTGCCATTTTTCTTTGCATTCAAAGCGTAGAGTTCAGGGCTCTAGACTAACTTTTTGCCAAGGTTTGCACTGGTGTGCCTAACTCTTTATTTGGAGCACAGTTCTACAAGAAAAATACTTTACTGAAAAAGTGCTTGTGCTTAAAGTGCTTTGGCACTCTTTGGCAATATTGTAGACAATGTTAAACTTAATCATCATCTCGGCCTCTGAGAGAGAGGGGGGGGACACTTGGGCCGTGCATTTATCGCTGCATAAAATGTGTTTTCTGGATACACTGTGCTTTTTCAGCGTTCAGAGATTGATGGCTCTGTGTCAGAGCACTGGCTATCAATTTCAGACGGATCAGGCCTTAACTTAGAGAAAAAATAATCAATAGTTCTTTTCATCTTTTGTCATTACCCAAAGCTACATCCACTTCTGTCGGCCTAGGCTACTCACTAGGGCTGGGTATCATCACTTTTTTCTACAATCCATTCGATTGTGATTCACAAGGTGCTGATTCGATTCAATTTTGCCTCAGACAGTCAGAAATATTATAATTCTGATCATTTATCAGTACTGACACTTGTGAGACTTCATCAGAGGAGTAAGCATCACAGCAGATGCCTTTGTGTCAAAGTAACTGAGAATAAAACTCAGAAAAACATGAAGGAGATTTTCCTGGCCTGGCTTTTTATAGCAGATAACCTTAAAAATATTCTGTAATTTTGCATAGTTTTAAAAAGTTTAAACGTCTTCAGTATTGAACAGCAGAAATCAGGCTTTCTTGTCCGAGGTCATTTAAGTTAAAAAAGAAAGAAAAGGCAGCGTCCGACAGCGCTGTAAACAACAGTGAGTTTATCGTGGTGGAAACAAAACGGCAAACGTGAGAGAAGATTACTGATGATTTATCAAATGTGAAGTGTAGTTTGGATCTTCTTTTGCTGCTGGTTCAGTGAATTTGGGTTTGAGAAAGACAAAATCTGCAGCTCAGAATCGAACGCAAAAAAGACGTAAACACAAATCGCAAATCGCAGACGCATCAGAATCAGTGAGCTGTCTGCTTTCAGCCCCGACGGCGTGTACGTGTCGCCGAGTGAGAAAGCCGAAAAAGAGAAAGCTGATTCTGATGCGTCGGGTCCGCTCGGTGTTTACGCCTTTGTGTGGAATCCGTTTACCTGCTCTCATTTGCTGATTGGAGGTTATTGAAATAGTTTTGTGAGCTTTAACCTGAGCTCCTGGCGTTTCTGGCAAAACACATATTCAAAAGTCGAGTCAGGATTTAATGAATCAATATCGCTTTTTTTTTATTTTATTTATTTATTTATTTATTTTAGTCACACCATTGAAAAATGTGGTCGCACTCTAGAGCCCTGGAGTAAATTCTGAGATGTGATCATAACTTAAAGCACAATTTTAAAAAAGACCTGAAGACTTTAATGTAATGTCATGTGTAAATCAGAATAACACACTATTGTGTTCACTGACTGGCTGTTATTGTTTGTGGCTCTCTCAGGGCGATTCCCATGTCATGGATGAACACGATCTTTTGGAGCAACAGAAAAGGGTAAGAGGGTGAAAAACTCTCAGTTGAAATATTTTCTTGAGGAGCTGCGTGGTTGAAAAGGGTGAAAAAACCACTTTGGTGTGGGAACAAGTTGCTGCCCCAAGTGGAGAATTTTAAAGTATCTCGTTCACAAATGAGGGAGAGTGGAGTGGGAGTGACAGATGAATCAGCATAGTGGGTCCTGTATGGTGTGCTGTGAGAATCTGAATATGAAAGCAAGGCCATGACTTTTATTTGTGTGCTGGCACCCTCACTTGGGGTTAAATGTTGTGGATAGTGACCGGCAGAATGACACCACAGACATTTTTTGTTTTTGTTTGGTTGTGTGCAAAATTTCTCTTTTGTGCTACTGCAAATTATAAACATATTCATTTCTGTCCCCCTCGTACGTCCTCGTACGTCAGGCTGCAGTGCTGCTGGAACAGGAGCGTCAGCACGAGATGGCCAAGATGCAGCCCAGGTCCATGCCCACTGTCACTCCAATCAGAGGTGAGTTTAAGCGAGTTTTAAATAACACGAAATGTTATATAATGAATTTGAAATACATTTTTTAATTTCTTTTTTTCTTCTGAAACGGCACATTTTAGGAGTTTTTTGTTTGATAATAATTCTGTGTGTTTTAGGGCCTCTGCCTCCAGGTGTCAGCATGTTACCAGTTCAGAAACACAGAGTGCCGCCTCCTCCTGGAGAGGACAACAGAGAGGTAAACCACCACTCCTTCCCGTATGTAGCGTTACTTCGTCTTCTCAGAAAACTGTTCCGAAGTTTCTTTTAAAGATATTGAAAATCTCTGCTGACCTGTTGATTAATTATACATGACCAGATGAGATTCTTTGACCCCTTTTCCACCATTGTTTGTATTATGTGTCCAGACATGCATGCATTAGTCAAAATTGTGGTCTAATACAAACATTCTAGTACCAAGTTTTGCTGAAACACAGTGGTGTTTTTGTTGTTGTTATTTTTAGACACACCGGTGCACGTAAAATTTCCCTAATCCCACATTTTTCTGGTGTAAATTTCAGAGCTGGCAGAGCGAGGAGATGAGCGTCACTGGGCCCAAGATCCCTCAGGCTCTGGAGAAGATCCTCCAGCTGAAGGAGATCAGGCAGGAGCAACTCACTGATCCCATAGGTCGGTCATCTGGTTAGACTGCTGCTAAACCAAAAACCTTTGTATTTTTATTCAGTTTTGTCCTGTAGTGACGGACTGGGAAGACCAGCTATAATTGTCTGAAGTTGTCCAATTCAAAAAAAATATTTTTGTTTGATTGGAAAATGAAGTTTTACAGTATGATCTCCACGTTTTTTTTTATATACATATATATGTGTATATCTTTCAAAAGAGGATGAAGACGAAGATGAGGGAGGAGATATGGATTCATCTGCATTGCCCATGTCTGAGACAGATGACGACAGCCAGATGTCTAAAAAAGATGTAAGCCTCTTTTAAGCATCTAAGATGAGCACCTTTAAGAGTCATAGCATTGTGAGTCCATGCTTGATGAATTGACTTTGATATTTGTCGCTCGCGACTTAAAATTGTCAACCCAGCAAACAAAACTGTAAAAACAGGATTTGTAGGTCCCGGCATGAATGACTCCACTATGAGGCAGTTTTTGTTTAATTTTGTTTGTCCCGTCTCTGAATTTGTCAACCAAACTTTTCCTCAGAAAAACCGCAAACGCAGGAACCGCAAAAAGAAGAGCAAGAAGAAGCGAGCGCAGGAGAAGAAGGAGCAGGCGGAGCAGCAGCAGAAGGAGAGCAGCGACAAGGAGAAGGACAAAGAGAAGGAGCAAGAGGTGGAGATTGAGTACGTCACAGAGGAGCCAGAGATTTACGACCCCAACTACATCTTCTTCAAGCGAATTTTTGAGGCGTTTAAGGTGACTACAGCAGACATAGTTGAATATAAGCGCATCCACTTTGATCCCCACCTCTAATGCAGTCTGTCTGTCCTTGTCTTCTTCTAGCTGACTGATGATGTGAAGAAAGAGAAGGAGAAGGAGCCCGATAAGTCGGAGAAGAACGAGACGGCTGTGCTGCGGAAAAAAGGATTTGAGGAGGAGAAGAAAGACAGTGACGACAGTGATGATGTTTGAACACCTCCATTTTTTACGAGAGCGGAGCAAAAAGTACGAGTAGTTGTCTGCTCATGTGCTGAACATCTGAAATGTTTCTCATGTGCAGGAAATCAGGCCGGATGTCCCAAAACTATCCAAGAAGAAGCTGAGGAGGATGAACCGGCTGACAGTGGCTGAACTCAAACAGGTAAAAAATATATGGTTTGTGTTTTCAGTCTAAAAGTCCGTGCCTGATTCTGAATAGATGATAACTTTTTATTTCTCCTGCTGCCACTTCGCTTCAGTTGGTGGCTCGTCCAGATGTGGTGGAAATGCACGATGTGACAGCTCAGGAGCCCAAGCTGCTCGTGCACTTAAAAGCCACCAGGAACACGGTGCCGGTGCCCAGACACTGGTGCTTCAAACGAAAGTATCTGCAGGGAAAGAGAGGTATCGAGAAGCCGCCGTTCGAGCTGCCCGAGTTCATCAGGAGGACGGGAATCCAGGAGATGAGGGAGGCTCTGCAGGAGAAGGTAGGTGTTCTTCTGATGGTCTGAGTCAACATTAGCAGAAATAATACTGCATGATTAGTAATTCTGTTTTTCTGTCCACTCGCAGGAGGATGCCAAAACTATGAAAACCAAAATGAGAGAGAAGGTTCGTCCCAAGATGGGAAAGATCGACATCGACTACCAGAAACTCCACGATGCTTTCTTCAAATGGCAAATCAAGCCCAAGCTCACCATCCACGGAGACCTTTACTATGAGGTACAAGAATTCTCGCTTTTCTCACATGTATTCAGAACCACGTAGGTACATTTATCAAAGGGACGTTATGAGCGCTAACGCTCCATGACCTACTTTGTGTTTTGTGGCTCCACAGGGTAAAGAGTTTGAAACTCGTCTGAAAGAGAAGAAACCCGGAGATCTGTCCGATGAGCTGCGTATCGCTCTGGGCATGCCAGTTGGACCTGTGAGTTTCACTGTTGTTCAAACGTTGTGCAAATTTAATGAACTAAATCACAAAAAAACAGCCAACGTGTTTTAAATTGACTGCAGTTTCTCTTAAACACACAAATCTGAGCGCATATAAACAGAAACCGAGCCTTGGTGATCTTAGAGCTTCATACTGTCTTTGTTTATCGTGTTCTTGGGCTCATCTTGATCTCAGTGATGAGACTCTGTAATTATATAAGAGTGTGATATAAAGCTACTGTATGAAGCTCCAGTTGCGACAGAAATAAATCAGCCGCTCTTGTTTTGCTGTTACTGTCCTGCTCTGTAGTATCACTCTCCCTGCTATCTCATTATGTCACTCTCTCTGTTACTGCTGTTAAGTGGTTGAATGTACAAGCTGTGAGAATAAATGTGTCAGATAAGACGTGACAGGACTTGTTTACACCGACACAGTAACGAGGACAATGCTGCTGTAACGACAATTATATAAATATATCCAGGCGGTGTTTTTGTCGCAGGCAACACCAACAGGCACGCAAATGAATGCTGAGCATATTTTAAGCTTGGAAAATGCGATCAGTACAGGGGGAGCGAATTGAGGAAGCAGAGCGAGCATTTCACTTGGATTTTTGCTTTGTCTTCATCGTCAGAACGCCCACAAGGTGCCGCCTCCCTGGTTGATAGCCATGCAGAGGTACGGACCTCCTCCCTCCTATCCCAACCTGAAGATCCCTGGACTGAACTCTCCCATCCCGGAGGTAACAAAATATCCAAAAAGCAGTTTAACAAATATGTCAGTGAATCAGTTATTGCTCATTTTTCCTGATGTTGTTTATCTGCATCCCTTCATCAGAACTGTACTTTTGGTTATCACGCCGGAGGCTGGGGGAAGCCCCCGGTAGACGAGATGGGCAAACCCCTTTACGGCGACGTGTTCGGGACCAATTCTGCAGACTTCCAGGTCAGGAGTGCACAATATACCCTCAGAAAAATAATTCTAATCATCATAATAACTTCTTAACAATGTAAAAGTGTAAATACTGTTACTTTAAGTCCTACACCAACAGTAACTCTTGTGTATGATTGTTTGTTGGTGCATTTCTTGGTATGAATTTCATCCAAATTGAAGTCTTTTGTCTTCACCGTTTAGGTTTTTGTTTTCGATTGCTACACATATTATGGCCGTCTCTTAACGATGACTAATACACTAACATGTTTCTGCATTTAGGCTAAGGCGGAGGAAGAAGAGGTGGACCACACAACGTGGGGCGAGCTAGAACCCTCGGATGAGGAATCATCAGAGGAGGAGGAGGAGGAGGAGAGCGACGAGGAGAAGCCAGATGAAACCGGATTCTTCACACCAGCAGACAGGTGCTTAATGTGCACAGTGCAGTCAGTGATTTAATCAAGAAGCTGATAATGATTAATAGATGAGTCTTAAATCGTATTTAGAGTTTTCTTACCCTGAAGTGTAAAGCAAATCAAAAAGGTAGCACCTCACAAACATGGCTGCCCACAAACATCTCAGTCAGCAGTTGCTCACATTTATTTATTGGCTCAAAGTGGGTTCATGTGTTTTCAGCTCAGAGCGTGTGAGGCTCAGCGCTTCGGGCTAAAGCTGTTTTTAATGTTGGGGATATGTCAAAAATAAAAATGAACCTTGCAGCTAAAGACTTCGAAGGATCCATTTTATAGATGTGTCAGGTGTAAGCTTAAGTATCAGACAGACATCAGTGCTGAGATCGACATTAACTTTAAAACTATTTCTTTCATTTAGCGTGTGACTGTAAATGACCTGAGAACAGGGCCGGGAAGTGTCCAGTCACATTAGTGTTTAACTGGGTTATTTGGTCCGTATCTCATGTCCTCGCTTTTTGCTAACAGAAGGGTGCGTGCGTGCGTGCCCACAGCTTTTAGACCTTTCTCAAGGCTTGACGGTATGGCGTTTTCTGAAGTTTGTGCTCACCAATAAACTCACCGTGTGCTGTGTGTCGCTTTGTGTGTTTCAGTGGGTTGATCACCCCGGGAGGCTTCTCATCAGTACCAGCCGGCATGGAGACCCCGGAGCTGATCGAGCTGAGGAAGAAGAAGATCGAGGAGGCAATGGATGGGTGAGTGTCGCTCCACTCAGTGCCTCTTTATTAACCATTGGATCATACGGTTTATCTTTAAAAAAAAAAAAAGAAAAAAATTAACAAAAAAACTAAAAGTGAAAAATGCACTTCTTAATAGAAATTGTGCATTTTGGCTCCAAGTATTTCAAGGGTGAGTACTGGGGTGTTTTTAGATGTTTTCCCAGCATCCAGTTTTGAGAGTATTGGAGTTAGATCCTTGAAATCTTCCGGTACTACAGTTCTGTAAAGCTAACAAAGAATGACGGATGATCGAGGTCTGTAAAATATTTGGACGTTTAAATATCCTTTAAAACAGTCCAAATAAGGTTTCACAGATATCAAAGCTTAAATATAAGGAAAAAAGAGACGATTTCATCCAGAGACAAACTGTCCTGGTATTTGATGGCATTTGAGGAGCTGACATGGAATGACCCATTCATATTTATTTATATGAATGATACTGTCTAAAAAAAAAAATGAGTCACTTTTGCTGTAAACAGCAGGGAGAAAATGTCATCACACCCACTCCGATTTTTCTAAGTGATATAAAGTCTAATGCCACACTTTAATAGAAATAGCATTCATTTAGAAAAAGCTAGAACTATTCTGTGTTTCTAAAGCACCGTGCGCTTTTCTTAGTTTGACACGTTCTTGTTTTGCAGCAATGAGACGCCACAGCTGTTCACTGTTCTCCCTGAAAGACGAACGGGCCCAGTAGGAGCAGCTATGATGGCCTCGACGCACATTTACGAAATGTCAGCGGTAAGGAGAAGTGTGTCCAAATGAAATGACATTACAGCCATTTTTCTTTTCGTTCCCGTTCTCCTCTGCCACTCTAGCTGAATCTTAAATACCTCTCTGCTTTCCTCAGGCCATGGCCAGTCGTAAGGCTGGCGGAGGGCAGGAGTCGCAGGGCGTGGAGGTAGCCCTGGCCCCGGAGGAGTTGGAGCTGGACCCGATGGCCATGACGCAGAAGTACGAGGAGCACGTGAGAGAGCAGCAGGCTCAGGTGGAGAAGGAGGACTTCAGCGACATGGTGGCTGAGCACGCAGCCAAACAGAAGGTACTAAGACACACAATTAGTGGCTTTTTAAAAACATTTTTCCTTCACACAAATGTTTTTGTGTAGCTGATTTCTGCCCCAATTACACGCTCAGCTCCTGGAAACTTTAAAGAAATGTTGCAGGCAGATAGCAGAGGAGTTCAAAGCAAAAAAAATCAATTGTGTTTGTTTAAGAGGTCAAAAATTACTAGTTCCCACGTCATTGATCTCATGACCAACACACCTGATGTGTCGATTACCAGCGTGTTACTGTAAATGAGTTCTGTTTATAACCTAAAGGAAAGTGGAAGTCAATAGTCACTTAGGTTTTCCCTTGGGGTGACATTTGAATATTAATAGTTTCCCCCTCCTCCTGCGTTTTTTCTTCCTTGTCGCCAAACAGCAAAAAAAGAGGAAGGCCCAGCCGCAGGACACACGAGGCGGCGCCAAGAAATACAAAGAGTTCAAGTTCTAGAGGAGATGAACCAAAACGAAGCTCAGCGAGAGAGTCGTCCACCGCAGGAAATGAAAGAGGAAGAGGCAGATTTGAATTTCAGAGGATGCACACTGCAGCACCGATCATCTGTTAGCGCTTTAACAGTAAACCGTAAATCAACAGCGTGGGCGTGTCACATGACTGTGGCAAGGTGCATTTTTCTGTGTTGAACTTTTTAAGGTCTTGGTTATGTTTTTGTTTTGTTTTTTTCATAGTAACCATTTTTTTTCTGTTTTTTGTAAATAAATGACGTGACAACACAAGTTCACAATCTTACTGCCTCCAGGTTTCTGTTTCATTTCATTGCACTCTTTGGGGAGGTGTGATTACACGCTGGTGGTAAAATGCAAGACATTTTCCCCATCTGCGTCAGCTGAAGTATCGGGACTTTAGACTTTGAACCTTAATGACCTGTACTGTCTCTGTGAGGCCTTTGCTTCCACTGAAGCTGCAAAATTCCTGCCTCTGAGTTTTAAGGCTGCTTCTGATCACTTCTGTTTACCTGGCCAGAATATCCATATCCAAACAAGCTCAGACCTAAGATAAAAGAGCCCGATATGTTTATATATTCTCCACTTTGGCTATTAAACACAAGTGGCCCAGAAAGAAGGCTTAAAAAAATGACTTTTAGAGCAAGAAATCTTTACTTAATCTCACCAACTTATTCCTCTAACATATTCCTATTAGAAGTTCGATGCAATTGTATTTGGTTGGTGCTTCACAGTCAGGTAAAGTGCAAATCTAAAGGTCCATCGAGCAGCACCTCGAGGTGTTTCTATTGCTAATTTATTTTTAGCATTAACAGACTATTGGCTGTTCTACATGGCTGTCTTGGCCGGCAGCCCAGGAACCTTTCAGAAGTACTCCAGGAACTAATGTGGGCTTCCAAAGCCATCACCCTGGATGGACCCGAGTCAAAAGAGCTTTCCATCGACAGTGAATGGAATAAGAGTACAAAGCTGTTTGCCTCAGATCTTCAGCAGATATGTCACATAAAATCAGCTTGGACCAAGGTGGTCAGGGAAGCACACATCAGCAGGGGCCAGCTCAGACTTCTAAATGAGGTCTGAATCTCAGAGAGTAGGATGTAGTTCAGGTTTCTGCAGCTAGGAGGCAAACGAGTACTGAACATGACGGTCAGCTGACCGTCTGAGAAGCACAGTGACCTAAATAACTGCAGCAGCTTCATGCTGACTCGGTCACTGGTACACAGCTTCTCACATGGAGCAACAGCCTGTTCACATCAGATCCTTTAACCATCCTGAGAAAGGCAGCAAAGCACCAGCATTCCCACTACGGCAGAGGTGTGAGGACAAAGGACCACAGCTTTCTTAATAGGCTGCTATTACTGAAGAGCAGCTTAGAGGGTCAGTTCTGTAAATGTGTTGAATCTGACATTTGAGGATGTCTCCTTCACCGATGTGACTGAAACGTTACTCTCAGTGGGCCATTTAGAGGAAATAAGACTTTGATACTGCTGACAGAGCCATCCATCCAGGCACAGCGTCTGCAGTCGCTGTACTCGGCCTCACTTACTAGGAACTTTGCAAATGCACACAGACTTCTTTCAGCACTTCCCTGTAACACATGGGGGAAATATGCAAGGTGTGGCTGTTTATTTGCAATCTTCCTGTGTATTCTAAAAATAGACAAATCAATAATCACTGGTGCTGCTTATGTAATGTGAATGTTTTATATGTGTTATATAAACTTACTATTTTAAGGGGATTTTTTGTTATGTTTTTTTTTGCCAAAAGAAACAATATAAGCACTTTTTAACTACTTTTATCATTTTAGATCTCTAGCAATAATCCAATCAGCCTGATATAATAGCATGCACTGGTGTGGTTACTAAATCTGTCACAAACACAGACGAGTGTAACGCCTCTCCACCGCATGCACACACCGCACAGCTACATGGCTGCTGTACAGTAAAATGGGAGCTGGAGTTGAAGTTGCATAAGAAACGGTGTCGACTTAATTGACTGTGACACTGGACTTTGGAGCCTTTACAGTGTCACTTGATGACTTTGCAGATTTAGGCCGCTGTGTAAAAAGTAACCTGGGATTATCCCGTGACCATGTTTTAATCTGCTCCATTCTAATCTCTTTATCAATGGCAGGAGGTGCTGGTGGTGACAGAAGCTTGTTAAAAAGAGCAGAGGGGAGGAGGGGAGGGTGCTCTGTGTTTACGCAAATCAGCTGATTATCCCAAAAACCAGTGAGAACTAATGACAAGTCCAAACTCTTTAACATGCACTCCCTGCTTAATATTGGCTAAAAAAGAAACACTGAAAAGTACGATATAAGAACAGATATGTGTTTTAATCATTAAATCTTAATGTGAGAAAAATAATATCTGTGTGCTTTAGAGCCTTTTAAATATTTACAAAGAGTTTTGAGATGTCCCACATCCTCTGAATGCAGCATAATCTAGGAATAGAAAAAAAAAAAGGGCCAAAACATGGCTCTATAAATTTTTCATTAAAGTGCAGTTATGTGCGTATCCTCGGGCTGTCGTGAACATTTCGAGCGCGTAATGTTTTTGTAAGCTCCGATCACAGCTGGGATAATCTGCCTGTTGAGAGACGTCAAGCTGATGGCAGCCGGCCCCGGCTGTGATGCTGCCATTAGGTCACCTTCTGATTCATATTCAGATGCAGAGATTGTAATCAGAGCAGTGCCTTTGTCACCTGAAGGTTCACGCTCAGTGCTTCACGCTGCACTGACAGGCAGCCAAACCTGGAGGAGGCTCAGCATGGTGGCTTTTGTGTCAGAGGGTCGATGGCTCGCACAGCAGTGCAGTGGGGTGTAGGGAAAAGGCCTGTTTGTGTGTGTGTGTTTCTGTTTTCTTTGTGAGTTTAAAGCCACATGCAAACAAAACTGTTTTGCCACTATATGAAAATGAGCCAGCTCTTTGCTGAATATTAACTCTGATGTCTTATCTGGCAGATCTTGGAAACTGTGAAGAGAATGAGAGGAAAGCAATCTCAATTCACACACTCTAACCGGTTTTGCATATTTCTCATAACAGCTGACAGAGCATAGGTGTGTGTGTGTGTGTGTGTGTGTGTGTGTGTGTGTGTGTGTGTGTGTGTGTGTGTGTGTGTGTGTGTGTGTGAAATAATCTACACGTGTGTATGACTAATGGGAATCATTACAGGAGCGCCTGAGACTCCAGACGGTGTGCAATATGGGTCAAAAACAGAGCAATTTGCAAAAGGATCCTCAGTAAAACACCTGAGTGGGGCCTTCGTAGTACAGGAAGCTTTACAGTAAGAGGTGTAAGAAAAAAACAAAACAAAACATTGAATCATGGGTAAATATTACCTCTGGACCTTCTTTAGGATTTGAATTAATGCATATGTAAACAGGAAGAGGTGTTGCTTCAGTGTGTGTTATTTGTATAATGATGATCTTTGCCAAAAAAGAATGTTTTCAGTTTTAGATCTGAAACGTTGGACAAACACACAAACAAACATCATCCCACTGACCTAAAAGATGTTTCGTTTTAGCTGTTCATGTCCTGAACTGATCCTTTTAGTTACACGCTGTTGCTGTGGGTAATTAAAGGCATTTCTCCAGGAGCATGTGCCACCGTTGAACACACACAGTAGGTTATAAGCTAAATTCCTGTAATGACATTCTCTAAGTCAGAAGGACACTCTTGCTCCCTCTTTCTTCATCAATTCATATTTTAAGTTTCTTTTTCAGGCTGACCTCATACATTATTCCTGAGAATATACATCGGTATGCAAATCCTGTAAGCACAGATATAATCAGACGTACTTGTTGTTCCTGTAGTTTAGCTGTAGTTCCTGTAGTAGCTTTCAGGCCCCTCTTCTGTGGAACCAGCTCCCAGTTTGGATTCAGAAGGTGGGCACCTTCTTCACTTTTAAGATTAGGCTTAAAACTTTCCTTTTTGATAAAACATATAGTTGGGTCTTGATCAGGTGACAATGAATTCTCCCTTGGTCATGTTGCAATAGGTTCAGACTGCCAGGGGATTCCCATGATGGGCTTTTTCTATTAACCATGTGTCTATACACAACTCTGCATTAAATTATTAGCAATTATTTAGTGTTTCATTTTGTCCTGTTTCCTTTCCTGGTCCTGGTTCTGCAAAATGTTTCTTCCTGTTGAAAGGGAGTTCTTTCTTTCCACTGACACCAAAGGCAGAAAACTCCATCTGATTGTTGGGGTTTTCTCTCTAGTATTGTAGGATCTTTACCTTATAATATAAAGCACCCGGAGGCTACTCTTGTTGTGAGTTGGTGCTTTGCAAATAAAATTGAACTGAACAATAAAAAAAAAACTAAGGCTATAATCCTTAATGTAAAAGAGGGACAACCAAAGTGTATTTAAAAATATTACACTGGACTATAGTCCAGTTTACATGCATACATACTATCATACACTATTACCACAGAATAAATTATAATTAAAAGATTAAAATAAAGTAAGTACATTTGTAAAACTTGCTAACATTATTACTACCACTTCTAATAATCACATTCCAATCCTCATAAAGAACCAAATAAAACAAGTGGAAAATGTAAAATATATTTTAAAATAATAATAAATAATAAATACATGTATAATAAAATGAATGTTATATTATTATTAATATTATGATTTAATTAATTTCTCCATTGGTGGAGTTGCATGCCTTCATCTAAACAATAAACTAAAATAAATAGTAAGCTAGCAAATTTAAATGTATTAAAATATATAATGAATATAAAAATGTAAACAAAACATATTTAAAATAGAAGAAAATAAAAAATGGAAGAGGTGACAAGACAAATAAAAATACGATATACTGAATAAGTTTAAAACTAAGGAATTGAGTCTGCAGTGGTGAACAAAGTGCGTGCGGCGTTCAAACGCAGTAACAGCAGCAGCTGTGATTGGCCGGTTCCTGTCTGTGAGTCTCGCGCTCAGGAGTCGCTCTACGTCCTCAGTAGAGGCGTTGCTCTCGCTGCTCTCTGCTCATTGTGCGACTTTGGCGAGAGAAATTTCCGCTTCCTGCACCGATAAACACCAGCGGCGAACACACACCGAGCCGACACCAACTTAAGCAGAGGGAGAGACGGAGAGAGCCGCGGGGATTTGCCGCCTGCCGTCCGGTAGAAACCCCGGAGACTGCGATGTTTTCACTCTCAGGCGGAGATTAGCACTTTCCTGTTAGCGCTTCGCTCGCCTGCACCATCCGGAGCCTGAAAAAACAGGCAAAGCGAAGCGAGGAGACGGAGCTACAGCACCAGAGGAAGGACGACACACAGAGAAGGCAGACTACTACGGGTATTCTCCCCATTAGCTCCTTGTGAAAGCCCGTTTTCAGCCTCCAGGATGTCGGAGCGAGGAGGGCTCCCGCGGACTGGGGGCGTCCCTTCGCCGCACATGCAGCCCTCCAAGCCGGTCAGCATCTCCAACCGGCCGGTCCATATGAACCTGTACGCTACCTGGGAGGTGGACCGCTCCTCGCCCAGCTGTGTGCCGAGGTATGTGCAGGGGAGATGGTCGGGCTTAGCGTTACTTATCGCTTTTTGGTGGGGTGGGCTGGTTGTTGTGAATGGGAAGTGACCCAGTCAGTGTGTTTACACTGGGGGATTGCAAACACATAGACACCCACGGGTGCCTATTTAGGAAGACTCATTGCACTGATGGCTGTTGTGGTGTTAACAAACTGGTAGATCCCTTTAAACCCATTAATTAAGAGGCTGCCTCCAATAGCACTGGTGTTACCCTGTGACTGGACCTCTTGTTCGCACTTTTGTGGTCCCCAGCCCTCAGCTCGATCACTGTACGACCCTGCTCTTAAAGATGAAAGCAGGCTCCCTCGTTATTTCTGATCCCTACAGCAGGTGCTGCCCAAACAGCCTTAGTTGTTGCCCAGCTGATCAGCGCAGACAGACAAAAGATTGATGAAGCAAGCTGACCGTCGCTGCAACTGTAGAGAGCCACTTTGCATCCATTTATTATACAGCTGTAACAGTAGCTGGTGTGATGTGTGAGTCTGAGGGAGAAGACAAAGCCAGGGATCATCTTTGAGGTGCACCCACAACCCGAAACGTCTTGTTTAGTGTCATATGCCTGCTCAGACTTTCACTGCTTCTCATCATGTGATTGGTGTGTGTGTGTGTGTTCATAAGGGCAATGCAGCAAGGTCATGTTAGGAGAGACACCTCATCCACCTCTAAGCTCTGCCTCAGACAAAGACACTGAAGCGTCTCACAGCCACTCTACAAGGGGTGGGCTCACAGAGGCAGATGCACGTGGTCATGTGTCCTGTGATAATCAGGTGTAACCTAAATGAACACGCTCCAGCTGCAGCTTGTCTCATTGTTCTTTTTATGGCGCTTAAGTGATAATCCTGGTCATAACAAGTTCGATTCAGGGTCAAAGGTTAACTGCTACTGCTGAAGTAGCGCTTGTGTTTTCCAATGTCAGCTAAGCAAACAGTTGGGGAGCTGCTGCAGCATAAAAACGTGCAGGGACTTTCTGTGAAATCACGTCAAACGCAGTGCTTTTCTCCATAAGCCTGAGTCGCATCCTCATCCAGATGAGCGCAGATGTTTAGGTGACTAAAAGCAATTAGTGGGGAATAAAGGCTCCATGGTCATCATCACACAAAGCCCACATGCTGACACCCTAATGCTGCTTTCTGAAATGCTCTGGGGCTTTACTGGTTTTAGAAGCAAAGCCTCAAAAGTACGCTTGGCTTCTTAGCGGTCTGCAAGTGTGTGTGTGTGTGTGTGTGTGCACCTCAATGACACAGCTGTAAATCTATGTCTTGGAATTGGCTCTCTTAACTATAACACCCAGTGTTTTCCTGCACATTAAATGTATTTCCCCCCTTTAGTTTGAGATGATTTTTACCAGTGTCTTCAGCTGATTTTTTGAGTAGTTTGGCATCGTGCTGCAAAATGCAATTGTGGACTTTTTCTATTTTTTTTTTTTTTATTCCACCCTGCAGCCGTCACGGCCCGTCAAATATCTTCGATTTCACTGCAGTTTCAGCAACATTGAGGCAGGCAAGGAGGGGGAAAAAAAGGAGGGTGGCAGAGAAACGGAGGATGACACTGGGAGATGGGGAGTAGCAGCACTGACTCTGTCATCTACATTTAAATGGGATTTTTCACAGACACAAGAAACAGGGAAGTCTAATCTGGAGCCAGAAGAACCTGCACACCATGTACTGTGAATCAGTCGCGGGGATGTCTTGCAGAGTCTTGACTGTGGTGTGTTTGCTTCTTGTTCACTGCCTTATTGCCTAATCTTTGTCTCTGCAGTAAGGACTAAGAACTTCCCCTCTCCAGCCGAGGTGGTGTTGCTCTAACCTCTTCCTGTCTACCCAGAATGCCTCCTTGTGTGTTGTTTACACTGAGCTGTGGGTTGCATTTGCCCTGGCAGGAGCACACATCCTGCTTATCCTGATATGTTAAAAGAAATCTGGACCTGCTCTGTATTTATAGGTGTTTACATACCCACCCAGACTCACTGGCCATGTGGCTCATTTTTTTTGTTGTTTTTATTTTTTGCTCATATTCAGAGGGGAGTTGACAGGAAATACTTGTGACTGATATCAGAATGAGAGATGATATCAGTTGTTTGAGCAGCCAGGAGTCAAACTTTCATTTTCTGCAGCCAAAGCAACGAGTACAGCAGCTGCTCCGGCAGGCCTGACACTTCACTCCATGAACGCAGAGGCAGGGGTAGCGAATAGAGATCAGCAGCTCTCAGGTGCGCTCGTTGTCAGGTGGAATGTCGGATCGTGCCCACTCATGTTGCACGCTGAACATGGTTTGGATTCCAGCGCTCAACAGGAGTGTAGTCAGAGGCTCTTTGTGTAGCTGCTCTACGACAGGTATTCCAGGAATTGGTTAGAGCACCGACATGATCACCTCGCATCGTTAAAGAAGCTGAGCTGAGGGGGAAAGTCCCATGACTCGGGTCGCTGGGTGGATCGTGGGGATTTTTGCTCAGTGTTTCACTTTGGCTTCTAAGGAGAAAGCCTTCACGAGTACCGTGCCCCACTGACCCCACTGACCCCTCAACACCAGGCTTTGTCCATTTGCAGGCTGCTGCCAAGGGATTGGTCGGACTTTCCACTGTGGCCGCTCAAACAATAACTCAGACCGAGTTCACCTTAACAAAGAAAAAAATTAATCATGTTGTGAAACCTACTTAATGGGGCATTAGACAAGAGTTGGCTGATTATGAGATTAATAGAGTCTAATACAGGCTGTTATTGTCCTATTAGAAATGAAGAGCTTTTGCTATATAGGGCTGCCTGTTGTTGAATACGAAAAGACAATGCAGAAGAAGTTTGCCCAGAACAGCAGCTCCATTCCTTATTATTAAAAATGTGTTTGGTACTGCAGCAGAGCAGATGGTGGTCATTTGTGAAACATATTGCTGGAAAGTTGGGGGTACGGTATAATCAATCCCACTGAGACAAGTTGTTTTAGAACAGAGGTGTCAAACATGTGGCCCAGACAGTGCAAAACGTGGAAAATGCAATGAGTAAGTGTGAACTTTTAACTGTGTTTTATTCCTACGAATGGATCAGATCCAAACTGAGGATCCAGAGGTTTGAATCACTGTCATATTTACAACCTTCTGACAAAGACACCACCCTCATCTGTCATACTACGCCTGAACAGGTAATAGAAACACCTTCAAAAAATACAAAACGAGGTGGCTTTTTACGATGAATGAATCGATAGACAAGTTCCTGTTTTATTCTCTTATTATTGTGACTCTACAGCAAAAAAAGGACATCTTTGAATAAACAGTACATTTTCTGTATGTATTTGTTAACCTATAACCCCCTCAGCTGAGGTGTGTAATGGATTTAGTCTGGCCAACTCTCAAACTGGTCGGGATTAGTTTTAGGAATCTAGTTCATGAAATGCAAAGGTTTTCAGAAGGTTATTAGTCTTCTGGCTCACCTTAGTTCAGATTTAACTGTATGTGGCTCCTGTAATAAATGGGCTTGACACCTCTGTTTTACAGCCTACGTTTTTTTAGGATGTCCCCTCTTTAAGCCGGCTTTTTTCTGATTTGCTGCCCCTCGAGTTCTAATCATCAGTAAGGTCTTCCCTGTTCACAGCCAAAACTGTGAACCTGAGATGACATTGGGGAAATTTCCAGTCGCTGACATCACACAGAGCCAAGAGTAGGCAAAAACGTTTTTTTACCCTTGGAACCTGAATATATGCTGCTGTTATTCCTGGGTATCTTTTTCTTTTTAAACCATCAGAGAGAGAAAAAACAAAAATTATTTATTGATTAACTACACGTCGCGTCTCGAGCATTCATTGTATCCACTTTAAGTTGGCTAAGAGCTTCATAATCCAGCTATTTAAGTCAGCTTCTTAGAAGAGAATCAGCCTGACGCCCAAACGTTGGGAGCTAAACACACAATAAACAGTATAAATAAGTGAAAGCAGCGAGGTCAGTGCATTGAAAATAAATCTGCTGCTCTGGTAATGAATACTGTTGGCGTGAGGAAGTGCGCTGCAGAAATGCAGGATGTTCTGAATTATACATTGTGTGTTTGTTCGACTCGTTCGCTGTAATTGCCCCGCGATACAATAGTGGACGTCACGTTTCTCGAGTGTCAGCGTTACATTATCCTCCCCCCCCGAACCCTTGCGCGCACACCCCTCCCTCCTCTAAACACCGGCTGTTGATCGCGCACACACAACTGGAAAGAAATGGAAAGAGCGCCGACAGGCTATCACATACGAGCATGCTCACAGGCAGGGTGACAGGGCGCTTCATTAAGGAGCTTTGGCTTTGCCGCTCCCTTAGACACTTCTTTTTTTTTTTTTCTTTAAAAGCTGAGTGGCCGAAAAGGTCTGAAGTTTCCTCCGCGGCTCGGCTCGCCTGTTGGAGATGAAGGGAGACGGAGCGTAAAGTATAAACCTCTTCACCCAACTTGCCACCATTATTTACTATTTCCGCCCGTAGCCTTCCAAGCACAACTCCTCAGGGAAAGCTGGAACACGATGGCATGCAGTGCATGACCATTATTGACTGTAATGATGTTTATCCAGTGGTTTTCCAAAATACACTGGAATGTGTTTTTCCCAGTGGTATTGGGAAGAAAAATGTGGCAGTTTGGAAAAAGATTTGCTGGTTAAATGTCTTTCTCAGCTGCTTGAAGGCTGACAGGCAGAGAAACCTTTAACCCTGCTTTAAAAAGCTGCTAACCCACTCAAAATTTCACCGTTACGCCTTTTTTCTGCTGTAATTCTGCACAGTGAGACGAATCCTCTTTTGCAGACCTTGCTTAGATTGAAATTTGCTGGGTAACAGTGTCAGCGGAGAGGCCTGATAACGACTCGGAGGAGAAATCTCAGTATCACACCAAGGAACCTGCTTCTGATTTGGCACTTTCGTGCGACGTACAACTTTGTCTAACAGTGTTGTTTTTATTATTATTCCTTTTCCATTTTTTGGTTAAAAAGACTCCTCGAGTATATAAAGAAACTTTCAGAGCCTTGTTGGGGAACGTTTCCCCGCAGTGCTGTTCCCAGGAGAAAATAATCTCCAGCCTTGACGCGTCTTCTCATAAAACTGAAGCATGAAATATGCTAATTCAAATCCCTCATTTGAATGATTTGTCTCCGGCTGCTATTTTGTATATTTCCGCTCCTCGTCGTGACGATTTTTTTCTCTTCCTTCTCGGATGCCTGACGTATGATTTGGTCCCGAATTCCCGGTCGAGATGCTTTTTGACGTCAGTCGTGGATTATTTCTTCTCTCTGTGGCAGCAAAAGCCTTGACGTGTGTCCTCAAAAGCTGCATCGTGCTGCAATCATCTAAACACTGTCAGTGCTGACTCGCGTAGACAAAGATTGTTGATGGCCTAGAAACATTAAGACCTGTGCACCCTGCTTTTTCATATCTAAATCTCAGTAATAGATGTTGCTACACTGGCTCACCTTGACAGCCTCACTCTGTATTTTTAGCAGCCAGTGTGGGTTATGAAGCTATTTAAGTATTTCTTGTAGCTGAATGCGTTTGTATTAATGACGGCATGGAAAAACATCATGAATTTTTTGAAAACGCAATAATCATCCGTCTATTTTCTTCTGCGTATCCAATTCAAAGTCATGGGAGGGGCTGGGGCGTGTCCTGGCTGTCATGAGGTGAGAGGTGGGGTACATCCTGTTGTGGCGCCTTGATTAGACTGGGCGCAACCAGCTCATGAGCAGACGGTGTGGGTCTGTGCAGATATCACTCTTTCTCTTTTTCTTTGTTTTGCTTGACCACACAGTTTCGTCCATGGAGAATTTACATTACGGTGCACCAACTACACGTGCGCCCCAGGGAGCAGACTTCAGAGAGGTGTATGAATGACTCCTCAGCTGTAAAATCAAGGCTTAACACAGAGAGACTGACAATAATATTATCTCACATCCATGTTTTGGGTGGGAGGAAACTGGAGAGAACCCACACAGGCATGGAGCATGCAAACTCCACACTCCCTGGACTGTGGAGATTCTGCTAATCACTGCAGTGCTGCGGTTTAAAGAAAACTTTATCTCAGCAGCTCAGCTTGTACTTTGCAGTGAGCACTGGATGGATGGATGATGGATTTTTTTCCCCCTTTCTCCCACTTCAGAAAAGAAATCGTTCTCTCCGAGCCTGTTACTGCCAGTGCACTCGCACATAAAGCGATGCCCTGCTCATCGAGTTGTGGGAACTAAATGTTCGCAACATGCAGTTTCACAACCACTGTCGAGGCTAACAATGCTGTCTGTGAAACAAGCCCTTCGCACATGTGGTGAGAATTGCACGGCTGCTGGGGCGTCCTTTGTGCAACTTGTCTAGGGTACGTCTCGGGGTACGAAGCAAAGGGTAGTAAGGAAACATGAATGTGACCTGTGTCAGAGAGAGCGATAAAAGCTGGTTATGTTGCAAACATTGTGCAAAAGCAGGCAAGCAGAAATCATTTGGGTGTCAGTGGGTGTTTGTTTCTCACGCAGGGTCTGGTAGCAAAAGCGAGAAGTGTGAAGCTGAGGTGTTTGGCTGCTGCTGCTGCTGCTGCTGCTGCTGTTGTATTGTAGAGGTTGTTGTCGGTCGGTCTATAAAGCTGCTGTGGTCTGAGGAGGCCTTTGTTGCGGTATCGTAATGTTCTTGTGTGTGTTTTTGTTGTTTAAAATTTATACTTTTGGTTGCTGCACTGTTTGACTTCTGGTCATGATCTCCCTACTGTGGGGACATCTGACACACACACACACACACACACACACACACACACACACACACACACACACACACACACACACACACACACACACACACACACACACACACACACACACACACACACGGACAGATTTCCATTTCCAAGGTGCAGTGACAGCTGATTCGCAGGCAGTGTCACTGACATATGCTTTGCTTTCATCCACCGTGTTATGACCAAGGACACCTCGGTATAAAATTACAGAGAAGGACGTGCAGTGTGGAGAAACACAAATCATGCTGACAACAGGTACATAATCACACACACACTCTTGAACTAGAGCATCGCATGACGGCAAGTTTTCTCCGCAGCTCCATTTTTGGCCTGTTGAAACCTGAACGCTGCACTTTGATGGAAAAATGAAATTCCAGTCGCTTGCTGCATACCTCTGTTTGTTTATAGTTTTCCTTGAGAGGAAACTTTTTGGCACTTCTGCCTCACTGTTAAGATTTGGACTTTGTAGTAGGTAAATTGTGGGTGCAGAAAAAGTTAACAGCAGATAATTTGCACCAGGACATAAAAACAACAGTTGTTCTTTGTGCGTCTGTGCTGCCACTTTATATCTGTGGTCATGCAAATAACGCTTGCTCACGTCTGTAATCCTCTCCGGCTCAGGTTACACGCCGTTTCCCCTGGGTGATAACACAAGCTCGTAATGCACTTAACACAGATTGACCTTGACACAGCGCCAGTGTTTTAGTACCTCTGTCTATAATTTATTGGCATTTTTTCCAATTCTGTTTTTTCAGGGCTGTGGTTTTGTGGTTGCACAGCTTTGTGTTTCTAGCTGCTTCAGTTTTACATAGTTTACATAGTTTGAGTTTTCTATGCTGATGATGTTCTAGTGCTCTCTTTGAGTAAGAGCAGGCTGGATCGTCCTTATCGTATATTTGAACTGTGTGTGAACGAAATTGAAGGTTTCAAGTATTTTTTTTTTCCAGTGGACGCTGGCAATGTGAAGTAAGCATATAAGCCCAAGTGTTATACACTTAAGCAACCATTCACTGGCAATTTGTTGATGCTGCATTTGAGTTTCTCTTCTGAAAAACTCACTGATGCTGCCAATTAACTTAATTAGCTGCAAAATGTTCGTCCAGCTGTTTGTTTTTCAGCCTTTTGTTGCCCTGTCCCAACTTTGCTGAGACCTGTTGTCATCAAAATGATACATTTTCTCAGTTCAAGCATTCAGTATGGTGTCTTGTGTTCCAATTTGAATAAAATATGGGCTTGTGAGATTTGCAAATCATTGCTCTCTGTTTTTGTTTACAGTTTATACAGTGTGTCAATTAGGGTTGTACGTTGGTGGCCATGGGTTTGCCAGAAACCGAGCCGAGGAAAGCCCCTGTGTGGGGAAACGGTGACGTAGCTACGTTAGCTGCATGCTAGGATAAGCCAGTTCACTTCTTTCTGAAGTTTCATAGATAAGAAGCACAACTCCCTTTCTATATAAAGTAAAGCTAATATGAATAGGGTTATAGATTTAAGTAAAGTAAAAGTAAAAAGACACAAAACTAAACTGGCAAAATGTTAGCAAACATGCTAATGTTTTATACTAGTGGCTTTTAATAAAACATGAAAAAAGCCGAGGTGAAGCTGTTTACATACAGAGCAGTTTGTGGAGGGATGGGCTGAAAGAGTCACAGTATTTTACTGTAGTCCAGTAAATGTCATTTATAGAATATCAGAAATGTCAATGAAACAGTAGAATTAATGTAGCTGGAGTAAAAACTGAAACTGAAAATGTGCAGCTTTCTCTTAAAGCTTTGTATTTTTCCTTTTTTCCCCTCTTGTGTTCAGTGTTAGAGCTGTGTCACTTTGGTCTCGCACCGCAGATTCAAATAAAAGGATCTAACCTGTAATACCGTTACACTTGTTGGACTGGCTGCTTCTCAGCTTGACTCATGCTGTGACACTGTGATATTCTCAGTTCTTTATGACGGCTGTACTGTGGCAGGAATGGCTGGGATTGGTCGATAACCAGGGGCATAATGTGATCACCCAGTACCCACCCAGCAACGTGCAGTTGTGCAGGGACGGGGGTGGGGGTGGTGGATATGGCGCTTGGATAGCATCGCCTCCATGTCTCAAGCTAAACTGGATTAGGCGGGTACTCTGCTCATTAATCCGTAATCGCTTTAACGAAGGGTCAATTGTGTGTGTGTGTGTGTGTGTGTGTGTGTGTGTGTGTGTGTGTGTGTGTGTGTGTGTACGTCTATGTGTGGAGAGAGAGACAACAAAGATTGTTGTATGAAATTATTCATAGAATAAAAATAAAAATAACAAATTATTCTGTATGCTCCTGTAGTGTGAACCTGTCACTTTCAGGCACACCCATAGTCAGTGAAATGCAGAAATGCACAACAGGCCTGTGAGCAAGATGCTTTTCCCACTGGCAACACATATGTTATCTTGTGTAACGCACGCAAGCATGCACACACACACACATGCTGCACATGCTGCACATCACGTATCTTGCAAGACTAGATTTGAAAGTCGCCAGACAACAGGCCTGCACTCTGGATAAGGAGGTGCAAACTAGCCAAAACATGATGAACAGACTTGCCACCAAAGATAACTCGTGCTCGGGTTTATTTTTTTTCTCCCTTTTTTTTTTTTTTTACACTGCAACAGTGTCCGAACCTCAATTCGTCAGACATATTTTCTTTGCTATAAACACACTTGATCACCTTTGACAGATTTGAATGTGCTATCTGTGTGTGAGACTTCAAATGTGTCCATGTTTAAAGGTTGTCCTGCTTAGGAAGTAACCGGCCGCGGTGCGTCCTTGCCTGCGGCTGTGGGAAGTAGAGCAAGACGGAAGGAAATGGGCAGAGAGAGAGAGAGGGAGAGGCACTGAATGAAGGCGAGAGAGTGAGGGGACAGCCGCCATACAAAACTGAGCAAAAGAGCAAAACGTCACTTCTTAATAAATATCTAGGACACCTTACTTTGCGTGTGTAGGTATGTACTCGTATTCCCTGCATTGTGGGAGCCAAACTGTGTGTGCAGTCACATTCTGGAGACCCAGTTCCCTTTATGGGGACGTGAATTTGGTCTTGAGCATTCAAAATATTTAGGGTTACTAGGGCTGTTCGATATAACGATATATATCGGATGACGATATAAAAACGTCTATCGTTTCATTTTACATTATCGTTTGTTTCGTGGTGTCGCAAAATAAACTGTTTACGGCAATATTTTTTCACCGTTTTGATGGTCACTGCAGTGGCTATATTCATTTCTTAAAGTTCTCTCTTTCTCTTATATTTAATATAACCACACTACGGATGGATAAGAGCCTGTTTTTACGCGTTGTTGTTAGCAACAACGATGGTAAAACCATCGTGTGTCCGCTTGTTTATTTTCCACATAAACCTTTCAGAATAAAGCTCAAGATCCTGTTGAGACTTTTCAAAATAAACTGAATCACGTGAAAGAGCAGATTATTTACGGATGAGAAGCAAAAAAGAGCCGTCGGGTGCTAAAAAATAAACCTTAGACTCAAACGTTAGAACAGGCTTTCCCCCGCAGCACGCCGTGTAATAAATACTCACAAAGAAAACGGCGGCTTTAACAACTTACGTCTAAAAGTTTCATGCATCAGTTAAAACATTCGACTCCAGGTACATGACGCGGAGCTGGAAACACTTCGCGCAAGTCGAGCTGCCCGAGATTCACAGAATTTACAGAAAATATTAAATTTTTGTGATTTATATCGTTATCGGACGATAGATGTCTTATGAGAATTGGGTCATATCGCACAGCCCTGGTTACAACTTGAGTTGCGGTCGGCTTGCAGTTGGAATAAGCTAATGTACCTGTCGGACATGGACGTGGTTTTGGAAGTCATTTTCGCCATGCATCCTCTCACAGGAAGCGTAGGGGAAAGAAAAAGACAGGATGTTTTCAAAGCCCTGCGAGATGAAAACTCAGCCCCATGACAGATGTGGTTGGGTCCAGTGTTTAATTAGGCCAGCATTTGCTGACTTAATTCGATGTCATCTATCAGCGTACGGCATTTAATTGTCATGTATTTTGTTTGGTGTATGACTGTAATAAAAACGCTGAGATTTATTGCTCATAGCGGCCTTCCCGAGTTGTGTTTCATCTTTTCACAGTAGCTGTACACATCCCCATTAAAGCAGCCCCTCACCTGATAAATATCAGGGCTCGGGATTTAAGAGATGTCTTCTTAAGTGACCGAAAAACGAGGTGGGCTTGTTTGCACAGCTGCAATAAGATTTCCTCTTGGCACGTAGCGTTTCTGTGGCAGGCAGAGCAGTGTGTACATCTAAAAACAACAATAACAAGAGAGGGAAACATGAGGTTGTGAGTGTGTTTATAGGAATAATTTCCATTCCACTACATTTCTATATCCATTATATACCCAGGCACCAGCTCTGAAGCCAAAGAGCTCTATTCTTTGCTCATATTGCAGGTTGGGGCCAAGAAGGGATTTTTTTTTTCTTCTTTTTTCAACCACTTTTCGATGCTCACAGTGTTGATTTGAATTCATAAGCGCTATTTGAGTCACCTCAACTCATCCTATACCAACCAGCCTCCCTGTAATAACCACCTGCCTGATATTGCCTGAGTCCTCTGGGGGTGGATCCCTCGTGAATGCCAGGACCTAAGCTCTCCGAGCGCATGACTGAATTGTAATGAGAGTTTAGTCGCTTCACCTGTGTGTTGCTGGGCGGTGTAGGTTTTCCATGCACTGCTGGTGTTCTGTGTGTGTGAGATGTTGTTTATGCTCTCACTGCAGCACTCGAAGCAGCTCCTTCTTCACCTCACACCTGCATATCTTTACTTTTTTTTCCAGTGCAGCTCGTTCTTGCCTCACCTTGCTTCTGCAGTAAATGCTGTGAGTGTGTGTTTGCTGACACTGTTTTCTCACTGATTGCTGCACTTAAGTATCGTCTTCTCTGGATGTTGTTTTTTCTTAGCTGTGCTTCAATCAGCCTGCCTCACCTGCACATTACTTTGAAGTCCAAATAGCGATCGAGTGGATGTGTGTGCCTTGTGCTGCGTTTTCACGGCAAAGGTCGGCTTCAGCCGTGTCATTATTTTTGGCATCGGCGTCCTGACTGACCTTGCTGTTAAATGGGGCTTCTGTGTGTTTTTTAGCGCGTTCTCCTTGATTTTTTGCGCCTTGGCATATCACTTTATGCTTCACAGAGTGTAAATCGTCTCGCGGCTTAAATCAAGTAACGCTTTGCTGTGTGTACGTGCGTGTGTATGTGTCCTAGCAGGGTATTCTTGCTTTAGGCTAAGTGTCAGCTCATGTCAGGAGGGTGACTTGCTTTTTGCAGAAGCGCAGCAAAGAAAGGCTAGAGAGGGAAGGGAAAGGGGGGTCGGGCGGCTTCAGCAGCAGAAGAAGACAAGCCAACATCTTACTCTGGAGCTTGTCTTAGAGCGTTGAAACCTTTTAGCACCTTGTAGCATTCACTTTGTTTGCACAGGTAAAGCTGTAGCTCCTGTGAATATGCAAAACAGAACAGTTATAAGCTCCAAACTCCTGGACTGCAGCCGCTGACAACAATCCCTGTCAACAAGTGAGGTCAGAGCCTGCACCTCCACATTTAGCAGGTCCTGAATAGGAGAGCCTGACTGATATGATAACATTATGGTGATTTTAAAAATCTTTAAGTCTGACGTGATCTTTTCCTGACCAATAATTGTGTCGTTTTTTTGTAAACTCAAAGAAAGTGAACAGTTGAAAGTGAAAACCTTCAGGCGAAAGACGTGTTAGATGAGACATCTGGGCTGCTGATCAAGATTTGGGTGTATTTGCCTCCCAGTGCTGACTTTGAGTCATTTTAACTGTAGTTCTGGTTATTCTGACCTGGGTCACATGAAAAATGACTCTAACAGCTATTAATGATTGAAAAAGCAGCAGTTACATTTTGTGGACCGATCAAAGAGCTGAACTGTTTGGGCTCTAGTTCTTTATGGCACCTCTAAGGTTAGCTGTTATAAACTCTGGAACATCCAAGTATGGCAGTCAGTGATCTGTTAGTAGCACATCAAAGCTGATTTTTGCCCTGAATAATGAAGCAGCGGCAAAATGGCCATTCAGCCTGAATGTCGGGTTAGGGAGAGAGCAGAGAGAGTCTGCGAGTGTCGTGCACGGATCATAAACCAGGACAGATGGAGGGTGACGAGCAGAAGTTGATGAGAATGACAGGAGGAGTGCCCCGTTGCGAGGAGTCAAGGGGGAAGAAGCGTGAAGCCGCAGGTGAAGATGAGAGCAGGCAAAAGAAGGATTAGACTGTGAAGGAGAAAAAATGAGCTCGAGTGGATGAAGGTGAGACACAAAGGAAAAAAGAGGAGGAGGTGTGGAGGTGGAAATAGAGTGGGAGGGTGGTGGGCTGGCTTTATCAGAATGGAAGAACATCAAAGCCGGGTGAATGGGTGAATGGGAAAGGAGCAGCTGGGGCAAAAGGAGGAGATACGGCAAAGAGACGTGAGCTGATTGAGGTATTAGATCCTCCACATGGCTCCCCCTTTTTCCTCCTCTCACTTTATTTTCCTCTCTTTTTTTTATCTAATCTTTTCTCTCCCTCCTGTTTCCTCATCATCAGTCTTTGCTTTATCCTTCTCCCACCACAGGCACATTCCTCACTATTAAAGCTAGTCGGTATCTAAATCTCAGCTCTTCTGTCGGAGGCATCATCCTAGTCTTGTCTATAACTCATCCAGCTTTCTTCTTTGTCCTCTTGGGGCCACCGTTGCAGCTCTGCCCCACAGTCACAGCTTCCTTTCCCCAACACCTGTGATGGCCACAGAGTACATTTTCACCTCTGCCGCTGTTGTTTCTGGAGCAGTCAACACTCACGGTGCCATTATTGATCTCTGGCACCTGCTGTCATAGATTTAGCACAGACATCACTGCCGTGAGGCCTGCCGTGTCACGCGGCTGCTGTTTTTTAAGCTTTTGTAAATGAATACACATGCCCTGGGCCACTTTTTTAAACAGTGTCAGTCTGCTCTGTCAGGTAGAGATGGGGGAATAAAAAAAAAAAAAAGGCACAAAGCTCACAAGTGTCCCGGCCATTTGGTTTTTGTCACTCGTCAGTGCCACCAATGAAATTCTAGGAATGCCTTAAAGTACAACTTGTACTAATATGGCTCTCATGAGGAGTAATTTAACTAGTTTACATGCACACATGTAGGAGTTGTTGCAAAGCAAACCATTCACAGTACGTAGGCTGTTGGTGTGGTGCCCTCCAACACTTGTAGCGGCGGTTTTTCCGAAAGCTCGCCTTGCACTAGCGGCACTAAAGAAAATGGGCTGAAGTGCCTCTTGTTTACAATTAGAACAAAGATGTCGACACAAATGCAGTTTTTCTCCGCTGAAAACACGTAAACTAACCTTGATTTTAGAGGTTTTTTTGTTGAATGTTCACATTTAATAGCCTGAATAGGCATTCAGTGGGCACAGACTTGAAGGAGAAGGTTTAAATCAAACGATCGGCGTGTTTTCAGCTTCGGTTCTCAGCTCAGTTTTGCATGTTATCAACTCAGGGTCAGACCAAGGTCTATTGATGATATGGCAGTGCTTCTATATTGTGTATCCGCAGAATGTGTAACGTACGTTGTAAACAACAGCCTCTGAGACCTCAGATTAATCAGTCAGATCAATCCAATCCAATTTACAGCTAGTTAAATGTAGAAACATGTGGTAAATACTAAAACTAAGCCTTTTCTTTCTGGATTAACGTTCATATTTTCCAGGGAATTTCTGAATATAAAAAAAATCTCAGTAATTCACTTCACTGCTAAATGTGTGAATGGGTTTTTCCTGCACAACAGTAGAACAACTAGGCGAGTAATTTCTATTTCCCAAAAGCACCTGAAATTTTCATAGTGGTTATGAGTTTTTAAAGTGGAAAGTACTGATCATTTTGTTTGTGTTTTATTGGTGAAGAGTAATAATGAGTGCTGTTTGGAAGTTCCTGCTTTAGTGAGGTTTGCCCTTTCACTTCAACGTCTTTTGTAACTGCTGATAAAGAGGACAAAGACATTACACATGAATGCTTTTTTTTCCCCGAGGTTCATTAAGGACGCAATTTAGGCTCACAGTTGACGCAAAGACCCTCTAAAAACAAGAACTGAAACTTACCAAGACCCTGAATGGGGAGAGAGCCGCAGCTTTAATTTCAGTGGTCACTGGGACGTGTATAAAACCACCATCTGTGGGTGTTGAAATTCTAGTACATGTTTGAAGTCGACGTCAATACCCTGGAAAATACTCGATTCCCTTTTTCATTTCAGAACAATACAAACACCACCATTAATCCAGTCAGCCAGGTTACTATAGTAACGCTTATCATGAGATTTATGGTAACTTGTTTTAATACTTCACTGTTCTTGAAAAGGGAGCTTTACCTCTGGAAATTCCTCAGTGTTGATCAGTGTCGTCTGTTCAGCTGCTAGTGAGGGGAGGGGCTGTGTGTCATGCGGAGGAGGTGAAGACTACTGTAAAGAAGTGTGTGACTGTGGCACTTTGAATGTCATAGTGATATATATATATATTTATATATATTTATACTTTTGCTTTATTTGTTTAATTTGACAACCTGCTACGTCTGTGTCTGAAGTACAACGTCTTGTAGGGGTGAGTCTCGAGTGTGTGCATTGAACATTGTGCAAATGCTAAGCTAATTCTGGTTATGGTTACAATAAGCTTAGCCCCCCCCCAAATAAATATACCTGCCAATACAGTAGGGCTGCTCAATTAATCGAATTTTAATCACGATTACGATCTGGGCTTTCAACGATCATTAAAAATGACTGAGCCGATTATTAGCCCCTCCCTAATTTATCCGCGACACCTTAAAGGCCGGTCCGTGAAAATATTGTCGGGCATAAACCGGTCCGTGGCGCAAAAAAGGTTGGAGACCGCTGATTAAGAGGACCCGAGGGAAGCTCGGAAAGCTAAGCAGAAGTTATTTGGAGAGTGACTGCCGTTGGTTGAAAAGAGAGTTTAAAAAAAAAAAACTTCAGTGGTGTTGCACACTATTTTATATTATTTTTTTAAAGTCATTGTTAACCCTTTAAAGCTGGTCAGAGCAGCACGCTCCGTTTTGCGTAACTATTTTTAAATCCCTGTAGAACCTGAACCGTGTAAGCTAGCGCAATAATTTGTTTTGCATATGAAACCGGAGGAGTTGTACTTACATCTTATGCCATCAGCTTGTCCTCGGTCACGGTTTCGTTCCACATATAGCTTTGCAAAAATTGCATAAAAAGCGCTTGCAGGAACAAAAACATAATATTCCAGAAACACGCTTTGCCGTTCCTATCAGCTGTTCGTAACACTTCCCACAGTGAAATGATGCACATGCTGTTTTCTTTGCAAATTTGCATCATAGGACTGTTTTTTGTTTTTCCTGCAGTATATAAAAATTGCTGTATCTCCAAAATAAAACTATGAAGACACTCAAAATAAATTTCCTGCGGTGGGAAACTATTTTTTGCAACTTTATTGTATTTAAAGTTTTGAGGGATAAACCTCTTAAATTTCTCCAAGTAGAAATATATGTAAACAAAACAAAACCGATTTTCAATTTTTTTTGTAGTTTATTGCACTTTTTTGCAATTTATGTAATTACTATGGACTTAATGCATACATATTATTAAAATATGGGCTATAACAGTTGTATTGATGTATAGCAACTTGAAATGCTCCCACAAATGGCACTACAGCATGTAAAAAAAAAAAAAAAAAAAAAAAAAGCTCTGGTGGACTTGGTTCTATAGTAGGTCTTAAAGGGTTAAATATCGTCAAATAATCGTGATCTCAATTTCAGTGAAAATAATCGTGATTATCATTTTTGCCATAATCGAGCAGCCCTACAATACAGATATATTTTTGGGTACATAGTTTAACTTGTTGTGAACTTCATCTGTGCCCTTGCGTCAGTCTCTGGTTGGCTGTGCCGTGGCTCTCTCTTTGGAAAATTTACATTTTCAGTAATGATCGTTGTTGGATTTATGTGGCCTTGTTTTTTTTGTTTTGTTTTTATGAACACACATGCACACACACACGAATCCCACAACACCTCTTGAAGGCGCCATAAGTTTTGTGTCGTCATTGTTTGTAGCGTTCTGCCGGTTTCACTAGCTGCTATTTGTCACCATTGCTGAGAAAACCCCTCATACATTTCCACAAGCCATGTGTTTAAAAAGTCACAAAACGTGTTGTAACTGTACTGTTGTTGATGATGATGATGATGAAGACTTTTTTGTTGTTGTTGGTTTTTAAGCAGGAGTGATTGGCTGTGTGTTTTGTTGCTTGTTTTTTTATGAGTGTGTTTTGGTTCAGTCCAGATGCAGAGCATTATGTTAGTGTGCAGATGGCAACGCTGGACCCCGGGACATACACATGCTCATGTTTATTCAGCTCTATGAGTGACCTGCTCTTTTCCTTACCTCCTCACAACACAGCACCGTAACCATAATCCGTGACAACACGTTCACCTTCACTTTCTCCCACGGGTTCGCCTGCTCTACTTCTTTCCTTTTTTTTTTTTTTTTAAATCTGCATTTTGTTTCAACTTGATCACCCAAAATTATTCTGCTTTGAGGAAGTTTCATTCTCTTCCATCAACTTCTCTGAACACTGGTGGCCTAATCAAACCTTTTTGGTGATTGTTGTTGTTTGCCCCCACCTGGGCTGCCAACACTCTTCACAGTGAACTCCTTCCAAAACGAGGCAGCAGCCACCCACGTTTGGAATATGCGTACTAGATGGCCTAGTATAAAACATCAAAAACGAAAGGTCTGCCCACCTACATGCAGTCACACACTCAAATAACTCCCCTGCTGTGGGTAAAAACACACACTCTAGAGCCATGACGGAATTTTGATGAGCACTCTGGCCCCCACACACACACACACACACACACACACACACACACACACACACACACACACACACACACACTGTATATATACATTTTACTGTTGAGGAGGAATAATTTGTATTCTGCTTTCAGAATAAATATGAGTCAGAGCAACAGAAAACTCACCGAGGGGCACACATAGTTGCTCATGCATGTAATGCATACAGTATTACCCATGCGGTGTGCACACACACACGCGCGCACACACATCATAACCGTGTTATGTACTACCTGTAACCTACTTATGCCAGTGCGCACTCACCCACTCTATTTCTCTGCTTCTCCCACACAGTCAGACTGACACATACATTTACCACATGCATGCACACACACACACGTGCTGCAAGACTAATGTGCTTACTCATCAATGCAAGCGCACATGCATGCGTAGGAGATCAGGGCACCGTAAGTAGACACAGGCAGGTTTGAGAGGAGAGCAGGAGAGGGTGTGTGCGTGCGGGAGATAACCAGCATGTAGAGCTGCTTAGAGGGTGGAGATAGCTGATTGTCAGAGGCTCACAAAGCACATCAGAAAAGATTTCTTTTCTTCCACTTGTTGAATTGAAACGTGTGCAGATGGCGATTTTTCCATCTGATGTCGCACTTTGAGATTACTGTAATGGGTATGATGCTGGTGTAGGCATAGCAGTCTCCATCAGAGTCATCTCCTGAGTTGAAGCATATGGATACTGTTGCATCAAAGTGTGGTGTATGCTTGGGGCGAGGAAAAACAATCACTGATGCTCTACAGGGTGGAGCAGGGCGTTGGAGCTGCCGCCTCAGAGCAGGAGGGCTTCTGTTTGAACTCTGCTAGCTGGTTGGGGGTCTTCCTGTGTGGAGTTAGCATGTTCTCCGTGTCCTCCACAGTCCAAAGACATGCATGTTTGATTAACTATTGAAGTATGTATAGTTACAAAAGACGTTGAAGTGAAAGGGCAAGTATAGGACCAATTCTGTTTACATTATACATGCTTCCCTTAGGCAGCATCATTAGAAGACATAGCATACATTTTCACTGCTATGCAGATGACACCCAGCTCTATCTGTCCATGAAGCCAGATAACACACACCAATTAGTTAAACTGCAGGAATGTCTTAAAGACATAAAGACCTGGATGGCCGCCAACTTTCTGCTTCTTAATTCAGATCAAACTGAGGTTATTGTACTCGGCCCTGAAAAGCCTAGAAATATGGTATCTAACCAGATTCTTACTCTGGATGGCATTACCTTGGCCTCCAGTAACACTGTGAGGAACCTTGGAGTCATTTTTGACCAGGACATGTCCTTCAATGCACATATTAAACAAATATGTAAGACTGCTTTCTTCCATTTGTGCAACATCTCTAAAATTAGAAATATCCTGTCTCAGAGTGACACTGAAAAACTAGTTCATGCATTTATTACTTCCAGGCTGGACGACTGTAATTCATTATTATCAGGATGTCCAAAAAACTCACTGAAAAGCCTTCAGCTAATCCAAAATGCTGCAGCAAGAGTGCTGACAGGGACTAGAAAGAGAGAGCATATTTCTCCTGTTTTGGCTTCCCTTCATTGGCTTCCTGTTAAATCCAGAATTGAATTCAAAATCCTGCTCCTCACATACAAGGTCTTGAATAATCAGGCCCCATCTTATCTCAATGACCTTGTAGTACCATATCACCCTATTAGAGCACTTCGCTCTCGCTCTGCAGGCCTACTTGTTGTTCCTAGAGTATTTAAAAGTAGAATGGGAGGGAGAGCCTTCAGTTTTCAGGCCCCTCTTCTGTGGAACCAGCTTCCAGTTTGGATTCAGGAGACAGACACTATCTCTACTTTCAAGATTAGGCTTAAAACTTTCCTTTTTGCTAAAGCATATAGTTAGGGCTGGACCAGGTGACCCTGAATCCTCCCTTAGTTATGCTGCAATAGACGTAGGCTGCCGGGGGATTCCCATGATGCATTGAGTTTTTCCTTTCCAGTCACCTTTCTCACTCACTATGTATTAACAGACCTCTCTGCATTGAATCATATCTGTTATTAACCTCTGTCTCTCTTCCACAGCATGTCTTTTATCCTGTCTTCCTTCTCTCACCCCAACCGGTCGCAGCAGATGGCCCCGCCCCTCCCTGAGCCTGGTTCTGCCGGAGGTTTCTTCCTGTTAAAAGGGAGTTTTTCCTTCCCACTGTTGCCAAAGTGCTTGCTCATAGGGGGTCATATGATTGTTGGGTTTTTCTCTGTATCTATGAAGCGCCTTGAGGCGACTTATGTTGTGATTTGGCGCTATATAAATAAAATTGAATTGAATTGAATTGAATTATGTCTGTGAACATTAAGGGTTGTCTGTCTCTCAGTGTTATCCTTGCATTGGACTGATGAGCTGTCTGGAGTGTGTCCTCCATCTTGCCCAGAGACAGCTGGGATGGGCTTCTGAGTGGCTGGAGTGGTGGGGCTTAATAGGCTGTTAAGAAAATGGATGGAATGTGTTGCATCACTTCCACTTGCAGCACAGTTATTGATAATAGTTACATAATTACATAGTTATTGATGGTGGAGCAAGGTGAGCAAGCATAGGCTCACATGGGAGGACACAGTAGATCATACTGATGTGCGCAGATATCACAGTGAGGTCAATAAACACACTATTCTTCTGTTTTATCCTACCTTTTTAAGACCGTTGCTTTTGTCACACGTTGACTTGTAGGTTATGGTCATGACTGGTATTCAGCGTCGCAGAGCCACTGTACTGTTTAATTAAATGCCAAGTATGGTTATAGTGCCACACATGAGTTACTGTGAATCCCACCAGGAGCACTGAAACGTTTTGAGGCCAAGATGGAAAACTTGCCAAGGGAATGTGTTATAATCCAAACATGAGTTTAACAAGTGCTTAATGGTTATTTTACGCTCGTCACAGACGTCATTGCATCAGATGCATTTGAGCTGATGTCACAATCACTTAAGAAGTTCTATTGGCACAAAGCGTGGGACTAATGGGGACAGTATACTAAACATTTTATTTTATAGCTAATTATTTTGGGGGTTTGTCTAAACAGTGTTCTCCTTCTGCAGCGATTGCTGTTATAGAAGCAGATTTTAATGCCAGTATTTAAACATCAGCAGTTTTTCCTGACATTTTTTACGGGTCGTTATTTATTAACTCTGCCCGACTGTTCTCAGATCAGCTTGTTGTTGTGTGTCTATTGTAAGAGGCAAGTTGGATTTTGCCCATTGGTGGACAAGCTTTGCAACATGAACAGTAATATTGTGGTTGAAGGGTGCTTCTCTCATCTCTTTACTTTCATTTTCATTCATTGGCCATCTTAAATGCTGATGAATGTGCAGATAGATGATAATATTGGGATGCTGATAAATCGGTTCTAAAAAGTGACGGTAAAACTTTAAACAGGATTCCCCTAATGTGATGGCTGTGAATGCTACAGTGTTGACTTCTTCTGTAAACACTTTACTGAAGAGCTTTTGGTGGTTTGGGCAAAACTTTAAGTATATTTTGCAAATTCTGGTCGTTTTAAGTGTCTTGACAGGAGATTTCTGGAGGATGTGCTCACTGGCCTGTGAGTGTGCGGTTTCACGCTCAGATCTGCTCTTTGCTCATTTTCATCTTGGTATTTGAGTCCCATTAAGGGGCTGATTACTGGTAAATAACAAGTTAGCCAATAAAGCCTTTTCATTACTTTACGCAAAGTAAGCCTTCATCAGTTCTCCCCTGATCAACAAGCTGTGTAATGGATACTCTGTTACTAAATGACCCCAAACCAAGTTTTACATTCATGCACATTTACTGTTAGCCATGATGTACAACACAGCATCCTTGCAACTGCAGCTACATCTTATTAATAGCTTCTCCTAGCATAGATGGAGGATGTGATTTGTCGTTCTTGTCAATTAAGGCGGTGAGATAAGCGTTTTACGTCACTGTGCTCGGGTATTACGCTGCTCAAGCTTTTGTTGTCATCTTGTGGTAATGATCTATTTCCTCTTGTGAAGAACTTTGAGCTCAGTAATTGGGGCAACAGTGGTGTGCAACAACAACAAACAAAAAGAAAAAACCAGAGCGTAACCACCGCAGACACAGCGGACGTGCAGATGCATGATGTGATGTGCTTGTTAGACCACTAAACCATGAGGACGCCCCAGTTATTCTGCTGCTGCTGCTGTAAACAGCACAGAGGTCCCACTGCCCAGGACATTCATCCTGTTAATTAATGAGGGTATTTGGCACAATCAATTTAGCTTTGTAGCTCATAAACCAAAAGACCGTCAGCACAGCAACCAGGCAAGAATCGAAACCAAAATAGACACGACCGAGAGAGCCAGGACGTGTGGAGTGTGGGCCGGACTGGAACGTGACCAAACGACTGAAAATCCGATGTTGGTATCAACTGTGGAGGGGAAAAACAAAACCATTAAAAACAAGAGGAGAGGAAGGAGGAGCTGCGTGATGGGATGGAAGGAAACAGAGGCGCTATCTGATGAGACAGATGGAGAGGATGGAGAATCGCCGATTGCCAGAGGAGAAATGGAAAAAGCCTCGGATGGAGAGTGGGAAGTGGGCAGGAGATGAGAGGCAGAAGGAGAGAGAGAGTCCTGCTTTTTGTTGGCGAACAGTGTTGGACAGCTTGAAGGAGATAAGAGAAAAGAGGGGGAAATGAGGAGTATGCAGAGGAGTGCACGCTTGCAGGAGGTCCTAATGCATTACGCCAGTGTGACTGTGACCCAGCTGTAAAGAGCCTGCCATCCTTTGATGGAAGGGACACACCTTCAGAATGGATTGATTAGGTTTACACTGAAACCCACCTAAACACTCAATTTAAGGCAATTATTGATAGAAGCAGTTTCTGCCTGTTTCTCTCATGCAAACTCATGCATGCACACACATGGAAAAGGGAAATGCCACAGAGGAGTAACAGATTGACGGCTTCATTTTGCATCTAATATTCCTGAACAGAATATTCAGGTTTTTAAAAAAGGAGGGAAAAAAGTCTCTTTAATCGCCAAGCTGATCCTCAGTAGGTGCTCTGCACTCGCGCGTCTCACAGCACATTTAATTATAGCCCCTTACTTAAAAAGCACTTCTCCCAGATTGTCGCAAAAGCTCCTGAAACTAAAACAACAAAAGCAGACGTGGACGGAAAGATTAGGACGACAAGAGGCCGCCGTCTCTCCCAGAGCCCATTAGCTGATGAAAAGTAGCTTAGTATTACTGTTTTTATTTATTGAAAACAGTAATACTTGTGTGCCAAGGTGAGGTTCGGCTCTATTAATGTTGAACCTTTTTTGGTAATTTATAAAGCTTTTATAGCGCGTTGAGAGTCGCTGTTAAATGAAAGCTATGGACGGAACGTATTTATTTTCAGCGGGATGTTATTTCTGTGACTTCTTCTCTTTGTTTTTGCCATGTTGCTCACTCTCATTCCTCCATCAGCCCTTTGCAAGACAAAACACACTCTGAATTTAAGTGTTCACAGGGGAACGAATGAGCCACAGACTGAAGTTGGAATTCAAGAACTATTTAAAGCTATTGCGTTATTTTTTTTCGTCTTATTTTTCTATAAAATTGTCTACATATGTATAGTCCGGCTGCTTTCTTATTCACAAAAGGTTGACACAAAGGGTTGTGGGAGCTCCACGTGTTTGAAAACATTTTTATTACTCTGGATGCCCTTCCCGGTGCAATCCCAAAGGGACTTATGTCTACTTCTGGGATTGAACCTGGAAGATTAGGCGACTGTACTTTAGAGCCCTCTGCATGTCCGTGTCAACTACATTAAAACAAGCCATCTGATTTCCATCGTCTGGTCATTGATGGCTTTTCTTTGCATATAGAGCAGGGGGATGGGATCTGTGTCAAAGCCAGGTGTGAACTTGGGCTAGATATTACAAATCTAACCTAATGAGTTCAGTAGCCCTCAAAGGTGTGATGCATCAGTGGGCTGGTTCAGAAGAAGTATAGGCCACATTAACGCCTGTGACTTTAACACTTGACCCTGATTAAAGACACTTGGTCCTTCTAAAATGCCAGATGTGTTAGCGGGACATGGAGGACTGCATTTTTCTGCTTTCCTCTTTTGATTGGCTCATTTTTGTTGGATGTTTAAGCCTGATCACAATAAGAAGTTTTAATAGAGATGTCAAGAATCTGCTTCAAGGTCAAACTATTTTGTGTGATTGATGTCCTACATACATTACTGCTAACATAAAATCTGATTTCATTTGGAGATTAAAGATTTTGTAGACATTAAATATATCCATGTTTGAATGTGATCTGTTGACTCACTGATGGGCAGTGATGTCAGAGGTTGAACAGTCAGAGGGATGGGGGAACTGTTGGAAATCAAGACGATGATTATCTTGTTTTTAATGCTTTAAGTCAGTATTATGATAAGACCTATGAGAGCGCGCGCCTGTGTGTTCAGTTTGGGCCATGCAGCCTGTATTCTGCAGGGAGGATGTTAACAGGCGCCTAACCTTTGACCTGTCTGTTGTTGTGTCTTGATGCATGCTTAATAATCCAGGAAAGGAAATCCCAAAAAGCTGATTCAGTTCATCTGAACATGCAGCGTTTTCACATGAACTGAATCTGTTATTGGTGGGAAACCACCAGATGTTAGGACAACAGAAAAGCTCACCGACCTCTAATCTAGTGCCATCTTCATTCGATCAATACGCACTGTATTCAAAGCACTGAATTAGTGCCACGCTCTCCTGCTGCTCATTTCCTTAAAAAATATAAAACATTTTCCCTTCTCTCTCTATTTTTTTCTGTCTTCCTTCCTCATTTTCTACGTGCTAAATAGTAAAGCATTCATGCATATTGATCAGCTGGACCATAATTAGCCTCCTCTGTGTGCATGTTTGCTTGCCTCCCTGGCTGTAATGAGCAGGCAGTGCTATCAGTTTGTAATGTGTGTCAGCGGGATTGGACGCCGTTTGGACAAACACTGATAAGATTTGAATCGGGACAGCTCCGACTGCGACTGACTACAGATGATATGCCAGCAGGCTGCTGCTGCTGTTTGTATGTTGACTCAGAGCACATCATCCAGACGTTTCCCTTGGCTGAAACTGTTGCTACTGCGTGAGGCTGAATCAGACTGTAGGTCTAGCAGGAAATGCAGATCTTAGAAATGTCTACATTTAGTTATAAGTGCTTCCCTGGTCGGTAGAGCCAGTTTAGAGCTGTACAAATTTGGTTTGTGGTGTATAATAAATACCGAACCCAAATGTCACATTTTTAGTTGCCGTATCTCTAAATGACTCACGAGAATAGAAACGAGTGCAGCTTTGATTCTTTTGACAACCAAGTTGTTCATCAGATGAAACCACGACATGTCCAGCTCCGTGAGTCAGACGATGTCAAATGTGCTTCCTCCCACTTGCAGCCGATATTACATTTTCTGAATATAGCTTTTTATTTTTGTTGAAATGTCAAGCGTTCAGCCTCTGTGGAAATCATAAAAAAAAGTTTGATCTTAATAAAGATCAAACCACCTACTTAGAAAAATTCAATGAAGGTCTTCAACAGAACCTTTAAATGCTGGAGCTAAAGAAGCTGTTTTTAACCTTAAACTAATTAATAATGCATAATGAGTCAGCTGCTGAGAACTGGTCTCGGGAACATCTGATGACATTGTGTACTGCTGGTAACGATGATGACTCTGGCAGATTTAAGCTTCATGACATGGTGTTGTGTCAGAAAATGGGTACACTGGTTGTAATGGAATAGAAATGTTCAGCAGCAATACTCAGGCCGGCTGTGGGTTTTAGTTGGTGCTCTGTTGGCACTAAGAGTGCCAAAGTGTGCCCTTACATCATTACGCAACCAGCATCAGGCTAAAGTGGTAGGAAGAATCTATGCTTTAAGGTGCAACCTGTGGTGCATTCAGAGATGCTCTTCTGCATTCCTCGGTTATAACAAGTGGTTATTTGCGTTACCGTTGCTTTCTTATCAGCAAAGCAGTCTGCCAACTCCCTGCTGACCTCTTACATCAATTTTTAACCCAGAGAGCTGCTGCTCACTGGATAGTTTCTATTTTTCACTTTTTTCAGGCCACTCTCATAGTGGTCTGAACTATAGTGAGGTCTGTGTGGAAAAATTACATAAATCACATATCTTCCTTATTCTGATGCTCAATTTGAACTTCAGCAGGTCGTCTTCATCATGTCTACATGTCTAAATGCACTGAGTTTGTGCTCTTAGATGTGTTAGCGATAGGGCTGCCACAAACGATTATTTTGATAGTCGACTAGTCAGATCATCATCCATTGTACGTAAAACGTACAGCTTATTGCACCAGCAGCATCTTCTCTTATATAACTATCATTAGCTTACAGCTTTAAGTGTTTAAGGTATGTGATAACTAAAAATAAAGACAAGCTGATAGTTTATTAAATTTTAATGAAATTTGCAGTTTGTTTCGGTGAAATTTAATAAACTCAGCCGTCTGCTCCTTGCTACCTAAAATATAACAGGACACTGGAGTATATTCTTGACCATCTCACACTTCTGATAATCAGCTGTCTGCTTGACGTTTATTCAGCTGTGTAAAAACTATAACTTTAATCTCAGCCAAACCGATTTACTCAGGAACAAATAAAATACTGAAAAAAGCCAAACAATAACATTTTTAAGTTGTCTAAGTGACTTATATATCATGTTTAACCTGAGTAGCGAAAGACGGCGGTGGGTTTGAAAATGATTGGTCAGGAGTCCGGTGTTCTCACGGCTCTAGTGAGCCTTGCCCCCGGCTAGCTATCGAGCTAGTGGGTAACAGACGTCTCCGAAAACGTCGGAGCGCTTTTGAAAGTATGCGGTGTCTTGATAAACTGAGCAGATGTTTGAGGTTTACACAGCTACATTCTCGCCTGAAAATATGTTAAACGTTTATTTTGTGACCCAGAAAGAATAATAAGAGTAATATTAAAACTACGTAAGTAGCTGTCGCCATTGTTGGAACCTGAGCTGGGCTGCGCTATGAATTCTGGACACAGCTTCTTCTTCTTCTTCTTCGAGGTTTAACGGCAGCTGGCATCCTTCTTCATGCAGTGCTGCCATCTTCTGTTTCAGTCCTCTTAAATCCTACTACTTATTCCTGCGTCTTTTGGGGATCTTACAAAGCTTCAAACGGCGCGTCGACTATTAAATTTGTCGTCGTCGATTTCGATAGTCGACTAATCGTGGCAGCCCTAGTTAGTGAGCCATGAGAGTGCAGTTACAGAGGGTTTAAAGGATTTCTGTAGTCTGTTTCTTCTGGCTGCAAGACAGTTTTCTCCCAGGCGATTAAGAAAATGTCCTAAAAAATGAGTTGATCTTTGTAAAAAACAAAACAAAAAAAACCAAACAAACCCCCAAACACTGACTCTCCTGTGCACATTAAAAAAATCTAATGTATTCATTCTCTAACAAAGTACATTGTGCAAAAACATGTTTCCTTCCTGCTTATTGCTGCTGTATTGTTTGTTTATTGTAATGTTACTTGAGCACTGGTCTGCTGCACCACTGTGGGCGAGGATGGAGGAAGCTTCAGCCTCAGTGGAGTCTGACTGCTGCTGTGACCAGAATGCTAATCATCTGTGCAGGCTAAGGGCGGTATAGGCTATAAACACACACACACACACACACACACACACACACACACACACACACACACATGCACACATGCACACACACCTGCACAAACTCACTGCTCTGTCTGTTGGTTTGGGTCCAGCCCATCTCCACCTTAAAGCAATCATCTCTCCTAATTGAGTGACGTCTTGGACACCCAACGTCATGCTTCACCCCTTCCCCGCTTTTCCCCGAAAGGCCCGCCTTCTCCAGCTGCTAATTGGCTGTCACAGACCTGTCAGAGTCGTCACGGATAAGAAGTAGAGCAGGATGCAGAGCTTTATGACTCACTCTGCAGGCTGGTTGATCTGAGTGATGGTTTCATAGGAAAGAACTGTCTGTATGTTAGCATGATCCCTTTTGTTTTATAACCAAATATTTCTGTTATACTTGAGTAAATTCAACTGAAACATTAGAAGAGTAGATGGTATTTGTTGTCGGGGTTAATGATATTAGTCGGTCATGTTCGTGCATTATATCAGGCTGGTTTCCACAGATGACTCCAATGGTGTAGCCTAAATTAACTGTGCTTTAAGGGTGTGTTTGCAGAGGTTCCACCTCTGTAGGTCTTTTTGATGTGTTTTGATACATGTGTTTATTTAATTTCACTGTATTTTATTTTCACTGTATACAGTTTTATTGTCCGCAGTGCGAACGAGTAGCTACTTTTGGTAGCGGTGTGGACGCGTCTTTCTTATGTTACCTTATTTTTCTACCAGTTCTTCTACTCTAATTTAGTTGTACCTGCCTTTTTAAGGCTTGTTTGATTTAAAAGGCCTGGATTTTAATTGTATTCAGTATTTTTTTTAAGTATTAAAAACTAACAAATGGGTAATAGATGCTAATATTAGCATAAGTTTTCTAGTAACGTTTTTTTTTTGGTTATTTCTAAAGCCAAATAATATCTTTGATTGCCTTAGACTGCAGTTTTGTTATTGCTACTGCTAGGGTTATTGCTATTGCTAGGGTATCAGTATTGTTAATGAACATTTTTAAAAATATCTAAAAACTTTATGAAACAAGCGCTGCTTAAGCTAGCTAGCACTATCGACAACCGTGCTATAAAAGAAATGCTAATTCAGTCCTTTTATAAAGTCTTTCAGTAATAATTTACATTAGCTGGTATTTTCAGACATAACATTTTATAAATTAAGTATTTTGAGAGTACATTAAACAAAACTTGGCTATTTTTAAACTGTTTTCTTTTCCTAGCATATTTTACCTCAACACAGTAAATAACTGCACTGAGTATCTTTGACCACAGCCAAGATGAAATTGAGTAAAAATCCTCATTTCAACCTGCATCTAGTAATGATTTAATGATTGTAGACTTTAACTATTCTGAGGTGTGTGATGTGTGGAAAAAGTGAACCACCAAAATAAATGAGGGTATAATAGGACGCTCTTGTGGCATAAATAGGGTGCAGACTTGTGGACCAACACTTTCTGACTCAGACTTTCTGCAGCGTTTCCAAGTAGAATAATTTCCGGCTAATGAAGGTTACCTTGCATTGTTATTTTTGATGAGTCACACACCCCACACACACATGCACGAGCAAATACAAAGTATTGACTGAGCGGCGCTTGATTCCTCCAATCTATCCGTCTATTTATATTTCCAGACTAAAGCTCCCCGCTGTGCCGACACACTCTTCCTTTTGTCGTAATAGCACACGGTGTGAGTTTGAGACCTGTTTTTCAGACGAATTATGCTGTTTTCATCTTAATATAAAAGCAAAGAGAAAAAAAATTGATTCGCTCTTCAGAGCTGTTGACATCTTTACAGGCTGCATCCACTCAGCCAAGCGCTATTTTAAGACTGCTGTTAGTGAAAAACCAAATGCTTGTTATTTCTGCTGCCTGTAGAGTCCACGCAGTGAAATATGTTCTCTCTCTTTCCATTCATTCTCTATCTTCTGTCTCTTTTTGTTTACATTCTGTTCTGCGTCTGCGTATGTGTGCTCTGGATTTCATGCACAAGTTATTTTTAATGTCTTTTGTTCCTCTGCGTATATGTAGGACGTGTGTGCGTGTTTCTTTAGTGTATGAGAGTTGGCGATTATTGAAGACCTTGAGATCAAAACATACCCTTGTGAGGTTTTACAACACCTCCCACATTCACATGCTCAAAAACACACAGAAACACTTTCAAAGTCACATAGGCAGGAGGCAAAGATCAAAGTCCATTTTTTTTCTGGCCTTTACCTTTGGATAACTGGTTTTGTTTTTTCCCTCCTCTATCTCCAGGGCCTTTTTTCTTTCTTTCTGTTTTTTTTAAGTGTGTGTTTGTCCACAAATCCATGTCCATAAATCAGCCAGCAGCAAAGTGACAGGGGATAAGAGGTGAAGGCTGATATGAAAGCAGAAGCCAGAGACATTTTTTTTTTAAATTGACTGGTTTATTTTTCCCAGTAAAGGCTACTTTTAACTACATCTCCCAGCACCTTTTCGCAAGACTCACATCAGGGCACTCAATGTTTAAGAAGTCTGAATTTTGACTCTTCAAAATTGTGAAATATCAGAACTGTATCTGATTTTTAGGACCACATGAAAGTGCGCTGCTTCGGAATTAAAAAGAACACGGGCGATTTCATTTGTGCTGCTCGCGCTTTGATGGAAAATCAGATCTGAGCGACAAAAAAGATCAAGCTGAATGTGAAATCGGGTGTTTAACACAAAGCCGCTCTGATGAAATACTCTCATGTGATTGAGCTCTTAGCTATGCCCATAACATGTGTCATCAACTTCTCTTTCTGGTTTTGTGCCAGTAGTTGGTTTTCTGTGGGTTTTTAAAGTGCTTTAAGCAGCTTTTGTGAACGATATGTTCTTTTTTTTTTCTTTGCCTTTTTTTGAGGAAATGCCATGTTTTGGTGGTAATGTGAATGGCAGTTATTAGGAAAGGTGCGTTCAGGTGTTCCTGGGAGGTGGTGGGAAATTCAGAGTAACCACAGAAATGGGCGTGGCCCGCTGTAGCATCAGGCTGTTCTGTTTTTGTGCTTCCTTCTATGACATAACATATAATACACAGCCGTCAGAGTTCATAAATCACAGTCAGGTGACTGAGTGTTTTACACATATATATTAGTTTACTATGCTTCTTTAACCATCACTTTAATGATTTTATATGTAATTTTGCATACCATATAATGCTGCAGTGCTGCCAGGCATCACATGCCTAGATTTCTATTCATAGTCTTGATTTTGTTCATTACTTTTCACAAGATGCATCAGCTTGTTGCATTGTTTATGTATATCTATCTATTACTCTATAGTAACAGAGTAATAATATTAATCTTGTTTTATTAGCTCATCCAGCCAAAGGGCTGGTGAGCTGCTGCCAAGGTGAGGCGTCTGTCATCTATCCAAAAGATCCAGAGGAGCTACCACTGGATAATGAGTTTATATAATGACCAGTGATAGCACAGGTCATCTTTACACAGTAAGTCATTCTTGTACTACACAGGAAAACCTCAAGGATAGTTTCTTTTTTTTATTGACGAGGATTTTTGTGCTTAAACTCAGTTTTCAATCTCGAGTTTTCGATTAATCATCCCCAAATCCTCCTGATTGTGATGAAATCTCTGCTCTTAGAGATGATAGAAATATTCATCTGATCAATACACATCTCACTCTGTGTGTGTGTGTGTGTGTGTGTGTGTGTGTGTGTGTGTGTGTGTGTGTGTGTGTGTGTGTGTGTGTGTGTGTGTGTGTGTGTGCGTGTGTGTGTTGCACTGTGTTGAAAATGGGCATTTTGCCCTGCTGTGCGTCAAGGACAGACTAATCCATGTAACAGAATGATAATAAAGAAGAAGGGCACGACTCTTAGTCTCCCCCCCCCCCCCCCCCCAAACAGATCAGGCCCTGCCATCGATCACCATTACTGAGAGGTGGAGGCAACGCCACGTTACTTAAGAAAGTAGATTGGGCGCAGCAGTGAAAAGAGTGGAGTTGAGTTACAGTTATGCGAGCAAGGGAGAAGGAGAGCAGCTGTCCTTAAGTAGGAAGCAGGAGGAGGTGAGCTGTAGGAAGGGAGGAAGGATGAAGACCATTAAAGAATAGAAAATTAGCAGGAGAAGTCACATGGTCACACGGAAGGGAAGGGTTTAAAATAAAATGCTCGATGTGAAGGTCGGTGCAAGGGCGGCTCTTTTCTTTCTGCCGTGTGTACTTAGCATGTTATTTTCCTTGCGTGACACGGCAAGGTCACACCGCTCATGACTGACTGTCGTCAAGGAAACCATAGGTACCTTCCTCCTTAAAGAAGCAGACCTTTTATACCCACGCACGTTTAGACGCTCGCAGCCTCATGTGCCGAAGCCACATCCTGACATTAGTGAAATCCTCATTTGTGTGTATTGCTTTCATTTGTTGATAATGTTTTATTTCCCTTCAAGTTTATTTAATGTTGTCAGAATCACTTGCGGAAGTATCAGTTAATTGGTGTAATTAAATCTGGATGATGAGAAAAGCAGAACGTGGTTTGGTGTTTCACTTTTTAATGACCGACCCACTCCTGGGGCGCCGCTTTGTTATAGAGGATAAAGTAATCTGGGACCGAAATGATGAGTCAGTTCCAGAAAATAATCTCATCGATAATTTGAGTCATTCTTCAAGCTGACATGTGTGGAAAGACAAACTCGAGAGTCTTTTTTTTGTAATATCGTAAATAGTTCCATAACACTGAGACAAGATGAGCCTCCAGCCATCCTTCCCAAGGAAAAATGATGCCTCTGAATGAGAGCACTAGGAAAGATAAAGTCTGTAAACCATGAATGTCACAATTAGGGTTGTCAAAAAAAATTTATACTCGGAGATACTAATCGATACTGGAAAAACCATTACTATCGGATCAGGTACTCGCTTGCAACAGTATCGATTGGAAGAGTGCCGTTTTTGCCTCCTCCAGCTGAGACACAACTTCACAGCCTCACTCACTAGCAGCTGAAAGAGCTGACGCTCACAACACTGAACAACACCGTATGACGGTCACTAAAGCTCCTGTTTCAACAACATTGACATGTTAAAGAATAATATGTAATAATATATAATTGTGGGATATGTGCCTATTGACTAAAGGCAATGGTGCTGTTGCATTATTTGATTTAATGTTATAAAAATGAATGTTATAAGCATGCATGTTATAAGCATGCATGTTATAACCAGGATGAAACCTCAGTTAACAAAAACAACCAAAAACCAAAAACCTATCAGATAACTGCAGGAGTTGGTAATATTCATCCCATGGGGGCCCTGCATATCAACAACGCCTCATGGAAATCATTTGTTTTGGATTAAACTGCCTTCCACAGTGCTACCCATGTCGATAGTGTTACTGAAAATGCCAAACATTTGCTGGTAAAAGCTCCATTAGTCAAGTACTTCTTTTATTATTATGGGTTTTTTTTCCCCATTTTGATTATAATAACTTATTTTTTCACATGAAAAGGTGCTTTGTTTTGTTCTTTTCTAGTGCTATTTGAAGTGTGAAGATATCCCCTTGGACTGAGTAGTAATGAGTGTAATTTTTTTTGTAATTATGCAGACGTGGAAGATTATTTAGCTAATTGGAAAATAGCTCATAACTGGCACATTAATCAGTTAAATGAGGCCTAAAATGACTTGAGGTAAGGCTTTTTTCTTTCTTTCCTGGCCTAGCTTGCTTTTCGTTTTTCAAGTTTGATACTTTGTTTTGTGTGTGCGTCTGATAGACATGCTGTCTGTTTCTACAGAGACTGACCTTTACAGAATATCAGAGGTCAGTCTTCCCACAGACATTATCGAGCCGTTCTCTGCCTCCGTCAGAGCCCTCGTTTCATCCGCCCATGCCTTTTTCCCTAAACAAATGAACAAATATCTGCGACTGTGGGGAAAACACGAGGTGTTTTCAGTCAAAGGGGCATTAAACATTAATTTAGCTGCAGTGAGTCAGATGTGGAGGTCTTCTTCAGTTTGTCCCGTAGAACCAGAAAGAGTTTCTGTGATAAACCGATGCACTCACCTCATCGGTGAGGACATGCAAAACATAACGCGGGTTCACAACACAAAATAGCAGAAACACCCAAAGAAAAGTATCTGGAGAGAACTGATAAACTAAAGATGCATCAGATCAGGTTTTCTTTTTTTCAGGTTATCACATATTTCTATTGAAAATGTTATAAAAATTGAAAAAAATAACAGTCTGTATGATATTCACAACTTTCCCTGGAAATTAGTTAATTATGCAGCAGCTCAATTAAGAGCCTGCATGCTCGCTTATTGTTTTTCCTGCAGATTTCAACCACACCATGCGGATCAGCAGTTTTCAGAAAGCCGTAAATGTTCAAGCTGAAATTTGCATCACAGCCGAGGAAGCTTTAGCTGCTGTGGAGACTGTTTTGATACGCTTGAAGGCAAAGAAGTGAAGCTTTTTACACCCAAATGAAGTCACCCAGTACATTTTGCCTACTTAATTTCATTTACAGAATGTGAAAATGTGTGAAACTCCCTCCCCTCCAAACAAAAGTATAAATATTCACTCAATTTTGGAGCTAGCATCAAATCACCATTCATGGAACTGCAGGTTTTATTGCCACTGACCTTTTTAGATGAAGGAAAAACTAACTTTGAACAGGACAAAGTTGCACATCCTGAACATACAGCCGGCTGGTCTGTGTGGAGTTCCTTGGGTTTCCTCTGGGTACTCCATCAATGTCAGCTTAGCTGATGTGAGTGCACTGCGGGAATCCCCCTCACAAAAACTGATGTTTGAATATATGTATGTGAAATTAAACACTGTGCTTTGAGCACTCCTGCTTTAAAAACACATAGTTCTGTAACCCATAGGTTTGTAACGGGACTTGGGTGCCTGGCTTGCTTTTTGTTGCCATCTTTTCTGCTGTTTTAAGGCTGAAAAAATGTTGCTGATAACAAGAAAAGTCAAGTCAAAATGTAATCCTGTGCACGCCCACCCTCCTTTTCTTTAGAACCACTTGTGTTAGAGAAGTGAAACTCGTGCGTTACAGGAAAAATGTGTTGGCACATGTTTTACAAGCAAAGTTGGAGGTTTTCCTGATAGATTTGTTTTTTTGGAGCTGGCAGCAATTGAAGGAAGTGCAGCTTGAGGCACTTCCACATCAGGTTTTACATTTGCAGGGCTGAGGCTTGTTCGATGGTGCTGTTGAAGCCAGCAGACAAATTTGTACACGTTTGTGTGTCTGTGTTGCTTTTTTTTTTTTTTTTTTTTTTTAAATATTGATTATTATGCAATATGATGGATATTATAAGGTTAAAGTGGCTCCTTTTGATCTTGCATTCTTGAGTTAATGCATTGTTTTATTAAACTGATAAGAGGCTGTGGTGGGGCGTGGTTTGCGGTGCCGTGCGGACGCACCTGCACGGCATCCGCAATCACGCCCGCCGTGTTAAAACACGGGGACTCAGGGGTTGGTGGGTGTGTGGTGTGACGTGAATTAAAATAAAGTTGGTTCTGAACGTTGCTCCGTGGTCCTGCCGTGCCTTATTCACGCCACAGAGGCAGTGTTGGCTTCAAGATGTAGAGGGAGCAGAAGTGGCATTACTTGACCCCTACTTGTACTTTACTGTTAGGACTCACACAGGTGGGGCGGGAAGCACTGGATGACACAATCAGGAAGTTTAGACAAACCACAGAGACACTTTTCACAAATTACTACACAGTTGGCGTGGCGACGGTCACGCCCAGTCAGAGCTCCATGGAGCTTCTCTATTTCCAGCTGTTTAAGGCTTAGATTGACATACAGGATTTTTGTTATTGTCAACAAAAACCACAAAACTCACCGAATTGGTCCTAAACACGTGTGTGTGTGTGTGTGTGTGTGTGTGTGTGTGTGTGTATATACACTGCTGTGAATTCACGTTTGAACAGTTGATCCAACATCATCAAAACTTAAAGCAGATGCATTTTCTTCTGCTTCCACAACAACAGTATGTCAGAGGCGACGTTTCTCCTCAGCTCATTCCAAAAGTCTGGAAACCAAATATCATACCAAATATGTGTAGTGCTGTAAAAAGGTATTTACACCCTTCTGGCTTTCTTATTTTCAGATAATCAAAAACATTTTAATATTGGACATAAACAGCGTGAGTAAAGACAAAATGCAGTTTTTGTACTGCTGAAGTTCAGCTTACCAAAAATCTGTTTAATCGCAGTTTAAATTTATATAAAAGAAGAAGAAGGGGACAAATACTTTTCACAGCAGAGTAACAATCAGTTTGGAGCAAAGAGATTTACATCTTTGTGGAAAGAAATCACAATCCTGGCGTAGTTCGACTCTCTAAGAGACAAATTCGTTTCTTGTCTTTTCCATTATGCATCTCAGCCCATAATTCTATCCCAGCTGTTAAGCAACAGAAGCAGGTTTGTAATTATTTGGGGATGAAAGATGAAGCCGTGCTCCCTTTTTCGGGTGTGTGAGTGTAGACGCCGCTCTCTCCGTTTCCATCACATGCCGATTTATTTTTCTTTCAGTCATGCTCTGCTCGAGTCTGTTCCTTTGTTCGGGTTGATGATAACGGGCAGTGACTTTTAAAGTGTAGTGACAAGCTGTCGAGGAGCCAGGGCAGGAGTGAGAGGTGAACCACAGAGGAAGTGCTGGTGGCGGGCGGACTGTTTTGACCTTTACCATGTGATTCCCCTCGCCGACTATGGTTACTGGTCCGATCACCGTGGCAGTGAAGGCTGGTGCAGCATTTTCTTTAATCCTGTAGGGGATTTACAGTAGTTAAACAACAGCATAAATAACAGTGGAAAAGAATAAAACTTGGTGTCTACGCGATGCTTTAATGGAAAACTCGTGTTTCAGACTGTGCAGAAATCCCAGCGCTCCTCGCATCCATTTACAGAGCAACAAGTAAAGTAGTAAGTTCCTCTCGAGGGAAATCTGAATTCTTGAAGCTGTTATATAACACAAGCAATAAAGCACTGAACTAGTTTTTGTGGTGAACCAATTACTGCAGTAAATTAAAAGTTACTGTGTGGATTCTTAACATTTCTGTAGCCTTGACTCTGGTGTCGTAGATGATTTACAGGCTGCTCTGCTTTTAGTTAGATGGAAATATAAGAGGGAAAATGTAGAAAATAGCAGTTAGCAAAGCTATTTCTTATATATTACCATGCCAAGTAGATATATGCTAATGCTAATTATTTATGTGAAGCTGTGCAGGTTAATGGTAAATGGAATAGTTCTTATATAGAGCTTTTCTACTCTGAGCACTCAGACTGCTTTTGTACAACTTGCCTCATTCACCCATTCATACAAGCACTTTTTTCCATGCTTTTCCAATGTAGGCGCTTTCTGTCTATCATTTAAACCCTGATCGATGCATCAGAGAGCAACTTGGTGTTAGCATCTTGCCCAAGGATATTTGGCATGCAGGACTGAAGCAGGCGCTTTGACTGCAGCGTGTTTGCTATCTGTCTGCATTCATAAATTAGATGGGTATTCTTTGTAAACCTTTACCATTCTGTCCTGGGAGTGACAGAGAGGGTCTGGGATTGTTTGGAGACCAGTTGTTTCCCACTATGTGACCAATGCAGTCGCTTTGGTATCGATTGTGATCGCCCAGCTAAACCTCTGGCTAACCAGTTGGTTGCCACAACATCTACTGCAGAGATGGTGATGTATTAGTTGCTAGCCGATTGCAGACTTGTTTGCAAACAACTCACCAACTACTCTTGGAGAAACTTAGCGTGTTGCAAACCGCAAACAGAAAATGTTTGCGTTGAAAGTAAAAGTCGTGCCTTACCGCTCAAATTGAACGGTTGTCCGTTTCCTGTTTGCGTTGCACTTTTTCTGATTTAATTGCCATTTGGCAGGTGTTTGCAGACAAATTGGTGTCATCCTTCAAAAGTTGTCACCTGCTAGCAAACAAAGCAGTTGCAAAGAGGTTGCCGCTATCACCATATCCTTCTCTGTGACCAGATTTCACCCATTAAGTTCCAGCAGCTTGCAGCCGGTTGGTTAATACACCTTTTTCCCTAGCAACCGGTCTCTACACCATGTGACTGAGACCTTTGATGACCAGATTATTTTACTTTCACCCAGGCAAAATTCTTCTAAATGTCAACATTTGGCATTTAATATTTAAAACCAAACTATGGAGAGGGTGAGATGGAGGCAGATGATCTGCGGGGGCGACCCATCAAAGGGAGCAACGGAAGAAGAAGATTTGAAACCAAACTCTGGGGCTTTTTGGAAAATAAGCGATAAAATAATTGTGAGAAAGTCACACTGGAGCAGTTCTAAGTGTTGGGTGGTTGCTTGTAGTAACCTTTTAACAGTTTTTTCTTGCTGATTTGTGTGTTTGCAGTTTGTTTTTCTCTCTGTGTATATCTGTGCGTCTCCCTCATCCACTTTCTACCCACACCTCCCTTCGCCCCAGGTGCTTCAGCCCCATCTCCGATCGACCACTGGCACCCGGCCTCTTCTGCTCCCTCTCCACCTCGATTCATTCCACTCAGATCCAGCAGGTGTAAGCAGAAGTCTTAGTTGGCCTTTTCTATCGGAGATAAAAATTGATCGTTTTTTTATTCATAGCTTTAGCCTCTCCTGGCTGCTTTGATCGTGAAACTAGAAAACCTCTGCGTTCAGAAAAGGCTCTCTGTGTTTGTCGCTGACTTTCTTTCTTTCTTTTTCCAGCGGTTGCATCAGCAGTCGGGGGCCACTTGTCAATTTCGGAGGTTGGGTAGGGAGCACTTAAAGAAAGATGAAAGGCGAGTAAGTGGGGTGGATTTAGGAGAAGGCCCAGGTGAGACGAGAAAGAGCTGAGGGAGAAATGCGGAGCAATTTTCCTGTCCTCGCCCTCCGCCTTTTTAGTGTGACATCAAAAGAGGCTCTTGTCTATGTTTTGGGTAACAGCGCGGCTCTTTAGATGTGACCTCTGTCCTCTCTGGGCGATTGATCGGTGCAGGGTGTGGCGAATATTTACATAACTGACCGTTTAAACTATCTTGCTCTCCATCCGCTGCTTTTAAATATCGCCCTAGAAAAGAAAAGATGTTTTGTTTTTCCATTTGCGATGTCAGACAGTTCATCTCTCGGCGCACATTTTGCCAGCCTCTGTCATCCCCACTCCTCTGTTCTCTCTGGTGATGTCTCCCTCAATTTTCATGCCTCAGCCTCGCTTCCTTTCTCCTCTCCCTTTTGTGCCTGCCTGCTTTTTGTTTCCTCCTCCTCCTCTGTATTCACGGCTGTTTCCACATCTCTGTTTGTTATTTGTCATTTGCGTCTTTTCCTCTTCCTCCCTCTTGTCTGTTGTTGTCCTGTCTTTTCCTGTATATAATTTATTGGCACAATGCATTTGTGTCTTTTTCTCTTTGTGTGTCCTTTGCTTTTGTTTTTTGTTTGGTTTTTAGCTTCCATGTTTCTTCTTGATTTCCTCCAGGTTGCTCTGTCAGGTTTATTCTAGCGGTTTACTTTCTGTCCCTTAAGCCCTGGAGATGAATTATTGAACAGACTGACCCCCGGGTGCTATTGGGGAGGTGTGTGTGTGTGTGTATTTGTACTTGTTTAGACGTCTTTGTGGGGACCAAAAAAACCCCCAAAATGTGTTTTTTGGTCAGGGTTAAAGTTAGGTTATGGTTGGGTTTAGGCTACGCGTTAAGGGTTAAGCATACATTTTTGATGGTTAGGGTAAGCGGCTAGGAATAGCATTATGTCAATTAGATGTCCTCACTAAGATATCAAAACGAGAATGTGTGTGTGTGTGTCTTTTCAGTGATTCGGTTTCAGGTCTTTAAATGCTCCTGGTCTTGTATGTCCCTTTGTGTTTTTGAACACTGGCATTTTGAGTATTTCTTCTAAGTGTCAGGAAACCTGAGGCCAATCTCTCGTTTCTTAGCTGTTTTTTTTTTTCAGATGGAAGACATCCGGCAGGATTTTTGTTTTTTGTCGTTGTTTATGTGTGCTGACGTAAGTGTTGGTGTCATTTGAATGGGACATTTTTAACTTTGACAAAAATAGCAATCCATTTTCATCGTGGGCTGGAGTATTTTGTTTTTTAACAGCCTGCCAACAGATAAAGCAGAACTGCGCTCAACGCCTCTTCTAAAGTCCTGTTTTATTTTTGCTGTGTTTGATGGCCCTGATGAGAGGGACAGGGTGAACGGAGAGGAGACAGGAAGTGACAAATTACCACAAGCTGGCTTTTAGGCCATAATACAGACATGTATGTGGTCCACAACAAAGTGTGACTGATGCTGGATTTAGGCTGTCAGTGCTCAAACCTCCTCTGTATATATCAGCTGATACTGTTTCTCTAGTGAATATACACAGTTGACTCCCAGCTGCATGTGCTGCAGACAGTGTTGTGCATACGCCTCGACAAACTGTGCAATGACATCATTTTTAAGCAGATATGCGTGAATAATAATAATCGTGTGTTATAGCTCACTTACAGCCAACTTCAGTTTCATACTTGTTTGATTTAATAGACTGTATATAAAAGATGGTCAGAACCACAACAAAATTAAGGATGCTGCATTCTTATTGGCTAGCAGCTTTCGATAAATGGGTCGTTAGCCAGAAAGAGTGCCCCCTTTTATAATCGTATCTGAGTCTAACAGGGACAATGGTTTACTGTAAAGCTCTATACAGACTATTACATTTATCTGGATTGGCTAGAATATCAACCCTGATTAAAGATACCTGGTGTTAGCTAGCTCTCAGTTCAAAGTGGCTAACACTCAGTGACTTTGTCAGGTCAAATATTTCTTCTTTTCTGTCCATAAGAGAACTTTAATAAGAGTACTTTGGTGTAATTCTAATATTTTCCCCTAATCATCGCTTCAAGCTTGTAACTTATTGTGCAGAGGAAGTTGATTTGTTTGTGCTGCAGACAAATTGCCTCAGTTTTTTGTTTTGCAATTTTTTTTTGCTCATTTCCTTTTATTTTTTAACTCTTTGCTCTATATTAAGCTTTTTGGGGTGAATTGAAGTTGAAATGTTCCTAGGCTGAAATAATCTCATCGACAGTAAACGCGGACAGATAAGTAGCTGGCAAAAATATCTTCACGTGCAAATGTGAGCACTGAGGCGTTCAGTTAAAGTTTTTCCAGACAGCTTCTGAACACTCCCGATCCCAGAGACTCAGTTCGCAGCACAAACAAAGTGATCAACAGGTCATCAGACATCCATCTGTTCCCTGCACAGCTCAGGGCGCAGCAGTGCGAGGGCGCTGGATATCGAATCTAATTTTAGTGTCGTTGTGTGTGGTTTCCTGCAGGCTTTTCAATCTGACCCTGAAGAAGCTGATCATGCTGAAGGAGCTGGATAAGGACCTCACCTCAGTCGTCATCGCGGTCAAACTGCAGGTACGAGACGTCTCCAGAAGCACGAGGTGAAACCTACCTGCTGTACACGGAGGCTGGAGTTTTATGGAGGCATTATTTTAGAAATGCATCAAAAGAAAAAGTTTCTGCAAACAGAATAAAACAACTTTAAAGATTACACATACAGATCCCTGTGAACAGTCTATGAGCGATAACTGAGTAATAACCAAAACAGAATTAGATGATGGGCACTAAAATCATACCTCGAAGCTCAGTTCCAGGAAACAAAATCAATTTTTTTAAAGTCTGACTGAACTTTCCTAGAAATGAAATCCTCCCCAAGGTTACATCCTGTTATGTCAAAGTCTGCTTGAGTTGAACATTTATCTTTATCTTTAATCATTAAATGACATTATAGGATTCAAAGATTTCCACTTTCAACTATGCTTAACGAGCAGACGATGAAAAACGAACCAACTCCCCACCTGGGGAAAAACCCGAAAGACTCAGCCTTTGTTGCCCCGTTTGGCTTTTCTGTAAAGCCGTTTATTGTTTTGCTGAGTCGGTTTCATTGGACGCAGACACGCTTCCTCCTCGTTGTTTTGCAGCCAAGCTGCTTTCTGAAATGCCTCATTAGCCGGGTGCTTTTCTCTTAGAACTGGCAGAAGGAGCAGCGCTGCCAAATCCCACTTTTTCTGACCATTGGAGAGCTTTTTGGCAGCGCAGGCGGCCAAGTTAGTTAAAGTTAGCACAGAATACTTCAAAAATACTGCATTTTGTCACATTTTGTTGTCATTTCTCTCTCTAATGCCAGGGCTCCACTCCAAACTTCTACTCGCTGGCTCGTTTTCAGTCTTGATTGCTATCGTCTTGTTTTCTAAGTAAACCATTAAATTCTCTGCTGCTCTCTCACATAAGGCTCTTTAAGCTGGTTTAATTCTTTTTCCATGCGGCTGCCGCTCGCTCAGTCTTCCAGCCCTGCTTTCTCCTATCAGGCATTTCTCCTTACTCACCTCCTCCTCCGGCTGTGCATGGCTGATGATAATGATGAGTCTGTTGTTTTGAGTCTGCTGGGGTTAGCTAGGGCACGCTAATAGAAATCTTTCTCTTTTTTTCTTGCTTGCTTTCTTTACTTTCACCGTTTCTTCTGTAGTCATCAGTCTGTGTCTCGTCTTCAGGGCTCCAAGCGGATCCTGCGCTCCAATGAGATCTTGCTGTCCTCAGCAGGACTGACGGAGACCGATCTGCAGCTCACCTTCTCCCTCCAGGTACGAACAAAGGTTCAGCGAGATCAGGGACCCATCAATCACAGCCAAACAATAACTTTCTGGTTTTACAGAAAACATAGAAACAACAATAACACAAAAAATTGAATCTCTAGCTTCAGAAATGCAAAAGTCTTGAGCCAACCGTCATTTTTTTATATTTTACCGAGGAGCCTTCTTGTAATTTTTTCATAGTGGTTTGGATCAAATGTTCCCCAGGCCGTCTGAAGGTCTCTGTGTTTGTTTGACAATGGCTGATTTTCATTTTCACTCCAGCCTTTGTACCCGATCCTTTTCACAGCAATATTTATTTGGCGCCGAAATCAAGAGATGAACCAGTGTTGTGTCTACATGTGACAGACAACTTAGCAAATAACCAATTTTAAGTTCTCTAAGTGAAAATCAGTGGTAACAGGTCTGATAGAGTCATTAATCCAAAATTCATATTTTAAATTTTGTGTCCAGAAAAGGTCAGAACTCATAACAGTGAGTGTCTGCAGCCATCTGTAAAACATGGTGGAAGCTCCGTCATGGTTTGGGCTGCATTTCAGACAGTGATGTTGCGGGTCTTGTCAAAATTGGGGAATTATGAATGCAGAAATGTACAGTCATGTTTTGATCTGCCATGCAATACCATCTGTACAGTGTCTGAGTGAAATTGGCTTTAGTTTTCAGTGTAGCAATAATTCACGAAGCACTGCCAGTACAGTGAAAGCACACCTGGATAGAAAAACACACAATGAAGCACTATCAGTCATGGATTGGGCTCCCCAGAGCAGTGTGGGATCATCTTGACAGAGAACAGAACAAAAGGCAGAAACATCCAAAGAAGCTTTGAATGTCCTTCAATAAACCTGGAGAACTATTCCTGAAGTCTACTTAAAGAAATGGGAAGAAAGCTTCCTCAGAGAGTTCAGGCTGTGATGAAGAGTAAAGGTGGTCGTACCAAATATTGACTTTCAAGCTCATCAGAATTGTGCAAACTCAGTTTTTGCCTTATATACTCCATTATGTATGTTTTTACACGCCTCAGTAAACTGTTGCACCTATTTCCAATTTTATTAGCAAAACATAAAGAAATGTGGAGTGGCTTAAGACTTTTGCACAGTACTGTATCTTTACAAACCTGGAAAACTTTGGCGTTGCTAGATGAGGGAAGATCAGGGAAGCGGATCCTTTAGCTCTGACGCGTTTGCACCTGTGATATTAAAACAGTTTGGGATAGTTTGGAAAAGTCTACACAAAGCTGCAGAAGTGTCGCCTGCAACTCTCCATACAGCAACAATACGGAGTGCATTAAGGCAGAGCGTGGTTAATGTAGTTCCCAGCGAGGTTTTCTTGTGCTCTAAATCATGCTTTCCGATTTCCATGACTCTAAAACGCTGCTAAAAGGTCAGGGAGTTTCTCTCTCTGGAGCTTGCCGAGTGCACCGAGCCAGGCATTATACATTATACATTAAACTTCCTACAGCAGCAGCGCTGCGGAGAGGAAGCTTATTAAAATCGAGCCACCGGAGTCGTTTCACGGCTTTAAACATTGTTACAGGAGCGAGTTTGGTTCCATTTATAGTGCAGCTGCTGAGATCGTTAATGATGGGTTATGTCATAGTTGGGCTCAGACTAAGTAGTTTGACACCTGGGGATGCTGAGCGAGGTCAGTGTGTGTGAGGGGACTTATACAAGAAGCTTGGATCAGTCTAATTATCAAGTCCTGAGAAATAAACATTATTTATTGAAACATCTGAATTCATTCAGGAAATTTGTGTTGTGTGTGTGTGTGTTTGTTTCTACCTGCAGTATCCACATTTCTTAAAGAGAGATGCCAACAAGCTTCAGATCATGCTGCAGAGGCGCAAGCGATACAAGAACAGGACCATCCTGGGCTACAAGACCCTGGCTTTGGGTCTAATCAACATGGCCGAGGTAACGTAAACCTGCAGAGGTGATTTATTCTGTTTTTCTTAACCTTTAAATCTGATCACTTTCCTCTTCAGCTTCTTCCTCCTTGATTATTCCTGACGTTTCCTCAAATGCCTTAAATGTGCTGCATTTATTGCATGTAGAATAAACCTGTGAAAATGGGACATTTGAGCTACATTCAATACGTCTCCCGTTGGCCTTTTTTTTTATCTTTCTAAATGTGTTTTTCTAAATTAGGTTTAGCTTCTTTGAATAGCAATGTGCATTTATTTAAACCCATAAATAAACCCTCAGCGTTTCTTTACTGGAAGCAGTGCTGCAGCTTTTTGTTGAAACATTTATAGATGATTCATCGGCGAGTGATGGAAAATAAAGTTTAGCCCGAAGCTCTTATAGGAGACATCTGTGCCAGCTGACCTTGTTCGCGGCACTTTTGCACAGTTGTAGTGCTCTCCAAACAAAAGACTGTGACGAGTCAAAACTAGAGCGAACAATTTCTGGAGAAAAGGCAGCAGGATCGTTTCTATTGTCAGAGTTTGACTGCTGCTAGCTGCTTGCAAACAATTGGAGGTAAATAAGAGGACAAAGGGAGCTGAATGGAGACAGATAATTTAAGATGTGGAAGGAGGGAGAGTCTTAATGATTGTTCGGACGTTTGTGTGAGAGAGAAAGAGGCAGAGAAAAGCAGCGTTTGTGTTGTGTTTTTGTCCACAAAAGCTCTATTTTACGCAGAGTGTTATGATTACAGGAGAGCGAGAAAATGTATCTTAAGTATCCAACACGTAGGGAAGGGGGCAATTAAATCCACCAATCAGTGATCATTTGAAATCACTTCTTACCAGCTTCCAAACATGTCGGTTAAACATCCATACATCTGTTTTCTTCCATTTATCTAATTCAGGGATGTACCACCATACTACCGCTGCCAAAGGGTAAGAGGCGGGGTACAACCTGGGCAGGTCGCCAGTCTGTCGCAGACCATTCACACTTACATTCACACCTACAGGCAATTTAGAGTCACCAATTAAGCTAACCCCACTAACGGTGCTAACCACTGCACCACCGTGCTGCCACATATCGTGATATCATTAAATTCTATCATTCTTGATTTATGGCCAAATTTCCAATTGTCTTTAAGTCCAGCTGAAAAACAGACGAAATCCTCTGACAGTGTTCAAGATTGAGCTCGTTCCCAAAAATGTAGAAAATTCAAAGTGAAACGCCGACTGTGAGACGGCCGCGCGTCCTCTCAGCAGCAGTTACATTTCTCTGCGGTCTTCAAAGAGGTGAAGCGCAGAGTTGCGACTTTGCAGAATCTCGTGTTTGTGTCAGCATTGCAGGGAAATGAGTATCAGGCAGGTGAGCGATTGCACTTTGCTTTAACAGACGTGTGGCTATAGTATTATTATTTATTCTTACATTTCCAGCACTGGGCGCCTCTGAGGCAGCAGATGGAGGTTAAGCTGCATGTTTGAGGGTGCGTCAGCTGCGAGCTGTTGAGTCAGTGGAGTCTCATCCTTTGCAGCCAGACAAAAGTCCCAGCTGATCTGAGCTGTTGACCCAACAAGCCACCGGTCACGGTCTCATCTCTCTAAACATGCAGCTTCTGCCCTCTGCTTAAATCCGATCTTCATTTCTCAGCCGGTCTTCGCAGAACGTTTTCTAAAGCTAATATCCAGCACGATAATCCGCGATGCTCCTCTCTTGTGGCAGCTCCCTTCATACACATCATTCCTCTCCTCCTTTGTCATTCAGGAAATTTTCATTCACAGCGGCGGCTCGCAAAACGTATTTATTGCCAACCTTCATTTAACCTTCACGTAAACTCAATTCGCCGAGTGCGCTTTCAAATCAGACGCTGGATTTTGATCTCTGGCCCGGCGTCCTCTTCTCGGCCGACATAAATGTCGCCACAAATCAAACGTACAATTAAATTTCAGCCTCTTCTGCCAAAAGCTCCTCACATTCCCTGCTTCCTCCGATATGAAACTGCTTTAAAAGGCTGGTGATTTATGCCGTCTGTACTTGTGTGCGCACGTGTGGACGGTCTTTGTCCTTTAGGAACGCCTGTTAGCTTTCACCAGCTGTGTGTGTGTGTAAGTCAGGATTATTAAATGTGTAAAACACCTTCAACTCTCTGGCTTCACATAAAATGTTTTATGGAGAGAAAAGAACATAAATCCACAGTCACTCAACAAACGGGTCTGATCTCATGTTTACAGGAGTGTCTTTGTAGATGGAACTGAACCAAATACGGTAGAGTGAGCTGTTATAATACATCCAACCCTAAGTCAGACTTCCAGTCCTGATTAAACTATGTTTTTGGTGCCTGCTGGCTGTCCATGGCCGTCCCTGCATATATAATAAAGTCACATTTTATTCCAGAGCCAGTCTCAACAGACAATTTGTCTGTTGAGTGCTTTATAAAGGACAGAGGCCATAAATTCAGACTCGTACGTACGGCAGGTTCAAACTCATTCCCTCTGAGCCACAGCAGAAGTTACTCTGCTGCCATATTCTGCCTAAAGCTCTGTGTGTGTGTCAGGAAAATAATACGCTACAGGGGACACACGTGGGCTTTCAGAGTCACAGAGAAATGTCATGTTTATGGCACTGTGCTGCCTTAATATGACAGGTAGTTTCCACTGACCCTGCAAGCAGCAGGAGGAGAATGAACTGCTGAACCTGTTCATGATTTCAGAAACATTTTGCTTCTGAATCTGAAATCTTACAAATTCAGTTTTATTTATACGTTACATTGTAAGGCTATAACAATACAGAGAAACCCCAACAATCAGATGAGCCCCTATGAGCGAGCACTTTGATGACAGTGGGAAGGAAGAACTCCCTTTTGACAGGAAGAAACTTCCAGAACCAGGTTCAAGAAGCCGTGACTGGTTGGGAAGCAAATGAAGGATAACTCAGAAGAAGTTCAGGACGGCGCAAAAGTCTTGAGCCACTCCCCATTTCTTTATATTTTGCTTCTGAATAGCCTTTCATGTGGTACGGAGCAAAAGTTCTCCAGGATTTCTGAAGGTCTTTAAAAGCTTTTGTTTGGCTGCTTTTTCCACATATTTTCAGTCCAGTCTCTCTGGACTAACCAGTGTTGTGTTTACACAGTACAGATAACAATTGTATCTTTAGGCACTTTGTTACTATCAGCATGTTGCAAGAACACATCATTTGTTTCCTTTTCTTTAGATAAATCGTCGAAAAATACCAAGGATATCACAGTTTAACTGCTACAAAGTAGTATTTTTGTACCCACAAGGTACGGTGAGAGTCGAGGACCAGATTAACGGGTTAGTCGATTTCTGAGTGGAGTGATGGACTCACTGCAGTCGTAGTTATGCGCTACGTCTCGTTTGAGCGGGCTCTGAACCTTTAATTTCTCGAGTGTTACTAAACATTGTTCAACAGTGGCTGCGTGTTTTTGCATATTTAGAATTCTTCATTTGTTTTCATTTTGCTTTTATTTTGAAGTTTTCTTCACACTTCAGTTTCCTTTCATTTAGTTGCCATAGTAGATTTGTAGATTTGCGCATCTCGGTTTTATTTTGACTGTTAGTGCTGAAAATGTCTAATTTCAGTTACGTTTTTTTGTTTTTAACTATTCTATACACTCATGGTGTCTCAACAGACATGTGCGCCAAAGCCCCCCGATGCCTCGTGGGATGGCAAATTTAATCCACAGAAAAAATGCACAAAGTTCATTTTGCAGAGATTTTCAGAAGCTGCCATGTATTTCGGAGACTGAGTATAGCTATCTTTAACCGTCACACTGCACAGTATGTGTTCACTGCAATCAGTGCTTTGTTTGAATAAATGAACACAAGCTCAGCAGCTGCCTTCAGTTATGGGCCATAATAAAATACTTACATAAGTTACGTCTAAGTGAAAGTGTGTCGACAAAGTTACTGTTGAGAGCAAGTGTGACACGGCCATGAATGTTATACAGAGGCAGAGTAGGCAGTGTGATGTGAAGCACTGTTCTGCAGCTTTGAGTTTTCTATTGAAGTCGTAGCAAGCTTAGTTGGTAAAGAGCGCCAATAAGCTGTGTTATATGTTTACATTACAGAGAAGGATGGCCGCTAATTAGTGCACAATAACAGACTAATGAGACACTCACAGAAACACAGCACAGACCTCTCTGACAAGCTCTTATTGTCTCGGACCACACAGGAAGCTGTTTTATTTGTCTGCATACAAAATGCTACAAGAGCCACCAACACCACAGATACGGCCTTGAAGTCGAGATTAGCAACTCAAAGCGGCCGAGGTGAAGTTAGCAGTCAGCCTGCGCTCCTCTCACCTGTCAATCAAGCAGCCGTGATCCTGAGCCCTAATAAAAGCTTAAGCTGGTGAGGTGGTTAAAGATCGATGGCTGCACAGGAGCAGGTTAGCAGTAGACCACCCACACATTTTAGGGGTTTTTTTTTTTGGTGTCAAGCTGCTTTTTTAATGTTTTGAAGTTGGACTTTTCTTTGGGGACTGAAACTACGTCCACTCTGGAAGTGATTCACAGCCATCAGAGACGATAGAAAGTGAAGCAACTATGTTCAAAAATGTGGTAAAAATATGGGCAAACTAGCAACTAGTGGGCAGGACTCAAGATAAACTTTCTCAACTTCAAGGCGAACGATCAAAGCGACTAATAATGAGAGTAACGAATGGCTTTGATTTACCTGGTAGTAAACACTTTAGAGGCAATTGGTGTGAAAGGCTTCCAGTCTGAATCTAAAAGTGAAGCTGATTCACACACAGCTCAAAACTCATTCATTCAGAGAGCTGTTAGCTTGTGATTTACTGTTAAATCCTGCACAGTAGGAATCGACTCCTTATTACCTTTGTTACAAACTATCTCCAGACTATTTGGACATCTACCAAAATTTGTTCGTACATGAACGATGCTCACAGGGGGTTTATTGTGTGAGTTGTGATTTTTTTTATTTGTACGAGACTTTAAAGCTTTAAATTACTGTTAATTTTTTTTTTATTTTTTTTTTTTTTTGTAGAGCGTGCAAACCACACAGGCTCACTTTCAGTTGGAGGTTTTATGTGATGTCATTGGTGGAGGGAGGTTATTCAAAGATCTAGCGGTGTAAAATTACTGGTTGTCACTTTTTAAGCACCATGAAATCCTCCATAAAATGCACAATTTTGTAAGAAGTGGAAGTGTGAGAGCGAGATGACATAACAATTCCTTTAAAATCATCTTGTCATTTATTGCCCGTGTGCTTTCACGATACTGAGAAATAAAACATTGGTTTCATTACTTTTTCTTAATTTAATCAATATCTATAAATGTTTCTGACTTTTAGGCTTTGAAGATATATTAAAATCATGTTAAAGTCATCATTACTGCTATTTAATTTTTTACTACGTGAAGAAAATAAAGCATCATGAGCTCAGGTGGCATTTAACTACTTTAATTTTTAAAACTGCGTAAAGATTCAGAAGATGCGCCTGCACTGAATCCTTGTGTGGGTTTTACTGTCTTCATGAGGGGAAAAGCAGTCGAATTACGTCTGTGTTCCTCTCAGACACGCATGTTCATCTTCATGCTGTTTGATAGATTTGCATAATTGTCTTTCTTTGAGAAAATGGTTAAAATTAGCAGCTGCAGGAAGCTTCGGGAGCCTATCGGCAGCATGTGCGCCAGTGTAGGTGAATGGATGCACGGCAACAACGTCTCTCTCCTTGAATGTTTGGCTAAGGCTGGCTCCATAATAAGCTGCTCAGACTTCATTAAATGTGCGAGTGTGACCAGATTCCTGAGAGAGGCTGGGTGTCACTCGGTTAGACGCACAAACACACACAGACACACACAGCAGACGTGGCGCTGCTCTTTGCTGCAGCCGCACAGAGAATTGATTGCCTCTGCCTCGCCTGTGCGTGCTTTCTCTGTCGGCGTCTGGTTTTGTTCATTTTCCTCAGCCTTGTTTTGTCTCCCGGTTTCTTTATTGTTCTCTCCATCTGCAGAGCTTTCATGCCAGTCTCTATTGCTTCACTGCTGTTTCCCCTCCTCGTCTAATGCTGTTTAAATGATGTATAGTCCAGTGTATCCCTACTTTGTCTGTACAGGAAGACCAAGAATGGAAATAAGTAGATTTTATCCTCAATAATTCAGTTAAAAAGATTATCTGACTTCTTTGTTTTTTCAGTCTCCTTCTTTCTGTTTGCATGCTGCTATTTGACTATTCAGACGCTCATTTGGGAAGAGTTTCTTTTAAAGAGAACGTCGAGATTCTATTCAAATCTCATACAGGCTAGCACACACTAAGTTGTGGATACTTGTGGATAAAAACGTAGCTAGAATGTGGATACATTTACATTTAATCCAGCTGACTCTGATCTCGTTTAAACGCTGCTGCTTTTTTCCTTCCTCAAGGTGATGCAGCACCCCAGCGAGGGTGCCCAGATCCTGGGGCTGCACAGCCAGGTGAAGGATGCCTCAGTGCCCGTGGCTGAGATCAGAGTCTACTCCCTGTCGAGTCAGCCCATCGATCACGAGGGACCTAAAGCAAAGATGTCTGGTGCGCACATCATCTCACCGAATCTATCTTTCTCTCTAATAGTCTGTGTCTGCCCTCCTCCTGTCAGTTTGCTCCCATTCCTCAGTGGCGTCTCTTTTTCTGCGTCTCCCTAGATCGTTCTCCAGACATCGACAACTACTCTGAAGAAGAGGAGGAGAGCTACTCGTCAGAGCAGGAAGGCAGCGATGACCCCATTCACGGGCAGGTGTGTTGAGATGAGGACAACAATCACTTCATGGTTAATCTTGCAGTCACTCTGCTTGCTTTGGAAAGCATTTAATGCCATCACATTTGAGCTAATATGGTTTCTACACTTTTCAACACGAGCTTGTTGTTGTTGTTTTAATTAAATATTAATGCCTCGCCCTCCATTTTCAAGTTGTTTTACATCATGGAAGCGGCTGCTGAAAGTATGTGAGCAGCACAGATCATAAATAATTTATATTTACAGCTTTACAAAGAATGAAAACATCTAAAAATCAAAAACCCAGCTCTCACATTTGAACCAATACCATAATTCCCACTGATTTCCACGTCTACAAATAAATATTTTTGTATAAGCAGACACAGGAACGACAGAAAAAGCGAGTCGTCCAGATTTGGTCGAACCGACGGGGTTATTGGGTTTTCTCCAGGAGCATCAGTTCACAGTGACACTGGTGTGATGATCAGCGGAGCACTGGTGCTTTCTTTATTATGTTACCTTCTTTCTGAGATTACGAGAGAGAAGACGGTGGGTCTCAGGGGGACGTAAGGGGAATTGGCGCCCATCGGTGCGAGAGATTGAAAGGAGCAAAAAGACAGCATGGAGAGATAAGAAGAGAGCAATGAGGCTTTTGGGGGCCAGATTGAAAAGGCAGAAGGGAGAGACGGAGGGAATCCGAGCGCCAAGAGGGAGGATAAACGGAGCGCAGGGCGTTACGGTAGAGAGGTGAAGAATTAACTTCAATACTGAAGCAGGAATCGGGTCAGAGCTGGGGTTCAGTTTCTTGTTTTCATGGTTTTTGTGTGTTTTGATGATAATATAACCAAGGGCAAGTTAAGCTGAGTTTTGAGGGACATTTCAACACTGCTAAATGAGAGACAGATGGGGGGGATAAACACAAGCTGTTGTTTTAATTGATTTTAATTGAACGTCAGGGTCGGCCAAGTTAGCCACATCTATTCTGCTCTACTTGTCACCTGGCAACATGGCGAGCCAGTGTTGCCAGATTTCCAGATTTGCGCACTGACTTTGGTTAGTGCATTAATGACATTAAAGGATTGTGATATTATATCATGAAAAATTCTCCTGAAGAAACTACATTTCAGATAAATACTGACCATGCATGAATATAGCGCCCGATTATCTGTATTGGCTAATGTCAGCCTTGTTTACTGATATCAGTCTATTGAAAAATAAGAATACATTTAGTGACCTACTGATTAAGCTATTAGAGCTGCACCTAAGGTTTAAGTCACAGTATTAGTAATTACAGAAACCTAAAAACTGATTTCTTTGTTTCGCTGGCACAAAAGGAGGAACGACAACCAAAAAACACAAAATAAAGAGAAATAGTGGTTTTTGGCTTCATGTTGGCAGCCAGCAGCTGAATGAAAAAACAATGTATCCATGTTACCAGGAGCAACAGTGTAACCACGCAGACAAATTGTGTCGCTAAGACTCATTAGTTTTTTTTCTTATAGCTGGAGTTGGCGACCTTGAACTAACCTTTAAAACACCACTTGCTCTCCTCGTCTTCCTCTCATTCGTGTTTCTCTCACTTTTTCCTTCTCAGTATCTGTTTGATGAAGACGAGGAGGTGAGGAAGAAGAAGCCGAGGCATAAGCTGCCTTCCAACGCTGGTATCACCAGGGTAAGGAGAAGAAAAGCCCCCTCCCTGATCTCCCCCTTCATCCTCCCTCTCTTTTATACTCGTTTTTCTGCCTACCTGCTTGTTTTGTGCGTGAAGCACTTTTGCAGCAAACCCGCTTCGTGCGACGGCCGTTTCAGATAAATTTGATTTGACTGGACTCAACAACCCTCCCTCCTCCTGCGCAGCCTCTCGCCTCACCTCATTCAACCTCTCCTCCTTATCTGCTCGCCCCAACCTCCCCTCCCGCTCCTGTCTCTCTCTCTCGGCCTGGCTCGCTCCCGTGTTGGTTTATCTGCAAATCCATTTTCTGCCGCTCATTCACTCTACGTGTAATCAGGGCGATTTTAACCTGAGGCTGCACGGACACACACGCGCACACATAAACTGTACATAAAGGCTCAGCAGGAGGCACAGATTACAACACAATTTAAATTTTTTTAAATCACCCTGGAAAAAATGAAGGTAGAGCTGCAGCTTAGCAGAAGAAAGGCAGCATTTGGTATGTGCGTGCTTGTGTTTGTCTAAGGAGGCTGTTATTGCGGCACCTTTGTAGATTCTATAGAACACACACACACGTGCGCGCACACATGCACACACTAACCACCTGCACTGCTACACACACATTAAATATGTACTCGCTCTTAAAAGCCCCTACAGCAGACCCTGCACCCTGTGCGTCCCCAGGAGGTCCGACATGAAGCCGACCCTCTCCACTGCGTAGCAGCAAATTGCGACAAATCCTCCAAAACACTCTCACTCTCCACAGCCACTCAGACACCCACTTGTTTTGCAGATGAAAGCTTTGCTTTGTACTTTTTTTTCCTTCATTTTTTACATCCAAACTGAGTTTTTCATCCTTTCTTTTTTTGTTTTGTTTCTGGGTTGTTGTTTTTTTTAAAACCCAAAACGACGCTGAGAATTTTATTTTAACGTTTGGCCTGAAGTAGATTTACACACATGCGAAGATTGTTGGGTTTCCACTAATTTTAAAAAAGAAAAACATGCCGTGTCCCAAAGATGGCTTCAGGTAGAATAATCTTCATATTTAAACAGTGAACTGCAGTGTTTGCAAGGACAGTTGTGTGTTTATGAGTCGGCTGTATTTGCTGCTTGACTTTGTGCATTTAAATTAATGTCACAGAATAAGAGGATGATGCCAAGCGTTTGAAACTATGCCTTTTGTTCATTATCTGTATTTTTCATGTCCAATCAGGACATCGAAGTCATGAGTTATAAAACACAGCGGACAATAATAGAGGTCCTGCCTTTGTAAACTCAGTTGGGAAATAATCACATTGACTAATATAAATTTCGATCACGATCATAGGATCAAAGAAATTTTTTTGGAAAGTACATTTAGTAAATTGCTTTCTAGATTAAATATTCATGCAGAATAATCTGTTTTTGACTGATCCAGGTAATTACATACCCGAAAAATCATAGTGTTTATTAGATTTATGCAGAATTATGTAAGAATCCAGTAAAGCCACAAATCACTGATGCACATTAACAAATAGATGAACACAGAGATACCGAAAGGACAAACGTTAGTCACAGGGAGCTGCAGCTACGCCTCTGTTGGCATCCACCTGTCTGACAAACAGCTAAGACTTGTTGCTGCTTAATATTTCAGTGGGTGAGTCATACAACTGTGAACATCGATGTTAGGGGGAAAAAATGTGCTGCTGAAATCAAAACAGGTTTTGGACTGGGCTGTAAGCACGTTCTGCAGTGATGTTGATCATTTGGATATGAAAGTCTGTGTGCTTTGCTTCTAGAAGCATCCTCGAGTGGTGATTGGAGGAACTGCAGAAGCTGCTATGGTGGTTGCTGCTCGCTACCTTATAAACTACCTCTATTACTGCTACAGTGTGCTACTATTACAGCTTAGAGGTGAATGGGCAGTTTGTAGGGCCACACAGTGAATGTTGTTAGTGACATTTGGCAAAATAACTGACAGCTAACAGGTGGGTGGGTACGTCCAGAGTTAAGGGGTATTCACACAGTGACTGGCGGCACCATGGCAACCAGTCCCCATAGAAATCCATGACTTCAAATAACCATGGGGGAAATGATCGCCGGCAATACATAGTGGGCGGGTCTTGAGTTTAACTTTTCTGACGGTTGAAGTGAGCAATTAAAGTGACTACCAATGAGAACGCAGGATACCATTGATTGACATGTGACAGTAAATACATTCGAGCACTGGTGTCAAACCTCCCGCATGGCCATTCATACTAGACCATGTGATTTATTCCTTCTTTGTTTCTGATTTTTGTTTAGCTGAACCTTTTGTATACTCTTATACATTTATGTCTGAAATGAATGTGTTATTTGTGAATACATTGTATTTAGTTGCTTTAGCTTTACTGCAACATTGAAAAAAAAAACCCTATTCTAAACATATTGCAGTTATTTTGTGTCAACAGAGCAAGTGCAACAATGTCACCAGCTGCTTGGAGCTTACTACATTATCATTTAAAGCAACGGTGGCGTTATGTGATGTGTTTGTAGAGTATGAGCCAGAGGCTAATACAAGAGACCAGGTGGCTCAATAAATTATAACATTTCTCTGCAACTGCTGCGTGTGCAAATTAGTTAGTAAGCATATCAACTCACCTATGAGGCCGTCAAATGGTTATTACAGGTTATAAAAAGTGTAGTGTTTTAGAAATAGTCTTGGATTTAGTTTTTGAGGTAAAAATAACTTGTGCATTTGAAGATCCGCTTCCTTTTTGCAGGATAATCTCGTCTGGCTCACAAATGTCACGCACGCAAAAATGTAATTGAATTTTGAACTGCCGAGTCGGACAGATGTCGCACGTTTCAAGAAAAACTCCAGACTCGCGTTCAGTAAATGTTACGTCTTCCTTTTTCAGATCACTTTTTGAATAAGATAATCAGTCCTTTGCGATTATTCAGGAAACGCATCTCGTGTTGGGAAGCGTCGACTTGGATAACCTCGGTAACGGGCCCGCTCTCACATATTCCAGTGTAATAACACGAGGCACATTTTTCCTTTGCAGAAGTGATGCTGCATCCATTAACTGCTGCTGTTTTGACTCATCAGGCGTGAAAAGTGCGTGGAGATTGCCTCCTGTCGGTTTTCCCTAGGCTGTCGTGTTCTCCCCCCACACACACGCACACACACTGATATGAACATCTATCTCCGAATTTCACGTTGTGCCTTTTTTTCCATTTTCTCTCTCACAGCAACCCAACATCAAACAGAAGTTTGTCGCCTTGCTGAAAAGGTTTAAAGTCACAGATGAGGTGGGTGCTCATTTCTCCGTTGTTTTTCTCTCTTCTATTCCCCTCCCCTCTCCGTGGCTCTTCTTCCTTCCTGATCACTTATATCACACGTCCACACTTCGGCTTTATGTGCGAGGTTCAGAGTGTGCGTTTGCCAGGTTGTTGGGAGTCGACGTGTATTTCAGTTGAGCTTTGAAGACACACGGAGATGTGTGGGAGAGATGTGGCAGAACAACTGAGATTCAGCTGGCAGCTCACAATGACATTGTAATTTAAAATAGAACAAAGATGTTTGTGTGTGTGTGTTTGTGTGCTTCTGTCAAGCAAAATATGTGTGTGCTGTCTCAAAGTGGGTGCGTATGTGTTACAATCTATTAAAATTTCATTACCTTCCCTCTGTGTCTTTACAAATCGAATTTTGTTCGTCTGTGCTTGCATCCTGTGCTTGCTCGTGTCGCTTTTCAAAATTGCAAATTGGAATATTGCTATTTTATTTGTATAAGCGTGTACGACATATTGATTTTGTTTGATTTCATACAGTTGGATTGTTTGTGTAGTTTTGTGTCTGCACACCACCACAGAGGAGTTTCAGATTTGGTATTAACGTGCAGATTTTCAGCTTTAAGTCGAGGTTTTTTTTTTAATTAATTGGATAACTCGCTGCACAGCAGCCAGATGATGCCCATCCATTCATTATTCAATGACAAATTAAGAGGATAAAAGATCTGGAGTTAATTAAACTTGTATTTGGTAGCTTTTCACTGGGATTTTAAATATGAGGCCCAAGAGATGTCGGTGCAAGTGAAGTATGCCGTCATTAAGCCTGCAAATCTCGGGAAACCTGTCACAGAAAGAGCAAAAACTTCAGTAGCGAAAAGAATCTACAGTCTGGTGCATTGTTAGAAAGAATGGATGCACTCAGCAGCTCAGCTACACTAAAAAGCCTAAAAGAGCACAGAAGACGGCCAAGGTGCACGAAAACCATCAGCGGTTTCACTTAAGTCACATCAGACTTGGACTGAAAACATGTATAAGAGCACGCACAGTTCTGGAGAGTTTTTTGTGGACGGATCAAACTAAGATGAAAAAGTAGCAGAATGATGGGAAGAGAAGCATAGTGGCAGCAGTGTTAGGGCGAGGGCATGTATGGCTGCCAGTGGAACTGGGTCAGTAGTGTTTGTTAATGATGTGACTGCAGATGCAAGCAGCAGGATGAACTGTGAAGTGCACAGGGCTGTACGTTCTGCTCAGATTCAGTCATATGCTGCAGAACTGGTCACACAGTGCTTCATAGTGCAAATAATGACCCAAAGCAAACTGCAAAAGCAACTCAAGAGATTCTTGAAGCAAATAAATGTGATTTTCTTCAAGTCAGTCACCTAATCTCAACTCAGCGGAGCAGAATTTTGGCTACTGAAGGCAGAGACCCACAAAAAAGTAGCGGCTGCATTAAAGGTCTAACAAAGCATCCCAAGTGAGGAAACGGCATTTTCTGACGTCCATAAGCTCTACACTTCAGCCTTCTAGACTTGTGTTCGGTTAATTTGGAGCATCTGAAAACAGGAGACTGGTTATAAAAATGTCTGTAATTCCTGAACATTGAATGCAACACTTTCTTTAATTAAAGCTGTTTTAAGATCTGCTGTAATGGTGTGCAGAGGCAAAGCCTGAACATGTGACTTCTTTTATTTTAATTACTCAGATCACTGTTATTGTAAAATGTTCCATGTGTATTGCTGTGACCAGTGTTGCAGAAAATCTACTTCTGCTTTATTCATGTGATTACAAACATTGCTGATCCTAGCAAAACTCTTTCTGCTACTTTTTAAGTACCACGAAGGCGGTTTGATATTTGTTGTTTATGTCTGTTTGTGTACAGATTTTGTCACTGGGAAAACATCACAAGACAGAGTTATAAAATTTTTAGGTGTTTAGTTGAGATTGAAACAAAAGTGGAGTTCAGAGGTGGGTCTTGTTCAGTCTGTGTGATCTAATCTGACGAGGGCCTCTGGTCAAATCTGACCTGATTATTTAATGATGGTTTGGTAGAAGTGACGCTCCATGTACTGCAAACTGGTTATGGAAGCTGAGGATTGGATTGCCCTCCACACTGATCACCGCTCAATCCAATAAGCAGCAAACCCCTGTGGACCAATGTAGCCTTATCAGGTCAAGGCCCCGTGGGCTAAAGGAGTCAGTTTAGGTGGTCCTGATTAGGATACTTCCTGGACGTCACCTAAAAGAGGTGTTTCAACCATGTCCTACCGAGAGAAGGCTGCCAGGAGACTAGCTGGAGAGATTATACCTCTGGGCTCTCTTGAGAAACACTCAGTCCCCCACCGCCCCAGAGTCCCTGTGACCCAAACTCAGATAAGGAGCAGAGGATAGTTGGATTCTTATAGATTCAGCCATAAGTTTAATTATTAACTATCTGGAAACTCATCGCTGCAATAGAAACCCAATTTTACCCCAGCTTATCCTTGTTGAACAACAAACTAGATGATTTTTACAATAAAATCACATCTGACTCGATAGTAAAGAATTCTCAGACCAAGGCCGTCTCACGGTTATTCCTCTGATGCACCATCAGTCCACGTGTACTAAAGGCAGTAAGACTTTGACCTTATTTGACCAACTGCCTAATAACTAAATCAATCCCCTCGACAAACAATAACACTACAAAGGGCCTGACACCTCACCTGTCATTTGATGCATAAAAAGACCATAAACTTGTTGAAAAGCGTCACCATAGCAGCAGCGGGGACAGCTTCACATCATGCACTAAACACACTTTCCGTGAGAATGCACATCAATCTGAAACACTCAGGACCTCCTGCAGGTTAAAACACAATGTATTTCAACAAATATTACAAAAGTGCAGCTTGTGATTGAACTGATGGATCAGTAGTGCTTTACACAAATTCCCAGTACCAGCGACTGAAATGATATTGTTTACAGCGCTGGTGTTTTTCCTTAAGGAAATATCCTGCCGTCCAAGTCTGCTTTCATTGAGATGCCAGCCACGCGTGTGCCTATGACACAATCACAATGAAAAGTCTGTCCACAGACATATAAACACCCGTCGGAGTACTTTGAGGTGGTTGCTTCTAATGAATGCGTCTCCACCTTGTTTTTCCCCCTCAGTGATCTCACACACATGCACGCACACACACAGGCGGATAGTGTTACATTATGAAAGCAGAACCAGCTATGCTATCACATCAGATAACAATACAAATGATTATCCATTGTGTGTGGTTTACTGGCTGGCTCCTGAGTGCGCTTTAAATCGTAAAGACGTGATGTCTCTGTTCCCACGCTGAATGAACATTTTTGGAGTGGAGTGCTGGTCCAAACACAAACTCGTGTTATTTCTGTTTATCCCTGCTTGTATTGCTTATGATTACATGCATGAATACTTACCCTTTAAGTCCAAATCACTGCTATAACTGGGCTCCCTGTTTAGGAGTTAGGCTGAGCTGCCTGACTCGCTCTGATGTTAGCCAGGTCACTGTGACATGTAAGCATCTCGCTTCTTTCACTTTTGATATTCAGCTTCTGTGAAATTGCGGGCTTGCAAAGCCCCGTGGTGTCAACAGAGAAACAGGCAGTGATCCGTGTCTGGTTTCACAGCTGGTATCAACATGTCTGTCCCCTGTACGCACAGAGATTAGTGCTCATTTAAAGGAAGGGAGGCTGCCGTCGATGTGCTTTTTGTGTGAAGAGAAGTGACAGATTCAGGTGATAAACAGAAACTCTAGGTGTCAAAGCTGCACAGCGACCGTGTGTGTTGGTCACCCGCTCCTCCGTGCGTCTCTCCCAGGTTGGTTTTGGCCTGGAGCACGTGTCCAGGGAGCAGATCCAGGAGGTGGAGGAGGACCTGGACGAGCTGTACGACAGCCTGGAGATGTACAACCCGAGCGACAGCGGGCCGGAGCTGGACGAGACCGACAGCATCCTGAGCACGCCCAAACCTAAGCTGAGGTACGAGCACTGGCACAGACGCGACATTAATATTCATCCCCACACTCCCGCTTCACCCGCACAGACACTGACGAGCACACAGAGAGGACTTTCATTAACAATTCAGAGCCCCCTCTGTTGGGCGAAGCTGCTCATTACAGCCACAGATTAAAAGCTTGGCATGAGCCAAAACTGGGTCAGTTTTAACTTTGATCAGAACTTTTGAATAATAATTATTTTGCTCAAAAATTCTTCTTTGCATACTTAAACGACACAGAATCGCTGCCCAGTCTGAGTCATTATTTTCAATAACATCAGAAAGCCTCAGAGTGACCCAGAACCCAGAAGTCTTACCGCTGTTACTTGACTTTCTTCTGTTCTGCTCTTTCTTTCTGTCTATCATTAAAAAATAAATGTGTGTTATGTAAGTATCTGAATAAAAAGTTAACGTGTGTGTGTGTGTGTGTGTGTGTTTGCTTGCTCAGGCCGTTCTTTGAGGGAATGTCTCAGTCGAGCTCTCAGACGGAGATCGGCAGCCTGAACAGCAAAGGCAGTTTGGGCAGAGACACGTTCAGCCCGGTGAGTAACTCACTGAAACGCCTCACCTGTTAGAGCGCAGTGAACTCTTCACGAAGGATATCTGACTTTACAACCGGAACGCTTTCAAACCTGTGTCCAAATGCAGCGCTCGCCTCGTTGGTGTAAAGTGAGACCTGTGTCCGTCTCAGCAAAAACTCAAGAGTATTTGTATTTTCTCTACATTGACGTTACCTTGTGGGAAAAAAACTTGATACACAATTTAATTTAGTAGTGTTGGATATACGGTACTGTGCACAAGTCTTGAGCCATCCCTTTGTAGGCTCTACTACTATTGTTACAACTAAAACACGTAATTTGCTGAAAACTTGGCATATCTCAGCACGCTGTGCAGTCTGTCCTTAAATATGCTTCATTCATATTTCAATAAATTGCTGCACATTCCTCATTTTATTAGCCAAACATAAAGAACGTAGGGTTGGCTCAAGATTTCTTGTGAATACTATAACTTCTTCTATTTCTTGGGCCCTTAAGAAGTCATAGTAAAAGTACACGAGAAGCTGAGCGATACGGCATTAACCTAAGATTGCAAAGTGCTTCTAGTGGCAGGATAGCAAAACAATAAAGCTGTAGTAAAACAGTGTGACTAAGTAGCACATAGTACCATAAAGTACGTGAAGAATGCAGCATGAAATGAAGCAAGTAGCATGAAAAACAGCATGCGACTCTGCATTGATGTGCTAAATATCCAGAATCTAAAGCCGGTGACAGTCAGCACGGCGGGGAGCGCAGTGGAAATGTGAAATTTGAAAAATGTTTCACGCTAGCATTTCCTTAATGGAGCAGAAATTCAATAAGTCTTTGACGGTGACCATCTGCTGAATAAAAAGTGTTTAGTCTCTCAGTTTGAATGGATGGCACTGGATGTGCTTCAGGCAGCTCCAGTTCCTCCCTTCATAATGAAATAAGCTTTTAGGTTCTGACTGCTGTTGGGACACTTTCTCAAATATGTGTTTGGAAGATGAAGGAGCTGCTTTCACTTCAGTAAGTAGGTCCTATCTAATTATTTGTGTAGAATGCTTCGTCTGGCCTAAAACGGCAGACAAAAACCAACATCTTCTGGGCGTAACTGCTGTTGAGTTTTCTCCCTGAAGCCGAGAGCCGAGAGCTCTGCTCCTTCTTGTTTACCAAATCTCGAGGCTCATTAAGCCCGTAGACTGACTGCCTCTCCCTTCTGTTCCCAGCAGGGGGAGCAGCCTCTTCTGGAGAAGATGAAACCTTCCCGAAGCCGCAACCTGGATGAGATCCCGTCTGAGACCGACACGCTGGTACGACTTTCCTCGTGTGTTTTTAAATGAGTGTCAGTGTGTCAAAGAGGGAGAGTTAATGTTGTGCTGGGATCTTTGTCGGTATCACTCTGAGGCGGATTCGCCGCCATCTGTGCTGCAAGCGAGACAGATTGAGAGAGCAGAAGAAACACAAAAAAGTGGGTGCCAGTATCTCCTTTCTTTGACACTGACAGCCTGTCTGTGGACTGTGTGTGTCTGTTTGTGTGTAGGAGCTAACAGACCAGGAGCTGTTCGCTGAAGTCGGCCCGTGCATCATGGTGTCCGTGGCAGAAAAACCCCGTACACCCATTAAGAGCAGCAAAGGTGAAGCACAGCCGATGGCATCGCCGAGGTAAGTCACCCAAGGCTTAGTCCCAGATACATTTGTTTAGCTGTTTTAATCTGTGCGTTGGCCTCTTTACTAATCAGCTCAGTTTTAGCTTGAGTAATGACCCCTGCCATCTTGTTTTTTAGAGCCAGAATAAATATATGTTTGGACAGAAAGGTGAAAGGTTAAGTGATCAGCAGAGTTAGTGCCAGATTGGATCCCCCAAGTCTGCCAGGAGGGCATTTAGTTTACAAAAAATGTAATGTACGCTAAAGACAATCCTATATCATTATAACTGTACACTGGATCTGCTACAAATTCAGGCATTAACCCCTTCTTTTAATGAACATGCTTACAAACCCTGTGGTTGGTAAATTCTGAGGGCAACTCAGGATCTCTAAGTAAAGCTTATAAAATGAAAGGAAAAATGAGGCCTCAGAGGCGACTATGCTGAAAAATCCTGAACTTCTTATTTCTTGAGTTTGACTTTTTTCCCCACCAGGTTGGATGGAGGCCATACACCAAGGCAGAAGCGCATTAGCACTCCGATGAAGGAGAGACAGCTGTCCAAACCTCTCAGTGAGCGGACCAACAGCTCCGACTCTGAGAGGTCCCCGGAGCTGGGACACAGCACGCCGGTACGACACTGAACGGTTATAAAATCTCATTTCGCTTTAGCTCTTTCCAGGATTTCAGCATCATCGTTTCAACCATGTATACAAAAATAAACCTGCGTATTGTGGTTGTTTCCCACAGAGGAATTAACAAAAAAATCTTCCTTTGTTCTCCGTCTGCTTATGACCCACGCGTTTTTAAAAAAAATAAAACACATGAATTCTGATAATGTACGACCGGCCTGGAGCTCAGAAATGAATTATGTATGTGGTGATGAGTCATCTGAAGAGCAAATGTGTCGCTGTGGGGAGATTTATGTACTCTGTGTGTGTGTGTGTGTGTGTGTAGGTTCTGAGGAAAGCAGTGTACGATCAGCTTAACCAGATTTTGTTGTCGGACTCGGCGCTCCCAGAGAGCCTCATTTTGGTCAACAGCACAGACTGGCAGGGGCAGGTAAGGCCTGCAGCTTTCCGTAATAACTTTGGGTGGATTTGGTTCGTTCTTTTTCTTTTTTATTCCTATTTCTTTCCTTTTTTTTTTTTTTGACTGCACATCTCCTCTTTCATGTATTGCAGTATGTTGCAGAGCAGCTCCAGGTACAGAGACACCCGGTGGTCTGCACGTGCTCAGCAGCTGAAATACAGGCGGTGCTGTCTGCCGTGCTCACTCGCATCCAGAAGTTGTGAGTTTTTCTGATCGAATCTAACACACACACACACACACACACACACACACACACACACACACACACACACACACACACACACACACACACACAGAGCGAGCTAGACTCATTGGTGTGCAGAGTGACTCATCTGTTTAGTCTTTCTTCTTGCTCTGAGCCTTATTTTTCTGACTTCTGTTCTTCCTTTGACCCTTATATATTTTGCTCCTTCTGTTCTCCTCCTCCTTTTTTGCCCCTGTGACTCACTTTGCTTTATAAAAGCAACAAAAACTTTGTCTCCCATATCTGCATCCATCACGTCGGCTTGTCCCTCTGCTTATCACTCTCTCCCACACATGTGGGAATTCTTCTGGTTTGTGTTTGCACTGTTGGCATGAAATTTGCCTGAACATAAAGGAAATGTCATCAGAGCAATAGTTAGAAATATAAAATGATTATTTTGCCTTAAATAATGTGAGTTAGATTGTAGTCTGGGAATAAAAGGGGCTTCATGTTTCTTTTTCTAATGCAGGAGCTGGGACTGAAGTCAAACCCATTACAGTACAGCCACAATAACAGGTTTTATTTAGCTTGCTAGCCATCAGTAACAGTACCTGGAGTGCAACGCAGTGCCTGTATTTCTGCTGTTAAAAACACCTCTGCAGCACATTCATGGATAGAGCCTGGTCAGTGATTATTTAGCAAGTCATGAATACACATCAGTAATAGTACAGAGGACCAGTTCCACAGTCTTAGTGCAGTTTACGCTCTGAGCTGCCATCTTGGATTGTGAAGTTGGAGTTAGATTGGCTTCTCCAGCTTTCCGAGTGGGATAGTGTATCTTGAGAGGGTGTTCTGGCTGAAAATTAGTAGGAACTCTGGATTTCTGACTTCAAATGGAATTCAGTATAAAAAATGAAGGGCAATCCACACAGGAAACGTCCTTAAAACTAGAGTTTTCATACACCTGTGTGTACTATGTCCTTTAAAAACGCCCACAGTCTGGGTTCCTGAGCACTGAATGAATTCTCACTAGTTTGATGTGCTTCATCTCAGATGTGCACCAAGGCACATCTGTACATCTGTAGGACACACTGTAATAAGAAATCTATTTTTTTAGGATATTTTCCAATAGAGATTAGGTTGTGTTTCTTAAAACAGGAATGTTCTTAGTATGTTTTGAGACAATGATCAAACTTTTTGTTTCTTGAGTAATGAGTATTTCTCTCTCTCTCTCTTTCTTTTTCCCTGTAGCTGCAACTGTAACTCGTCCATGCCCAGACCAGTGAAGGTGGTGGCGGTGGGCAGCCAGAGCTACCTGGGAGCCATCCTGCAGTTCTTCGTCACCCAGCTCGCCAACAAGACATCTGACTGGCTGAACCACATGCGCTTCCTGGTGGTGCCGCTGGGTGAGAGAGCCTGCTTTTGTCTCCTCCTGCAGAGTCAGACCGCAGCGAAGTTTTACTGCTTTGCAGGAAGTGATGTCTGGTGCACACAGTCACTTGTCTGCATGCTAATTGGACTTTGGGAAATGCTGTAACTTGTATGTCTTGCTTGTTGGCACATTGGTAGGAGGAACAGGCAGTCGTGTTAGCTCATTAAACTCCTCGATCCTTCCTCCTTCCCGCTCTTTCATTATGTTCATCAGGCTCTCATCCTGTGGCTAAACACCTCGGAGCCCTCGACAATCGCTACAGCTCCTCCTTTCTGGACGGGGCGTGGAGAGACATGTTCAGTCGCTCAGAGCCGCCGCAGACAGGTACCACACGTGCCGTCTCCCCTCAGGACGTACTTCAGCGTTTCGCACGTTTATTCACTTCTCCAATTGTTTTTATTTTCTCCTGCAGATCAGTTGGATGTGGCAGGAAGAATTTCCCAATACATCAGCGGAGCTACAGTAACACACCAGCTGCCCATCGCCGAGGCCATGCTAACCTGCAAGCACAGAACGTGAGTACAGATGTCAGCAAACACGCGCCAGATCTTTGATCTTTTAGGTCTTCTTTAACAAACACCGCTCACTGTCCTTTTCCCAGGCGAGATGAAGACTCCTACCAGAAGTTCATTCCTTTTATTGGGGTGAGAATTCTACTCTTGAGTGGGAACTTTTTACCTTTGCTGCTGCTCATCTTCAGGATCTTTGGCTGACATCCCTTCTTGTTTTCCAGGTGGTGAAGGTTGGTCTGATCGAGTCTGGTCAGTCTCCAACAGGTGAGTGTTTGGAAAACGTCAAAAGATGTTAAAAAAGAATTCGATTTAGGGTTTCACGTTATTTCCATTTGGGTTATGAAGGAGATGCAGAGGAGGGTGTAGCAGTGAGCCTCGCTGTCCCCTCCACATCACCACCCTCCCACGGCTCTCCCACCGGGATGATCAAAGAGACAGCCACGCCTCCCTCCTCTCCCTCCATGGGGAGCGTGCTCACAGTTCAAGGGTAAGAGTTCTCTAACATTCATATTTCTTTACAGGATCTTGTAATTATACTGATGTGCTTTAAATCAAGTCCTCAGATGTAGATATTTAAAGAACCGTTTATTTTATTCAGGTTGATTTTCTGCATTTGTGTATGTTTTTCTGTTGATGTCTCAGCTGTCAGCATGCATGTTGATGATGCTGTCAGTACTGAGCTGTGGCAGAGGGATAAATGCCTTTTAATCAGCCGTCTGCTTGTTCTTTAAGCAAACAGGCAGCGAGTTGTTCGTGTTTCTCTGAGATCCTCTTCCCAATCGAGGCTCTCTTTGATGCTTCAGCCACTGAATCAGATGTTTTTTTTGCTGCAGTGCCTCTCTGCAGAGATCACTGATCTGATCTTTTACATTTCGTCCTCTGCAGAAATTTTTTGGGGAGTGTGTTGAACATGATGAATGAAATTCAGCTCTCAGATTCAAGTCGGTCTGCTCGTGAAGCTGTTAAATTATCTTACAAATGTGTTTGTGATGTAAAGAAAAGTTAGATGTATGTATGTCTCATAATTGGACCAGAGCAGAACCCCTCACTGCATCTGTGTATTCTGCTGAAACTAAAAACTACAAATAATGTCAGATAAATATGTTAATAATTAAGTTCTTCACAAGTTTGATATGAGAGACCAGAGAATAATAGGAAAGTTCAGTTACGATGCTTTATAGTTGTCACGAAGGGCCTGAGGAAGTCGCTCATGCACGCGCTGTCTGTCCACAGGAGCCCCAGCATGTCCCACGGCGTGGACGCCATCGGCCTGCAGGTGGATTACTGGCTGGCCTCTCTGGCAGAGAAGCGGCGGGAGGGAGAGCGACGCGACACGGGCTGCAAGAACACGCTGAAGAGCGCCTTCCGCTCGCTGCAGGTCAGCAGGCTACCAGGCGGGGGCAGCAGCGATCCACAGGCCCAGGTCAGCACCATGGCCATGACTGTGGTCACCAAGGAGAAGAACAAAAAAGGTGAGGCGTTGCAAATCTGATGCTTTAAATCATTTTTATGATTATGGCTTCACTTGAAACTAAAATTTGTAATATTAATAACGATTGATTAATTTCACTGATTTCTTTCTTACAATGATCCCTGTATTGCATTCAGCACAGACTGAGGCCATATTACATTGTTATCACTAAATAAGTGTTTTTGACTTGCAGGCTTGTTGCAGTTAGCCAGGTTCCCTGCAGACAGGCCCTAAAATAGTTACTGCAAAGCCCTTTGGACAAGTCTTTAAAAGGAATCCCTCAGATCCATGTTCAGAGCGCATACTCTGAGAAGCAGGGTATATATGTGTGTCCTCTGTAGTGGGATACTAGAGATTTAAATGCAATTGAAGTAAGCCAGTCTAAATCTAGACTCACACACTGCCACCCAGTCGCCGTCTCCCTCCATCACACAGCACTTTGACTCTGGTGTTTGTTCCTCCCTTCAGTTCCTACCATCTTCTTGGGGAAGAAGCCCAAAGAGAAGGACGTAGACTCCAAGAGCCAGGTCATCGAAGGCATCAGTCGACTCATCTGCTCGGCCAAGCAGCAGCAGACCATCCTGAAAGGTGAGCTGGATGATCGCGAGCAGCTTTGTTTCTTTCCTGCTCACATTGTAGCTTATCCTCACCGTCGTTTCCATCTCCCACCAGTGTCCATAGACGGCGTCGAGTGGAACGACGTCAAGTTCTTCCAGCTGGCCGCCCAGTGGCCCACTCACGTCAAATACCTACCTGTCGGACTTTTCGGCTATAGCAAGCCTCCCTCGTAGGGCCGAGCGCCTCGACTCCTCTAACCGGACCTGACCTTTCGACTGCCCTCCACACAAACCCCACCTCTCAGCCGCCCGCAGAGCTGAGGGAGGACATAAAGCAGCTGGACTTTCTCCTTTTCCTTAATCTCATTTTGTCTTCAGTTGTCTTATTTGTCTTTAGGGAGAGGAGGGAGGGCAGCGCTGGGGTGCAGTGCTGTTACTAGTCACTTTATTATTGCCCCCTTTCTGTGTGTGTTGGTGTGCTCCGTGAGTATGCATGCACACGTGAATGTACAGTATGTGTGTGTGTGTGGGTGTGTGTGTGTTTACAAGGGGACTACAGCACAAGATTATTAGCTAACTGCCTTTTATGTTTCCGTTCTATGGAATGCAGCAGCATGCAACCACTCACCGGTTTCAAAGACTGCCCCCGCCCCCCTCAGAAGACCCCCGATCCTCACGTGCATGCTCTAAACTAACAGATACACCAACCATGTGCCGCAAACAAACTCCAAACTAGTGCAACAGCGCCTCAGCGTGTGCACAAGTCACTAAGAACGTGCAGCCAAATAACAAAGCTGGCGTTTAATGGATTCCCCCCCCCCCCCCCTCACCCTATGTTAGCAGAAAAAAAAATGCCCTTCAACAAATCCTGTTGGTTTATTTTTTAATTTCAAGGGCTTCCATACTATATCTATATATATATTTCCTCTGTAGGTGATTTGGATGTCTAATGGCAAATATTTCCTCTTAAAAAAAACAAAAAAAAGAGAGAAAAAAACAACAACCTGTAAATGTCAAGTGTCCTTTAAAAAAAAGTGCAGTAGTGAGAAATGTCCAACCCTTCCCTGCAAAGCTGTGTCGTGATGCATAGTGTTTGTTACTGTGAAGAGATCCAAGACATCAGGGCAGGGGCTACCGTAGTGTGCATTTTCTTTCATCTTTATTTGCTATGCACTTACCGTACGATTACACGTTTTGGGTGTTTAACAAAATAACAATAAAGGTTTAACTCTCGTTAACAGCAGAAATAAATACATATGCAACAGAAAGCAGCAAAATGCATGTTTAAACCATCCGAAACTCTTACAGCACTTAACGGGAAAAGCTGTTGTTTTTTCTTTCAGTGTTCGTGCTGTAAAAATGGGAGTTAGTTACTTGCAGTGAAGCACAACGTTGTGGCCGATGTCTCCCCCCCCCCCACCTGAAAAAAAAAAAACCTGTCTTCATTTTATTGGCTAGACTGGCAGCTTTGTTTTCAGTGGGAACAGCAGACCTGGTGGAAACTCTCACAGAGCGTGCTCGTTGTCTTTCGGCTCCTTACTGACCTTTTTTCGTTGTTGTTTGTTTTTGCCTCTCCACTACATGCTTTCTCTAGGATGTCATGAGGTGATTAGTGAGTGTACAGTAACTGGTAACAAGTGTGTGTTTGTGTGTGTGTGGTGTGAAATACATGTAATGTGATCAGAAACTTTAAAAAAAAAATCACTTGAGAGGAGGAATTGTTTTTTTACCATGTGACAGAGGGCATGCAGCTGGTGTGTAAGTGTGCGTGTGTGTTGATGTCAGTGACTATTCGATTAGAGCTGCAAAAGCTGCAGTGGTCATCTTGTTCACTTTGTAGACTGGCACAAGGCGAATACAGTTTGTTTTTCTTGATTAAACAGTAAAAATTGGACAAGCTTGAAGGTTAACTGAACTTTTAATGACAGAGGGAACCATTGGAGCTAAAATCTAAGAATGTTTGTGGATTTATAAGTTGTTTTTAATGATTCTGCCTTGTGTCACCTACATCGTAACACTCTCCAGTGAAGTATTACTAATACAGCTTTTTTAAAATAGTGTTAATGCCAATTTCTTGGTTTAAATGACTTTTTTTTGGTTTGTTTGAAAGTCAATGTCAAAGTGTTTTTTTTTGTTTCTTTTTCTCCTGTGTCGGCGTTTAAAGTGTTACAGTTGTGATGTCGGCGGCACATGTCCATCTCTGTTTTTCCTCTCCTGTTACACAACGCTTCGCTAACGAGTGGTCACCGCCGAGCAAACACTCAGCTAGCTGCGGATTGATTTTTTTTCTTTTCTTTTTTCTTTTTTTTTTAGGGATTTCAAAAAAATTTGAATGTATTGAATTCAGTTTACGTGTGAACGACTGATTAGTTTTGTTAAGACAGTAGAGATCACAGACTTTTAGAAATGAGGCTCCTCTTTTTCCTCGTGATGACAACCACTGAAGGCCCTTACAGACAGAGAGCTGCCTTACATACAATATGTCGGGTTTTAGGGTTCCTGGATGATGGACTGTGGTTTGACGTAGAGGTTGCTCGATCCAAACTAAAAACAGGAGGTTTCATTCCACTACTAATTCCTTTAAAAGATACTGGCTTAAGCGTAAAATGCTGCATTTGCTGAAACAAATCAAAGACCTTTGCTAAGAAAATAGAACAAACTTTTAGTACTACTTTATTGCAATGATGCGTCAAATAAGAGTTGGTGGAGACCAAAACTGAGCTAAAAGCATATTCTGTTGTGTCCCCCCCCTTTAGAAACTAAAACAGTTCCCACTCCACATTTTAACTCCTTCCAGTAAAGTCAGCCAGAGTTGAGTTTCTGCATCGTTAGGTCAGCAAAATAAGAACTGTGAAAATAATGATTAAAATACTAGATGCACTATATGGACAAAAGACCTGAGTCAGCTACATGTTACACATGGAAACGCATGCTGTGAAGCTCCCGGCGCACAGTTTTTGTGCTGATGTTAATGTCTATGCCATATCCCTCATCGCTCGGTGACCCCACTCTGTAACTTTATGTGGTCGGGAACTTCGTGGATAAGTTGCCATGGTTACTCCTGTTTAGTAATAGTACTTACAGTTGACAGTGGGATATTAAAGAGGGAAATACTTCAATGGTGGCACCCTGTTACAGCACCTCACTCAAATTCAGTGAGCTCTTTGCACCCGCCCATTCTTTCACAGATGTTGTAAAGGCAGACTGTCTGGCTAGATGAATGATTTTTGTGGCAACGGGTCTGAAAACAGTTGAATTCAAACATTAGGAGGTGTGTCTCAATACTTTTGTCCATATAATGTATATTAGGACTCAGTCAATGAGGCAGTGGTTCTTTTCCCCACTACATGGCAACCTCAAAACTATTTGCTAAATGTATGAACTCGTAGTGTTGAAATAGTAGGTTTTTCTAACTTTAGTATGGAAGTGTGGTACGGCATTTTTAAATTTGCGAAATTTGTACAATATTTGGAACGAAACCTTCAACTTTTTAATGTAAATTGTAGCTGGGCTCGAGTATCTGCTGTTGGAAGAGACCTCTAATTGAGTCAAAATGCTCTTTGCCTTGTAGTATTGTTAGTCAAATTATTGCAATGATGCGATTTCCTGAAATTAAGCGTAGTCTTGTCATGCCTCTTCAACTTGTGCGCTCAGAGGGAGATCACTGAAACTGAGCATTAGAGGTATTAAAAATCACTGCCAGAAACTAAAATGTGAAGAAATTGTGAGACTATCCAGAGATATGTAGGTTTTTGGTGGATGCTGATAGCCTGAAAACACCCTACATTAACAACAAAGTGATCCTTGTTTTGAAGTTATTGCATTGTCAACACAGTCTCATATCACCTAACAAAAACTGATTTCACCCCATTTACATGTTCTCCTGCCGTCTCTCTGAACAAGCTGGTTGTTCTGTGTGTGTAAGTCCTGAAAGTGTTGCTGTGTATTTCTTTTTCTTTTTCTTTTTTTTTAATACCTGTACCTCTGTACCTGTGTCAATGTGTTTGTGACGATGGTTCTTCTGTCCTTGACTAGTCGTGGTTAGAGATTAGGAGCTGTTCGGTCCATCAGTAATCTGTCAGTGGTCAGCAGTGTCTTTCTCTCTCTGCCATCCTTCTGGTGATGAGAGAGTCTTCTTCTTCACCAAGCCTCCACAAGCTCACCTTTCTGAGAGCATGCCATTACCCCCTCACATGTTTTAATTTAATTTAATTTTGCCACCTGTCTTCATGAAAATGTGAGTTACCTGTGAAAGCAGTAGATTTCTACCCGACCGAGGTTCTGCTCAGAACAGAGCACCCTGAGCTTGTGGACTTGTGAAGAGTATTTTGCACATACCATCATTTCTTCAGCAGCAGTCTTCAGCTTTTTTGCCTTTTGCCTATAACAATACTATAAGAAACAATGATGCTTGTACATATCAGAATAGTACTTGTTATATTGTATTCTTTATTTTTTTGCTTTTGTTTTTTTTAATTTGACATGTTTTGTAGTACCGCTTTTTTCATGATTACGTTTGTCAATCAAACAGATGTGGGATGAGAAGTGGAAGTGTTTCATTGTTTCATTGTTTTTTTTAAATAAAGATATTCTTGATTTGTAGCCCTGTCTCCTCTTACTGGACTACAGATGTGTGCTTGTACTACAGCTCCATACAGCTTATTTCTGAAGTGGAACAAACTGATGCAGACACTGTAGCCTGTCTGGGTAAATATCACTTAATATGTGCTGCTCAATGACGTAAAATTGCAGAAATAATGGGAACTTTACTAATTATAGTCTTTGTTGGAGAGTAAAATCAGATTTCTGATGAATACATAAAGTGTAAAAAGTATAAATTAAGCTTAGCACATGATACTTATGAAACAAGGCAGCGGGTCCTGTGGATGGAGGATGCTGGTGACATCATCGGACAAAGAGCTTTAGCAAACCAAGAGAATTATATCCAAACTTCTGTTTTGTAAATAGTCTACGAGTTTTAAAAATTCATTATTCATATCAAGTGTTTGTATTGTTGTTGCTTTTATTTTTTAAAACAATATTTTATCGTAACTAATCATCTATATAAAGATGTCGCCGAGTGAACGTTTTACAATAAATAATAATAATAAACTTTATAAAGCACACTTAAAAACCAAGGGTATGCCAAGGTGCTTAACATGTAAGATAGAGAATAGGAGCAATTACGTTTTCCTATTTTACCTTAATGTTACTAAACAATACCATGCAAATAGCATAATAATTTACACCATGTCAATTTAGGTTATTATATTAAATAGAGTCTTGAGGGAAACTGAAAAATTCAGACGCTCGGATGTTGCGAGAGCGACAACTCGACTATACGCATGCGCAAGATGTATTCCCCGCCTTGACTGAAAAATGTCGAACGTGAATCATCTTAGTGCTTTTTCAATCTTTGGTTGGGGTCTCTGGGAACTCAGCCATTTCGTTTTCTCTGTCAAATTTTGAAGCACATCCACAAAATAATCAGTTTTATGCCGAATAAAGGTTCAGTCGTTTATTCTGTGAACACCGAGGTTAAAGTTAAAAACACAGCTAAATATTAGCTGTGTCCACCCCGTCATCTACTGTCAAGTGACAGCTGGGTAAGTTAAAGTGAAGAAAAACGTAAACAGCAGCTAGCCAAGGTGGCTTTTAGCTCAGTTAAACTTGTTGCCGTAATCGCATTAAAGTAAACTCAGTAGCGTGCGCGAGCTATTTCGGTTTATCTACAAATAACTGCAGGCGTGTTAATTCAACAAAGCAGGTGTGCTAGCGGCAGCTCTCGTCACCCAGCAGTCTTCAAAGTAAAGCTAATTTTAATTTAACGGCTGCTTTGCGAAGTGAATTTTAGAAAAACAAGCGGACGTGTTTTCGTGTATTAGTACAAGTTGCTCAGCGTTGAGAGAGCACTCTCCGTTTCGTCCTTGGATGCCGTTATCTTCCCATTGCCACTTGTCTAACTGTAAATGGAGTTTTATTTTGAAAAACCGGCACCGGACGCTTGTTCGTTTTGGTAAACTTGACGCGGGTCTGTCCGGAGCATCACAACATTGTGCTGCCGCTTTGTTCGAGGCTCTGTAATTGCTGCGTTTATCTTCGATGAAGGTAAAACTGAGGATAAATAATAATAATACTTGCACTACGGTGCACTTAAACGGTCAGAATAGATTGTAGTTTATGTTGCATGAGGGCAGTTTGTCGGTATATTTGTAGCAGTGGGACGGCCAGGTCGATAAATCTGTCGCTAGAAATGAAGCATCGCTCTTTACGTGGTGTTTGTTGCGGGATTATGTGTGCATATTGTAAATAATGCAGCCCTGCGTGTGCTGATGATGATAATGATATAATAATGATACGCATCTCTGTGTTGTGTAACACCTTGGAGGATCGGGCCTGCACTGTTTACAAACAGGCTGCATGTCGGGACCAGACACATCAACACGTTTTCAGCGATGGACAGGCATTTATTTGGCCTTATGTTCATCGTCTGTTGTAGCTTTATGCTTTTTGAGCAGTGCTCTCTGCTGTCGGTCACCTTCACTGATCTGCTGACTTCCTCCCCGGCATTAGGCCTCGGCCATCCACCGGCTCCTGCCTTTATTCATGGCTCTGAAGGGTTTAATTCAAACGTGAGGGGTGTGCGATCGCGATCATTTCCTGCTGCCGCTCGTTTGTCCGCCCGCACAGTTAGCTCTGTTCTTCTGCATTTGTGAAGCGGTGGACTTGAAAGGAAGCGTGAATATTGGTGCATTGCAGTCAAGTGTATGAGGCAAGATGGGAGGGGGTGGGAGAGGAGGATGGGTGAGAGAGGAAGGGAGGGAGCAGGAGAGGAGAACAGAACAGGTGCGCCTCCTCCATCAAAGCTGGGAGAGAGAGAAAGTCACGATGTTGCACATTTGGCTCCTCTGACGACCTCTTTCTCCTCCTGCTGCGGCTGCAACCCTTTCACTTACATCTGGTCAATATGGAGACAGTGCGCATGCTCAAGGCGGAAAGTCGCCGTTTACTGTGCCAGAAGTGGCCCACGGTTTGGATATTGGACTTTGTAAATGTTATCTAAATATTAATACGCAGCATGAATGTTTCTCTTTTCCTGGCTGGAAGGATTCACAGTGCACACGTGTATCTGCCAGGCTCATCATGGACATGACTAATCATGACTAATGATTTAAAGACCATATAGCACTACATTTACTGTGAGTACTCCCAGAAGATCAGGAAGTCAATTTAAAGATCTGCCTTTAGGTTGTGAGAGATCAGTTAAAGTTGTAAATGTATGATTGAGAATTACAGGAAAGAAGTTTGATATTCTGAGATTTAAAAAAAAAAGGTAAAAATACATAAATGTATTAGGAAAAAACATAAAAATTACTGTAAAAATACACTTTTCTAAAGGTTAGAGCTGTGAATATGTGAAGAAAAAGAAAAGATGGATGTTCTAAGAGTAAATTGGTTAGTTTATTATCTGGCATACATACAAAGAAAAAATATGCTCCAATGTTTTTTTGTATTAAAGATGTAAATTTATGAAGGGCAGAAAAATTCCAACTTAAATAACAGAATTTTTCTGAGGTTAAAGTAGCAAAGTTACACTAAAAAGTAATCTTTTTTTAGAGATAAAGATGTAATTGGAGAAGGAAACTCAAGTTTAAAGTCTAATATTCTCTGAGGCTATAATTTGATCCATTTGCTGGCTTTTTAAGAGTCTTTTACTTATTTGTATACAATGTATGAATCCAATTTCTAACCTACGACTGCTCAGTTATGCTGCTACAGATGTTGGGACATTTGTCTTAGTTTAAAATAACATTTCATCCAGATGTCCGTCTGGCTCTAAATCCGACGCCGCTGTGATAATCGTTGCCCCGCCCTCACAAGGTTAGCTTTGTTCACTGATCACTTCTCCTGTTAATTGGATTTGCTGGTCTGTGTTTGTTTCAGGCTAAATTTACTTTAATTATCCGTCCAGTATACAATCTCACAGACAACCTTTCTCTTTCTGTCTGATGTCGGGAAGCTTTTATACAGCGTGCCTTCTGTTCATAACAAGACACGCTTGTGCTGCGTGGTTTTTGTTTTTCATCCATCTCTTTTAACTCCATCATTTACAGGATGATGCCAAACAGGAAATGAATCTCAGGAACAGTCCCTTCATTCGCGTTGTCAGTGTTTCTCATTTTGTTCTCCTCATTACTTTTGTTTGCGCCACATCATGTCCTTCAGTGTTTCCGGTGTGGTATTTCTCATTCATGAGCAGGTGGATAGAGGAACTGTCGGCAGCGCTGGGTTTGAGTCATAATATTACTCCACTATTTGTCTCATCTTTTGTGTCATTATGTCCTCACGCCGCAAATTAATCATCGCTCGTTTCTGTTTCTTTGCCACCTTCTGTGGCAGGATGTGGTTACACTGAACACCTAATGTTTTGAGGGTTTCAAGCAGGGCAGAATGTGAATCAGAAATGTAAGTAAATGTAGGTTTTGCTTCCCTTTTCTCACAGTGTGTGTGAAACCTGGCAATGTCCACCATGGTGTATCCACGTGAAGAAGCCCTGGAGCGACTGAGCCAGGATGAGATCGTCCTTAACACTAAGACCGTCATGCAGGGTCTGGAGACGCTACGTGGCGAGCACGCCCAGCTCCTAAACTCTCTGCTGGACTGCACCCAGCCACCTGTTGCACAAGAGAAGTCGGGACTGCTGCGCAAGAGTCTGGAAGCCATTGAGCTGGGTCTGGGAGAGGCACAGGTGAGAGACAGACACTTAGGTTTTTGACGTTTACACTGAATTGTACACTGAAGTTCACACTCTATTGTGAACCTAATACAATAGGATGCTTTTATAAGGGTTTTTTTTTTTTTTACAAAGGCAATAAACAGGACATCTTGGATCGTCACTAGGCGGCCTGATGGCTTTGTGATATATCATGCATGAAAGAAGCTTTGTTGATATAAATGAAGTCTTTTGAAACAAAAATTATACGATCCTTGTAAGGTGTGATTGGTGCATACATGCTGAATGCAGGTCGTTCTAACCTGTTGCTAGGCAGCATCTTAATATGTGATATAGATAAGAACCTCCTAATGTGTATCTGTGGACCAAGGTGTTTGTTCACCTCTTGATCATGTGGCAGAGTTGGTGCACAAAGAAACAAACAAACAGATATTTTTGTGATTTTTACAATTTCCTTTTACACCAGGTGATCATCGCCCTGTCCAGCCACCTGAGCGCCGTGGAGTCGGAGAAGCAGAAGCTGCGCGCTCAGGTGCGCCGCCTCTGCCAGGAGAACCAGTGGCTGCGGGACGAGTTGGCTGGAACGCAGCACAAGCTGCAGCGCAGCGAGCAGAGCGTCGCCCAGCTGGAGGAGGAGAAGAAGCACCTGGAGTTCATGAACCAGATCAAGAAGTTCGACGACGACGTGTCGCCCTCCGAGGAGAAGAACCAGAGCTCGGGCGGCAGCACAGGCGGAGACGCTTCAAAGGATAACCTGGATGACTTATTCCCTAATGATGATGACCAGGGACCAGGTATGACATCAGCAGAGAGGCCTTAATGGGATGACTCATTTTAAGATGAGTACATTGGGATTTTACTGATGAATTTGTGCTCAAGCCAGTCAAAGCCTCACATAAAGCTGAAATCTATCATTTAATACAAGAATGATTCTGAGAGGCACACATGTTATGTAGGGATTGTTTGTTTTTGGCTCCCATGTGACCAAGACAGTTTGAATGAATTATGATATAACGATTTGATGAGGTTAATCATCGGTTCACAGTACAGGCTGTCCACGGCCCAGTTTAACAGAGAGAGTGCCGAATGTGGTACACCACAGGAAGAGATAACTGGTAGCTCACTGGGTGTTCAGTCACTGTGCAGCGTTCACCTATGCACATGTAATGATGACCGACCACAAGCCGCCTTGTCTGATCTACTCATGCTGCAGCTACTTCAAGGAAACATCTGGCATGCATACACATGTGAGTTAAGATTGGGCAGACATTTTATTTTAGTTTTACAGTTTTTAATCATTGCTTTATTTTTTATCTTAATAATATAGCACCTGTAGCCCTGAAGTCTGAACTGCAAGTCATTTAAATAGTTCAAACTTCTGTGCTATAGGTTTTTTAGCAGCTCTTCAACACAGCACATACAAAGATAAATCAGTTGTGTCAGTGTATGCAGCGTCTTTAGCTTTCCTGCAAATTAACCACACGCTACGTGCTGAACCTTCATTCGCTCTTACAGTGAAATATACATTCAGCCATAGTCTGAATGGCTAGTTAGCGTTCAGCAGCAGCAAGAGCATAACAAGCAGGAGAGAGGGTAGAGAGTACGACACATAGCTTTTAAAAGGCTTTATCTACTTTTTGGAGAACATGACTATCATCAAATTATATAAAGGAAAAGAAAATCTTGTTACAGAAGCTTCCTCCATTTCCTGCTGGAGTGCTGATCACTACAGCAGATCTGACTTCATGTTTTTTATCCACCATATGTTCTGCTTGGATCTGACAGTAACTTAGTTACTATTTTTGAAAACTGATGGAGTACTGAACAAATAATTCATTTGAGAACTTCATGTAACGCTTTAAAAACTTCTAGTAGGTAGTTTTGCTTATTCTCGACCATGCTGTGCTTCGTGTCACAGCCCAGCCCAGTGGAGAGGTGGCAGCCCAGCAGGGAGGCTATGAGATCCCGGCGCGCCTCAGGACGCTGCACAACCTGGTGATCCAGTACGCCTCTCAGGGGAGGTACGAGGTGGCTGTGCCGCTGTGCAAGCAAGCCCTGGAGGACCTGGAGAAGACATCTGGGCATGACCATCCAGACGTCGCCACTATGCTCAACATCCTGGCTCTGGTGTACAGGTGGGGGCTTGAGAGTGTGGATGCTTTTCATAAACTATTCATTGTTGTAAAATAAAGCCTCTGAACACAGCGCCATGGGTCTGTGCTTTGTGTTTTGTGCTCCAGGGACCAGAACAAATACAAAGAAGCCGCTCATCTTCTGAATGACGCTTTAGCCATCAGGGAGAAGACACTGGGGAAGGACCACCCAGCTGTGGCTGCAACCCTCAACAATCTCGCTGTATTATATGGCAAGAGGGGCAAATACAAGGAGGCTGAGCCTCTCTGCAAGAGAGCACTGGAGATCAGAGAGAAGGTACAATTGCAGTTTTGTTCATATTTGTGTTTTAGCAACTGAATCACCTTTTGATATAAAGGGTACATAAGCAGACAAGTTACCCAGACAGTCTCCATGTGGTCACGTGATTGTAGTTTGTTTTGCAAATGTGTGGTTGTCTCACTGTTGTAACCAGGTGCTGGGGAAGTACCATCCAGACGTGGCTAAGCAGCTGAACAACCTGGCCCTACTGTGTCAGAACCAGGGCAAGTACGACGAGGTGGAGTACTACTACGGACGAGCCCTGGAGATCTACGAATCCAAGCTCGGAGCTGATGACCCCAATGTGGCCAAAACCAAAAATAACCTGGTGGGAACTTAATTTGCACTACAGACTGTAAAGATAGATGTAGCGTCAGGGTGTAAAATGGCCAGCAGGGGGCGACTCCTCTGGTTGTAAAAATGTGTCTGGTTCTGTAAAGGTCTTTGGGAAAACTCCCCTGCTGTTCACGTGATTTAAGACGGTAGTAAACGCTGCCCTGATGAGCTTCTGGTCTCAGTCACGGGATTAAAGTCTGAACATCGTGTCGCATTCAGTAATTTTTTTATATTTTCCCTTCAGAGCCAAAAAGGAGGATAAAGAAAATATTGATTTATGTTTGATTGACAAGCTGCTGTCTTATGAGCGTCCTGTGTCAGTCAAAAGGACAACAGCTAAGCGTTCACCTTGGGGCTTCTCACTGGGACCAGTTAAAATCTAATGTTGGCTATGCCCATCTTTTATATACAGTCTATCATTTGAACACCCTTCTGCCTCTTCACTGTTTCACTACCTTTATAGTTTTTTTTCCCCTGTGACTATTTCACCTATTTCTAAGATATTTTATTGATCTGATCAGGATTGTTGGTGCTTCCTGTTTCTCTTTAGGCCACATGCTACCTGAAGCAGGGGAAATTTGCAGACGCTGAAGCTCTGTACAAAGAGATTTTGACCAGGGCGCACGAGAAGGAGTTTGGCTCTGTCAACAGTAAGTAGAGCCAACAGGCAAACAGCTGAGTCACACTGAAGTGACTGTATCAGATCCTGCTGGTCACAGAGTTACTCAAATTGCCAGGACTGGGCAGAGAGGAGCAGGCTGTGAGTCAGGCTCAATTTACATCAGAAGTCTTCCTGTTAGCCTTGTTTTTTTAGATTCAGGCTGTGGTTTGGTCACACCCTGACGGCCGCATCGCTCTGAGTTCTCAGCAAGTCAGAGGATTACACTGAAGCTCGCAAAGCAGCTTAATGCTGATGGTTTCCTCCCGCCTATCCAGCTAAGTCTATCAAACCCTTATGTGCTCACATGCTCAGCACGAGAGCGGGCTTTAGCTGGGTTTGGTGAGTGACAGCTGCTTGTTTACATGAAATCAAATGTGTTTACATAGACAGAGAGGCATTACCTCAAACTAAAAATGGGTAATTTCAGGATTTTGGTCATTTTTCAGGACAATTAAAATACTTTTTAAACTCAAATCCAACTCCATGCTGTATTTCAGGACTCTAGACAGTTCCTCCTTAATCATAACTATTATTTCCCTTTTAACCCAACGTTTTTTTATTTGACTGCAACTGCTTTTGAAGGGCAGCCATGGAAAATGTGCCTGAAATGACCAAATTACAGACCATATTAGAGGATATCCAGCAGACTGAAGTGTCATTCATAGTTATTGGGTTATTTTTATGATTTTAACAGTGCAGAACAATAAAAAGCATCTTAAGTCCTCTTCAGTGTGGGTTTGGTGGCCCACACATGATGTTCTTGTATAAAAAAAGTAATTATGTGATATTTCTGCCTGTTGCAGATGATAATAAACCAATCTGGATGCACGCTGAGGAAAGAGAAGAGAGCAAGGTAGGCAGGCAACACATACAGTGGGTATAAGGACAAGGTTTTTTTGTTGTTTTAACTTGCTGCCTATCGGACCAGCATTTTGTACTTGTCTCCTCCTGCTTTCTGACTCGTTTAATATTAATCTGTGTCACTCTTTCTTTCAGGGCAAACGCAAGGACTCAGGCCCATATGTAGAGTATGGGAGCTGGTACAAGGCCTGCAAGGTGGACAGGTAAATCAGACATTTAGATCCACTGGAAACAGGTCAAAGTCTAAACTGTCTGATCATGTATGTGACCTAACTGTGAATGTCTACCAAGGGAGGCTACTCTGATCTGATGGCCTTTTTGTCTTTTTAAAAAGATGAAAAATGGTAACACAGAGGAACAGAACAGGGAAACTATCATCACCAAAAAGGAAGGGAAACAAAGCTCATTACAAATCTATGTTTGCCTCAAAAGACTAGAAGTTAAACCACTGACTTTATCAGTCTGTGGTTCGTCATTCTTCTAGTTTTATAGTAGAAACGGCACATTTCCATCCCTTTTGTTTGAGGAGCAGATACTTTGCAGACTGTGTAACAGTAAACTTCTCAAAGCAGCAGAGTGTTTGCTTTGTGGTTCAGTTTGGGAAAGGTCTAACGCTTGATTGTTTAACCCTGATTGATGGATTAGGTTACTTTTAAAAGATCTAAAGAAAAAAAAAGCTGGATTTCTTTCTTTCTCAACAGCCCAACAGTGAACACAACCCTCAAAAGCTTGGGAGCTTTGTACCGTCGCCAGGGCAAACTGGAGGCCGCAGAAACACTGGAGGAGTGCGCCAGCAAGTCACGCAAACAGGTGCAACAGGAACCCTCTCGACGACGGCCGTTTGGCCGTTTGAATTACCGCCTTTAGATTAGTCATCTGGGCTCTTTTCAGGGATTTTTCAGTTAAGCGAGCGGATTTGTTCAACAGGCATTCCAGCTACGATTTATTGGCTCATAAACTGTGTGCCAAAGTGATTTAAAGATCAGTCGTACTAATGTTTGCACATAGTAAAGAACACATGCTGCGTCTGCTGTTGTATAAAAGGGTTTTTTTTCAGGCCCTTGCATCACCCTTGTCTTTATTTTCCTCTCTCAGGGTATTGATGCCATTAACCAGAGTAAGGTGGTGGAGCTGCTGAAGGACGGAGGCTCTGGGAGCGACAGACGACACAGCAGGGAGGGAACGAACGGACCTGGTGGACAGAGAGGGGAGAACGAGGGCGACGACTCGGCTGAGTGGAACGGGGTAACATAAGTTTGGAAGCTAATAAAGTAGCAGTATGTGTTCACATTGACTGGATGTGACTACAGCGTAAACCACAGTGTGAATAATTTCATAAAGTACTGTGGAAATCCTTGTCTGTGAGTCTGTTCTAGCGTGCCTTAAAGGAGGTGTTTTTCTAAAGTTTTACTGTTGCACATCTCGCCCTCAGGATGGTAACGGGTCTCTGCGCCGCAGCGGCTCCTTCGGTAAGATTCGTGATGCTCTGAGAAGGAGCAGCGAAATGCTGGTGAAGAAGCTGCAGGGCAGCGGTCCTCAAGAACCCCGCAACCCAGGGTAAGACTACTGCAGCTGTGCAGTCAGGTTATAGTTATGGTTACTTCAGTTTTTCTTCTCGCCAGTCCAAATTACATTCGCACTTCAGTTCCCAAAGCTAAAAGTACATCTTCAAAAAATTCAGACCAATTATAACACTGTTCAAAACTGAAACATACGAAACTGAAACAAAGATGAACATCGTTGAACACACAGGACGTTGAAGCACAAGGATGATTCTCATAATGAATGTGCAAGCAGGAAATCTGCATCAACTGTGTGATGCTGTTGTGTCAACATGAAGAAGTAATGAGTCATGTTTCCAGCACGTTGTTGAATTGAGGCAGCTCTGAAAGAGAAACGGGGTCCAACCTGGTACTATAAAGGCGTACCTAATAAAGGGTCCAGTGGGTATATAGTTGAGTATAACATTTACAATTGAGCATGAAGGTTGCGTGACCTTGTAAATAAGATCCACGATGAAGCCTTAATTGCTCGGGAACCATGATGGGTGGTCTGCCTTGTCCATTCCTAAATATTACTCACATCACTCAGTTTTGTAAAAACACTTTCTGTCTTTAACTCATTACTGAAGTTTGTGGTTTGAGTTCACTGGTAATCGTGTGTTTCTGTACAGAATGAAGAGAGCCAGCTCCCTTAACTTCCTCAATAAGAGCACCGAGGAAACCACACAGGTACTTTATTCCTCACAGCTGCAATTTCACTCAGGAAATTCTATCTTTCGAATTAAATATCGAGTCCAGGTGATTGTCTGTTACCTGACAGAATATGCACAGCGTTTCCTAACCCAAATACTAACACGACCTGATCTGCCTGCAGGATGTCAACTCTGGACTCTCAGACAGCAGGGGGCTAAGCGCCAGCAACGTAGACCTATCCAGACGCAGCTCCCTGCTCGGCTAGACCGGAGACGGGAGGCAGAAGCGGCCCGAGGAGGAGAGGCTGTTTGCAGCTCGGTTTGGTCCAACTACACACTTAAAGCTCAACGCCAGATCAAACACTTTGCGCCTGCAGCATATTTTTTTAAAGAACACTGGGGAGGAGGGAAAGCATTAGCTCCACACTCGAGGTCGTCCTCTGAGACGCCGCTGCTTCGCTGTATAAAACGCTGCCATCGATCAGAAAAGAGAATATTTAGATACACATTTACGAGCATGCTGCTTACTAGTTCGTGGAACGTCTGCACCTGAACGCCTCGTGTTTTTTCTGGGGGGTTTTTGGGGGTTTTTCCACTCACAGCACCGTAGCAGAGCATCGTGCGTTATGACAGGTCGGTTCCTTCAGTCCAGATCTCTTATGTGCAGAAACTCAACCTTAGGTGGGCTAATTATAATCCAGGTCCAGTCCAGTTTCACCAGTAGCATGAAGTAGACACAGACACTAACCATCCACCTGAAGCATATTGCAGATGGTAAAAACGGTACTACCTGAAAGATAGAGCAGAGGTGTAACAAGAGGATACAAGCATCATTAGCACTAACCATTTCAACCTCACTTTATGCCTTTTTTATGTAAATACAGATTTAAATTATTTGGTATTTGATTCTGTGTGTATAGTGCACTGATTTATTTCTTTGTTTGTTTGTTTACACTTTATTTCTGGTAAAGAGGGTCTCATTTAGAAGTAAAACACTACCTGTATGAAGGGCGGAGACTGGAGATGAAGGAAAAGAATGGAGTGATGTGAAGGTGAAAGGTTAATGGGCATTGGTTGATTGTATCCGTGACACTAAATGTTGATAAATGTATTACCTCAACTGTTCATGTCCGATACCAAGTCGTCAAAGTTTCACTATAATCGTGTGCTTTAAATGTGACAGTACTGTATTTCTAGCAACAATCTTGCGATCTACTGAGCATACTTTGATGGGAAAGGTTATTCATTTCCACTGGATTGGGTTGTGACAGCGTTTGGGGGCAGAAACTGCAGTTTTTCATGAGTCAAAAGACAGAAAACGGGACAGAAAATTCATTTGAGGAAAGATTTTTTTTTTTTTTTTTTTTTTTTTTTTTTTTTGGGGGGTTCACATCCTCTAAAATGATGCCGTTGCGTTCCTAGTGACTTAATTTAAAGTCACGTTAAAAGAGCTTTTAGGGGTCGTGCGTAATCCAGGACATACTGTTTCATGTCCCATGTCCTATTTTGCACTGCAGGTTTAGGAAAAGATCATGTTTTATGTTAAAATTCTGCCTTTCATAGCATTTCTGTTGGGAAAAAAAGTCCTTTACAGGAGTCCATGTGCGATGAGTTGACTCTAAAACGGCAGTATTTGACTCCTCGGTGTCCCTGAAGCCTCAACAGGGAGTTTAATCAAAGTTTGTTTTGGTACCTTTTACCTGAGCTTCATGCGACTAAATAATAAAGAAAATTTGATGTTTAAAAATAATGTGTTTACAATCATTACAGCAGGATATTGAAGTGAAAGTGTCTTTTAAAGCTGTGGGTAACCCTCTTAATTATTTGATCAGAGCTGATGCAGCCCATCAGCTGATGTGTTTACTGTCATTCCTCTTGTGAGTTTGTTGTAGTTTTTTCTGTATTTACTGTTGTTGAATGTGCATCATTTTGTGCAAATCAGTCCTTATTGTTACATTTCTTTATTTCTTTTTTTTTTCTCCTGGGTGGATCAGTCATCAGTCGTAATCAAACCCTCGCAGGGAGCTGGCTGATGGTGGTCCGTCCTCGCTGACTTTTTTTGTTGTTCTGAAGCGATTTTTTTGTTTTGGCTCTGAGCTTTTATGTCGACGGTACAAACAGCTGGTTATTTGAATGTTGATTTTTAATGTTGATTGTGCGGGGTCTGGTGGATTGTTGTTGTTTGCAAGCCAGGACGCTACTATCAGGAGAACTATCCGCCGAATGTACTTCTTATCATGTTAAAGCAAAATTAGGGTCAGCAAGTGATGTTACACCCTCAAGTTTTTCCTTGACTTGACTTCATGACGAGAAAGTAAACGAAAAGGTGAATGTGAGTTCTAAAAAGGTGAAGGCTGGTTCGTGTGAGGCTGTTTTGCCATCGCCACGCAGCTACGGAAACCGAAGGCACGCTTTTTTTCTTTTTAATTTTTAATTAGCCTTCGATCTCTGAGTGGCGCTAAGTTTATCCTGTCTGCTTCAGAACGTGCGTGATGGTGCAGGTTTAATGAACGGAGGAAAGGAGGAGTACCGAAAGTGCAGGACGGAGTTAAAAAGAAGTGAGTGGAAGAGCTTTGGAAAGACGCTGGAAAAACATAAAGTGCTTTAAGTGTTGTTCACAGCAAATAATGTACAGAGTTATACATGTATGACCTTTATATACGCGTTTACTGTTTGTCACTTATTCACTCATAAGAATGATGGAAGATTCCTATAACCATACACACAATCTCAACACTGTCTAACTGTATGTGTGTGTTTATGTGTATATACATATATATTTAAAAATCAAATGGTGAAACACTAGTTTGTAGCTGAAGATCCAGTAAAGATCAGTGCTTCTTTCCAGTACACACCATCATATCAATACTTACCAGTACTGTAAGGTATTAATCATTCACTTCTACACCCTGGGTCGGTGCAGTGTAATAACTGGGATTTCAGGAGATGCAGACTCCTTAAACATGTCACCGCTAATGCACTATTTTCTCATGTGGGAGAACAAAACTGCTACGGCTGTAAATATTAATTTGTGATCAATGCAGCAGCAACAATTTGATCCAAAGCTTAAAAGAGAAATCTTGATTTCTGTGTGCTGTCTGTCCAAATGTGTATGGAGATCAGTGCATGTACTCAGAGCCACTGATGGTGATGTACGTACGCAGGCCTTCTCTCTTTTTTTTTGTTATTTTTCTTTGTTTTTATTTTGTTGCTGATGATTTCATGCATCTTATTATGACGGGGCCAACCTAATGTGTATTTTAATCAAAGGTTCAATAAATGCAAATTCCACTTTTCAAACCAAATCCGCCTCCTGTGTGTTTTCCAAACTTTCTACAAAGGCGAACGTGCGCGCTGAATTGTTTTAACCATTTCAAAGTACGTGTGTGTTTAAGTTTTGACAGCCAGGGTGTGGGGTGTTAACCGTACGCTGTGCTTTTTGCAGCCTTCACAGAGGTGAGTGCTTCTCTTGTTACTTCCTGTTTCTCAGACAGCCGAGCCCCACAAAAAGGAAACCAGACCAACCAGCAGCTCATGATGAGCCTCGGCAGCACCATGATAGATTGATCAGCTGTTGTGCTGTTGAGACGCAGTCCTTCGATCGTCGAAGACAAAGACCAGACCAAGATTAGACCGTAAGGTTGGTGCTTTTTAGTTTGTTCTTGATCTGATTTAAAAATAACTCTTTGTTTATCCTGATCAAAGTATTGTGTAGTAAGTTATGTCCTATTATATCAAAGCTTTTACAACAGAAGTCTTTTTAGTCGAAGAGAGCATTCGCTGCTTGAAATATCCTTCTATTTCGGGCGATGGTGAGATAAAGATCTCTTATTGAGAAATTGGGGTGTTCAGTTTTAGACACCTGAACGTTAAACAGGAACTATTTCAAACAAGAGCTATAAGGTTAAGATGGAGTAGATTTCCAGGGGCCTGCGTAGTGCTTTGTTTTGGAGTTTCACGTTGAACCTCTTCAGCTTTCTCTCAGGTCACACCTTCAACCCCACATTAACTTGATCCACTTTTCCTCCTGCAGGCTCTCTCTCCATGTCTACACTGACTCCCTCGAGTCCCAGTAGTCTCACAGCACCGGTTCTGGTCCAGTTCCAGCTGGGTCTGTTCAGGGAGGTGGTTCGAGTCCCTGCGGGCAACCTGAGCTACCGTCATGCCCGGAGGTTGGCTGCTGAGGTCATAGAGCGCAAGGTAACCGCACGGGGTGGCGTTGTTTCCCGGCTCGAAAGCACTAAGACACGAGGAGGTGGGGCGGTATTATACATCTGATCGTCTGTGAAGGTTCTCAGTCATCCAGGTCATCGTAGCCAATCAGCCAGAGTTTCGGATGAAACTCTGGCTGATTGGGACCCACACCCAGTTTCACACCTTGGCTCAGGCGATTAGAGGATCATCAGGGGGTCCTTTTGTCCCTCTGTGGGGGGAAACTCCCACTAGGTTTATATCTGGGACTCTCCACCATTTGACCTTAGAACTGAAGAAGCTTCTCGGATGAGAGGTGAAACGTCTTCAAGCAACTTAAAGAAGTCCAGACGCTTTTCTTTGCAAGCTCCTTTGACTATACATCTGATCATGAAGAGTTCATCATCAGTCACGAGCGTTAAAGAGGCCATGCACCAGTTTTAAAATGGATGTTTATCTATGTTTTATTCTTACAGACACACACACACACTCACAGTAGTGTGTTGTCAGATGAGCCGATATCAAAGAGAGGGGTCTTCTCAACCACACAACTGTAACAGCGAGCAAACATGTGCCACCTCCCAGAAATTCAAACGTGTTTATGAGGGGCAGCCAATGAGAAGACAGTTTGCTTAAACAGAAAGTCGGGAGAGGTGCTAAGGATGAAGTGAGGGCCATTATATGCAAAGCTACTGTAACACAGAGTCCAACAATATTAAATATATGGAGCTGGACAATAATAACTTCATAGAGTTGTACAAAAACAAAAAGCGAAAGTGCATAACAACCTGCAGATGTGCGAATCTGAAAGCCGTCACTATTTAGGAGGCACGAGAGATGCTCATGAAAGAGCCTTTTGAAATGCATTGTGGGTATTCTGTTGCGGCATTTTTTGGTAGTTGGACCAATTCTAGAGAAGTGTTATCGTCTTCAGCTGCAGTTGGGGTTTAAAGCACTTTAAAGAGAGCAGCTTTTTCTGAGTCGACCTCATTTTTAGCTGGTAGCCGTGGAGATTACGTCTAGGTTTGTTCTGTTTCCTTTTTTTCTTTTGTTTTGGAGTTTTTGTTTTTTTTTAACTGCCATTCGATACTGGTCAAAACTGACTGTCATGTGGTTTGCTCAGATGCCACAGCTGTAGGAACAAACTGCGTGCAAAGAGTCAGAAGCGAGAAGGTGATGAAAAAAGATATTAATTAGAATGAAGTGCTGAGCTGTCACAACGCACCCTGACCCATAACACAGTCCCACTTGGAAAATATTGTGATGATGTTTCAAATCTCTCAGGCCTCTCAGAACTGTCAGGAAGTGGACTATGAAAGGTCAACTTATTTATGAAGGAAGGTAATGTAGGTTTGTGCATGGAGTGTGGTTTTTGTCTGCAGAGTTTGGTGGTTTTGTGCTGTTGTGTATGCAGCACTCTGTATGGTGGTGTAATTTCACCAACATTTAGTATTGTGAAGTGGGTGTCACCCAACCACCTTCAGATTTTTGAGGGTGTTTGTGAATACAATTTGTTCCGGAAAACTAAATGACAAGTTTTAAAAAATAGAAGATATAAACTCGCCATTTAACAGATTTTCTCCACCCACCAGAGATGTATTTAGAATTAACGGGTACTCTATACTTGTTTATACAGTAAAATCTATACCCAAGTGCCAGCGCACAGACGGTGGAGTAAAACTGTAGTTGAGGTTAAATAAAGAAAGTTGTGAATTGCAGGTGTTGCAGGGGCTTCATCTCACTGTCACTGGGCTGGTCTTTGCACTTCCTCGGTTACAGGGACTGTGGTCGACACGAGCGCACAAAACTTTCCAACCACAGCTTCTCCCCTCTGACTGAGACGCGCACAAACACGCACCTTTACAGTTTTCGTCTTGAGTTTCCAGGCAGTAGGTCAGCTCATCGTGTGTGTGTGTGTGTGTGTCACTTGTGCACGTTTTACATTCATTATAGTCACTGTGTCAATGATGGGTGAACACCCGCATCTCCAACACTGAAACCTAGCAGGTATTTGCTTTACCTTTAGGGTCACATAAAGCACAATTCCACTTATGCACTTTGAGGCAGGGGGGAAGTAATGGACACATTAGGTTTGTTCTATTGGTGTAAATGTTCGCCTTAATAACGCAATGCTTTGCATCACCTGAATGAGTACTGCTGTTAGGAATGGACATGGTCGGCACCAACGCTCAAGCAGGCTGTGGAGTTTGATGCTCAGCTGTTCTATCCCCAACACCATCACGCCACCTTCAGCAGCTAGAGCCATCGATGAATTCAGACCCTACCATCAAAATGTTCCAATCGAGACTCGTCAGACCAGACAACATTTTTCTGATCTTCTGTTGTCCAGTTTTAGTGAGGCCTGTGCGAACTGTCACGTCGGTTTCCTGTTCTTAGCTAGGAGTGGCTTCCTGTGCGGTGTTCTTCTGCTGTAGCCCATCTGATTCAAGGTTTGATGTGTACGCTCTTCTGCATACGTTGGTTGTAACGAGTGTTTATTTGCCTTCTTGTCAATATGAAACAGTTCGGCCCAGAGAACTGGTTAGACATGGTTGTGTGGAAAAATCCCAGCTGATCAGCAGTTTCTGAAATACTCAGACTAACCTGTCTGAAACCAACAGCCATGCCACGTTAAAGTTACTTAAATCACGTTTTTTCCTCATTTGTGGCTCAATTTTAACTTCACCCGGTCGTCTTGACCGCCACGTGCTGAAATTCACTGAGCTGCAGTATGATTGGCTGATTAGATAGAGCAGTTGAACATGTTTAAATAATGAATTGACCTGCAGTGTCACATCTTTGAATCTGCTGTTCTTATCATCCCTAAATGATGATTCAGATAGAAAAGCAAAGCTTGAGCTACTTCGCAGCCTTCCTATCTCTCTTCCTCAGTCGTACTTTGGCGACAGATGCACACAGATTATTTATTTCTATAACGCTGAACGTGGTGGAGTCACTCTCTACCTGTGGTGCATCACTCAGGTTTCCCTTCAGAGCTGTCTTCAGTCTGCATGCTCATCTTAATGTGGTTTTGTTCTTTACCGCCGTGCAGACGTGAAAATGGAAAATCACGACTGACAGGCTGCAGGTGGCTTTCTTTGCTGTGTCCAGTTTCCCAAACCACACTTGTTCTGATTTCAAATATTTAAATTACTCCATTTGTGGAAAAACTTACTCTTTTTTCCCCCATATTGCTTAATAACTTGTTTCATTTACTCAGAAAGCAAATCGTCACATTACCGGAGCCCTTCTGGGGGTTTAAATTGATCTTGTTGCTTCAATAGTGACTCAACCTGAGACTGCGGTTTTTGTTCCTTCGCGTGTTTAGGCTCCAGACTGCAGTGTGGTGGGTGTCGGGGAGAAGATTCTGCTGTTCAGACATCAAGCCGCCTCCGAGCAGTTGCTGCAGCGGCTGACCGACTCCGACGAGCTGCAGGATGGCGACCTCATTGAGGTCATCGTTTCAGGTTAGTGTTTGAGGTTTACAGAGGCAGGTGGACACTTGGTGAGATTTGGTGGTACTACGTGTACCTCATTTGTTTGGGTGACATATAGTTTATTCATGCATGTAAAATGCTGTTTCTGTCCAGGGGTTTGGAGAGAAGCTCTTGAATGGTAAATGGCCTGTATTTGTATAGCGCTTTACTAGTCCCTAAGGACCCCAAAGCGCTTTACACTACATTCAGTCATCCACCCATTCACACACTGGTGATGGCAAGCTACATTGTAGCCACAGCCACTCTGCGGTGCACTGACAGAGGCGAGGCTGCCGAACACTGGCGCCACCGGGCCCTCTGACCACCACCAGTAGGTGGTTTTAAATGGTCAGTTTTAAATGAGTCCAACTCTCCTACTGTTCCAAACCTATTTTCACGGGGGGCAGTGGACGGGCGGACGAAGTTAAAACTGCTTGTTTCAGACGAGTCGAGCGCCTGCACCAAGGACCAGTATAAGACAAATGAGGATTATTTATAGCTGTGAATCATGCAAAGCTACTATAGCGGAGTCTTAGCAGTAAATGCATGGAGTGTGGATGTCTGTTGGTGTAACGAGTCCTCTCTGTGATTCAGGATCAGCCTCCGTGACACAGGTGACGATGCGTCCACACTCCTTGGCGGTGCAGTCGTACCGGACCCCCACTTTCTGTCACCACTGTGGAGAGATGCTGTGGGGCCTCGTTCGGCAGGGTTTAAAATGTGACGGTAAAGGCGCTTTCACACTTCATCATGTGGTGGTATCGTCTCTTCACTGATACTTGAGTGTTGTTAAAGTTTTTTGTTTTTACTTTTATCTCTTTACAGGTTGTGGATTAGACTTTCATAAACGCTGTGCTTTGCAGTTGCCCAGTAACTGTAGCCGAGCACGGCGTCAGGTTAGCACCAGCTTTTCCCTGTTTCCACCCCGGCGACCTCGCACACACTCGCTGTCCAATCAGGCAGGCGGGAGTCTAGAAGAGGTGAGGAACTGCTGTGATTGTAAAGCAGATAAGTGTTTTTGCAACCCTGGATTTGTTTGTTTCTCCAACACAGCTGTAACCTTTACTGGTATAATCGAATCACATATTCACACAATAGATTTCTTTCAGTTATTCTAAGTTGATATCTTTCACTTTGCATCTTTCTCCAGATCAGCAAGTCCAAGCCCGCGTCCAGGCCTCCATCCTGGGCCGAGGCTCCGGTGTGGCTGGGAGTCGGGTACAGCGACTGGAGCAGGGCTCAGGTCCCTCACACCTTCCACATCCACAGCTACACCAAACCCACCGTCTGCCAGTACTGCCACCGGCTGCTCAAAGGCCTCTTCAGGCAGGGGCTGCAGTGCTCAGGTGAGAAGGAGGAGGAAAAACTAAGCACATCCCATGTTTCAGTAACTTGTTCAACCTCCTTTAGCAGCAATAACTTGAATTATTCATGTCCTGTGTGACTTTATCAGTTTCTCACATTTTTATGGGAGAAATTGCGTCTGACTTTTTTTGCAGCGTTGTTTCAGTTCACTGAGGTTTGCAGCGATTCGTTTATGCATAGATCTGTAGATTTGCTGCTGTGCTTGTGATCATTGTCCTGTTATATGATTCAACTTTGTCTAAGCTTTATCTGTCAGACAGACGGCATCATATTTGCCTCTACAATACTTCGGTATACTCTGGTGTTAATGGTCGACTCAGTGACTGCGACGTGTTTGGTTTCCTCTCAACGTGGTTTTGTGCATCTCGTCAGTGCAAAGGACGTTGTTCCAGAGGTCTGGTGGTTTGTTCAGATGGAACTTTCCAAACATCATCTGTGCTCCAATGTTCTAATTAGAGAGAAGAGGCTTTGTCTCCAAACAAGCCATACTCCGTCAGTCTTTTTCTAATTGTGCTGTCAGCCAGCTGTATCAGAAAGTAGATCGCATGCATCTACTGCAGTGAGACTCTCTTGCTGTGACGCCATGACAGGATGTAAATATTAATGGTTTACACCTCAGCTGAGCTCTTATTTTAGCCAGCTGCACGTTTCGTTTGGTAGAAGGAAATTAGCACAAGACAGCACAAGTGGTAAGAAAGGGTTGACGTCGCTGAAAAAACCCATAGCAAACCCAATCTACGTCAGGGTTGGTGAACTTAGTCCATTTAGTCAATGGGAAATGAGAATCACATCAGATTTCCTGTAAAATGTATTTCCCGCACAATTTGGCTCACAGGAAATTCTCTACAAGTGCACAGAAAGTTTATTAGTCTCTGCAAAGTTTAGTCCTGCATAATTTACACTTGTACAAGTGAGCTGCCACACAGCCGTCTCACCACAACCTGTTTAACAGCACGAGGCGTTTAACAAAAGCAAAACTCACTCTTGTATTTAAATGTAATACCTGTTTCTATTATTATAGCTGTTTGACAGGTCTGAAAAACAGGTTTGTGTAATATCGCTTAAATTAGAAACATCCTGTCTCAGAGTGAGGCTGAAAAACGAGTTCATACATTTATTGCTTCCAGGCTTAAAACTTTTTGATAAAGCATATAGTTAGAGCTGGATCACGTGACCCTGAATCTTCCCTTAGTTATGCTGCAGTAGGTGTTAGCTGCTGGGGGAGTCCCATAATGCACTTCACTCACTGTGTGTTTACACACCTCTCTGCATTTAATCATAAGTTATTATTAATCTCTGGCTCTCTTCCTCAGCGTCTTTGTCTGTCTTCCTTCCCTCACGCCCAGTTAGTTGCGGCACATGGCCGCCCCTCCCCGAGCCTGGTTCTGCTGGAGGTTTCTTCCTGTTAAACGGGAGTTTTTCCTTCCCACTGTCACCAAGTACTTACCTTGAGGAGGTTGTCTGATCGTTGGGGCTTTCTCTCTGTTATTGTGGGTCTTTACCTTACAATACAGAGCATCTTGAGTTGTTGTGATTTGGTGCTTATAAATAAAACTGAACTGAACGTGGCAACTCTGTAGTTTTGTAGGATACTTAATTTAAGAGGAGAAAATCTTTGATCTTGCAGTTTGCCTGTACCCTCCTACCAGGCTTCTGCTGTCAAACTGGCTGCACATGAGTGCAAAACTTTACAGCTGCGTCACCTCGAAGTCTGGCTCAAAGGAACATCCTGTGCCGTGGGTTATTTGTTCTTTTGTTAATTTTCAGTTTGCCTCTGCATCTTAGCAGAGGTCCCAATGTGGCCCGCTGGCCTGGATCTCGACACATGTGGTCTAAAGGTATAGATAGCACAACAGGTCAGGGGGATGTGTACCTTTGAATCTTATTGTCACCCACTCCTGTGAAAGAGTGGGTGACAGGCCTCCTTCTTTACAAACCTGATAATGTTATGCGTTCAGATCTTGTGGCCATTTTTGGTGCTCTGTTCCTGCAAAGCTTTGACTTTGATTAGTAATGCTTGACTTGGAGGCTCACGAGCACACAGCAAACACTTGTTTTGTCAAGGAGCTTGTGTATCCCACGTACTTACGTAAGCAGATCGGGTTGAATCTAATTTTACCTAAATGCCTGGATGTGTCTCAGACGTCTCGAATCTCAGACGACATTCATTTTCATCACGAAAAAAACTGACCGCAATATTCTGACTCATGAGTTTGTATCTTTCCAGACTCCAGCACTCTTCCTTTTTCTGTCAGCCTTTTTAAACCTCCCACGTCTCCTCCATGGTTTTTCCAGACTGCAGGTTTAACTGCCATCGGCGCTGTGAGCCTTTAGTCCCCAGAGACTGTCCCGGAGAGAGGAACGGCATGAACGGGGAAGGTGAGTGACGGTCCCTGGATGTCTGAGGTCTGGTTTTCATTTCATATTCTGGGCTTGTGGCTGTGTTAGACCATGGCTCTTTGAAAAGGGGCTTGACTCTGATGCTGTCAGCATGAGTCGAAGCTGATTCACCCTGTTTCCCAGGAACATTTGATAGATTCAGGCCTCACTCTAAATTAGCATCTCAGAAATGTCACATTCCTCCGAGTAGCGGTGATGATTAGCTGCATGATGAGTCAGGTAAACTGAGCCCGATGAGAAATGAGATGAAATGATTTCACCAGAGAATATGTAAAAAAGAGAAAACAAAGACAGGTAACTGATCAGCAGTATTTCAGGTGCATTTTAAATCATTTATTGAGAAAAATCAGACATTTTCTTTTGTTCGGTTCATCTTGAACTTATTTGTTTGCTATTTTTACCTCATTATTTGTTGGTATTTTATGGCCCTAATCGTGTAAATAATATAAATAGAATTAAATGTAGCTGTTCATTAGTTGCTGATGTCACATTTCCAGAGAGCCCAGCAGCTGATAACAGCTGCCAACCAGACTTGGAGGACAATGAGTCAGTGATCACCAGCACCACAGAGATCTGCGACAATGACATGTTCACCGATGATGACTCACAGGCAGAGACCGGGGAAGTCGAGCAGCTGCGAGAGCCGATGAGGTCAGAGGGGCACTAAGTTTTTCTGATGATCTAATCCCAGCTAAAAGCTGTCTGCTGGTGCAGACAGCGTCCGAACGATGTCACGCGTCTGAATCACACGTCGCCCAAATTCACGTATTATAAAACAGACGTTTATCGTCCCTGTCGTTTATATCTGGGTTTTCTCGGCTTTGTTTGTGGCGCACGCTGCCACCTAGAGGCGACTTCTGTTTAATTCACCATCTCCAAACGGACCTTTATTTTGTCCTCCCTCTCTTTTTCCGCCCGCCAGTCCTTGTTTCAGCAGCAACATCCCCCTGATGAGGCTCGTCCAGTCGGTGCATCACACTAAGAGGAGAGGCGGAGGAGTCCTGAGAGAGGGGTGGCTGGTCCACCACACCAACACAGACACATTGGTGAGGAACACACTCTTTCAGATCTGGAAACGTTCAAAAAAGCAAAATGTTTTGCTCAGGTTATGATATTTGTAAAGCAGAATCACATTTTCATCGGCTTTTAACTCAGTCGTGTCTTTACTCAGAGGAAACGCCATTACTGGATCTTGGACTGGAAGAGCATGACTCTGTACCAGAATGAAAACACCACGAAGTTCTACAAGGTATGATAGTTGCATGATATAAGACAGAAACAGACAAAGCAGCATCCTGTGTGCTGCACGCTCACTCCCACTCGTATCAAAGGCCATTAACATGTATGCAGAAATGTTCCTGCAGTGTGCCAGTGTTGTTCCTCCCACTGTGTCACTGTGTAAACAGTGCAAACATCCACCGAGGCAGCTCGCGCTCTGAGCAGTGTTTACTTTAAAGAGGACAGTATTGTATTTTGTGTATGTTCATTTTATCTCCTTCGTTTTAAACGTACTTTAAGAAGTTTGTAGTGCAGTGAAAATCAGACAATGATAGCCTGACAGATGTTACTTTGATTATAGAAACATTATGTAGGAGAAGGCCATGGATAATAGCTTTAAACCTCCTCTGCAGGAGATCTCTCTGTCCGAGGTGCTCGGGGTCCGAGGCCCCACCCAGCTCTCCGTGCCACCATCAGACGGCAGCGCTCACTCGTTCGAGCTGGTGACTGTGTCGCTGGTGTACTGCGTGATAGCCGGCGAGGAGGGGGCAGCCTGGGAGAGCGCCATCCGGCAGGCTATGATGCCGGTGGAGAGCAGCAGAGGACACAAAGATGAGATCCAGGGTGAGTCAGAAAACATCAGATATTAATATCAGATCTTACTCTGAATATGGTAACAGTGATGGATATGGACCCGCAACATTCAGTTAACAAGACTTCCTCTCTCTGATTACAGATCAATACCGATACAGACGCAGTGCGGTAAGATTTGAGCGAGTTTATCGTGCACACGTTAGAGGAGTGTTACAGAGTGTCGAAGTGTGTTTGTGTGTGTTTCAGGACATCAGCTCGGTGTATCAGATCTGTACAGACGAGGTGCTGGGGTCGGGACAGTTTGGCGTGGTGTACGGAGGTCAGCTGATTCTCATTATGTTGTTATGTCCAGAGAACTGAACACGTGGAGTACAAGAAAATCCTGTTTTCTATGACTGTGACTGTCTTTATGCAGTGATCTGAAAATACACAGTACAGAAGAAACAGTTTCAAAAGACACCAAAGAAATCAGAGACTTCAGAGGCTGAAATGTTGCTCAAAACAAACTTTTTCATCAAATGTCTTTCTGTTATTGCTAAGCTACAAATGCTCCTTTGCATCATTATCACGTCTCTTTTCTTTTTCTTCTTCAGGAACTCACAGGAAGTCGGGTCGAACAGTTGCCATCAAGGTCATCGACAAGACGCGTTTCCCCACCAAACAGGAGACGCAGCTGAGAAACGAAGTGGCCATCTTACAGGTTTTAATGCGGTTTTTATACACTTTACAAGAAATGACACAAAAAATGTAACAAGTTACTGAAAACACGTGAGGAACAAACCAGGAACAACCTGATGGTTAACCTTTAAAACGATAATCTGTGACATAATTGTCAGAAAATTCACATTTTTTTCAAAGTTTTTGCCAATTTATTTAGAATGAATTAAATATTAATTTGCATATATGAGTTTTAATTGGTATCATATTGGCCACATTTGGCATTTTAGTTTATTTTTTCAAAATGTATTGCTTAAAAATGTGTTGTGCTCTTTATTTTGGTTTTTGAGGGGAAAATAAAATCACACTGATGATGTAAATGCCTCAAAACCTCATGCATCAAAAACGATATATTAGGCATTAAGGGGTTAAAGAGCCATTCATCATTGCTTTAATAACTCCTGATCCATTACATCACTGTAGAAGAACTAGCTTGGATATATTAGTGACAGTTACTTAATCTGGTTTAAATCCTGATGGATTAACTACGGAAGAGGATTAGGGCCACTGGAAAAAAAATCTGAGATTAAACTCAGAATTCTGAATTCTGACTTTAATCTCAGATTTTTTGATCTGCTGGGATTTTCCCACACAACCATCACTAGTTTACAGGGAATGGCCTGAAAATGAGACAAATATCCAGAGTCTTCTGGTAAAAACAGGCTCCTGATGTCAGAGGAGAGTGGGCCGACTGCTTTGAGCTGAAAGGAAAGCAACAGTAACTCAAAGAGCCACTCGCCAGGTGCACTCCTGTCAGCTAAGAACAGGCCTGAGGCTAAATCTGCAGTAACCGTGTGATGCTGTCATGACAGTGTGGACCAAAATCTTGCTGTGGAGGAAAAAGGAGGTCCAACCTGCCTAATAAAGTGTCTGGTGAATGTTTATTGATGAACAGATGGTTGTGGACATGATTAGTAAATAATCATCAGTTATTAGTGAGTTATTAGCACAAGTACAAATAACTGTCACATTGTTCCCGATTCCTTCCTCACTGCTTCCTCATTAACTCAACACATTTGATTGAAGTGTTGCAGATTTTCGGTTGATTTTTAGTGTTATAGTCACGATCAGGTGATTTACTGACGTGCGTGTTTTCCAGAATCTGTCGCACCCCGGCGTGGTTCTGTTGGAGGGCATGTTCGAAACTGTCGAGCACGTGTTTGTTGTAATGGAGAAGCTGCACGGAGACATGCTGGAGATGATTCTGTCCAGCGAGAAAGGTCGACTCCCTGAACGCATCACTCGCTTCCTCGTCATGCAGGTACGAGATCCCGATCTGAGAAACACTCCAGGGGTGTCTAGAGGATGTCCTTGTTTTTCTTCTTCTTGTTTTAACAAAGATGCAGGGACCTTTAATGTTTCTGTTTATCCCAAAATTAAATGTGAAATTCTCAAACGTGTGCTTCAGATTCTGGAGGCTCTGCGGTACCTGCACTTGAAGCACATCGCTCACTGTGACCTGAAACCTGAGAACGTACTGCTGGCCACTTCAGACCCCTTACCTCTGGTGGGATTTTGCACTTTAGTTCCCGATACAGCACACGGCATCTTATTTAATCAGCTCTGCCTCTGTGCCGCAGGTGAAGCTGTGCGACTTCGGCTTCGCCCGGATCATAGGGGAGAAGTCTTTCCGGCGCTCCGTCGTGGGGACTCCGGCCTACCTGGCACCCGAGGTGATCAGCAGCAACGGCTACAACCGCTCTCTGGACATGTGGTCTGTCGGCGTCATCATGTACGTCAGCCTGAGCGGCACGTTTCCCTTTAATGAAGATGAGGACATCCGGCAGCAGATCACCAACGCCACCTTCATGTACCCGCGCCAAACCTGGGCCCCCATCTCACTGGAGGGTATGAACGGTGTTTTTCTTTAGTTTTAAAACTTCTTTGTGAGCTGGGTTTACAGTTTCTCAACATAGTGATGATGAGAGTTTATTATGCTTTCCCTGTTAAAGGTTTCACACACTACAAACTCCACGTCGGGAAGTTGCCATGTCAGCCCACAGTTTTGCGTCTTTTTAAACATTTAAATATATTTTCTTTAGTTTGATCCATGTCTGCCCACACATACAGTTTATAGTGTCATGCTTGAGTCCTGTTATTCTCCTGTTTCTCCACTGGGTGGCTCCAGTGAGCAAATCCTCTTTTTGAAAATCCTTCTCCGTCTCATTTCCTCCCCAGCTGTGAGCCTCATCAATAACCTGCTGCAGGTGTCGGTGAGACGGCGGTTCACCGTGGGCAAAGCGCTGGGACACAGCTGGCTGCAGGTCGGACACTTTACAAACGCTATCATTGAGAATCGTTTAATTTTGTAGTGTGAAACAACAGAATTAACTCGATCTAGTGTTACTGCGTTCATAGGTGTTGACCAGGATGCTCAGATGCTCCTGATCAGGTTTCTAATAGTCCTGATGTATAGATGTGTATGAGTCATGCACGCTCTCCTCTCGCTACTGCAGAACTTCCAGCTGTGGTGCGACCTCCGGGAGTTCGAGCTCAGGATGGGCTGCAGGTACCTGACGCATCGAGGCGACGAGGACCGATGGCGCTTCTACGCTGCAGAGATGGGGCTGGACTTCCCCTCCCGCCTCTGCTGTGACCCCAACAAAGAATTGGACATGTGACCTCGAGCACAGAGGTTAAGGGTCGGACACTTTATCAGACTGTGCAGCTACATTTAAAAAAAAAAAAAAAAAAAACATTCAGCGGTGAGGCCGCGGATCAAACGGGAGAAAAGTAATAAAGACACAAACACGTGTGGTTTTAATAATATAATTTTCCTTTTTTATTTTCAAGTTGAGGTTTTTAACATATGACTGAAAGAGTGGCATCAGTGATGAGACAGCATGAGTTAGGGATGAGGGGGAGGAGGAGGAAAATGGAGCACAGATGAGTTAAGATATCGAGATCATGCACAGGGAGGAGCCTAAAACAGCGATCGTCGTGGCTGACCTCTTCTCTTCAAATGCTACCCTAAACCCTGTGTTGTGAGTACGCCTGCTATGGTTCCACGTACAGTTTTGATTCTTCCCGTTTCATCCACAACTTTCCTGATGCCCTGTCTGACACCTCTCTCTGTCTCTGTCCCCCTTCTCCTCGTAATTTTACAATTAGCCCAAAAAAAGGCTAAAAAAAGGAGTTTAATAAGAGAGGCGTGTGGGAGAGGTCGCTCTCTCTGGCCATAACAGCTCATCTTTCTGTATCCGTTCCCGAGTCACCGCCCAGCCACGGCGCTCTCCTCCCGTTCCCCCCACCTGTGTCTTTTAATACTCGGCGCTCCCATTCGTCCTCCGTGTGTTCCTGAGTTTCTTAAGGCTTTAAGATCTCCAGGTTAAATCGCATCTTTGCTAACATTCAGGTTTCACAGTGCTGTGGTGAGAGTTTTCAGTAGCACCCGACAGGCCTCGCTCCTCTGCTGACTGCACTCGTGAACGGGCTCCTGTGGGGGTTCGTGTGAGGGCGAGTCGGTGACTCAAAAGGCCGTTTTTTTTTTTCTAAACTTCAACATAGCATGCATCTGCACAAATACACAACCAACCAAGCCAACTGACCAATCACGTTTTCTTCTTTGATCACCCTTCTACCAAAAAAAAAAAAAAAAAAAAAAGGAGGAGAGGGGAAGAGCACACGGCTTTGCTCAAAAATAATCTAACTTTCGTTCTCTCTCGTTGCCTCCTTCTCTTTAAAGCCTTGTGAAGGCAGGTATGTCATTATGTATGCTGCTTACATAAGTTCAGTGCAATAACTGGTACACCTGTTTTTTCTTCTTCTTTTCTTTTAAACGAGAGAGGAGCTGAGCAGCCTGAACAGAGTTTGTGAGGTCTGAGCAAAGTCTTCTGCTCTTCCCCTCTGAGCAGTGTTCCTGTGTTTTAAAAAGAGGGATGGGTGGAGTTAGGAAGAGGGGAATAAAGTTAAGATTTGAGAAGGTGGTGGGGGAAAAAAAAAAAGAATAACGTGTTTTAAAGGGACAGTGGAAGGGTTTAAAATCGCTCTCTCCAGACAGGAGAAATAAGAGAAGCTGGGAAGAAGGGGTGAGGAGGAGGAGGAGGACGTGAAGAGAAGCAGCTGCGCTTATAAGTCGCTCTCTCCGTAGAGGGCACTGGAGAAGGAGATGTAGTCCAGGGCGCCGGAGGGACAGTCCGGTCCGACGTACCTGGTCATGCGGGTGATGCAGTACTCCGCCTGCTCAGGAGGCAGCTCCCTGCGCAGCTCCTCCACCGTGATGTAATTCTGCGGGAGAGAGAGAGGGGGCGAGGTGTGATTCACGAGGAGCTATTGTCTCCTGTTACAAATGTACTGGTGCATCTGTGATGATCGGAGAACGATGACTCAAGGTTCAGGCAAACAGTCCTGCAGTTCGAATTTGGAAAGATGAAAACCTGAATTTAAATTACGGACTTGCTGTTGAAATAAAGCTGTACAAGATAAATCGCGATGTTTCTCCCAGATTTAAGGGGAAATTTTGCTCTTTGTTTCGATCGGGACACTCAGAGAATCCGGGTTGCGTATGTAATCAAAGAAAAAGCTTGGAGTGAGATAAAGAGTGCTTCTGTATAATTTCTTCCTTGCATACCTGAGTGAGTTGCCTCAGTTTGGATTGAGTTATTTGGGGATATAAGCATTTAGGTGCCACAGCATCACCTCCCCTTGCCAGAGGTGTTTTCTATGAACGTGAACATTTCAAAAAGTCTCATCAACCTACATACAAAGTGTCAACACATCAGTGCCGATACAATCATACCAATGACCAAAAACCTGATTTGTCAGATTTGTTTTTGTTTAATTTATTGAACTTGTTATAATTAAGCCAAATTATACTATTTATATAGCCTGTTGGGTTAGAAACCATATTCATTAATAAGAAATATGCTGTCTCATAGTTTTTCTTTCAGCTTTCGAAAGCTGGTTTCTTGTTTATTGCTTAAATTTTCACTTCACAAAGCCGACTCCAGCCTGGGTCACTTACAGCCTATCCAGCAACTTGACTTTCTTATAACAAAACCACAGCGCTCCTGGATCACAGCTAATACGTTACTCTCACTGTAAATAGATACTGTATCAGTGGTGACAAGGTGTTTGATACCAGAGCCTTTATGTTATCCGTTTGTGGTCTGAGTTCCCCAAACTCAGTGATTTCTAAAGTGTGGGCTACGAATGAAAGTATGTACAGTTACATATTTATATGAATGTATTTATTTATATAAAAGGTGAATGCAAACTGGTAACAGGAGGAGTTGACTGTGATGTTACTCATTACTCTGAGTGTCCCAGTGGTAGGTGGGTCATACTTAGGATTTAACTCAGCATATGACTGTGTAGCATTAGAGATTTATAGCCAACAGTCTGTGTTTTTATGTTGTTTTTTTAAATAAAAATTTCAAGGATAAACGTCACTGTCTCTTGTGTTGATTTCAGATCCTTAAAATTTTTTTTTTTTAAAGGAGTGCAGTAGCACTCTTGACTTTGGCAATGGCTGCCCTAACCGGTCACGTTTGGATGCAGGCTAACCATCGGAATTTGAAAGGAAATTATGCATTTCTGAAATGCAATAAACTGTAAATCTGTAAAAGTTTTATTAACATCAGCACTAAAAATGTGTGCCGGGAGCTTCGCTACATGAGTTTCCCTGTCTGTGTCGCTCTTTTTATGTGCCCCAGTACTTTTGTCCATATCAATGTGTCCTCTGGCTGCACTGGAAGCTCTGTACAGGCTAAATAAGAAGACCAGTTAGATGATATAAGGTAAGAAGATGCTGTATCCATCTGCTCACCTTGTCTGAAGCCAGGATCTTGAAGGAGGCCATGACTTGTTCTGCAGTGTCGGTCTCGGCGGTCTCACGGGTCATGAAGTCGATGAAGGCCTGGAAGGTCACAACGCCCGTGTTGTTGGGGTCCACCAGGGTCATGATACGTGCAAACTCCACCTCACCCTGTCAGCAAAAGCAACAATCAGCAATCGTTACTGCGCAAACGAATCAGTAAATCCTTATAGTTTACATTTGAACTACGCTCAAGTTGTTGTACAAGTCAAGCCTATGAGCGCCTGACCACTGACCAGATCGTAACCCATGGAGATGAGACAGGCACGGAAGTCGTCTGGGTCCATCATGCCGTTTCTCTTCTGCAAAGGAACAGCACAAAGTATCGTTTTCATTACTGTGCCAAAGAGTCGTAGTAATTAATGAATTCACTCATTAGTGATGCTAAAACATCAATGAGCATGAACTTAAGCGACGTATCGAAACTTTTTCAGCCTCTTAAATAGGAAATGCCAAAGGAAAAGTTTGAAAACTATACGAAGCACCGCTCTCTTCTCCTCGACCTACGGTGTCGCCTCACCCTGTCGAAGTGGTTGAAGGAGGCCCTGAACTCGTTGAGCTGCTCCTGGCTGATGCCCTTGGCGTCGCGGGTCAGGATCTGGTTCTCCACCTCGTTGATGGTTCTGGCGATAGTGGTGAGCAGCTGCTCCCAGCCCACACGGATGTGCTGCAGTGGAGAGGGAATGGGAGGAAATTAAAACAGAGGTAGCGTACACTTTGAGTAGAGAGGAGTGAGAGCTAAGCCCATCTGCAGATCGCGCTGCGGTCTGCATGCACACCTCCATGGTGTAGTTGGTGTGCTTGTTGTCGAAGATGAGGGACTCCTGGATGAGCTGGTGGTCTCCCTCCAGTTTGTCGATGTTGGATTTGTAGTTGATGATGTTCTGCTCGTACTGCTTCAGGCTGTTCATCTGTTCCTCCAGGGAGCCGGCGATGTCCACAGACACGTGGCTGATCTCCTGCAGAGACAGGAATCAATGAGGAAATGCGGCACTCACCATACTTTCACATATTTTACTGCATTATTTTGTAGCAACAGCTGAGCGTTACTGTTCCCACAGATCACGTTGATCCGACCGTGCAGATTTACACACAGCACTGGTTACCCAAGCACCCCCATCTCGTACCTCCATCTTGGTTTGAATCCAGGGTCCGATGATGTTGGCCTGAGCGGCGAACTGGCGCCTCAGTCTCTCATTGGCCTGCTGCCTGGCCACCTCCTCCTGGAGCATTTGGTCTCTGAGGGGCACGAGGTGCTTCACCTGCACACATAGTTTATATCTGGTGACTGTGTGTAACTTACATTATTACAGTTTACTTAAACATGTTGTCACCTCTTCCATTTCTACGCTTGCATCACTGCATCTTTAAATTAACTGAATGTTGCTGTCACTTTTTCCAAGTCTGTATACATAGTTTTTCACTCCAGATTGTAACTTCATGATTGCCCAGATAGAAAGAAAAAAAATTTTGTTTCTTGAGCACAGATGGTCTGATGTGTGTCGCACTACGGCTGCACCGACAGGCTGTCCTGTGGAGTTATTTTGATTTCCCCTGAGAGCCTCACAGCCAGCAGTGCTGAGTGTCACTCTAACCCACATGTACTGTACTATTCCTGACCTGTCGCTATCTTTGCACTGTGCTAATATTAGCTGGATGACCAAATGGAGTGTACACAGAGAGAGAGAGCCAGGTTGACATTTGCTGCTACATAATGCTAACTTGCTGAAAGCAGATTAAAGAGCAGCCACGCTCCTCATTGTGTCTGCGATATAATAATTAATTTGCTCCTTCTACAAACGCTGTGTTTGTGGGGTCCGTTTGACTTGACTCACAGTGTCCCACTTAGTGCTGATGTCCTGGGAGGAGAGGTTGGTGTACGGGTTGATCCCGGACAGCTTGATGCCGTAGGTCTGGGCGATCTTCAGGATCTCGTTGTGGATGCCCAGAGTGGCCATGCGCTCCTTGTCGGCCTCGGGCAGAGTAGCCTTGAACTGGTCGTGAGCTGTGATCAGACTCTGTGCGGGAGGAAAACAAATATAAGGTGGTGTATTAGAAAAAAGAAAGACAGAGTGTATGTTTTTTTGTACAACTTCTTCCTTTGGTACAGATTTAAATGTCTGAGAAAAAGAAAAGAGCCTGGTTCTGCTGGAGGTTTCTTCCTGCTAAAAGGGAGTTTTTCATTCCCACTGTTGCCAAGTGCTTGCTCACAGGGAGTCGTCTAATTGTTGGGCTTTCTCTGTATTATTCTAGGGTTTCTATCTTACAATATAAAACAGTGTGAGGGGACTGTTGTTGTGATTTGGTGCTATATAAATAAAACTGAATCAGATGGTTACCTGGATCTCTTCAATGCTGTGGACAATGAACATGTCCTGCAGGTCCTCCATGGCTCCGTCCATCCAGTTGTTGAAGGGTGCCGCACGCTTGGCGAACTCCAGGTACAGCTGGTCAATGGTCTCCCACAGCTTCTCCACACGCTGCCGTCACAGACAGAAACACACTCGTGATGCTGAAGCAGACGTGTGCATACAAACACGGAGGGAATCTGCCATTTGCACTCTTCGTGTTGTTTTTGTCACTCCTCGCTGAGCATCGTGAAAACATTAAGCCGAATTTGCTGATAAAAATCAAGACGCCCTGAATCACATTAGCTGTATTTGTCTGGTGTCCTGTGCTTATAAAACCTCACAACTTCACAATTTCCAGATCTTTCTGCCTACTTCCTGTAACTCTGTCACTTCCTGTAATCACTGGTATTCTGCTTTTCAGTCTGTTCACATGGAAACGCTCCTTTGTCCTCTTTCCCACCATGTTTCCGCTGCTTTCTGATCTCAGAGAGCTGCCCACGGTTTACCTGCTGCTTCTCAACTCTCTCCTTTTTGTCCCTACACTCTCCTCCTGACCCCCTGCTCTCTCTGAGGCAGACGGCCACCCCAGAAACTCGTTCAGCTGGAGGTGTTTTCTTGCTTGCTCGCAGCGTATTGTTGAGTTTCTATTTATAATATTCGAACCATATAAAAGTGTACTCAGATGTCTGGACCTGTGCACTACAACTGAAGCTGAAATGACTTTCCTCCACTGCCGCCTGCTCCGAGTGTTGGCCTCTAATCACCAAAACTCAGATTCATATTACACTAATCAAAATTTTATCTCTGTGTAAAACATGTTATTTTATTTTTAGTTTCCCACACTCTCAAAATCATTTATGTAATTTTTTTTAGTGTCACTCTTATTATCCAATCGTCTAAGCCTGACCACACCCTCCCAGCCAATCAGCTGCTAGCCCCTGCTGTGTACAATAACTGCAATCAGCAGTTTTGCACCACCTGTTGTGCATCCCGCATCCTCCCCATCGCCTCCCTCATCATTCATGCACTCATTTCCACTCATCCAGCTCAGTCTCAGGAAGGCTGGAGACGATCCCAGCTGTCTTTCCAGACAAAAAACTGTAACGTGTTCAGTGAGTTGTTTACATAAGCAGCTGATTGCTGTTTAGTTTTACCTCCAGTGAATCCCTCCTCTTCTGGGTGAGAGTGCCCAGATTGTCCCACTGGTCACAGATACCCTGGCAGCGGGTGTTGACTGTAGCAGCATCGTGGTAGTCCAGCTCACTGGAGAGAGAGACAAACAACAAAACAGACGAGTACATAGACCATTATCACACAAATATTTACAAAATGGTAATAATATTAGCTGAAACTCAGCTAAACCCGCTAATAAATCATCATTACGAATAATCACGTTTGTCAGATGAGTGAAACTCTCCTTTCAGTCAGTGTAAAGAAATTTAGCTGCACGTTTAACCAATGAGATTTCTTAATATAAGAAAAACAAGCTGAATATAAACAGTGAGTCTCAGTTGTTCTACATGATAAAGTTTAAGCTCTCTGGAGTTAAATATTAAAAAATGAAGTGTAAAATTAGAGAAATCTATAATTAAATTACTTTGGTGTGGTATGAATAGCCAACAGTTCAAAGTCTAAAATGTTTGTCCTCTTTCACATTTTCCAAAGCCGTCCAGTGGGTCGGATCAGGGTCTTCACTGGGCCGATTCTGGCCCCCCGGGCCTTATGTTTGACACCCCTGATCTAAAGTAAGGTAAAGTTGAGGAAACTCTTCTGTGAAGTGATCTCATTTCTCCAAATAACCCGAATATTTGATGCCCTTTTATTAAATGCATAGATATTTCGCCCTCCTTTGAGTTGAGGGGCATCTAAGAACTTTTCTTTCTTGATACCGAGGTCATGATTTGTGCTTTTGAAGTCCTCGCTGATAAATTATACTGTACATTTTTTCAGCTTTACAGTGCCGATCTGCTCATATACTGTAACATCAAAGAAATCATCTCAAGGCTATCTCGGAGAAAAAAAAAGCCCCGAGGAGCTGCGGAGGATAAGTAAATGGCGAGATCAGAGGTTTCCGCTCTCTCGTGAAGCACCCTTTCATCTTTCTTATCTCTCATTAATATTTTCCACTCATCTGTTGCATCTTTTGTTCCTGGCTGCGTTCGTGTTCTCGTCTGCTCTCGACATCCCTGCCGTCACTTCAGCTACTCGCTTTCTTCCCCTGCTCTTCTTCCCATTATGCAGAATAATTGTGATAATGCTTTCTCCACCCCCGCCTCCACCCATCATGATTTTCAACATCTCTCTTCCTCCCCGTGACCTTAACGTCCGGCATTAGGACACATCTCGTCACACGCTCTCACTTCAGCTCCTGGGCGATGGCGGCGATCTGCTCCACCCTGTCCTGGTGAGCGGCGAGGTCGCTCTCGAAGGCCTCGTGCTTCCTCATCAGGGCTCTGATCTCCATCAGAGAGGCCGACTCGTAGTCCTTCTGGGACAGAAGATCCTCCTTACCTGAAACACACACACACACACACACACACACACACACACACAGTTACTTTAAAGACGGTAACAAGTAAAAGTCGGGCCCACAAGCTTTTAAAGTTTTACAGCTCTCGCTCAGATTTTTATATCTCCCACTCGCTGTATCGTTTCAGTGTCCCCATGAATCATTAGATCCTTTTTAATTGCTCTGTATAATCTTACTGGGCCATTTATGGTGCTTTGATGTGGTTTTGAGGGTTATCTTTTGCTGCTTTGCCTTATTACACAGTAAAGTGTGAAGACTCGCGATTAACGGAGGTAAAAAAAAGCTACAAAACAAGAATAGTTTGATACGTCAAATATAAAAACAACGAGGAGAGGACAAGAGCATGTTTAATATTCGATAAATGTTTCTTTACACAAAAAGGCGACCTTTCAATCGTCGAGTCACTGTGTAAATGACTACGCTAAGAAGGATCCGCATTTGTCACTCTTTAAGGAAGCAAACAGTAAGTAACATTTTTTATAAAGAGCTTCTCGCAGATAAATCACAAAGTGCTTTACAGCAAAGAAAATGAAAAGAATGGAAATGCAACAAATAACAATGTAAAACAGTAAAATACAACAAATTAATTAAAAGCTTGCCTATATAAAAATGTCTTCAGCTGCTTTTTAAACGAATCAATGGCGTCTGCACAGCGTAAAACCAGCGGGAGAGAATTTCACAACCTCGGTGCCGCTGCCCGAAAGGCCCGATCACCAAAAACTGGAGTGATATGAGATCTTTGCTTGGTGCGAAGATCTCTCTTTAATTCAGTTTATTTATATAGTGGCAGCACTCGCTTTAAAGTGCGTTATATTGTGAGCTAAATAAAATACAAAATCTATCCACCACCTACCTGTAGTCCAGGCCTCGTGCATGGCGCACTTCTGCTTGAACTTCTCGGCCAGGTGGTCGAGTCTCTCCAGGCGGCGGATCTCTGTCAGCAGCCACTCCTCGTAACCCTTCTCCACCTGCTCCAGACCTTTCCAGGCATTTGCGATGTCCTGAAGGAGAGGGAGCGCTTTCATTATTACTCTGTGCTGAGGAGGAGGAGTGTTAGGCGTATTATCGACACGTTCGAGGGGAATTAAGAGCTCGTGACGGCCCGCCGTACTCTGACTCTGAATTGATTTGAGATTGTAGACCTCGAGAGGTTTTTAATATCTGTAAATTTCTCAGAAAGCAGTAGCTGAAAAGAGAGTCTCTTTGAAGTTTTGCTTTATACAAAGAAGATGATGAAGAAACTATTTTTTTCTTTTTATCCTTTTATCCTTCTTCTTGACTAATTTGAGCTGAATCTGGGTGAATGTTTGGGCTGGATCGTACTCCACTCACCCTTAGGTGGAAGCTTGCCTGCTGGTGGGACACTATATGTGGAAGTCCCTGTTGGTGACAAACTACTAGAAAAGATTCAGTGTGCTCATTATCTCTGTTTTATTCCCCGATGATGTGTTGGAGTCATTACATAACCTTGCCATGAAAATGAAGGAATTTTGATTTTATTTTGAAAGGGGAGTGCTTTGGCGTTTTCAAAGAGCACCTCGAACAGAAGTGCCCGTGTCTAACCACCAACTGAAGTGTGACTTTGTTGTTTTGGTCTCTTTTTTCAAACTCTACGTCTCATAAAATCCTTTCCAAAGTAACACACAAAGAATTTAATCTTTCAACTGATGTGTGAGCTTGAAAATCCTGAGTGATGCATTAAGTCGTCCTCCTTGCTCACCGACACCATCTTGCCCTCAGAGGGCATGAAGGCGGGCCTGTTGCTGAGCCTCAGCTTGGTCTGCAGGGTGTTGAAGTTGATCTCCAGCTGGCATTTCTCCTGCACGCGGGGCGGCTTGTGGACGCGACGGTAGTCACGGAAATCCTCCAGCTTCTGCTGCATGGCGCGCATGGTCTGCTCCGCCACGCGGTTCTCCAGCCAGGGGATGGTGCGACGGATCCACTCGAGAAGCTGCAGAAGAGAAACGCAAAGGTTACTCAGAGTACTCTGATTACTTCAGTCTGCAGTTTACATGCACACCCACACACATCATATGACCTTTATGACCTATATTCTGTATGTCTTTAGTGAAAGAAAGTCTTTATTTAGGGTCATGTTTGTGCATCAGTTCTAGCTGCTTTGTATATCAGCTACTCGCATGTTTCTGATTATTTAAAGATATAATGCTGTGCAAAAGTCTTGAGCCACCCTTCATTTCTGTACATAGGAAAAAGTTGCTCATATTCCACCGCACTTTCTGCATAAATGCGCTTAGTTGTCAACTTTCCCTTTTATGCTTCTATAACTGAGAAAAAAAAATCGATTTTCATAAAACGACTTCAGTGAAGGAGCAGAAAGAGTGAGGAGAAGTGTGGGACAGACTGAGAGTGGGAGTTGTGCGGTCGCAGCGGTTTCTCACCTCGCTGGCCAGCTTCTCGTACTCCTCCATCAGTTTCTCGTTCTCCTGGTTGACGGCCAGCACCTTGCAGATACGGTTGGCAGCTGTCTCGGCCTGAGAGGGAGAGTAGCAACAGCTGATTTACCCAGATTCACGCAGCTCGCACGTTTACTCAGCGCTGACGTTACGTCACGATGACCGCGTTTCACGTGTGTCATCTGATTTATTCAATTACAAAGGGAACACTTGCTCATTCGGTTTGTGCTCCGAGCTCGTCGATCCACAGAAAAATAACGACATGAAACGTGGAGAAGTGAGGCGACACCAGCTCACCTGTTCTGCGCCGGCGAAGGCGTGGTAGAAGCAGGACACGTAGGTCATGATGGCCTTCTCGTCAGGTTTGGGTGTGTTCACGATATCTGAAGGTGCAAAAACAATGTTGAGCTTTATTATTATATTATTTTAAAATAGTCTTGGCAAAGGTTTGAAAGAATGATCCACAGGGCAGGAAAGCAGAGCAGACGTTTGATTCGTTTTTACTGCATTTTATTCTGAAAAGCCACTTTGTCAGGTTTAAAAAGCATTTTTTAAATAACATTTTTATTAAATATTTAAAAATCTGATACACCTTAGTGTGGCAATATTGTATCGATGCAGGGACACTAAATATTTCACTAAAGAACCAGAACTCATCTCACCTGGTAGGAAGCAGCCACAGTCTGACCTGGACTGACTGCAGTCACTCTCAGAGAGACTGATCAAGGTTTGCAAATAACTTAGAAATGCAGACAGATTACCAACATGCTGCCATCAGTCTGAACGGATCTTTGATCCTAACTGGCTGCCAGCTGTTTGTGTCCTCGTTATATTTCTGTAGACCAGGAGGTTTACTGAGTGCAACTGTCACAGTTAAATGTGAATTACTGACGTAAACAGCAACAGACGTGAGTTTTGAGTTTTTATTGCAGTTAATTGTCAGAAACAGAGTGTGTGTAACTGCAAACTTGGTGACTGGTGACTCCCACCTCAGTTAAATATGCTGAATTAAAATGTGACCGTGAAGCGTAAAGAGCATTATGATTTATTCTTGCATTAATCACTCGTTTTAGGACATCTGCCTACAAAGCAGTGATATTTCCAAGGTCAGAGCCGCTGGTTCCTGAGTAGATGCATTTAAAGTGATTTAAAATGCATTCGTTTTTTCAATGAAGATGACTGAATTTTCCGAGCAAGCCGGAGCCACCGTGTCTGCCATCATGCATCTCGCTGCAGCTGAGCTCATCACCGTGTGTGTCAGCATAACAAGACAGAACCCGCTTCCTGCACTGCTCCGTCACGTTGACGTCTCGTGGCCTCACCTTCAGCGTCGAGCATCTTCGGGATGTCCAGGTACTTCTCAGCCACCTCGAAGGCGGTGTTCAGGTTACCGATGGGGTCGTCCTGAAGAAACACACAATCAGTGTCACACACAAAAGACTACACGGGGAAGCACGCCAGCCACGACAGTTCTGATGAGTGTTTTGAAGGCGAGAAATAAACCTCATTAAGAAATGTTTCAGTTTCAGAGTTTTGGCAGGATTTTGGCGAGCAAACAGCAGCGCAGTTTCCAATTCTGTCGCATCACATCCAACTTTAAGGGATGCAATTTTGGCAAATATTCTTATTAACACTCTTAATCAAGCTTGTGATCTACAAGTGCAGTATTGTGATGGGTTGTCTTTTTGGGTTCTTTTTAATGAGCTGAAATCAGTTCACAGGAAAAAATATTTCTAACAGAGCTTCAATGATGAAAGTGAAAAGACATAAAAAGACTGCATTAATCAAGGTTCAGTATAAAGGTTGAAAATAGAGGGGAAAGTAGAGAAGGATGGGCCACCTTTCTCAGTTTGGAGTAGTCAATGAGGTCGGGTCTGTGTCTGTGGATGAGGGCACACAGGGCCAGGCCATCCTTCCAACTGAGAAGAAGAAGAAGAGGAAGGAGGGAGGCATGAGTGAGGAAACAGCGGCAGGCAAAGAGGCGTGAGGAGAAAAGAAGGAGAGTAGATGATCAGTGGGTGACATGGAGCGAGGAAAACATAGAGGAAAAGAAATCAGCATCAGACAGAAGTACAAGCTGAATGATTGCAGTTCCCTGCTGATGCCACAGGTCGGCATCGCTCACCCACCTAATGTGGAAGTTCTGTACATTGACGTTCCTGTAGGGGGCAGTCTTCCTCTGGCACCACAGCAGCAGACCCTCCTTAGCAGAGGTCTCTGAAAAAGTTGAGAAGAGGAGATGATTTTAGATGAGGGTTTGTGTTATTTTGAACATTAAGAGAAGAAGAATAACAGTCAGGAAGAGGATGACAGAGAGTGATTGGGGCTGTCAAAAGTTTAAATACTGCACAAAGATGTTTAGGATCAAGATCTGGCATTAAAAAAAGCTGTATGATGTTAGCAGCAGTCAATATATTTCTCAAGCTCGTCTGACGGGTGGCTTAAAGATAATTTCCTGCACTAGTGGAGGGAAGAGGAGTTATGAGAGGTTAGAGCGAGGTCGATGGCGAAGAAAGTCAAGCTGTATGACAGCAGAAGAAGAGTGAAGAGCGGAAGCAATAAAAGCTAAGCTAAAGGAGATGACTTGAAGGTAAGTGGGGGTGTGGGGGGTGTGGGGGCGGAGTGTGGAAGGACAGAGTGAACAAGGTCGGAGTCTTTGTAAACAAGAATTTATTGTGGGTTGACCTGCTGACAGCATTAAGGTTAAAATAAAATGGCATGAGGTGCAAATGCAGCCCAGGGGTGGGATTACCAAACAAGGAAGCAACAAATCACCCCACACCCACACACACGCACGCACACACACGCACGCACAGAGTTAAAGGCATTAAATCTACTACACTCATTTCCAGCTTCATCGTTTTATTCTACAACTGCATCCACACTGGAAGCGCTTCACTCTCTGTGCATCGCTTTGAAGCCCGCGGCTGGTTGCTTAGGATATTCCAGGCTGCCGTTGCCTAGGTGACCCTCTAATATATTTACTACCAGGTCATGTGCCAATCATCGCGGTTCTTAACTTTCATGGGTAGTCGTTTCAGTTGCTTGGCTAAAGTTTACTTCTGATCGTGCCCACTTCCTGTCCACAGTGGTACCTGTAGCTCTGCTGCATGTCATTCACTTTCTGTGGTCATTGGTTGCTATGGTGCTGCAAATCATTTCTAGTGTGCACGCAATTTAAGATATTATTACATTACTTAAGATAGCTTTGCATGACCATACAGTTTGAAATAAGCTTTATTTAGCTAAAACTGGGCCTTGGTTCATTCTCTGTCAGAAACTAGACATTTTATTTCCTCTTCCTCTTTGATTGGCTTTCCTTTGCAAACAGAAGATGACCATATTAGGATATCTGCTCTTAGTGACATCATACAGAGCTGAGAGTAGAATGGTCTGAAACTGAGTGCTGAGAAGTCTCAAGGAGATGTTGAATATGAGCATCTACAGTTTTAACAGTATATATACACTTGTGTGTGTGTGTGTGTGTGTGTGTGTGTGTGTGTGTGTGTGTGTGTGTGTGTGTGTGTGTGTGTGTGTGTGTGTGTGTGTGTGTGTGTGGTTTATCTCATTTCCTAAGAAGATGACTCAGAATGCCCTTCACAGATTTGACTGACTAGACATATCCAAGCTGCAGTGCTCGTGCTGTTGGTTTGCTTTCATAAAGTGCATAAAGGCAAAAACACAGGTCATTTTAGCTCATTGCTAGGTGGTTGCCAGGCAACATTTTGGCATCATAAAACATTATGCACAAATTAAGAGTTGCGGATATAAGCTAAATGTTATTATTGTGAAATAAAAATGATATGGTGCTTTTATAAAGTGTTGTAAAGCTGAAAACGGTGCTTCAGGGGCCTGAGATGCACCTGTGTGCCAAGTTTGGTTGTTCAGCTCCTGATTGTGTGGGAGGAGTTGGCAGCCAAAGAAACAAATAAACACACAGAGATTTTGTGTATTCTAGCAAGATGTGTTTAACTTTGCGTTCACGTGACTGTATTTGAGACACAGACAACTGTCTCTGTCTGTTGTGCTCAGGCATGGTGACTGCTCCAGCAGTTTGGCCAAACTCTTGCAAAGACTAATTGCAAACTCATAACTCGTGCATTATCTCACTATTTAAGTGACAACCACTAAAAAAGTTAATTTAAGCTTAAAAAATTCAGTGTTGCTTTATGGAAACACACCTTCCACAGAGATGTCCTGGATGGCAAAACGCAGGATGATGGTCCAGATCATACCAAGAGTCATCTTCACGTTACCGTCGACGATTTCTACAAAACCAAACACACGGACGCGTGTTACTCGTCTTAGCAGATCCTGATGAATTAATCAGATAAAACTCAGACTCATTTTAAAGGTCTTGTCTCACCCTCAGCACCAATAGACACCAGCTTGACCCCCTTGCTGCAGATGAAGTCCAAAGCTTTGTTAACGTTGGCGATCTTGTGGAAACGCATCTTGCCTTTGTCGGGTTTGGGCAGCCTCTCACCTGAGAAAGACGAGGAACAGATTTATTAGCTCGTCCATCAAGCTGCTCAGTAGTTATTTTTTAAGCTAAGTGTCAAGGAAAAATACACCATCTCCAAGAACATGTGATCTCAATTTTACTTGTTTGTGTTAGTTTATTTACCAAAGAACACAGTTATGAATTATAAGAGTAATTCCATTCATGAAACCTGCAGAGATGTAGCCAATGTGACACCACCTGTTACTATGTAGTCTACAGTTTTCAATATTCTAGCTCAGGATTTTGATCATCACCATCTCAGTTTTTTTGGTTTTCTCGTTTTTAAACCAGACATCACAAAAGACAAGTAGACCTGCCAGGGAAATGCTGCGAACCAGTCAATCACAAGGTAGAACCGCCTACTTTATCCTATACAGAGTTTAAAAAGAATGATCCGACTCCAAAACGCTGTAATCCTGCAGCGTTCACTGGTAACATTTGACATACGTACTGTTAGAAAGCGCAGATTCATGAGTTTCACGTGGTTGCTGGCAGGTAGCGACGGAAGTATTCAGCCATACATTTTAAAATTTACCACAAGTTTCTATGTTCGTTACTTTTACAAATAAAGCCTTTTGAACTCAGATGATTCTTTCTGATACAACAGTTAGAAATTAAAAAAAATATGACTTGAAATAGAAACTAACACTGAAAGTTTTCATTGATGTCATAAAATCACGTGAGTGATAGTTTAATGTTCCTCTTAGATTTCTTTACAGTCAGACTTTGTTCAGTCTCCCCCTGGTGGCCACAAGAAAGAATGCAAGTACTTTATTTGTTTTTTTAAACGTCTCCATCTTTGAGATGCAGTCTCTTCTTATTTTCAACTCACTGTTTTAAAACAGATTTTTTTTTGCTATTATATATAAAGTGATGATGACTGCTGGATTTTATGGATGGAAGAAGGTACAGTGTGGGAGTGAAACAACAATGTTTAGGAGTGTGAGCAATCAACATCAGTCTCATTCTACAAAGAAAATGACAAAAAAAGAAAAGAAAAAGAAGTGTCACCAAAATAGCAAAAGATCTGCTCTTTTTTTTTTTTTACCACAAGGATGTGCCAAATCCAAGTATGTGATCCGGTATCATTCAGTTTTTAAATGTGTATACATGCATGGGTGTGTGCTCTCAATGACATCCACCTGATATGACCTCCAGCAGCAGCATGAGTTTGAGGCCATTTCTGAAATCCTCTTCAATGTTCTCAATCTGTGTCCCGGCCTTCCTCAAGTGGGAGTTACACCAAGCTGTGAAGGTCTAAAGGAGAGAAGAGATGGAGGCTCACAGGTCACATGTACCACATATTACACATTTGCATTCACAGACTTGACCTGCCGTGCACACCACATACATCACACAAAGAGCCAGAAACACACGGTTTTACGAACTCACACACACAATTTGATGCTTCCTCTTTGAAACCGGGGTCACAAAATGCTTTGCGAGGCCCGAGCTGTCCTCTTTAATCTGTGACCTTGCTGCGACTGCGGCTGCTGACGGAGAGCGGGCGCAGTCACACTCTGACACTTGTGTCAGTTTGACGGCCGCTTGATCTTAGTTCAATCTGACTTTGGGCTCAGATCATTCTGACGTGTGCTTTTTGAAGCTGTGGAACTTCCCAGATGAATTCATAAGAGGATGAATGACGCTCACTGTAATAAACAGGTGCAATCTGCAGAACTAACATGTGATAATTACCAAGAGTTGTTTGAGTCATTTGTATGCTTGGTTTAACTAATAATGGATGCATATCTGGACACGTTTGCATTTTAATTAGGACTCTGCACTTTAGGAAACATGTGCACACCAAGAAACATACTTTCACATGAGAACTCTTAAATATTTAATGATTATTTATTGAACATTTTAATGATTCTATTTTCCAGACACATGATGTAGGATAAAGAGATAATACTAGCCACCAATTCTGCTGATTAGCATGTGTCCCAGGGGGTCTGAAGACTATTTAAAGATTCTGGGAGAGACCAAGGTGGAAAGGGTGGGGGGAGTTGCTGGGGTTGCCAGTGGGCTGCCAGTTGGCAGTTAGAAGGTATACGTTTGCTGCTGGTAGAGGCTGCCACGTTAAGCTGGTGAACTGAAGCCTCGATAAATAAATAAAACAAACTTGTGCTGCTCAATGGTCATTTGTTACACATGCAAAAGACTCCTCAGCATCAGCACCATCCATTTCTTAAACAGCTGGACATTCAAGTGCAGTAAAGTGAAGTCTGCAAGTGTTCAGGAAGGTACCTGTTATTAAAATAAATAAATAAATTTAAAAAAAAATTCACATTTCACTCGGGCGCTACGTCTTTCAGTAGCTACAAATCACCCGTTTTGGAAACCAAGCTGCTCACTGAGTGATGGTGGCGTGTGTAATAGACAGAAATGGCTCTTAAGCGCTTGCCTTCGGTCTGTCTGGAAAACTGCCTAATGGCGTCAGGCGTACGTGCAGGGGACAATTCAGTGCGCCATTCAATCAATCAATCAGCCGCTGAAAGGTATTTCTGAGAGGCTTTCCATGCTGTTTAGCTTTAATCTGAAAAAAAAAACAAAAAAAACGTGTGTGTGCGCTTGTGTTCAAACTCAGGGGTGTGAGTGTGCGTTAGGGCTTCTGCTGTAGAGCCAAAACTTTGCCAGGGTTTGGAGGATGCGGGGGTGTCGAAGCAGAATAAGTACATGAGCTGAATAACTAACTACAGATGATTGTGTGGGTGGAGTGAGGAGAGACACACAGAGAGAGGGATGTATAAATTAGCAATGAAACAGGGTTTGTGCTCAGTAGGTAAAAACAAATTTCCCAACACAGCAAAGCACATTAAATAGCCCAGGAATCAAAATGCATGTGCCCTTTAAAGTAAGTGGGTGTGTGTTTATGCCTACAGTGGGGCAAAAAAGTATTTAGTCAGCCACCGATTGTGCAAGTTCCCCCACCTAAAATGATGACAGAGGTCAGTAATTTGCACCAGAGGTACACTTCAACTGTGAGAGACAGAATGTGAAAAAAAAATCCATGAATCCACATGGTAGGATTTGTAAAGAATTTATTCGTAAATCAGGGTGGAAAATAAGTATTTGGTCAATAACAAAAATACAACTCAATACTTTGTAACATAACCTTTGTTGGCAATAACAGAGGTCAAACGTTTACTATAGGTCTTTACCAGGTTTGCACACACAGTAGCTGGTATTGTGGCCCATTCCTCCATGCAGATCTTCTCGAGAGCAGTGATGTTTTGGGGCTGTCGCCGAGCAACACGGACTTTCAACTCCCGCCACAGATTTTCTATGGGGTTGAGGTCTGGAGACTGGCTAGGCCACTCCAGGACTTTCAAATGCTTCTTACGGAGCCACTCCTTTGTTGCCCGGGCGGTGTGTTTTGGATCATTGTCATGTTGGAAGACCCAGCCGCGTTTCATCTTCAAAGTTCTCACTGATGGAAGGAGGTTTTGGCTCAAAATCTCACGATACATGGCCCCATTCATTCTGTCCTTAACACGGATCAGTCGTCCTGTCCCCTTGGCAGAAAAACAGCCCCATAGCATGATGTTTCCACCCCCATGCTTCACAGTAGGTATGGTGTTCTTGGGATGCAACTCAGTATTCTTCTTCCTCCAAACACGACGAGTTGAGTTTATACCAAAAAGTTCTACTTTGGTTTCATCTGACCACATGACATTCTCCCAATCCTCTGCTGTATCATCCATGTGCTCTCTGGCAAACTTCAGACGGGCCTGGACATGCACTGGCTTCAGCAGCGGAACACGTCTGGCACTGCAGGATTTGATTCCCTGCCGTTGTAGTGTGTTACTGATGGTGACCTTTGTTACTTTGGTCCCAGCTCTCTGCAGGTCATTCACCAGGTCCCCCCGTGTGGTTCTGGGATCTTTGCTCACCGTTCTCATGATCATTTTGACCCCACGGGATGAGATCTTGCGTGGAGCCCCAGATCGTGGGAGATTATCAGTGGTCTTGTATGTCTTCCATTTTCTGATGATTGCTCCCACAGTTGATTTTTTCACACCAAGCTGCTTGCCTATTGTAGATTCACTCTTCCCAGTCTGGTGCAGGTCTACAATACTTTTCTGGGTGTCCTTCGAAAGCGCTTTGGTCTTGGCCATGTCGGAGTTTGGAGTCTGACTGTTTGAGGCTGTGGACAGGTGTCTTTTATACAGATGATGAGTTCAAACAGGTGCCATTCATACAGGTAACGAGTGGGGGACAGAAAAGCGTCTTACAGAGGACGTTACAGGTCTGTGAGAGCCAGAGATTTTCCATGTTTGAGGTGACCAAATACTTATTTTCCACCCTAATTTACGAATAAATTCTTTACAAATCCTACCATGTGAATTCATGGATTTTTTTTTCACATTCTGTCTCTCACAGTTGAAGTGTACCTCTGGTGCAAATTACTGACCTCTGTCATCATTTTAAGTGGGGGAACTTGCACAATCGGTGGCTGACTAAATACTTTTTTGCCCCACTGTATATGAGCTTCCGGGCCTCGCGTCTGCATCTGCCTGCGCGGACAGAAAAGCAAAGACGCAAAGTACCAGAGACACAGATAAGACAGAGATGTCTGAGTGGAAGAGGAGAAAAAGTCGCAAATTAGAGTGAAGGGAAAGTACAGCATGTGGGGGAGAGTAGACACTGCTTATCTCTGCATGTGCTCTAGAGCTGAAATGATTATCTAATTAGTTGATGGAGTGAAAAATGAATTAACCTGATGACTAATTGAAGCAATTTTTCAAGCAAACATGCTTCAAATTTCCTTGTTCCTGTTTCACAGCTCTAATGATTTTCTGCCCCCTGTTATGTAAATGCAAACTGAACATATTCATCATTTTTTGACATTTTATAGATAAACCGTTACATAAAGAGTTTTCAGGGCTGGCTCTGCTTCACTCACACTGATTTTCTCTCCTTCCTGGAGGAGACTGGTGATGGGCTGAAAGTTTCTTATAATTAAACGGATGCAATGTAAGCATGTGATGATTTATAATATACTTTATACAGAGTTGCTTAGAAGCCAATATTCAGTTTGACCGCCTTTATTCTTCAACACAGTCTGAACTCTCTTAGTCAGTCTTTCCATTTCTTTAAGCAGGAATAGTTCTCCAGGCTTCTTGAAGGACATTCAAAGCTCTTCCTTGGATGTTTCTGCCTTTTGTTCTGTTCTCTGTCGAAATGATCCCACACTGCTACAGTGTTGAAGTCAGGGCTCTAAGGAGGCCAATCCACAACAGCTTTTATTGCAATGGCAGTCTGTTTGCTGAAAAATGAAGCCGTTTCCAGATGATATTACATGGTGCTCAAAATCTGGTGGTACTTTCTGTGCTCATAATTCTTCAATTTTGGCAAAATCTTCAACACCACTGGCTGCAATACAGCCCAAACCATGACAGAGGGTCCACTGCGTTTTACGGGTGACTGCAGACTCACAGTTGTACCTCTCTCCTGACCTGTGCACATACCGATGATGTAAAATCTGGATTCGTGACTTCATCACACCTGTTGCTATCGATTTTCAGTCCAGTTCTTGTGCAATTTGGGATACCTCAATCATCATGTTTCTTAAGAATGGCTTCTTCACAGCCACCCTTCCACTGAGACACTAAATGGAGTACCTGAAGAGCCGAATGGAGGTCCTGTATCAGATCTTTGCTAGGTTTTTTCCCCCTATTTCTTAAGAATATGACTTTCAAATACTGTCCATCTGCTGCAGAGAGCATCTTAGGCCTGAGAGGCCTTCTTATGTCCTCCACTAGTCCAGTTTCCTATTTTTTTTAAAGGAGAGACTGCACACCATGCCAAGGTTTCTGCTTACAGCCCTTTGGGAATCTTTGGTATTTTGCTTAAATTCAGCTAAATAAATGGGAACAAGTTGTGTGTTTTTACGAGAAGCTGCTAATAAGAAATTTCCTAAAGATACAAATTAAAATCGGTTCTTTGCTAAGTTGTCTGTTATGTGTATTCACAACACTTGATCACCACTAGAAGCCTTTTTTAGGCTCAGGCGATTCATGGGTCATGTATACATTAAAAAAAGGCCAAAAATGATTACCTAAACATTATGAGTTCGAATGCATGTTTTTGACTTAAAAAAAAAAAAAAACTTTTTTGAAGACTATAAAAAAGAACTTTTGATGTGATCTTAGGATCAACGGTCATCAGTGGAAGTACCTTATTTAAATGCAAATTAGAGACTTGGTTTCTTTGCATAATATTTCCATCTTAAGCTACTTTAAATGTGTCCCATTACAGTGTTTTGGGTTTTATTGACCAGCTGTTTGGATTTAGTTAAATATTCTGTGAGATTTAGTGTTTTGTGCGATCTGGCCTAATTTGTAATCGCACAGAAGAAAACTTTTACTTTTGACCAAGTATTTTTATACTCCAGTACAAGTAGTTTTACTATTAGAATCACTGTCTTTTGCCAGATTTGGACATTTGGAAACTAAATTTGTCACACCTGGAAATCAAAAATGGATTCAATCTGAATTTGAGATTGAAGGTCAAAGAAAAGGAGACTCGTAGACAAAGAAGCAGCAAAGCGGAGGAGCGGAGAGGAGAGGAGTGACAGGAATGCCCAAGCCCTGCTGTAATTTGATGTAAGGGTCTGGAGGGGAGAAGAGACCGCCTGTCCAACCAGCAGGTGCTCATCTCCTTTGCCATGCATGACCAAATTTAGACAGACTCCTAATCCAGCACGCACAGACCACCCGGCCAAACTGGAGAGGGGACAAGGAGGTGTGTGACGGAGAACGGAGGAGGTGGAGACAGGGAGGTGGGCGGTAGGTGTGGAGGCTAAAATAGGTGGAAAAGGAGGAGAAAGAGCTGCGAAGGGGAGGGGAGGGGCAAGGAGTGAGGGGAGGTGGTGGAGGCTAAATCGGATTGCCATGGGACACCAGTGGACAGCTGAGAAGGCAGGATTCCTGAGGTGAACTGTAAGAGTCCAAGACAGGAGGAGGAGGAGGAGGAAGGAATGGATTTAAGAATATGATGAGATATAAAATAATAACTTGAGAAAGTGTGGGAAAGATGAGAGGGGTGATGCCGCGTCTACATCAAAGGGAAAGCTGTTAGAAGCTGACGTGGCGCTAAGTGAAATTAAGGATTCACTTAACCTGGAGACACAAACACAATCACAGATTCATTAAATCCAAAACGCTGCATGAGCCTCAGATAAAAAAAACAATTAACTGTGACACATGTGAAACTACAGCTGATACTTTTCTCCGTCTGTGCTGTACCGCTTCATTATCTCCCCCCACCCGCCAGCCGGCTCCTCCTCGGTCTGCTGTAACGCCTGTGGTGGTCGTCAAAGTCCGCCGGGATGAAGTCACCCTCCATCCCAGCATCCTCCCCCCTCCCCTCTTCTTTCTTCTGTCTGTCTGCACCTGTTGGTCCGTCCTGGCTCAGCTCAGCTGGGACCTTCTTACTTGTAAAATGAGGTCACAGTGTAGCCCAGCTGAATGCCCGTCATGACTACGTCCCCCCAGGAGACCCAGGGCTGCAGACCCCCCACCCTCCAAATACATCTGACACACACACACACACACACACACACACACACACACACACACACACACACACACACACACACATTCCCACACATTCTTCCTCCCATCTCAACGGGCTATGAGCTCCTGATAATGTCAGCTACCCAGGCTGTTCATCACAGAGCTGACGCAACCGCAAGCTCTTTACGGCTCCTGAAAAGAACGCACATGCTAGCAGAAGATGCAGATTAATTACTTTGTTGGAGGGATAAGCACGACTAATGTAGACTAGATGATTAAAGGCTGGTGCCCTCATCAGCAAGTGGCAGAACAACCTCTGGTTAGAGTTAATATTCATACTTTCTGACTACACAATGCCCGTTAGCTGCTAAGATGTTAGGAGCTAGCTGCCACTAGCTGGAGCTCTAGCTCCAGTAGATGACAGCACGACCGCTAACCAGAGATGCTCAGACCGCCTGCTCCATAGACACCTTCTTGAAGATGTACTCTCTCCAGAGTGTCCTGGTCTCCTTCCAGTAGGTAGAACACCTCACTCTGGAACAAGCATCATCATTATCAGACGCACAAACCACCTCAGCCAGCTTCTTTAAAGGTAGAGGAGTAGCAGCTCCCCTCTGAGCCCTGCCTGCTGCTCTTTATATGAAGCACATTACTGTATCATTCTTTCACATATTAACCCTCGTGAGCTCGGCCATAGGTGGGGGTAGGAACACAGACTGACGATTCTCACGTTTCATTAAAAAAGACATGAATGTAAAAATGATATCAAGACGACTGATTGATTATAATTTGAAGAATCAGTGCCAAAGCTCAAAAACATCCTCTTTTCCCCGACACCTTAAACATCATCTTCCAGCTGTGAACCCTTTTTGCTATTATGAAAAATGTCGGCTAATGATTATAAAACTATATTTAAAATGAAGGATTATTAGAATGTCGATATGTCAAACGTTAGGAGATGCTTTTAGTAATGCTTCTTTTAATGAGGTTACATTTAAGAAAAGCTTTCCATCATAAAGTGAGTGCCGCATGACACGGCGGCCGTAAAGTGGGATTATATTGAGTTTACCTCCCGCATAAATCTCAGCGCCCTGCGTGCACAAAATAGCCTTCCACAGCTGACCATCACACACACAGACACACACACACAGTCAGCTGTAGTTGACTTGATGATTAGTCCAGACTGAGTGCTGCTCCACATATATCAACCCTGTCTTTGCACTTTCATAGCTCCATTTCTCTGCCTCAGCCTCTCCTAAGGAAATCTAAATAAATAAGAAAATAATACATAGATAAATAAATATAAATCACTTCTAATAAGATGCATAATTACATAAACCTTCAGGACAAGCTCAGCTTACACCTCACCTCTTTGCACTACTGCGTCGCTGGCTGCAGGCCTTTTTTTTTTTTTCCCCAAAAGAGTGTTTAGATTTAATTACAAAAGTCTACAGTAGCTGATTTCACTAATTAGTGCCTTCGATCACACGAGGCTGATCCAATTACAGAAATATGTTTGTCTGGAATAAAAATGTGCACAGCGATGTGGCTTACAGGGAACACTGCCAGCGCAGATCATCTCTGCATTTCTTTGTGTGCCAGTCTTAAGATTTGGTGCGTTTTAATCTGCTGATTGTGGAGGGAAATTATAAGGTCTGTGATGTGGAGCAGAATTAAAAACAACAAGCAGAGCGTTAGAAAAACAAATTGGCAGCACTTGGTGGTAGAAAAGCAGTTAAATCAATTGTAAACCATTTTCGGAAGTCTCTGTTATTGTCAGTAAGTGCTGCGTTTTAGAGCATCACTTAGCGAGGCCATGATGGAGGAAGACAGGACGCTTTCACTGCTGCGCTCAACTCTAAGCCCCTAACCTCATTCTTTCAACTTTCGTTAGTTTAAATAAAGAATAATGGTGAGGGTGCACAGAAAAGTATTCTTTTTCATTCTCTAGCATTTGTCCTGTGGTTTGTAACTAAAGTGTTTTGAGCCCAGCTCTATAAAGTCTGAGTTCTCCATAGTACAGAAAGCAAAGGGTTTGTTGAAAATCTATAACCTGTCAGCATGTTGTGACTGAAGTGGAGTCTCTGCGCTGGATGTTTAGGATTTGAGCTTATGAGTGGAGCCAATCACAGGTCTTTCCCAACCAGATCAGGTGAATAGTCCAGAGTAAAACATGAGAAAAGTCATGGGACGTAAAGAGACTGAGTGGCTGCCTTCTTTAGATGGGCCTAGCCCAGCGTAGCTCCTGTGGCATCACTCATAGTTTCTGAGCATTTCTGCTTGCACCCCCCACCCCAATGTGACGACAAGGGGCAGGTATGACTGTGAAACCCCATGCTTATTGGCTAATACTTGTGGTTGTTTATTATCCAATGAGAGTGCAGTTTCATACTGCAGCTAATCATTCATTTTGATGATAGTTTGACCAGCGTTTACAAATCAGACTTTATTAAATCATCCAAAATGAGTCAAACATATGAGGAAAGTGTTCACATGATGTTGTGTCAGTATGTTTTATATAAAAATCTGTTCGTGTGGTTTGAAAGGAAAGAGCCAGTCTTCCCACAGTACACCTGCATGTGCCCAGCCTTAATTTAGCCCAGGTATTTATGTCTGTGCCACTTTAAAAATAGCCTGCCTGCAGGGCTGACATTTGGGACCCCATTCACACCTGTCCACTACAGCTACCTTTGGTCACACTGTTCAGCACCCATGTACAAACCGGTGACAGCTCACTCACATGCATGAAAACACTGCGCTCTTTTATTTACGAGGTATTTATGCTTGTGATTCAGGGCTAAGATTAAATCCAGAGGAAGATTAAATTCAGAGGAAGACAATAAAAATAATGTATATACTGCTGTGAGCACTGAAGATGCAATTATTGCTCTGAAAACTACCAAAAGCCATAAATCTATTTATAGCCGTGTCGATTTTGAACCGCGAGCACGTCAGTCCACCTGTCGGGCAGCAATGACTGTTTGCACAGAGAGCAGCAGATGCACCCTTTCCCCCTCTGCAATCAAAAGCTGCAGCTTCCAGAGTCAACAGACCACAGGTCAGTACTTATTAAAAACACACACAGACACAACCCCTGAACTGCTCCTGCTCATTTCATTCGCTGCGTTTTTAAGCTACAATAATCCGTCTCGTCATCAGTTTTTGGTTTAATTTACATATAATGCATAAATAACTCAGTAAAATATTCTGTGAGGTTTGCTTGCACCACACAAGCTGCTGTGATTTAACTACACTGACAGAGAGAGCAGGAAATGTCACAGGCTGCGTTTCTGTGTCACTGTATGGCCAAAGTGCACAGCCTGCTCTCTGTGAGCACTGCCGAGCTCTCCTCTTGATCACACTCAAAAACCAAAAAATTAAAAACCCAAATAAATAAGCCTCTTGCATCGACGCCGCTGTTCACATTTGTAAAATACTTTGGAGAGCTGCTGACATGATGACATTTCCAGGATTTGCACATGAAAACACTGACGGCGCTTATGTAAGTCCTCAATCACGACACTTCTGACAGACTGGAACAGCCGCGGTTGAGCCATATGAGCTCTGAGTGGACAAACAACACTCCCATCAAGGCTCGTCATCTCAAACAAGTGTCAGTAAAGAAGAAAATCACAGCACTTCTGAAACTACGACTGTTGGTGTGTGTGTGAGAGAGGCAAACTCAAATCCACACTAATAAAAAGGTGTTCAGCTGTCAGCTACACCTAATGGAGAGAATTAGAAACATCATCTTTTCCTTTCAGCCTCTTAATGGCAAAACTAGAGCTTTACAATGAGGAACTATATTTTCAGCTATGTGTGTCTGACATCACTTTCCTCACATCAGAGCTCTCTAGTAAACAACAACTGCACCAAGTTCCTCCACCGAGGTTTTAAGAGTTGATAAAGTGACAGGACTGAAGTGGAGGAGGCTAACGGTTACAACACACAACAGGTGTCACCAATATTTAGGAACCACCAGCACTTCACCCCACCCGCCCCCCTTATAGTCTTTAAATACACCCCACCCCTCAAAAAGAGATCCGGAGCCCTGAACTTCGATGCCACGGGGATGATTTGGGAAAATGACGTAATGTATCCTAAACACACCTCTAACAGGCCAGCTGACCACTGCTGTGACACATGCTTAGATTGGATTTCAAATAAAACCAAACCACACAAAATTCAATTCATATCTGTTAAGAAAAAGGAAAATAACGAGCTAATCAAAGTAAATAATCAGTGGACGAACAAAGCTGGATGAAACGGTTAACTGGCACCAGCTGAATTTGAAAGAAAGAACTGCATAAAGCAACAGACTCAGCCAACAGTGACTCATATTTGGGGAAAAAGCAAATGAAGATTCACATTTTTCCAGCTTGAACTGGTTAAGCAGTTACTGGATGGATGGATATCAGCCAGTGTCAGGTAAAAGTACTGCATGAGCAGTTCTAAGTTGCATTTTCGGTCTGAACCTGTACCCGGCATGAATTTATCAGCCTTCCTTTCTGCTGCTTCTCTGTGAAGGATTAACAGCCTTATACCCAAAGATCCTGCTGACAACAAGGCCAGCGCTGGCCGCCAATGCAACACCGGTGCGTCCCAACCTGTGGATTTATGCCTGCGTTTAGAGGATAAAAGGGACTAGGACACCTCGTCCAGTCAGTGTGTGTGACAGTGTGTGCAAGGTGCCAGATGCCAGTGAGATATGCTGGGTGCACGTGGGACTTTAACAGGTGAGTGAACAGGTGGGGAAAGACAACAGCACTCCACCCATTATGGTAACGTTTAAAGATTTAAGGATGAGTTTTGTATGGACATATTGGATAAGCGGCATCATGTGCTGCATTTTGATCGGATTCAGAGCACTCAAGTTTGCCACCTTAGAGATTGGCAGTCGCTTCCAGATCAGGTATTCCATTTATTGTGTGTCCATGTCTGAACACCACCCAAGGGACAGGATGGCTAACCTGGTTTAGTCAATCACTCGCTCTGACACAACCATCTGTCTGAGTTGTCATATTAATTGCTTCGACTCCGTGAGGAGGAGGGGAAACATCGTGTCCCTCCCGGCTCCATTATGCTGCCTCACATTGTGTTCCACTGCTGCGTGGCTCCAGTTTGCTGCACTACCAGAATGATGATGCGAGCCACAAATGCCAGCCAGAATTTAACAGCATACCCTTACAAGCGCAATCTATGCACGAGTGTACGATGTGAACTGGAAATGCTGGCAGCAGCACAGATGCACGTTTTTCAAAATGTTGGTTTTATGTAAAAAAGACAAAAGAAGAGAAAGGACAGAAAAGTGAACGCAATTATTTAGAGGATAGATTCTTGGCATTTCCCTCAGTTGCACGTCATCTCAGTTCACTTTGCAGCGTCTTCGGGGACAAATGATTTAAAGTTGTCTGGTAGCTTTTTGTGATTCATGCTTTTATATAAGCTTCTCTGTCTGCCACGAAGTAACTCAGCCACAACAATGCAATACAGTTATCAACAGGCCGATGTCAGCTATCATCATTATCAACAGTTTGTCCTGAGAGGTCGAATAACCAAATCAAATGATCCAGGGTAAAGTTAACTAATTTGCAGTGCAGAAGAAGAAACTTGCAGAGAGCAGGGGAAATCCAATCAGAGGTAATAAAATCAGCAGACAATAATGCTGCCCACACAGATGGAACTACAGTGAAGTAAACATATAGAATCCATAATTGCCTCTTTGGGACTTTTAAGGGACATTTTCTCCTCAGTGACAGAGATATCACGTATATTGTACATCATATGATTGTCTTGCAGTGTTGTGGGAACATAATCATTAGAGACAGATGCATGAAAGATGGATGGAGAACTTCTGGTCTGAAATATGAAAATTTAAAGTATCTTCAAAACCCACCTAAACGCCAGCAGGTGGCAGGTTGTCTGGTTGTAAATGTAAATCTATGAGAAAATTACATTTACACATCAAATTAATTAATTAAGTAAAATTTATAGACCTCAGAATGTGAGTCATGTGACCTCTAACATGATTTATAGTGGCTAGTTGGGATTTCACGATAAGAGACATTTAGCAGTCAGTGCCAAATGCCATGTTTCTCACAAAATGGTTGCTAATTAGCAAGATATATAAAATATATACAAAGTAGGAATGTCACCAGAACCGATACTTACGGTACTTGTTTTTCTTTGGTAACGTAGCCGTTGGCAGGGTATGTACCGAAGTGGTCTTCCAGACCTGAAGGGGGCAGTATAAAGCTACATGTGTCCTAGTCTACCCTTACATGCTGAACGGACGCCCACATCATCGGATAATAACTGATTTCCAAATTGCAATATGCAAACTTTTTGGTTTTTCAGACCAAGGAAGGAAATCCTTCCAATTTAGCAAAGCAGCTAAAAGGCCAACATTCAGATCTGTTTAAATAATAGTAAGTTTAACTTCATATTTAGAAAGGTACAAAGTGTCATCCTTCTCATTTTATCCTGAAATACACTATAATGTTTAGTTTGAGACAGCTGCATTACTGATGTGAAGTCAGCTTTGATCCATATTGTAAAATGTTTACAATAAAAGCTAATGCTAACATTAGCAGGCTACTCGGCAAAGATTCTAACGTTTTATTGTTTATTGTCAATAAAATATAATGTTGATAAGGAATATTTTTTGTCTAAATACACATTTTGTTTCATCTTTCTTTAATTTCATCTTGAATTAGGAACAAGCTAACTCTACTCATATTAGCACCAAATACTAAATCTTTGGGATTCATTACATCCCCAACACAACATTAGCCACTACAAACGGTTCAGCATGTGGCGCGCTGGTTGATTTCTAAACGGCAAAGTTCTCTCAAACAAAAAAGTAACGTGTGTTTCAGCATAACACAACGTACTTCCATATCCAGCTATCGATAATTTGGGGCAAAGCTATCTCAGCGGCTTTGCTAGTCGCCGTCTTCCACATGTAGTTTTTCCTTGTGCTTGTGGGTGCCCTTCATCATGTAAGGACGCACAAGAATACTTGTAGTGGCGTGTTGTCTCCACAGTACCACCGTGTTTTCAGGATTTTGGCGTCAAAAAGTATAAGTATTGGCTCTGGTGACATCCCTAGTGGCTACATCCATCTTCTACATACAGTCTGTGGTATTTGGCTCTAAACTGACTGTGGCAGGAGTCAGAGATTACAAAAAGCAATTAAATGACAACCATCCAATATTTGTTGAGTAATTTCACCCAAAACTACAAACTCACAGTGCAAACAAAAGGACTTGATTAATCCTGTGGCTGATATGAATTTCAGTGTGAACTTTCATGCCAGATAACACAAAAGCCAGCCAGCAGTCTTGTAAAGCTCTCTTTATATTGCCAGCTATGTGGAAGCAATGTCTGATGTACTACTTTAATTACTTGAAAAACTACCAATCAAAGTGAAAAGTTTTTTTTCACAGTGCTGTTACTTTAAATTGTCAGCTGGGGTGTATATAATAACCCTTATTTTCTGCTGGCACTGCAACACACACACACACACACACACACACACACACACACACACACACACACACACACACACACACACACACACACACACACACACACACACACACACACACACACGCCATCCTTATCTTGCATTGTTCACTCTATTACAGCTTTCAGCCTCTTTCTTGTTACATGAGTGAGCAGGTGAATTGACTGTGTGATCGATGGTGGAGAATAAAGGTGAGTGTACAGGTTCACGGTGGCTGCATGTCGACTCTTTTGTCGTTTAATGAGCTCTGGACTTGAAGACTGACGGTGGGGGAGATAAATTGGTGTAAGTGGTTGCGGAGGATTTATGACAGTGCGCCTGCGACTGAGGATGGGGGGGGGGGGGGGGTGGTGGTGGTGGTGGCGGGGGGTTGTTTCTAATTTCAGTAGGCAAGTTCTTTCTCTGTAATAAGAGGCAAAACTCTCCAGGCAGATCTGGGGTCAGCTAATTCCATCTCGACAGAAACCTCGACCGTGAAAAAAAAAAAACGGTGTGTGAAACTGATCCGAGGCTGCCTCTAGTAGATGCGCCCCAGCTACAATTCTCAGCATTCATTTAGCCAAAAGAGCAAGTCACAGATGACCTTGTGATTTTGACTTCGGCCTCCATTAGAGAACCACAAAAAGGCTATTGAATCCTCGGGTCAGGCGATCCCACAACTCTGGTTTCATTTTGTTATTTGCGGGTTGTGAAGCTAAAGCCAGAATGAGCACACATGACGGCTGCTTCGTCATTCCTCAGTTTGCATCCATGCGGTGAGCTCAGACATAAGCAATCATTGGAGCAGGCCGATGATAAAAAGCCCACATCTGTTTCGGAAGGACACACGAGGGTAAAATTAGTCAAATAAAAATTACGTTTTCTTGCCATTTAATTTTCTTTTCGGTATTTCTTTTAAATATGACCTGCTAGAACTCTTCTCGACATTAACCATTAATAAAGACAAAGGAGCTTGCAAAGAAAAGCGTCTGGACTTCTTTAAGTTGCTTGAAGACGTTTCACCTCTCATCCGAGAAGCTTCTTCAGTTCTAAGGTCAAATGGTGGAGAGTCCGTTTTGAGATCCCTTCCCAGACGCCTTAACGCCCACTCACATCCTGGGCCATCTGACCTCAGGAATTCGCATGATAAGGTGGGGCCAGGTTTCACAATGAACACACCCGAAACTCTGGCTGATTGGGACGCCCAGTTTCCCACCTTGTCTCAGGTGATTAGAGGATCATCAGGGGGTCCTTTTGTCCCTCTGTGGGGGGAAACTCCCACTAGGTTTATATCTGGGACTCTCCACCATTTGACCTTAGAACTGAAGAAGCTTCTCGGATGAGAGGTGAAACGTCTTCAAGCAACTTAAAGAAGTCCAGACGCTTTTCTTTGCAAGCTCCTTTGACTACGATGACCTGGATGACTGAGAACCTTCACAGACATTAATAAAGACGCCGTTTTAATAGGAACATCTGTAAGTCATTTTGCATGAATATAGAACCTGGAGGCTGCTGCTGTGCAACACTCGACCCATAAGCTCGTCTTAAAACCTTTAATAAAGTAAAATATATACATTTACAGCTGACTGTCAGTTAAGTAAATAACTCTGTTATTTTGCTTTGGTTTTTGGTATTTGAAACTGGAGCTGCCTCCACAGAATAGCATACAGCTTTTAAAGCCATTATAAAGCACATAATGATATCCCTGTGACCTCAGTCCTATCATGAGGCACAGACTCACCATCTCATCCTCTGCGGCCTATAAATATCCAGTGCATGCAGCAAGCACTCAGCCCTAACATTATGAGCTTAGCTCACTTTTTATAAAGACAGGTTCAGGTGTCTCATTCGTCTCATTACTACATGAAAACTCAATAGCATACACACTGCCTGGACCTGAGGTGACATTTTGCAGGTGTTTGGCCATCTGTCCTCTAGGCGTGTTTAGTTACCGAGGGGCACGGCGCTTGGCGGGCTTCTGTTGTCTTCTCTCATGCAGCATTTTCTCCGTTTTCAACACCAGGAATGAGCCTGAGGAGTACGAACAGCTGAAACTGGGAGGTGTGAAACTCAAACATACCTGCGTGCTGCTTTAGCTCAGTTTGATGCACAGAACTGCAAGGCAGCACCGCCGTGGTCACTCCGGCAGTTTTCATCTACCACTTTAAACCCTTTTATTCCATACAGGCTGTGATTAGATCAAGATGGCGGCTCTCACAGCTCATCAATCACCGTTTCTTCTTTTGACTCCGACGCTGCACCATGCTCGTATCATGTATCTGCTTTTACCGTTACAAGACTCTGCAACAACTTTCTGCCGTCAGACTGTTTCATTCCTTACAAGAACTCACAAATCATGCAGTGCATACAGTGTAACACCATGAAGAAGTAGCCCTCCACACACACACGCACACACACACATAAGAGATACAGTCCTCAGCCATTCCCACTGCCTCCTCGGGCTCCTGCGCCTGCACTAAAGCAGTTTATAGAAGCCTCCCTACATGGACACAACTTCTGGAATAGCAACTGCTATTTGATCTGACTGCGGGCTCTCTCACCTCTCCGCTTACGTTGAGCTCTCATACAGGTGCACAAAAACAGATACGGTATACATGGACACAATTTAAGAGTAAAACTGAAAAAGTTCTGCAAAGTTTGCAGGGCAATTCTCTTGTTTTAAGAAATGTCTTATTTAGTGATCAATACAGATACGACAAAGGGCTTTATTGTGATAAAGTGTTGTAGAAGCAGCAACTATGTTTCAGATGGCATCCCTGTCAATTTTTCTTTGGCTGCGAGCACCAAAACGTCTCCTCTGAGCTCCTAAATAAGTGCAAGCTCCACAGGTCTGGGAAATTAAAACACACTGCGATCACATTAGCGGTGTTACTGTTCCTTCACATGTCACATGACTGAGTGAATTATGGGAGGGGAACGTAAGATGCCTCTTCTCTCAGATGCATCTTGGGATTAGGTAGAGAAGCACAGGCGGTGAGCAGGGATGAGTAAAGTGGGCCTGATGAGCCAAATTACAAATCAGATCTGCAATAAAGATGCAAATTATTATAAAGTGGAGCAGATGAAGTCTCTAGAAAGACTCTCTGCTCCATTCTGTTACCTTTTTTCATCAACTCACTTGATGATATATGATGCAAATGCTTCGATGATGCTGTGATTGTTGAGTTTAACGATGAGCATCGAGGTAGCAGACAGCAGCCAGGCTGCTGAAGCATTGAAAAGTTGATAAGTAGCTTTTATGTGGAGCCGTGCTGCAGCATTGCTGACATTTAAGGCATAATTAATGTCGCTAATCTTTGGAGATTCATTTTTTAACATAAATGTCCGCATGATGCTTTTTCAAATCGTCGTCTCTGAGGAGGTCCACTGCTTTAGCGCCGTCTCCGAGCATCAAGTATGAGATATCAACGACCCGGTCTGCCTGCCACGCTGGTGATCCCTCGTTGAAATGTAATAAAATGAGATTAGACAAGAATAGACTGGATTATTCAGCCTGTTAAGATCTCTCCTGGCCCACACAGAAGGACTTTACATTAGGCTGAGTGGGTAAATATCACATTACTCAATCTAACGTCATAACAGTTGGCTCTGATGGTGGACGCTGTTTGGACCACTTCATTTTGCACCGTGTGAAAGAAAATGTAACGCAACAGGAAAGCAGAGAGAAAACAAATGTTTCACTGCAAATCTTAGAAGCAGAGTTCATAATTATGATGTTGCACCATATTGTAAGTCTGTGTGAGAGTGTATATTTTTATATTGTTATTAATATATAGTTTAGATCTGTGCTGCTAAACAATTTCTCATTGATTCTGCAACAATGACAACAAAGATGTTAAATAAAGATCTGATCTTAGAATTAGGTTGAAGATCACTTAATGTGAGATGACTGGACAAACTCAGTGCTGCTGTAGAAAATGAAAATAAACAAACACTATGATATGATAGACTATGAGAGGCTTCCACTTAATAATAGAATTCTACTTTAAAACATGTCTAGAGGCTGTTGTTGCGTTTTTACAAAGGCCTCGATGTGCACGGGGGAACTGATTAAATTTAGCCCAAATTTTTTGCAGATTTCTCTTTTTCTAACATGTTGAGAGATTTAGTGTGTTTTCCAACAGGATTTGTGAAAAGGGTTTTTCTATATGATTGTTTCCCCTTTTCTAATTATGCTTCTGTTTGCAGAACAAGAACATGATGTGTTGTGTTGGAGTGGAGATGACACAGATACCTGCATTTTACTCCTGATTGGGCCTCATCACGCAGAACTTGTCCTCCCCCGATACTTCGTCGAACACCCATTCATTAGATCTCGATTAAAATAGTGTGTTAGTGTAATTCAATTCAATTGTATTACTGTAGCACTTGATCACAGCAGTTCCCTCAAGGGGCTTGATACTCTAAGGTAAAGACTCTACAATAATAGAGAAAACCCAACAATCAGAAGATGAGTGAGCACTTTGGCAACAGTGGGAAGGAAAAACTCCCTTTTAACAGGAAGAAACCTCCAGCAGAGCCAGGCTCAGGGAGGGGCGGGGCCATCTGCTGAGACTGGTTAGGGGTTGAGGGAAAATACTGAAAAGGGGAGAGAAAAAAAATCACGGAGTCTTACCAGCTACTGATCGTAAAAAAATAGCAACTTAACTAGAAGACACAGCTCGACTTGGCACCACTCTTATCTGTGATTGGTTAATACTGAATGTTATAAGATATCGATCCGTCTTTAGTACGGCTGCACAGACAGTTCTGTGTGGGCACATGGAAGCTAGGCTAAAACTAGGTATCAGTTTAAGCCACCTCTCCTATATTACCAACAGTGTGTCAGTGCAGGGGAAAAATAAATGATTATTATTCTTTTTAAATACTTTTCAACTTGCCCAGTCTAATTTCTTCTGTGTGTACGTATACTGAGCTTTTATTGCTAACAGGTCAGCTAAGCACACGGCTGCTGATAACCTCATGTAATGGATATTTTTAGATTACTGCTAACATGAGCGTCACCAGGCAGCTTTACTTAGTGAATTAGCAGCTGAACTCTTTAACAATGTGAAACAGAAGATGACTTAAGTCATAGCACTGAATCTTTATTCATTTATTTATTTTTTAGCATAATGATAGTTTCTACTTTCTAGTTAGCTCAGTGCTGCGTGCCAACAGAGGGATCTACTGCACAGGAGGACGAAAGCATCGCCTTTTCAAATAAAAAGCCATTCCATGTGTTCTTGTGAGCGCAGTCTTCTGCAGCCCTCTGCAGTGAGAGTAAATCTTTAAACAGATATTGATTGCGCCTACAGCAATCACTTCTTTTTGCAGATGCGGTGGAGCTGGACCTGTCAGCCTGTCATCTGTTTGAGGCAGACATCAATAAAGCTCCGAAAGCCCACGAAAAGAACTTCTGGCTCTAACCGGACCGGTTTCCTCCATCCACTTGGATCAGCCCTCCTTATTTCCAGGATTATAGTTGCTTTGAGGAGAGAAGCTCGCCAAGATAAGATGCAGCCAGATCTCATCACTCCGGCCTTTCATATCTCATATTTCCTTCCGACAGCTTTCCCCTAGATGCAATATCTAACACAATTTTTGCCAGCTCCTCTTAAATCAAATGCCTCGTCCAAATCAAGTCATGAATCACTTAGTTAGCAAAGAAGGAGCCATGCTCTATGATAAATATAAACCAGTGTCAGCATGTACAATTCAGACACACACCATTTCTAATGTGTGGTATCAGATTCGGCATCACTGTGTGTTGACAAACATTTTACTACTGCAGCAAGTGGTGAGCGGCTTTTTCCACTGAAATTTCAGGGACAGAGGAGACAACAGGTGCTTCGAGGCTTCCCTTTCATATTCTCGGCACTGCAGAATGAAGCGCCGGCTATATTTATGGGCTGATATCAGCTCCTTAAGCTAGATTTTACATGCCAAGGAGGGCAGTGGAGTACCATGACCGGCTCCCCGGGGAGGATGAGGGGTGAAGACTAAAGACTCGCTGGGCTGTAGAGGTTTATTCAAGGCCTGTTTTATGACCCCGAGCGTAAAAGGCTGGTGGTCCGCATGAGACAAAGTAAGAAAGGCAACATTTTTAATCAGTTTAAAAAAGGCACAATCACAAGAGATGTGCAAATATTCCAAAAATGGTGGCGAAGGAAGTTTTCAAAGAAAAGACACAGCGATAAAGAGAAAGTAAGCGGGGGAGGGGGGCAAGTTGGAGCCAAGCAAGTTAAGAAGTATTTTTAGGAAGACGTTTATTTGTGGGTCTGTGAAACCAACCCGGGGTGTATACTTAACAGCCTTGCCATCCATCTCTCTCTCTCCTCTCTGCTACCATCTGTTGAGGTCTCTCAGCCTGTCACTGCACTTCAGCTCTGGGAGACATTTTTCATTGACGGAAGAATTCTGCAGATTCACTGCAGCTGATGCCGTAAAATGTGCCCGTTTCACTGATCTATACCCAGATTAGGTGCTGGTTACAGGTTAGATTAGGTTATGTCTTTGAGTACAGCAGGATATGGAAGCAAGCACGGTCCCTACACTTCAATAACTGTCAGAAATGGGAATAGAAGCATGCGATTCCTGAAATACTCAAAAAGAATATTAGACATATTTCACAAAGGTGATTTTTCTTTTTGCTCTCTTCAGCTCAGCTGAACACAAACAGCAGCTGGAAGTTATGTTGAACTTTTTGAAGGTTCTATTGCTGATTTAAACCTCATTTGTCCAAATGTGTCATCTTTAGAGTAAAGTCATGTGCCGTCTCTGCATTAGCTGAAGCCAAAGTCTCAGCTTTTACTTTTCTTGAGCCAAACTGTACAGCAACACAAGAAAACCTTTAAAAAAAAAGTGAAACCTTATAACATTAACTGTATCACATTTTATGAGTTTCTTTTGACTATATTAAAACATGTCTTTGTTTAACAGGCTGTGAGCAATAAATTATACAAAAAAGCCAAATGTAGCTAAAAATGATACAACTTAACTCTCATATATGCACATTTATTTTTACTCTCTTTTTTCCAGATTCAATAAAAAAAAAAATCGAGCTTAAAATTTGCTGGTAATTATTTCTGGTTTTACAGGATTAACATCTCTATGAAATCATGTTAACTGAATGTATCCTTGCTCCCTTTGCATTTCTGACATGCCAGCTAGGAAGAGAAGGCTAATGACTTTGAGTCAGGTGCGGCAAACAGCTGAAACTTCCTGTTTAATTTGAATATGTTTTAGTAGCTCTCTTTCATTATATGAAACAGAAATCTTCCTGATGGCTATTTCCAGCCCGGGCTTCCTGGTAGGTGAAGGCTGTGGTCATCCAACATGGCGACCAATTACAAACCCTTAGGATCAAAAATACCAAACATGAAAATCAGTTCAGTCTGTTCACTGAACTGAAACATCGCAGTGGGTCATTTGTGTGCAAGGTGAACACCTCAAAGACAAAAGTGTAGCTCATTAACCTTTGCCAGTGTTGTTTTTGTCCCAGTGTGCCGTGCCAGACATCACCTGTGTCACTTGACTTTTGCTCCAGCAGCTCATTAAACACACCTGTCATGCTCTTTCTCCATGCGACCTTAAAGGTTGGCCTAACCCCACCCCGCCCCAACTCTCGTTCAGTATGGGTTTCAAAATAAGATTAAAGACATACTTTAAGAGTTGTTGCTTTACTTTTTAAGTCATAAAATGTAATATTCCTCAGTAACATAACAGGCTGTTTTAACAGGAAGTTGTGGTATAGATAATTTAAAAAGGCATACTTATATTGGTCTAATGTAACTTAACAAATGGTATAATTATTGTGAGTATTTCCCCTCTGCTTTTACGCCATCCTTTGCATCCTTATCTCCAGGTTGGCTTAATGTCCTTATATCCCTATAAACTCGCATGTACTTTAAAAGTTAAGTAAAAAACGCAGGCAAAGTAAGAAAACAAAAACCTCCGGGAGGTGGTAATATATTTAGACAGTCTGCAAGGCAATCAGGGGTAACTGAAAGACAACACTGAGAAAGTTCCACAGCCTAAAATATCTGCCCACACAGCTTCAAGCAGGACTGAAGTGCCAGGTGTGAGGCCAGCGAAGGCGCAGTTTCATATTAGACTTCACACAATTAGACCAACACCACTGACTCCCAAATTAAATTCAGTCTGCCTTGTTAACGTGTTAAAAGCATTTTTTTTAAAGCGCCGCTCACTGACTTGAATGCGAGCGAAGAGGTTCGATCTGTGCGTAATTACGCACGTCGGTACAAGCGCTACTCGAAACCGCTTTATCCAAACCTACCTTCCGCTGCTGCTTCTCCCAGGCGGGGTCCAGCAGCAGATCCCTGTCCCAGTCCTCCTCCTGGGTCATGTACGCGTCTTCATGTTGGATCGTGTAGGAGTTGGTGTATGTTATTTGGGTTTCGACAGCTGTCATGGTTCCGCCTCAGTCAGGACTTTACGCGTCCCCCTCAGCTTATTGGTAATAAAAAAAAATAATCAGCAATAGAAACGACGAAGATGACGCCGTGAGGCCAAACAACCTCCTTGAGACTTAGAGGTCTCGCTTTCGCGGGGGGAGAGAGAGAGTTAGGGGCTGCAGAGACCAGACTCCACTGGTGCGAGGTGCCTGTGCGGAGGTGGTGCTCCCACTACCAGAAGACCCTGCTGGCCGGTGCTCCTTTCCTGGTCAAAAGTGGCACACGTGACCGCACCCCAATAAGTATGGGAACCGACAGCGTGGGTATCAGGTTCTGGGCCTAAAAAGGTGTGAAAGGCGGGGTGGTCTCCCGCGGGTAGGGATGAGGGGGCTCGTGAGTGGTGTGGAAGTATGTCAATAACGCCTCCTTTCAGCAGAGAGGTTTTTATGGCCTGTGCAATGCACCTGTTGCTGTTAATGATCCTCAATGGCAAAGCCAGGCCTCTGTGCTTTCAGCCTACCTACAAATTCAAACAACTGAGTCATGTATTCTTTAAAAAACAAAAAACAAACCCCACATGAGTCAATAAAATTAAGACACCCATTTCTGAGATTTTGACAACTTCTCCCCTCTGGCTCCAGCTCAATCTAACCCCAGGCAAAGCAGCTCCTCCCTGCACTGCTCTCACTGGCAGCAGCTCACGCCATCTTATTCCTCACTCTAAAATTAGGCTGCAGGTAAAATGCATAGTTCCTGCTGTCCTAAACTACACAGCAAAGGATCAAGCACCAAATAACAACAAACTCAGGCAAATTATATGAGAAACAAAAAGATTTATTCATGATTTTTGTTCATGCAGACTGAAAAAAAATACCTCAACATCTTAAGAAATACAGACCAAAAGGCATAAATATATGCACACACAACCATACAGTATATTTGTCTTCATATCAGGATTTGTCATTCACAGTAAACATGTTGACGCAAATGTTTGATCCGACATTCACGGTGTGAAAATCCCCTCATCGTTCAGCGTTGTGCTGGATTCGATTTCTTTGAAAGAGGAGCAGATCCCGATTGCTCTCCTCTTGAGATGACACACTATTCTGTCACCCCTGACGTCTTAATATTGTAATTAACTGAGGCGTTTCGTTTAACTACACTAAGCTTGGTCCATTAACCTACTTGAAGAAGCTTAGCTACTGCGCGACTATTTGTGGTTACAATTAGGTTTGTGACTGAGCAGCCGCTGAGACGAGGGAACTGAAATGGCTAAACATAATGCCACCGTGGGACTGCTGACAATGAAATGGTCCGTGGAGAGGGAGAAAAAAAAAGATGGGCTTGGCCTCAGGTGGCCTGTAATCATATAAGGGCAGAAGGGTGGACAAAATAACATGAACGCCTTTCACTCTAATGCCAGCCAACACACTATTACTGCAGTTATGAGGGGAAAAAAACCTTATAAATGATCAATAAATGCAGTGATTTTTGTATTGAGCTGCACTGCATCCTGCTGGCATTCACATGCTGTCTGCCCCCCTCTATACGAGGTAACGTGTGAGATAAGACACTCCTGACGCTTTTATCTGAAGAGAGGATAAGCATCATTAGAAGTGTGATTCTGTGATTCACATCTGTGCTAGATGACCTAGAAAAGTCTCGTTAATGAAACCTGCTTCAACTAAAAAAGGCATCACGGTCTACAGTGTGACGGCTGGGCTCAAACCTAAGCCGGAGTGGGTTCTGTTCCCGATGTACATCTCTGCCGGTGTCTGCTGTACCCTGTGGGATCCCATCAAAAAAACAACACAATACACAAATATATATCTATATAAATGTGTGTGTGTGTGTGTGTGTGTGCAGAGTATCTCAGTTCTTCAGCTGTCCAAACCACAGAAGGCAGGGGGAGTTTGGGTGAGGAAGTGGAAGTAGAGAGGAGGCTGCAGCTCTGTCTGTGAATTCAGAGCAAGAGGGTGCGCGGGGGGGTCGGGGTGTTTAAGAGATGCGTGGCTGCATTCACCCAAGCACGGGAAGCCTAGACTCACAAGCACCAGAAGAAGCCTTTTTAGTGAGGAGCCGGCAGAGTTGGAGGGGAGGGGTGAGGTGGCTGGAGGGGGAAAAAAAACTGGAGCACGGTGTGCCCTGATCATGGAGGCTGAGGAGGGGTTTCATCAGCTGCACTGCTTAAAGGACCAGTGTGTAGGATTTACTCGTGGAAACAGAATACAGTACTCAGTTCAATTTTATCGATATAGCGCCAAATCACAACAGCAGTCGCCTCAAGGTGCTTTAGATTGGAAGGTAACACCCTACATTAACAGAGAGGACCCCAACGATCAGACGACCCTCTTTGAGCAAGCACTTTGGCGACAGTGGGAAGGAAAAACTCCCTTTTAACAGGAAGAAACCTCCAGACGGACCATGCTCAGGGAGGGGGCAATCGCCTGTGACTATATTACATACAGTATTACATGCAGTACTCATAGTTGTGTTTGTTTTCACTAGTGTAAAGAGCCCTTCACGTTTTCTCTAATCTGTGCTACGCTGAGGTCTGCAGACTCACAACTTCACGCTGTGGTTGCGTGCTGTTGCCATGGCAGCCTGGTTGTAAATGTGTGCAGCATTTAGTGACACAGGCTACCCTCGTTTTTGTGCTTTCGTTGGTCCTTTGTAGTAAAGTGAAACCGAGTGACTGAAAGCAATGAAAATGGACACAGTTGTTCCTCTTTGTGGTGAACTGCACTATTGCTCCCTTTCCTGTTCGAGCCAGCTTTTCGGCCAATCAGCATTCAGGATATCAGGATATGTGCTTTTTGGTCTTTCACCACATCTACACATGGCCTCTGCATCTGTCAAATACCCACAATCCTTCCTTCTAGGCAAATGTGCACTAATGTAGGACTATGGATCCTGCACTACACGTCCAGTCCTCGAACGCCACTAAGTCCTACACAGCGGTCCTTTGGAGAGAAATAAAACTGGCCTCTATGTGCCTCTAAATGCATCCACACATGATGAACTCATCATTTGTGTTTTTTAAAAAACCTTAATGTGTCTGTGAATGCAAAAAAAAAAATCAGTTTTTTTTGCACTTTGTATCCAAGCAACAGAGACATCAGATTCTAGGGCTCGTTATTATTAGCACAGACACTGTGTGCGACAACGTTCTCTTTTGATAAGGTTCTGGCCAGTGACTCTATTATGGGATGCTCCAAGATCAGAAAGGTGAGGTTAGAAAGTAGCTTTGGGCCAAAGGATCCTTCCACTACCAACTCACCTTATCAGTAAGTCATCTACTCAATCCTCCCCACCTCCTTTTAGTTTGTTAGGCGGACAGAAAGGCAGCGCCACGCTTGTCTCGACTCCGTCTCGCAGCGGTCGGAGCAAATGTGAGACAAACTCATCTGACATACAGCGAGTGTGTGCGGGACTGTGTGTGTGCATCAATAGTCTTAACAGGTAAGAATGTAGACGAGGCGTGGCTGTTAAACAACAAAACAGAGCTTCTGTGAGTCAAACCGGTGTGACGTCTCATTATTTAATAGCCACACCTCATACAAGTCACTCATAGCACATATCCAGCCGGTCCAGCTGACACTAGGATTAGAGAAACAGAGCTGCCGTACCAGAAAAGTCCTACAGGAGTCCCGAGATTGGTGAGAATCTACAGGTCAGACTGGCCTCATTAGCCGATCTTATAGGACGTTTCTGATTGGCACACAGGCTGTGAGGGACCCAAGGCAAACCCCCTGTTGGTTTATCTCGTTTTGTCATGGCGCTAAGGTCTTATGGGAGTTACGATTCCTTCCACAGCTGTGTGGCGCAAACCCATCATTCAACAGTTTCAGCAAAGCGGCTCGTCCAACACTGAAGTCTCTCTGTGTCGTGTTACTGAGTCCGGCGGCGGGCCACCACACATACACTGTCCGTTGGCACGCCCAGGCCACTACGGTAACAAAAGGAGGGTGGGTGGGTAGTTTGGGTTTAGGTGGGTGGTTCTGGGAAGTCTGAGTCCGAGCCAGAGCCACAAACCCAGATCCAAGGTGGTGGTGGTGGCGACGGCGGTGGCGGCGGGAGTAGGGGGGGAAGAAAAAAAAAAAAGCGCTGTGTATTTGTGTGTGAACGGCGGAAAGGAGAGGCGCACAGGAGGGCGGGGTTAAGGAGGAGGAGGTATGAGAGAGGGAAGGGGGAAGAAGGAGGGAACCGGGGCGGGCAGGGAAGGGGCAAGGGCGGCGAATACGGCGGTGGCGAGGGCAGGGGGGAGGGTGTGTGGGGTGGGGGTGTCAAGCCTCACCAATCAATGAAATACCGCCCACAGAAAAATAGACAAACAAAAAAAGAAGCTGTTTTCTCTTTAACAGACACACACACAGACACACACCAGCAGGACAGAGAGGGCGCGCCAGTCGCCTCCTAAAGCTGATTGCAAGACTTGACTGAGACCTGTGCAGGGGTCCTAACCCCACCCAAACCCTGCCCACCAAACCCACAGAGGAGAAGCCCAAGGCTGTAGCCGCGGCACCGCCACTGCAGCAGAGGAGGAGTTACGGACTGGGGGAGGTGGGGGAGAAAGGTGGCGATGGCAGTGTGGAGAGGAGAGAGGTGGGGAAGGAGTGTTTGTTCAAGGCACAGTCAAAGGAGGGGGCGGCAGGTTGGGAGAGGGGAAGTCAGTGCTCTTTAGGATTTCTTTCCTGCTGTTGTTGCGTTTTGTTTTTTTGTAAACTTTTTTTATTTACCTTGGTGGTGAAGAGAGAGAGAGAACGAGTTCCCGCTGCGTTGGCGTCGCGCTAAAAGTCGTCCCCATGGCTCACGCCGCCACGCTCACGCACGGCTGCACCCCGGCCGTTCCAGGCGGCACGGTGACCTATTTCAGTTGAGATAGTTAGTCAAGAGCTGGACTGACGTGGGGCTTGTTTGTTTGTTTGTTTGTGCGGCAGAGTTACAGATTATCACACATGCAGGTCTGAGAGCAGAGAGGACACAGAGACACACGGAGAGGGAGAATTTGGTACAGCAGGGGAGATACCAGACCAGACCAGACACACACCCATCAAACCCCCCCGCCCAAGGAAACAGGACTGCTCCACAGATCAAAATGCACCCAGGCCATTCTATCTGTGTGCCTCTCCCCAGCTCTCACTGTGCCAAAACATCATTTCTACAAGAAAAATCCTTTTTTTAACTTTTAATGTTACAGAGCCAGAACGAATCGCTGAAATGCATGTTCTCAAATGCAAATGAACCCCAAAACCCTTTGGTTGAGTTGGTTTGCACTGAGTTTGAGAGGCTGGAGAGAGGAAAGGAGCACCAACCTGCACTTACCCCGACCAAAGAGAGCAAAGCTGGGCCAGCATCTACACCTGTCTCCCCCTTGGGTCCCCAGTCAAATGGGTCTGGTGGTCATTTTACACAAGAGAAACAGATAGTGGGAGAAGAACAACATAAACAAGAAGAAGAAGAAGAAGGGGAAATGTCCAAACCCTTTGCTTTCTTTTACCACATTAGTGTCAGCCAAAACATTCTTTATTATAATAAGGTTTATAGTAATACATATTCTCAATAAAAAGCATGCTGATTTTTTTTTTGAATGATTTTTTTTTTAAACTTTTGACTTTTTATATTTTTCTTAAAAAGAAGGCAAAAAAAAAAATGAAAATACTTCTCTAAAAAATACGATCTCAAACATGGCAAACAAGACATTTCGCAAACCACATAGTTCTACAAAGGATGCAACTGGTATGTGTTCTGTATATACGACACAGAGAGAGATTACACCGTGAGATGCAAAGAAGTCGCTCAACCGCTAAAAAACAAAAAGAAAGAAAGAAAGAAAAAAAACACAGGGGGAGAGAGAGGAGGGGAGGAGGAGGGGGGAACAGGAGGGCAGTAAAGGGGCGTGTGCAGCAGACCGCCGTCACATAGCAGTTGCAAAATACTTTGAAAGTGGCTGTTTTAATGAAACGCAGAGCTACGCGGGTGGGATTTGCCACTCGTCAAAGTCCAGTTCTACAAGCTCTAACAGATATATTAAAACAGACACTTTCGCTCTTTTCCCTTTTTTGCAATCGCAATCTAAAGCTGGTCTGGTATTCGGAGGGTCAAAGAAGCACGTGGACGACGCTGCCCCACCTCTCACTTCATTGGTGCTATCACTGTCGTTTCTGCTTTAACCAGCAGTTAGTAAAGTAACGAACCCGTGAAGGCTCGGTTTGTGGCTTTTTCTTTTAAGAGCTGTGAAACAAATCCCAGAGAAAGCTTCGCTCGCTCTCCAAGCCTTCTGGATACTAAAGCCCTGGAGGTCGGGCTCCCCCCGCCCTCCTTGAAATGATTAAAAAATAATGTCAAAAGCACTTAAAAATGGGAGGTCCCTCCACTTAATGCACTTCACTCGAGGCTTTATAGGCACATGATTGAGCTTGTCACATACCATCGTGGTTTCCAACAGGATGCGATTAAAAGATCCTTTTGTAAACTGCTCCCTCAGTAGTAACACATTGATTTTTTTCTCCCTCCTTTCACCACCGTTTACAGTTCATCACATCCCAGGCTGACTTACGTCACAGGTAAACAACAAAAAACACATTTACACTATTTTTAAAAAAGGCCTCTGAAAATGATGGACTCCATACGGAACATCTACAAAAAAAAGTCACTGTCGGTAATATCTGGCTCCTCCCCCTCTAAACTGCTGACCCTGTCCCTTTACAAGGAGCGGGAACTGCCGACAATATAAGAGAACACAATAGAAAAGAATAGACATTGAAATTTGCTGTAAGAGGTAGGCAGCTGTAATTACAAAGAGCGAGAGAGGGAGAGGTGAAGCAGTGTCTTTCATTGCTGCAGTTAGAGTAAGGGTGGAGCGGGAGGGGAGGAGGGGGGGTTCAGAAAAAAAAAAAGGGAGTCAAAGGGGAGATCCAAACATACATTACAGTACGTTTATGTGTGCTTTACTCTTTTTTTTCTCTCCTTTCCTTTTCGGCAAAGTTTTATTTTCTTTTTTTGCTGCTGCGTTTGTGCGCTGCAAGGTCAGCAAGCCCTCACCTCTCACTCGCTCACACGCGTCACAGCCCACGTCACATTCAAGACAAAACGTCCCTCGAAAAAAAACCCCAAACAAACCAAAAAACAAAGAAGACTCAACCTTGGTTCGGCCGGACGCGACGCAGCGCAGCGCAGCCGTCACGCGCGAGAGCGTCGCCCTGACTTTCCATCTGGTTACGTTGCAAATTGAAACTCTTCAACATAAGGCAAAAAAGGTTTCAAATTAGCTGCCCTAACTGATCATCTAGGCCTAAGGAGGATGGCTGATGTCGTCAATCGAAGGTCTCGGCCTTAGAAAATCATAACTGGGTTTGCGGAAATAAAGGCATATATGAAACGGCCGAGCGGGTCGGCCTAATACTGGCACACGTGTGAGACTGGCACGATAAAAAAGTAAAACTGAGAAGCACAAAGAATGCCCGCGCGACAGATGAAAGCCTCCCTTTCGGTGGCTGCACTGTGTGTGCGTGCAAACTGAACCAAGGCTGGCGTATCAAGTTTCTCCTAAAGCAGGTTAATAAACCAAGGAGTCCCCAGTTTAATACCACACACTTAGAGCCCCCAGACACACACACACACACCCACACACACACACACACACGTACATACAGCTGCTGTAAGGTGGTCAAGTTTGGGGTTGGAAGAGGAGATTGGGGCGGGTGAGGGAGGGTGAAGGGTGGGAGGGGTTCAGGGCAAAGAGGGAGGGGCGGGCAGAGAGTTGTGTGCGACTATCGGAAGGGGGGCTCAGGCGTGTGAAGGGAGAGTTCGGGGCGGCGGAGGATGGCCTCCTTGCGCGTGGGCGGCGGCAACGGCGGCTCATACACCCTGGGCGCAGCCATGGCGGCTGCCACTGCCGCAGCGGCGGGGACCACTGGCCTGAGTGCGTCCAGCGTGGTGACGGGCTGGGCTTGCATCGCGGGGACAGCCTGAACTGCTTGGACCGCTTGCATGGCCTGCATTCCCGGCATGCCAGGGATGGCAGTCACTGCGCTCGGTGATGCGTAGGCATACTGGAACTGTGGGTACTGCTGGAGCTGCTGGTAGTACTCCGCGTAGTACCTAAGACGGGGGAGGACAGAGATGGTTAGGTTAAGGACAAATTTAGTTGAAGAGAAAATAGTTTGCAGTGAACAGTGAACCACGAGCTAAAACCACAAGAACAACATCAGATTTGTAAAGGTGAGGGGGCACCTTGATTTTTTAGAAAACATGAAAGTTAACGATCTCTGTCATTATTTCACATCTGCTGCTTAGCAGGAAACAGAATCAAAGATTATATCCTACCTGGCCATGGGGTCTTCTGCGGCTTCCACTGCCTCTTCAGCTGCTCGACCAGCTGGCGTGGGGAGCAGGGGTCGGCGTGGCTTGGCCCTCTGGTACATAAATGGCTTCATCACAGGGTCCGGAAGCAGAGGTGCCGACCTTCGCAGTGGACTGCGATCCCTCTCTCCGGACTTTGCCACAGCTGCTGCTGTGGCGGCAGCTGCCGTCTGCTGCTCAGCCACAACCTGCTGGCCCTGGGCGAAGTAATGCGCCTGCCTGGCAGCCTCAAAGATAGCCGTAGTCGGGTCCGCTGCTCCCATGGCGCTTAACTGAGCGTAGGCTGGTGCGGCGGCGCTGTAAATCGCAGGCGCTACAGAGTAGGCAGGATTAATGGCGGCTGCCGCTGTTGGCATTTCTATCCCAGGAGCCGCGGCCAGATAGACGGGGTGGTTGGCCATTGTCGGGGTGTAAACCGGAGTTGTGTAGGCAGCGGCAGCGGCGGCAGCAGCAGCGGCGGCTGCTGGGGACGCAGCCACCTGACCGTAAATATTAGGTGTCATGGAGCTGTATACCTGCGTGGCCCCTGACGTGAGAGCGGCCTGATTGGCCACCGTTCCGTAAAGCTGATTGGCAACGTTGGCACCGTACACCTGGCTGGCAAGGGCACCATAAACAGCTGGATTTACCGGGTTCCCATCTGTGCGTGTCCCGGTGGTAATCCCTGTGAGAGCAGCATAAGTGGGATCAAAGGTGGAGGTGTTGTAGACTGAATTGTGCACGCTTTGCTGGACCTGCAGCGGTAGGCCGGCGGCCGCAGCGGCGGCAGCAGCCAAGACCGCTGCCTGACTCTGGTACTGCTCCAGAGAAGGTTTCCCCACAGGGCATTCTCCAGCATAGTGGCCCTGCTTCCCACAGTTCACACACGGGATCTTCCCCGTCGGCGCCTGCTTGCTGGGCTGGACCTTGGAGAGCTCTACGGACAGGGGCCGGCCCTTGAAGGAGGTGCCGTGCAGGGCTTCGATGGCCTGTAGCGCATCTTCCTTGTTTTCCATGTGAACAAAAGCATAGCCTGTGGAAAAGCAATGGCTGGATGTGATTCAGTGCACTGATAATAATAAGGATCACATTTGCTTACTAGGAAAATGAACTGTGCCAAAGGAAAGTGCACAACTTTACAATCGGGGCATTAGCTTTAACTTTGAACTTTGCACTCTGCAGTCTTTTTCAGGCGCTCCCAGCAATTCAGCAGCTGTAATTAAACCATAAAACAGAATCTAAACTTTAACTTCACTTCAACTGTGAGTAGAGACCTGGCTTACCTTTGACTTTGTCACATTCGAGGACTTTCCCGAACGTCTGGAACAGCTGCTGGAGGTCTTCTGTGGTGCACATGCCGCTCAGATTACCCACAAACACCTTGGTGGAGTGCAGCGGCCTCCCCCTCGATTCCTCCACCACCAAATTCCGACCACGAAACTCCCGTCCATTGAGCTCCCGGATGGCCCGCTCCGCAGCACCCTCCCCCTGCAGATGCACAAAGGCGAACTGCCGCAGCACGCTGCAGCTGACCACCTGACCGTAGGGTTCGAAGATGGCCGACAGCTCTTCCTGCGTGGTGTCCAATGCCAGGTTACCCACGAAGAGCTTCACTGTGTGGCTCTTGTCCATGGCGCTGTGGAGAAACAGAGGGAGCATCGCTTTGACTGTTTGTTTAGAGATAAGTGAAAGGATTAGCAGCACGGTATGACTATCAGCTGCCCCAGACGTGACAGTTACTGAGTGAGCATGAAGACACACCTTTGGCTCAGCGTTAGTCTGACAAGGAGAAGACTACAGGGGTGAAAAGCAGACACAGTGTATGAGCATCAAAAGCTTGGAAATGTCATTATCTCAAGCCTAAAGCTTTTATTTATTTTTAGACGACTAAAAAAAAAAATCACAGATGAAAGAAGCGATCAATTTTTAGCTTAAAGAGTAAAAGAGAAAAACCCAGAAACTTGCTATTTGGAGAAAACGTTAAACGCACCCATATATACACACACTCTTGATAAAGAACCTTTATGCATGAATGAGGAGGCAGATTAACATTCAAATTCCTCAAATTGAATACCACACTGACCACAGATTTGCCTCAGAGTTGCCCGCTGAGGTCAGATAAAGTCATATTATGTAAAAACAGAGCAGTGGAGATCGTGCTAGCGAATAACCGCTAAACATTTACAATAAATGCCACAGAGATCACAGAGTTCGCTTAAGGATACGTCGCTCTCACTCGCGAGAAGCAGGCTGTGACTACCCATGCAGCTATGAGTCACCCTCATACAGAGGAGACACAGGCGAAAGGAGCATTTTGCACCAACAACTTCAAGGAGCAGTGCTGCTCCTAAACTCACCACGCATTTATAGTGACTTTCATGAATCCGGGTGCTTTAAAGAGAACCTATCACAGTTTTCCTCATTTTTCTGTCACACATACACCGTTATAACACCGAATGTTCATATTAATTGTGGTGAAAGTTTCTTGTAATGAGGTCCACATATGTAGAAATAATCCCTGTGAGATAAATCAGGCTTAAAAGCTCAGTTTGATACAGTGTTGTCGATTCCTGGTTCTGTGTGATCTCACTAGAGGAAATATGCCTAATATGGTCATCTCAGGCACAAATATGGATGTAGCGTTCAACTTTCTGATAAGTAGCTAAGTCAAAGTGCCTCAAACATGCATTCATATTAATAGCCAGCAGGGGGCGACGTCTGTGGTTTCTGGTTGCGTAGGCCTCTATTGGAAAATGGTCTTCTGCTTCCTCGCTTTGTGACCTCGGTAAACACCCTGCTGATGACTAAGACCTCGACTATACTCCACTGTGGACTCGCTCACCATTTGATGATGACGTTTATGTGGAGCGGACCTGAATGGACCCTAGCGGACTGACGGGGAAAGCATAATCCCGGCCCTAAGATGCATCCACACCAGAAGCAATGTGGTGATCATGGAGCACATAAAGTGAAAGAGGACAGCTGGTGACTTCAGCATCTTTTCTCAACTTCCAGGCAACTGTCAGTGTGAGCACAGGATAGTGTTGATTACCATATGACCTGTCAGTATGCATATTAGTGGGTTACCTAGGCAACCGGATCCTGGAACGTTTGCAAGTGATGAGCCGTCAGTTTGTAAGTGACACGAGAGGAACAAATCGCTTCCAGTGGACCCAGCGTCTCTTGTTTTAGGTCATGCTGCAAAGAAAATAAGTGAATTTTGTAAGATGACTAGATAGATGGATATTTTACTTAATGATTAATTATCTGAGTAAATAAACCTTTGATTTTGGCTACATTTAAGATGTATTTTACCCATATTAATGCTTCGTGTTTTCGGCAGCATTAAGAATAATAATAAAAGTAGTATAATCTACAATAAACAGGACAGGGGCTCATATTGAATATTTACAAAGTTTTATATGGAATATGATAAAATAATACAAAATTATGTTAAAGAAAAATGAGACTGACACAGTGAAAAACAGATCTTTAGCAAACAGTAATGCAAAATTTGGTGATTCTGAGAGTCAGAAAGGAGGATTACCCCGCGTACGCTCTTTGGATAATGACTTCTCAATCATTAGACATCAGACAGCGAGATTGTGTCCACAGTTTCAGAGTCAGTTTAAAGACACAATTACTGAACGGGGTGGAAAAAGCATGTTAGCGCAATCCCCAAATAGTACTTGTAAGTGTGGTAAGTTTTGCGTGTGGTTTACAAAAGTTGTTCCGTTTTCCAAGCACAAGCGCAATCAGTTCATTTCAATGTTAAACACAAAAAATAGGGCAAGCTTTGTCCTCCGTTAAATCTTAAATTAGCAGTAAACTGTGTGTCACAAACAGTAAACCAGTTTGCACACTTGATTTATATATTTTCCTCCCTATATTTTGCACCTTCAGAAAGGAACTCCGAGCATACATATCCAACATGGTCAGTCTGAGAAGTCTCAGAGTTCCTCCACCTCGTCCTCCATGTCCACTTACACACAATCTTGTCACTGGGCTCTTTTCTAAATACACACAGTACTTCCTTCTATGCCAGAAACCACTTTGTGCTGTAACACATTACTAAATCTGACCCGAAGATGACACACCTCTGTATATGAGCACAGAAGCTCCGCTCATCTTTGGTTTAAATTTAGTTTTGTTTATATAGCGACAAATCACTGCAGCAGCCGCCTCAAGGTGCTTTGTATTGTAATTTTAAGACCCCATAACTATCCAGAGAAAAGCTTAACAATCATTTTGAGCAAGCACTTGGCAACAGTGGGAAGGAAAAACTCCCTTTTAACAGGAAGAAACCTCCAGCAGAACCAGGCTCGGGGAGGGGCAGCCATCTGTGACAAAGACATGCTGTGGAAGAGAGCTTGACATCGTTCCAGTGAGGTGTATAAACACACAGTGATTCAAAAAGGTGACTGAAGAAGAACAACTCAGTGCATCATGGGAGTCCCCCAACAGCCTACACCTATTGCAGCATAAATAAGGGAGGTGTCAGGGTCACCTGGTCCAGCCCTAACTATATGCTTTATCAAAAAGGAAAGTTTTAAGCCTAATCTGAAAAGTAGAGATAGTGTCTGTCTCCTGAATCCAAACTGGAAGCTGGTTCCACAGAAGAGGGGCCTGAAAACTGAAGGCTCTGCCTCCCATTCTACTTTTAAATACTCTAGGAACAACAAGTAGGCCTGCAGTGCGAGAGCGAATTGCCCTAATAAGGTTATATGGTACTACAAGGTTATTAAGATAAGATGGGGACTGAATATCCAAGACCTTGTATGTGAGGAGCAGGATTTTGAATTGTTTCTGCATTTAACAGGAAGCTTCTGTTTGCGAGGGGCAGCCAATCAGAAGACAGTTTGGCTGCACCAGGAATTTCTTCAGTTGTAAATAACGTGAACAGGGCCCAAGAATAAAAATATGGAGCAAGAAGCGAGCATAGTAGGGATCTCCTTCACTTCAGCCTGTACATGTTTTACAGGACAACCCACCTCCCCACACAACTGGGTTTCTAGTTTTTTTGGTTTGAGTTTACCGAATACACCATCAGCACCACCATCAGCACCACCACCAGCACCACCACAGATACCCGCTCTCCATACTGGGTGAACCCCGCTCACATACAGTATGGCTGCTGCACTAACACTGGGTTCAAGTGAAGCATAAACCAGAGGTGGTGGTGGGGGAAAGCTGCTTTGTGATGACGCAGCACGGCGCTGAGTCGACATATTTTCCACAGCTCGCTTTATTTACCAGCTCACAAATACCCAAAAGACACGAGACGAGTTGGTCGGACAGGCTGTCAGTGTTTTTGTGAATGGAGACACGAGAGAGAGAGGGAGAGAGAGCGAGATGCTTGTTTGGTTCCGCTCGGCGATTCAAAGCAAAGCCAAACAAAGTCCCGACAGCCAAACAGCCACGGACACGCATTAAACACACTTACTTTCACTTCCTATTGCGAGGCGTCGATGATCAATACTAATACCTGATACAACGGTATGACTCTCGGTGGCAGATCGATACAATGTAACAACACATTTTTTCTCCCTCCCCTTCTTCCTCCCGCACAGGAATGAACACAGTGAAACGGCGAGGCGATCTAAAGCTCTCCGTCCCTACAACAGCGCCGAAACCAGCAGCTCCCTCACAGCTTTTAGACGGCGGGCTTTAACGAGCTCCCACATGAGAATAAGGGTGCAGAAAAGGCGATTAAATAAAAGGATCTACCATCTTACCTAAGCGGTGCTGTGTTTCAAAATGGTAGCGCCTGCTTCCGTTTGAACGTCGGGCATACTGCTGGAGAGGCTGCAGAGGGGGAGGGCTGCTGCTGCTGCTGCTGCACCGGGAGGATGCTGAATCCTCACAAAAGAAGAGCCACCAAAATGACTCAAGCACACACAGAGACTCGCATGAGCCTTTGTGTTTTACAGATGAACAAAGCCCCCAAACAACAAGCGAGGGGGGCTCAATTAATGATGGCACGTTTACATCCAAGTGCAGGATTATTGTTTATGTGCGATCCTAATATCGATAGTATCGATATCAACGCCGGTATTGGTAATGGATCGATATTGGCACGATGAGATCGATATTTTTACGTATTATTTGTTGAGTATGTAGCCCACAGAATTGTGTTATGTATTTATTTATTTATTATTAGATAGGTGGTGGTGTGTGTTAGAGGAAAGTGTCCAAAACCCTATTTTATTATTTTATTTATAGCCCATAGCAAATTTAAACAAGTTGCTTCAGAAACATCTATGTTTCAGGTCGCCAAAACCCACATTCGAAGCGTGTGGTAATAGACTTTTGTGTATTGTGAAAATCTATGTTTTTAGGTCACTGACGTGTGCAGATTTTGCAGACTGATGATGATTCATCTCATAAAGCATGACACACTGCTCTCTAATACATAAGCTGCCTTTATAGGTTAAAAGTATTGGTATCAGTAATCCTGGCCCTGTATTTACAGTATCACACAGCACTAGTGGTCCCAATTAAAAAGACACACTTATTAACTGATCCGTAGTTGTGTTGATTTATTTAGCTGTAAATCAAACATTTGGATTTGTGATTCCTGCTTTGATATTAGATTAAAAAAATACAGCTGTTTTTGGGTGTCCAGCTATAACAATGAGTCTTCATTCAAAGCCCAGCCACTTCAAACAGAAAGGGACAATGACAGAACATTTACTGGGAAATTCGATAAACTTATTCGAGCATCAGCAGAACAAGACAGATGCTCGATTTGGAGGAAAAAAAAATCAATCCAAAATGTGCCACAGACACAGACAGCGCACCAACATGTGGCTGAGGTATATGCAGGGGCAGCAGTTTGGACAACTTCATGATTCACCCGTCCGACTTTCCTAAAAGATAACAGTGAGGGGGTGTCTGAGATTGTCAGCTGCCCTCTCTGTGTGGCTCAAACGCCCTCTGCAGCAGTGATAAAGGAACACTAACCTCACTCTCCATGTTGGAAAGAAAAACAGCTGAGCACACAATCCTTCAAGGACTCCCTCTGTCACTTTTTAACCCCCCCCCCCCCTCGCCCCCTTTCACTCTGGAAGGAATTTCACTCTCCCTCCTGGGCTCGTTTTAAACTCTCCTGCAGAGTTGATCACAGAGAGAGGGACGGTCTCCCCCTTCATCACAGATTTTTTCTAAATATTTTTAAAATCAAACACACACATCTCAGCGATCCTGGAATTTCAGGATTTGATTTGGTTTTCCAACAACTTTTTGTATATTCTACTTAAAACAAATATCATTACTCGTGACCCACCTATGAGCAATCATAATAATCGTCCGCATCACATCCTCTTTAATTTTTCTACTTAATAAAACTCAAATATGTGGAGATGACAAGTTTTTTAGAGAGGCTTATATAATTACTCACATGTTCCTGCAAGTGGACGGCAACACAGAGAAATTAAATCTGTAGCTGAGAAAACATTTACAGACATCCTGCTGATGAGTTGACATGTTTAAAATGCTCAGAAAAACATTAAACAGCAACTGCAGAGAGCGTTTGATTTGATCACAAAGAGCATTTTCACGAAATTAAGTCCATTCATTGCTGTTTGGTCATCAGTGCAGTAATCTTCAGGACTCTGTCTTCCTCGCGTCAGCACTCGCGCTCCGCCGAGAAACACAATCTGCCTTTCTCTTCGAGACGCTTTTTGTCCCCCTTGTTCAAACTCTCATCAGTGTCCAGAGGTTTGAGAGGTTCACAGGTGTGCCGCCGGTGTCTCCAGGTTGTTCTTGCTCCGACCTTTCCCAGCTATTGGCCGGTCCCTCTCCTCCCACAGCGTGACGCCGTCGCAGGCACAAATCTGTTTGGGATTTTGGAAAAGTCCCGCCGATCGGGCGATGATCCCACAGGCCAGCCTGCACAGGGGAAAAAAACAACAAAACAAAAAAGAACAAAGAAATTTAAAATACCTACACTTGACCAATTTAAAGTGCCTGAAATAATAATTTTGATACCAGCGTTACGTCACATTGCATTTTTCATTACTTAAGTTTTGAGATTTTAGTTAATTAATCACAAAAACACTGAGTGCTGTGGTCATGACTGATATCCAGGTGAAAGGATTACTGGCACAGAACTGGGCGATGCCAGCAATCAAACACTAGTCAGTCAGTGAAAACAAACATTTCCTGGTCTTGAACAAAGGTGCAGATGACCTCTGTAACACTGGCAGTCTACAGGAGTTACAGAGGAGTTACCCAGCTATTAAGAGTAGTTCAGAAGCTACAGCAGCCATCGACTAATTAGAAGGCAGGTGATTTGAGCCCAGGCTGCTCCTCTTTACATGCCAAAGTATCCTTGGGCAAAATACTGAAGATACTGACCCCCTAAGTTGCTCTCCGATGCATTCACTGAAGTGTGAATGTTAGATAGAAAGCACTCAGGCGAAAAAAAAGTGCTTGTATGGGTGTGAATGAGCGATGGGGGCACGTTGTATAAAGCTTCGAGTGCTGCAGCAGAGTAGAGCGTTTAACATTAGAGGGCTTTAATAAAACTAGCAGATAGTCTACAGGTGGCCAGGAAATTTACAGCAGTCTGACAAATCTGTTTCTCCTCCTCTCGTTACTAATAACAGAAATAACAGCTCTTATATACACACGTCATTTGGATATGCAAATATTATTTTAGGCACATTGTACGACTCAAAAACTCTATGACCAATGCAGGAGGGACAGGAACCATGTTTGTTGCCTGCCTCGGGTCCTGGAGGCATGCAGGGTCTTGCAGAGAAGGCTGTTTGCAGCGAATCGCCCTCTTGGTGGAACAGATGCCACGCTGCCGTCAGACTCTGTCCTTGAGCACCAGATGGTAATCATGGAGGTGAGGATGGACTCAGCACAGCAGTAATGGTCGGGGCTTTGAAGCAGGCTGGCTCATGACGCGTCTCCACTGAGGTGCTGAAGGTGACTCTGGAGACAGGAGGATGTGGTGCTTCGGCGTGGATGGAGACAGGTGGTGTAGTCCAGCTGCTTTGTGGGGTTTCTCTCTCTCTCTCTCACAGGTATGTAGAGAGGTGTTGCAGTCATAGAGGAGTGGTTTGTGGGGGTGGGTGGAGTCTGAATGTTGATTTGTTGACAAGTGGGCCTGAACAGGGAATGAGGTGACAGTGGAGCTCACCAGGAGTGGGACAAGTGTGGAAAAACCCATCAAAGATACAAAAGTACAGCTTGAGCAGCACAGGGAGTGGCTGTAGTGAACGCTTTTCATTGTTCAGATGAAACAGCAACAGACTGGCTGCACCACATATTTTTGATACTGCACCCATCTGACAACAGACGCTCTCTGGAGGTAGACGGATAGCCTGGAGCTCTCCACGGACTACCAACGTACTCCTGCTTTGAACCAACACTTCCTCATTAGCTTAGCTTTGATCCAGAGCTTGTCAAAAATCTGTTTTTGTTAGAACGAATATTTGCTAAAAAAAAAAAGATTTGTATCATGACTTCATTCACTAATTTGTGTTTCAGCTCTGGCAGGCAGAGGATGGAAAACTATGTGAAGATGCTGGGATGAAAACGCGCAGCTCCCAGTCTGAGGCTGTGGTTCTCAGCCAGTGGAGTTAGGAGGGCCCGCTCTGAGTTGGGATGAGTTACTGTCAGCAGTGGAGAAGTTCCAAGTCACATCTGTAGGAACATGGATGCTCTACTGGTCTGCTGTGAGGAAGAGGGAGCCAAGCGTGAAAGCGAAGCTACTTTATTTACTTATCGCCGGATCTACATTCCTACCCTCACCTGAGGCTATGAGTTGTGATTAATCAACGGATATGAGATTCTTCCAAAGGATGTCAAGGATCTCCTTTAGAGACGGGTAGAGAGGCTGCGAGCCCACATTGAAAGGAGACAGCTGAGGTGGTTTGGTTTGACTAGGATGCCTCCTGGATGCTTCCTAGGTGAGGAGTTTTAGGCAATGTGGGAGAAAGCCCAGATCAAACTGAGAGATTATATCTCTCATTTGGCTTGGCGATGCCTCAGGGTCCTCCTAGTAGAGCTGGAGGGAGTTGCTGGGGAGATGGAGGTCTCGGAGCCATCTCTGCTTAGATAGTTTCCCCGTGACCAGAACACATAGGTGGTGGAAACAGGTTGGATGGATGATTCTGGAGATTTTTTGCTCAAACTGTCGTAAAATGTGAGCAAAATTAGCACAAATCTTTTTAATGCTAACTGGTTACTTTGTTTTTCAGCAATAATGCTAATGTATTGCTGATGTTCCAACAGTATAGTGAGCACGAAATATTTATTTTCTTCACATTTTACAAAGTAAATAATTTACTTGTTGTCGAAGACAATTGGCTTCAATGGTGGGTGATGAAAACGGCCGATAACTGCTGTTTTGTGATGTAAAGCAAAGTGAATCCATGAATGAACTGGAAACCAGCCTGAAGCTACGCATGTTTAACACAAACCACCTTCACACCCACCTTTCTCCAGAGTTCCCAGTCTGTTTGGAGAGAGGGTGACCTCCTTGACCCAGGTCGTCCTCACCTGCGTCCACAACCAGTGATCGACCAATCACATCCCACACCTGGAGGCAAACAGACCAAGGCACGCTGTTCAGCTCCTGTGGCTAAGTACGAGTGCCAAATATAACTCTGTGTTACCTTAAGCTGACCGTCCTCCAGTCTAAATGAGGCTCTCCCGTCTGGTCCAGCGATGACATTTCCCAGATCGCCGACATGCTGTGTACAAAACAGTACCTGTGAAAACTTAACTGTACGTCAAGTGGTTCAGTGAAGTATAAAACTATTAAAAAATAAGGAGTTAACAGCAAGGCAGAGTTACAACTCTTTCACACACTTCATTTAAAATTTAGCACCTGGAGCAGAAGAGCCCAAAACGGCTCCTCTGGGACGTGTTTGGCAATCTGAGCGGGTTATCGCATCTCGCATTTGGCCTCCGCTGACATTTTAATACAAGCCAGAAGGAGGTACAGTCTGAATTTATGACACAAGGATCCTAGCACTGCTGATCGCTCTACTTATGAAAATGAATGACTTTATGGAGAGGTTATTTTAGAGCGAGCTAAAGAAGTAATTTATCGTACCCTGTCGGAGTCCTCTGGACCGCCGTGTTGTCTCCCAAAGGGGTTATAGTGCTCTCCACAACTGCAGAAAAAGGAGAGCTGTTGATTTCAGAGGTCAGACTGGTTCAAGTTGATAAGACGGCAACAGTTACTAAAATAGTAAAAGTAACAAAGAACGGGGGCCGAGGAGGAAAACAATGGCAACATTTTATTTGTTTCCATCGTTTAGCTTTACATTACACGAACACATGGCAATTAACATGTAACACACCAGCACAAGCATAAATGCCAGCATGTCCGCCACTTGTAACGCAGGTTACATCGTGGGCTCCATAAAGATCCTCTACAGAAGCCTAAATCAGGCCTGAGTCACTATAACTGGACGAGAGAAGATCAGAAGAACGTCGCCTGGTCTGATCGGCTCTGAAGGAAAAAGGGAGTCTAGGTGTACCTAATGAAATGTCTGGTGAGTGTATAAGGCAGAAAGTAATGAAAACAGGTAGAGGTGTGAGGGACTTGATGATGGATGGATCTGTCCCTCAGTTTTCTCATTTGTGAGTTTGATGACAAAGACTTCACACGAGCGTATTTTACTCCCCCTGATGTCCGATACGTTTTACATCTCTGCAGGACGGCGTCAACAAAGAATAAAAATGCTAAAGCTACACGCCTGTGAGCAACAGTTAACGCCGCCCGTCAATATGCGCTCGGTTAATTGAATTACTGAGCCTAAACTGACAAGTGGAAGCTTAAAATGACACACTGTCCCATTAACACGCTAAATCAGCGGGATTTCAGATGAACTCCGCTAAAGCCCTGTTTTTAATTAAAACCATAATTACATTACACAATAATTTCATCTCTCGCTGCCGTCTTCTCCGAGGCAATAAGAGCTGAGGCTCATGGGTACAACAGTATACAATGTCTCTCAGAGACACAGATGAGATAATTAAAACTGACAGCTGTAACATAAGCCCGTACGTATGCGTGGGAGTTTTGAAGGTCATCGCTTGCCTCGGTACCACAAACCCCGTTTTTTGTTCTTTCACATCACAGGTCAGACCACACAGATTTTTCTTTGCGGGAAAAGAAACCAAACCGCAGAGAAAAGCTAAAAGTTTACAAACTCGTCAACCGATTCGGACCAGAGTAAACGAACTATGGGTGTGAAAAGGCCCGAGACTCATAACCATGACTCTTTCCAGGTTTGAGCTTAGGAAAAGTGTAAATCACCGATGACTCCCCATCTCCTTCACACTCTACACGATGCTGATGAGCTGATGAAACTGGTATGAAACACTGGTCTAACCTGAGGCAGTCCAGTGTGAGGTCTCCCAGCGTGTGAACGTGGAGACCGTGGGGTCCGGGCTCCAACCCGTCAATGGTCCCGTCAATCAGGCAGCGTTCCTCGGACAGCTGCAGGAAACGCACCACCCCCTGAATCGATCCGGCACCGGCTAACATGGCCACCGCTGCACCCAGATCTGCCACGGAAAAACAGAGAGGGTGAAGCACTTACTTGTGTTGGGGTAGGGCTGTGATCAGACTGCTTCACATTAGATTTCATCTGTAGGGAGCTGTGAGCTCAACATAAAATGAACCAGTTTAAAGCTACAGGGAGAGGCAGACTGTGGTAGGCTGTGGGGCTGAGTGCCTATCTTATAGTGCTGTGCTTCACAGATTAAGTAAGGATGGAAGACAAGGCTCGGAGGTCTCCGGTGTAGTCAGGATGATCTTTGTGTTCACACTTTAAAGCAGATCAGCTGATATTTAGTCCATGTTTAAATCATAAACTGCCCTCAGTGCATGCAATCACACGGTTACTGACCTGTGATTGGATCAGCAGAATGTATCTGACTGAGACTTGCTACCACAAACAGAGGTTCAACTAATGAAACTCCATTTTGGCTGTTTTATGAGGCATCTTTGTTTAGCAGGAAGTCCGATAAATCAACTCAAAGTTACCACACTGTACCGCGCTGAATATCTGCAAGGAATGGCCCAAATACCTGGCTAAATATTATCTGCATTCACTCGGTTTTTAATTCATCAAAATAAGTGGGAACTACAATTTTCAAATATTACATTTAATCAGCTGTATTTTGCCTGCACGGTCTACAGTTTGGTACATGGACTCTTGCACTCTTCCCAAGATTAAACAGGACTATAAATCCGACTCAGCTGTGGTACTGGAAAGCTTCTGATACCTCCAGCGCAGGCACGTGCAGCTCCTGCTGCCGTTCCTCCTCACCTTGCTCTGATCCGCCGATGCCCTTCAGCACGGCCCTCCGTCCGGTGCTCTCTATCAGGGCCTGCAGTTCTGCACTGGTCAGAGCAGATTCCACCAGCACCTGCTCCTGACCGACATCAATACTGACCGAGTTCACGCCTGCAAACATACCAAAACCATCATCAGACAGACAGACGGAGAATAACACGAATGCAGACAGCTGAGGAGAACGTTCAGCGATGCGAATAATCTAAAAACAGAAACAGTTTGCCTAGGATTTATCTGATTTTCATTTTCTTAGATTTACTGCTTTACACTGATCTATATCAATGAAAATCTACCCTCATTAGGTACACTTATTCAACGACCTCCACAGTCACCAGCTCTCTGTCTAATCGAGCACCTTTGTGATGTGGTGGAGGAGGAGATTCAAATCGTGGATGTGTGATGCTGTCATGTGGACCAAAATCTCTGAGGAATGTTTCTAGTACCTTGTTGTGTCACAAAGAATTAAAGCAGTTCTGGAAATAAATTGGTCCAACCTGGTACTAGCAAGGTTTTATTTTTTTATTGGGTTGTGTCTACATTTTCTTGTTTATATCTGTATAATATGTAGTCTATAGCTGGTTTGTTATTGTGAAAATGTTAAAGCTTTATTGTTTTCTAATAACATCCAACACTTGCTGGAGACAGAACCATGAATGTTATTTCCTGATAAGAGTTTTATTAGTTGTGGTGAGATTAGTGGCTGTTGTTTTTCTCTCTTCAAAGTTATGTTGTTGTTTCAGCGGCTCCCTTAAGGAGTCGCCACAGCAGACCATCTGCTTCCATCGCACCCAGCATTAACATCCACCTCTATCACACCAACACCTGCGTGTATCTTCACTGCATCCATGATCACCTCTGTGATCTTCCTCTTTTCCTTCAACATCCTTTGTCCATTATATCCACTATCCCTCCTCTGCACATAGGGCTGTTCGATACAACGATATATATCGGATGATGATATAAAACGTCTATGTTTCATTTTACGCTATCGTTTGTTTCGTGGTGTCGCAAAATAAACTGTTTACAACAATATTTTTTCATTGTTTTGATGGACACTGTAGTGGCTATATTAATTTCTTAAAGTTCCCTCTTTCTCTTATATTTAATATAACCACACTACAGACGGACAAGCACCTGGTTTTATGCGTTGTGTTTAGGAAAAACAAGGTAACAGCATCGCGTGTCCGCTTGTTTATGTTCCACATAAACCTTTCACAATAAAGCTCAAGATCCTGTTGAGACTTTTCAGAATAAACTGAATCACGTGAAAGAGCAGATTATTTACGGATGAGAAGTAAAAAAGAGCCGCCAGGTGCTAAAAAATAAACCTTAGACTCAAACATTAGAACAGGCTTTCCCCCGCAGCACGCTGCGTAATGAATGCTCACAAAGAAAACTGTGGCATTTACAACTTATGTCTAAAAATGTAGAGTTTCATGCATTGGTTAGAACACTCGACTCCAGCTACATGACGCGGAGCTGGAAACACTTCCCGCAAGTCGAGCTGCCCAGATTCACAGAATTTACAGAAAATGTTACATTTTTGTGATTTATATCGTTATCGGCCGATAGAATTCTTATATCGGGATATGAGAGTTTGGTCATATCGCACAGCCCTATCTGCACATGTCCAAACCATCTCAGCCTCGTCTTCCAGCCTTTGTCACCAAACTGCCAAACCTTCAGCTTTCCCTCTGATGGACTCATTACTAATTCTGTCCATTCTGGTCACTCAGTATGAAATACCATCATCTCCAAATCACAAATGAAATAATTTTTTCTTATAAGGTTGTGGATTGCCAGGTGCTCAATATGGTTTGACTCACTTAACAGGAAACAGGATGCTTCATATGTGTTGCATTATACACTTGCCTGCACTGATGGAAGTGCCTAAGCATTCAGTTAAGATGAAGCAGCTGAAATGACACCGTCTCTACTATATGCTCCCTTAGAGTTCAGTGGGCGCTGCAGAAAAATGCAGGATCTTTCTGGAAACATCACTTGTTGCTTAGTGTAATGAGTTTACTTTAATATTGAAATGCAAAATCATGCTAACCAGCGTCTGTACTGCACTTTTAAGTGCGTAGGATGCAGAAAACTTCAGCAGTCCCTGTTTGTAGGAAAGTAAACAATGCAGCGGGGGTCAGCAGCTCTTTCTACATGTGCTTGCTCACCTGGTTTGCCCTCCAGAGCTGCTCTGACTTTCTCCCCGCAGCTTTCACACGTCATCTGCACCGCAAACTCCAGCTGTGGAGGACAGAGCGGACATTAAAACAGCTGGAGCCACCTGACAAGTGCACAGCAAACTGCGTAGGACGGCGACGCCGCGGTAAAGCGGCTTCAGCTCGCAAACTCATGTTTAACGCAAAAACGTAAAATAACGTCACCACACAACAAAAAAACGTGTTTACAGAGGGTAAAATGTGCTGACAAACCTTTGTGGGCCTCTGACAGTCCATGTTGTTAGAGCAGTGCGCCGCCTGGGCAATAAACGCTGAATTAAACAGAAAACTTCCCACTTTTCGAGAAACGGAAATACAATGTTTGCTAATGGGCGCCGCCATGTTTGTGAGGTCAGAGTGACGTTCCGCCCGTTGCCGCCGTCAAGTGTCCACGAGCTGGTACTGCAGCCTCCTGTTTTATACGAAGAACACTTCAGAGGAGAAGTGTTTGGCTTTACTAAGAGAGCGCTAAGTGATGTTATTCTTTAATTAAATCCTCGGAAAATAAAATAAATATTTAGCGTAACAAAAAATGTTTCACTCAAATCTAGTTAAAGTACGCTGCTTAAATATAAACAGTAAAAGCTACTTTTCAGAGTCTTACCCAAATTATATACATAGACATATTTTAATGTTGTAGTATATTAATGTAGAGCACATAATCAATCTAATCAAATCTATGTACACTGATCACATGCACATAATCCAATTATTATCAATTAATTATCTGAAACTATTTAAAAACTGTACTTGTAATTATATCATTATATAACCACTTACTGTACACCAGTTAATTGGTATAATAATGTAATAATAAAACCAGCATCGGAATCTGAAACTTCTTAAAAGATTATATACAGGAAATGTCGGTTATCAAAACCGATTTATTTAGATTTTATAAGAGATGAAGCAATGATGTGACTGCACGTAATACACAACTTAGCAAAAATATATATCTTTATATTCTATTTTAGCTTTAGACACTGTGTTTTTCACAAAACTTATTATTTGCTCCTAAACACAAAAATTGCTCGTCCCTGGGTGGGCTCGAACCACCAACCTTTCGGTTAACAGCCGAACGCGCTAACCGATTGCGCCACAGAGACTGTTGCAGCCAAAAAGACGGGGGAAACCACATTTCTTGTCTTCTCATGGTTTCGATTATGTCACTGGTGTGTAGGGCTGGGTATCGTCGCTTATCAGCTGCTGGATGGTTGCTGAAATAGTTTTGTGAGCTGTAACCTGGGATTCTGGCGTTTTTGGCTAAATACATTTATATTGATACATTTATAAATGTATTTTTAAATTTATATATTTAATGAAACGATATCGCTAAGTCTAGCAAAAAAAAAGAAGCTTGTTGTTACTTTTAAGTAAGCAATGATGTCAAGGTTACCGCTGAGTATAAAGCAAAATTGACATTAGGCGTGTGTTCTGTGCTTTATGCTCAAAAGTACAAAAAGCGGTCGTCCCTGGGTGGGCTCGAACCACCAACCTTTCGGTTAACAGCCGAACGCGCTAACCGATTGCGCCACAGAGACTGACGGTGCACGACAGCCGGGGGTTTCTCCACCAGTGTTCTCGCGCTACGTTGCCGGTCAGTGTGCATTTGCAGACAAACGAACACCATGTTCAGGCCTCCAGAACAAAAGGCGGAAGCATATGAAGAAGAGCTTTGAATGTCCTTCAAGAAGCCTGGAGAACTATTCCCAAAGGCTACTTACAGAAATGACTACAAAGCTGCCTAAGAGAGTTCAGACTGAGTTGGAAAATACATGTGGACTTTCAAGGTTGTTAGAAGCTTGGTAAATAAACTGTCAATCAATGGACTTATGGGCGAACAGTACTGTATGCAAATGCTGTACTGTGCACCCCTGTTTATAGTGTGTTACACTGAAATGTTTACTAATTGTTAATATCAATAGACAGAATGGTGACATAAAAATGTTGAATGCTTGAAATTGATTTGAGCTACAATTACAGTTTAAATAACTACACAGGATTAACAAAGTCAAGATATCCTGTGGTGTTTATGCAAAAATTCAATACTGGCTTAAACTGCCGGCTCTCTGGATTGATCTGGCAAAACGATTTTTAAAGGATGGCTTCTCCTGTGGGATTTGTCACATTTAAACCATTACATCCATCAAATTCATTTAAGCTGATTTTCATTCCTTACTGAACTAATAAAAAAAAATCCTATAGCCACAGTGAGTCTGAATTATCAGACAATGTATTAATGTGGTAATGAGAGGAGAGCACACTGAAACAGTCAAGGAACATCATGAAGATATTCAGACTGTGGAAGGACAGGAACAGCTGGCAGCAGAAGATATACGATTAGAGTTACCCTCTGCTTACTGGTCCTCCAGTTCAGTTTTACAGGCTGTATCGATTATTGCGGATTAACCCTTTAAAGCCCGAACCATTAAATAGTTGAGAGTTTATTTAACCTTCTGACAATGAAAATCTATATTCTTTGTATCATATTTGCTCCTTTTTTGGAGCAAATATGTTTAAAATGTACTGTGCAATTTATTTTGGTTTTTAGTGGGGAAATAAAACCCACACGGATGATGTGTTCTCAAAAACTCACAGAAACTGTCAAATACGATACACTATGCATTAAAGCACTACATACGGCACAGGAGAGATCACCTCGAAACTATATGCCCTGTTCCCAGATTTTTGGAGGTTCATGAGGAGGCCATCGCCTGCTGGTGTTTCTGCTGTTTCAACCACTTCAGTGGTCACAGGTGTATAAAACCAAACACCGAGGCATGCAGACAAACATTAGAGAAAGAACGGCACGCTCAGGAGCTCAGTGTACTCCGTGAAATTTCCTTACTAAATATTCCACAGTCAGCTGTTTTGTGGTATATAACAAAGTGAAACTGGTGTAGAGCAGCGGAGACGACCAATCACGTTTCTACATCTGGTGATGTGATTGACGAGTCTGACAGTTGCCGGGGGAACAGTCCTTGTCTGACTGCATTGTGCCAAGTGTAATGTTTGGTGAATGGGTAATCGTCTTGCAGGGTTGATCAAAACTGGTCAAAAGTCCCCATAAACACCCCTAAACCTTGTAGAAAGACTTCCCAGAAGAGCTGAAGCTGTTATACCTGCAAACAGTGGGCTGACATTATATTAAACCCTACGGATTAAGAATGACAGGTCACTTTAATTGATATATGTGCGAATGCAGACGAGTGAATACTTTTGGCAATATAGTGCATGGCTCTCTGTAATACTTTTGATAGCATAGGCGAGCCATGGGGACATGGGATGATGTCAGAAAATCTGGGTCACAAGTCTAAAATAAAAGCTATGAAAATGAAACCTTCTCCAACTAAATTTGGGCGTGTAAGTATAGAGAGTGACACACATTCGCCACTGCGGACGTAGGCTCGTGCGCGCGGTGTGTCGATCCCAAAACAGGACGATCATTGTGTCAAAACAACACAGAGAGGCCGATGTCTTACACAGAAGAAAGCTGAGCGGCAGCTCAGCGAGAACACAGCGTCTTCTGTATCGGGTGCCTCGCTGGCTTTGACCTTTGACCCCGTGCCGAGTAATATGACCATATCCTTTAAGAGGGCCGAGCCAGTGTGCGCCAGGCAGAAAACACAACCGCAGCCATTTATGTGTGTGCCGAGCAGCCTTTTTTCTCACACACACACACTGCCCACACAGCTAATTTATTCAGTAAATGGGAAACTGGTTACAACCTTTGCCCTCATGTTGAGCCGCAGCACTGAGCTCGCCGGTCAAAGGAGTGCCACCTGAGCCCAGGGGAGTGGGTGGTGGTGGTGGTGGGGATTTCATTAACACACACATACAGAAACAGGCACAAGACAGCGAGGAAGCGGCAGGAAACCTAATAACTACTCGAACATCGTCCAGAGCAGATTTAGCGAGAGAGAACAAAGGAGCGAGGTAAGAGGACAGGAGATGGTGAAATTAGTTGGAGGAAAAAAATGTGTCTGCTGGAAGGAGCAAATGAGAAAAAGAAGAGAGAGGAGACAAGGCAAAGCAAATGTGAGAAGGCAGCAGTGGGAAAAATAAGAAAGATGACAAAGAGGAGTGTGGGAATGTGTGTGTGAGTGTGTTTGGACGGCAGTGCGAAGCAGTGCTGACAGGATGTGTTGACAGGCCCGTTTGGAACAGTAGAGGTTTTATCTGTGCTAATAAATGAGGCCCTATATCCCATCCTACACGGGCCTATTAAAAACTGACCTGGAGTCTGTTGTACTTTCTTATTAAATATTTCAAGTGGGTGAAGCAGCTCCCGTTTCATTGATTACCGCAAAGCAAGCAAATCTTTATTTTTAGAGCCAGGGAGAAACGGAGAGGTAGAGAGGACTCGCACACAGCAACCAACTCATGCGTTTAAATCTAACAATGAGTACAAAGACAGAGGTAATCAAAGGCTGGGGAGAAAGGAAATGCTTCGGCCTCCGTGGCGAGCGGCACAGTTTTTACAGCTCACACCATTCGTCATAATAGGGCGTATTAAGGCACTCACAAGGATGTTGTTATTATGTTTTTTTAAGTACACAAATAAAATTAATGTGTAACGAATTCAGTTTGGTTTATTATAGTTTATATATAACTAATTGAGAACAAGCGTCATTGCAAAGTAATTTACCGACAAAGAACCCACTTTATTAAAGAGCTAGTTCCAATACTCTGGTTAATTGTTATCCAGTAGGGAGGTAGGAACAACTCCTGAAACCTCCAGCAGGAGCAGAAGCAGGGAGGTGCAGCTATCTGCTGGAACTGGACATTCTCATGTAACTCTCAGCTGGTTAAAGCCCATAGCATAGTTGCTCCACAGTGTGGTGGGTTACCCCACACAAGCAAAAATCCCTGCCTCGACTTTTCCCAGGAGGAGACACACGAGCGTGAACGTGCATCCAATTCTAAAAGTGTGCACGAGACACTAAGAGGCTTCACCATCAGTTTTGCTGGTTGGACAGACTTTAGTTCATTGCCACCAGGGCGGCGGGGTCCAGCTGTCACAGAGTGACAACACATACCCTGGACAGGTTGCCAGTTCACCACGGGGTGAGAAGAACTGGCAACGCATACGACATGCTTCCACAAGAGCTTCTTTCCAACAAAAGTCAGACTGTTGGTGAAAAAACCCCTAAAATACAGACAAAATCTACTTCATCCAGGAGTGCAATGCATATCTTTTCATACTTGTCCTTTAAGTGCAGTATGGGAATTAATGTTTCATTTGTATATAAATATAAATTTATTTGGCTTTGACTCTAAGCTCTGCGCATCAGCTTTGCTTTGTATGCAGACCCAGTGCATGTGAACAAATGGCAGATAAGAGGCGTTATCACTATCATTTTTTTTTAAATCTTTTTAAACCACCAAAGAAAATCTACACTGTATAACATTTTGACAAGAACATGTCTCCTCAGTGCAGAAAGAATCCTCCAGGAAGCTCAGATATAATAGAATTGTTTATTATCTTAATACAAATAAGAACCAGGGGCTACATGTCTTTGCAGGTTTAGTTTAGACTGTGTACAGCAGGTGAACAGTATGTGAAAGTTACATCCTTAAGAAATAGGAGGAGAAACAAAATAGTCCAGCCAATCCATCGACTGTTCACTGAAGCCTCATCAGACATGGTCTCAGTGGAAGGGTGGCTGTCAAGAAGGCGTTCTTAAGGAAGGGAAACAGCGAGAACAGGCTGAGGTGTGCCAAATTACACAAGAACTGGATTGAAAATCAATGTCAGTAGTCTGGAGAACTATTCCTGAAGAGCACTTAGAGAAAAAGAGTTCACACTGCATTAAAGAATAAAGGTTTGCATTTCAAATATTGACTTTTAAGCTCACCAGAGTTGTACATTCTCCGTTTTCACCTACATATTTCCTGTATGTTTGCTCATGTTTTGTTTTAATAAACCACTTCACGAATTTCTTGGTGAAATATAAAGAAATGAGGGCTTGATACTTTTGCACAGTACTTTAAATATTCAGTTTATTCTTCCAGAGATAAGGTGCTTTCTAATCTTCCGCCAGCAGCTGAGCTTTCTGACCCTCCTGTGGCTGCAGACACAAGTAAAATTAATATATATATACAGATGCCGCAGAAACACTTGAAGGCCACCAACAGAATCCATTCATCATATTGCACAGTCGAACAGGCTCGACCCACTGGGACTCCTTTAAAAAAGTTCTTTTTTAAACATCCTTATTGGTGTACAGTGAGATTTTAGAGGTTTTGCGGAAAACAGCAGCTTCTGCCAAGGGAAAGAAAGCCGTTACAGTCAGCAACAAGCTGCAAGAGGAAAGCCAGTGAGAGGTCCAGGCCTTCTTTATTGCAGTCAAATAAATAGGATTCATTACCGTGTTGAAAACGATGCTGGGATACTGCCCGACATGCTTCAGTGTGCATGTTTCATGTTATTTGCAAATGTTTACATTTAATTTGTCAACCCTGGCTTCCTGTGTGCATGACATATCTTTAATGGCACAGAGAGCTGGGTTTACAGACACCGATTTCCAGAAGTGTCTGTGAGGCCATGCAGTGATTTGCATGAAAGAATCACGCCTGCTTTTAATATAGTGTGTTCTATGGGCATGAAGGTCACAGACATATAAAACATGTTACTGGAACATATAGCAGCCTCACTGACTGCTTTATGTTTTTACAAGAGTCAAAGAGTTCTTATGGAATAGGGGTTGTATTTGCATACTGGTCAATGTAATCAGTGTAGTAATAACAACAGATCTCACATTTCCAGTTCAGGTGGACTGGAAATTACATACTCATCGCTGTTTCATTTTCACTTAGTGTTGTTTACCAGGTGATATCTGTTTTGAGTGCTATCCAACACCCATATAGTTTTATGTCAGCTGCTTCAGAGCAATCATCTCAAGACTTGTGTTGAACCGCTGTAGGTGTACACTGCAAAAACTCAAACTCTTTACCAAGTATATTTGTCTTATTTCTAGTCAAAACATCTCATTACACTTAAAATAAGACAAAAGCAGCTACAAAGCAACATTTCAAGACAGTGAATCTTGAAACTACAGACAAACTAGATCATTTTCACTTGTTTCATTGGCAGATTTTTTTCACTTAATATTTTGACTTGAAATTAGACAAATACACTTGGTAAGATTTTGAGTTTTTGCAGTGTAGTTTTTATTCTTCTGAATCTAACCAAATCGTTTATTGCTGTAACCTGTCAAAAAGCTGAAATCATGGCTGGTAAGCACACCACAAACACATATTATATACCAGCAACATTGTCCACAACATCACAACCTTGACTTATTTAGCCCGACAGCAGGAGCGTGGTGGGTCTTGTTAGTAGCGTGAGGGACCCTGAACAGGTCAAAGTAACGTCACGCACCATCCAGAGCGCCCTCCATGTCTGCTGATTGCACCCTGACAGCTCGAATGGAAGATGAAGTGAGGCGTGTCCGGGGATCTCTGCAAGCGGGCAGAGATTGTAAATAATTTAAAAATAAAGTACATGGTGCATGACTCTGTCCTGCCTCAGTTCTTTTCAATCTTTTGTGCCATTCATGGTGTGGAACACGATGGACATTTGCTTTGGTTCTGAAGTACTAAATATTGATAAAGTCAGGTTTTTTTTTAAGTTTTGTCAGTCCAGGCTGACCTGATTCTTGTCTACACAAATCAATAAAAGTAATTATATGAACAGATAAAATGTTGAATAATACTTTGCTGGTATCTCATTCTTAAGAAGCCTCTTTTGAAGCCTTTTGAATGTAAAAAGTCATTTAACCATTGCAAGTCTTTAATATTTTTAATGCTCAAAAACAACCAGTTGTATCAAAGAAGAAAAAGTCTGTAAAGTTTTAGAAACATCTGTCCCTGCTTCTGAAATCACATCAAGCACAAACCATAAAAAGCTGCAGAGGAACCACAAGAAAGCGTCCAATCAATCAGAAAGCAGCCCATTAAACAATATCCATTCAGCACAGCGGTGTCATGCATTACTGCCGGTCCACAAACAAGCTAAAAACAATGAATTTATAATGCCAGCGGGGTGTTTAACAAGCTTCGGCCAATCTCTGCAGCTCATCACAAACAGGATCAATAGGAAGAAGCGACAGCGTTCCCTAATCAAAGTCTGCACTGTTCCTCACAAGAATAATAACCCGTATGGAGGAGGCAATACGCTGCAAACACAATAACTCATTAATTTATTACACACCCGAGTCCAGATCGTTACTCAGTCTGTCCGTCAGGATTCAGGAAGCATCCTTAACCTCGCCCCAAAAAATAGGAACGTAATACTAATAAAATCAAAGAGCGGTGGGAGTTATTAGGAGGTATAAGCCAGAAAGAGCCCAACTGTCCTTTAAATACACTACAGGTGACTCATTAGTGCACAGGAACACTGTAAGAACAGGATGGAAAATATGACGACTACTAAGTCTGAGACGTGTTTTTGAGTAACGGAGATAAAAAAAACAAACGTGACTACAAAAGAAGGGAGTGGAAATAAGTTGCAATACACAGTACAGGCAAAATAAATACAAACGAGAATAATAACTCATAAAGAGCCAGTTTAAGGAGACGGTAATGAGCGTGAGAAAAGAGGATCTATGTTTCTTAGTAAAGAGCGTTTAAAAGTTGACTTCAAATGGCAGGGGAGAGAGAGGCAGGGCGATAAAAATCGACGTGGGTCAGATTGTGAGGGTGTTGTAAACCTCCAGGGCCAACCAGGAAAGAGACGATTAACGGGACTCTGGAGCCAATTAGCACTGCAAGACTCACACGCGACACCATTAAAAAATAAATAAATAAAAGATCTGCTATAAGTACGATGACAATTTTATACCCAATGATTGTATTGGTTTTTTTTAAGAGAAGAGAGAAACAGCACCTCTAACAACAGTGATCCTTGATGCAGCATTAAAGCTTGTTTGGAACAGCACGGCCTGTTTTGTTTTCAAAAATGCTCGTACAGGATTCCAGGATGTCTCAGATTTATTGAGTCTGTTATCGCTCAGAAGTCTCAGACTCTCCAAATGCGATGTATTCATCATTTCTCCCATCCAAAGCTCAAATGTTGGTGCTGAGCCTTTTTATTTCCACTGCTGTAGGATTAACTTTTTAGCAATTACCATTCCAAGCAGGAACGCAATCTGTTCGCGGTTCCTCGCAGACGCCAAAGAGCTAGTCTTTCCGAGTAACAATGAAAACCTACTACGGCAGTTTCTACTATGTCATTTCGAGGTGGAATTAATGGTTCTTTATCTGTTTCTGCAGGTTTTTAGCCACGCACTGTAAAAGATTTTCGATTTGCGTCCAGTTCTCCGATGCGCATAACCCAATCTCAATAAGTATGTAGAATAGAGTAGAATAGTAAAGGGAACCACAGTAGAGTTCACCACAAACAGGAAAAAACATGAAAGAAAACACCTAAGAGACAAGCACAGAGAATGGACTCCTAGCTGAGAGCTGTCATTGTTTCTAACACAACAAAGACGTTCTCTGTGTTACTTCTATGTTCCTGAAAGCAGAGGCTAAGCTGGAGGGCCGACAGCTCCATCCACATACTTTGACACTTCCTCCTGGATCACGGCACGCAGCTCTGTGCCGCTGCCTGTGTGACTGTGTTTTTCTCCCTCCCTGCCTAATGGTCGTGCTGTTAACAGTCTTCTAGCACTGCTTTATCTCAGTACGCTGACTTTCGGATTAGACAAGAACATCACATATTTTTCAAATCGCTCCCTGTTGTACCAAGATTTCTTATTTCATATTTTGGTCTGTTCATTTTATTTCTCTCTTAGGGGTGTGTATTTTTTTTTTGTCCTAGAACAGAAGCAGCATGTATGTTAGACAACCCTGATGAGGATGATTGGAAGAGAACGATTGGATAGATCAAGTTATTCACCCAGCATGGTCACAGAATACAATCAGAACAACGTGTGAAAGTGATAACTCGAGTTTATGTTGCAACTGAGTCATTCTGTAAAAGGACTAGATGTTATAATCCCTGATAATGCGCCTGATAAGATCAAGACAAAAACATGATACCATAGAGCACTCCATCCAGACATAGAAACAAAATAGCAAGAAATGTTTAATGTCAAGGGCCTCTTGGATCAGAAATGTTGGAGGACACTTAAACGTGACAGTGGTCCCACTGCAGCAAAGATTAGTGATTTCCATGACAACTTGATTATCAAGGCTGAGATGATTGGCTTGTTACTCATGATACCAGCAGAAAGTTGAGTCATGTAAACCTGTAAAAACACAAACAAACTTGTGCCCATACCCATATTTATGGTGTTTTGGAATGTCTCCATTAGACATGCTAAAACAAAATATATGACTCAGCTCATTTTGAGAGGGTTGGATGGGAACTGTAATTCACCGAGGGGTGTGTGTGTGCGCGCGTGTGTGTGTGTGTGTGTGTGTGGGGGGGGGGGGGGGGTATAAGTGTTGAAATAATGAAAAATAAATCTACTAAATGCTTGCATTCATTGCAATTAGTAACCTCAGTCATACTAAACACCCCTTTGTTATGAAAATGCTGTGAATAATAGATGAGGGAGGCCCCGTTCCTGGGGTTGCCTAAGGCCCGTGAATCACTAAATGCACCCCTGTTGACTGTAGATTTACATACGAGCTCTCTGTGAAGCCCCACTTCAAATTTAAATCAGCCTGCGTGGCATCACAAAAGCTTTTCACAGTGAACGGCAAGAAGCAACTTTACAACAGAGAGCGCGGGGTTAACGGAGCGCCCGGAGCTGGAGATACAATATTCGGGGAAACGTTACATAAGTATTACAATAATTTTCTCGTCACGGTCGAACGACTTTCCGTTAGGATTGTCCATGCGCGTTAATGTGCTCGTGGCGTGTGTGAAGACCATATGTGCTTGCTGTGAGCGCGCGAGCCGCCGCACAGCGTTCTCCGCGCGTCACGAACACACGCGCAGAGAGAGAGAGAGAGAGAGGAGAGAGAGAGGCAAACGCCTCTCGTTATGTAGCACGAGGAGTCGCTCGCGAGGACCATCCTCTTGACAGACAGCAGATCTGCAGCCTCACTGACTGCTTCACCTGAACAAGCCCCAAACAGTGCCGAAGAGAGCCAAGACTGAAGGCGAGCAGGAGGAGCGGGAGGTCCTCCAATAAACCGAACAAATAAATTTAAAATAAAATAACGGAAAAAGAAGAAAGAAGGAGGAGAGGGGACAGGAGGCAGCCGGCTGGCCGGGACACGCAGTCCGCCTGAGGGGAGAAATCACCGCTACCACCGTCACATCACATCACAGCTCCGGAGATAACAAAGGTCGGTAACGGTGTAATAGCAGCATCCCTATCCTTACATGGCGGCGTTAATCCCCGTAGTAGCGCAGCAGTGGACGTGTCTGATGTGCTGTTTAAAAGGGAAAAAGGGGGATCGATGTGTCACAAGCGGACATTTGTAGACGATCATGTTTGTTTCTATTGTGCCAATGTTCCGTTTTTCTCTCTCTGTGATCCTCACCGCTCCTCTGTGGGGACAATTACGCACCGATAGCTGCGCCAAAAGCGGATTTATGGCCACCCCCCCGCGCTGACACGTTTTCCTCAAAAAAAAAAAAAAAAAAAAAAAAAAAAAAGGTGTTCAGAGCCAACATGTGTATCATTTGGAAATGAGCCGCGGAGTGATTTCACTCCGGCACGACCCCTCAAAGCTATCCAGGCGTGCTGGTGCTGTTGTCGATCCAGCGGCGGAGAAGAACGAAGTTCTCACATACAAAGAGCTGAAGTGAAGCTGAGTGTTAAAAGCAATGAAGAGTGGACACGGTAACCACCGTCCGTGCTTTTCATGCCGTTTTTAACCTTTTGAAGTTTTCTTTTCTTTTTTCCCTCCCGGTTATCGCGTTCCCGCTAAACTCAGTCGCTGCTCTAACCCGTTTTTCCAGGTTAACAGATTTTTTTTTTCAACTGGTTAGATTTGCTTACATTTTACGCTCTCCAGATGTTGCAGATTTGTCCATTTTTTGAATAGATTAGATCACAGACCTGGCGGAAAAAAGGAATTAACATCGTCTTAAGTGTATACATGTGCATATAGGTGCTGATAGTATCTTCAAATAGCAACGCGAACTATGTTGATGACAAATATTTTCACATTCAGCTTTTTGTTCGAGCAAATTAATGTGCCAGTTAAGCGGGAAGCTGTGTTAAACTGTGTAATAAACTGGTGACAGGTAGCAGGTGTTGATGTTTCCTGCTCATCTCGAGTCTGATGTGTTTCTTTGTGGTTTTAGGAGGAAAATATCAGCTTGTGATTTCATGTCAGTGGACACACAGGTGCCAGTATTTTGCATCGTCATATGAAGATAACTACAACATGTATTTGCATGAACTGGACATGGAAACCTTCTTTTTCCACAGAGGTCTTTATTTTAGTCAAATCATATGGAATACTTGCAAAAAGGCAAAAACCAAAGCTGTAAATGATTTGTATATATATTTGTATAATACCCCTTTTCTCCTCGGCCGGCTGACAGACCAGGAAAAGCACAAGCACAGTAAAACAGACCTGTTGTACTGCATACTTTGTGCATTGCCTCCATCTGGCAACAGAGCTCACTGCACTCAGCGGTGCGAACAGCGCTAGCTGCGCTGGACCATAAACCCAGCTTTAACCTGGAAAACCGGTCTGCTTGTTGACTGGTCGACATTGGGCAGATGCTTTCGTCATCCGCTGCCAGCGACGTGCAGTCAGGATTTTGGAGAACTGCACGATAGCGCGTCCTGTCCGAGCTCAGACACTGTCGGACACATTAGCCTAAAACCAGCTATACACCGAGATGGAATCGGTGTATTTATCGCGATCTTCTCTGCCAGCGCCTCAAAGCTTGTCGGGATGATTGATTTCTCCTGTTCAGTCAGATTAAGAGAGTGTCAACACCTGTGCCGGGAAATTAATTAAACTTCACGCGGAGATTAACCGCGCGGGATTATCAGTGTGAACTCCTTCGTACACCCGGAGGAGAGGAGGGCAACTGTTAATGACAGACTATTTATACCTTTATTGAATCTAGCATGATGGCAGAATGATTCCAGCTGTTGCTGGAGCCTGTTCAATATTTTCCGTAACACAGATTTGCTTCTGTTCCATTAGTTGATTAGTTTGTTGTTGGCTGAAGTTTTTTCAGTCTGCTGCATCACTTACAGAGGTTTGTATTTGCCTTGTTGGAAGGAAATGCGCATTGTTGTCACTGTTGGTTCTTGAAGTGGCTCTTTACACACACACACACACACACACACACACACACACACACACACACACACACACACACACACACACACACACAAAATGTACTTTGGTTACATGTTAATGGGGTACTTCATTAATCTGACAGCTGACAGAAAATTATGGGCCACACTCAAAGCAAGTCAGTCCCTGCAGAAATCATTTACTTGGGTGTGGGAATAGAATAAAAAAGATTTAAAATAAACATGAAGAGTATCAGAGGAGGTGTCCCTATTTCAGCTCAGTCACTCAGTGAAATAGCTGTCACATCTAATGAATAATTCAAGTCATTTAGTAAGCTTAAAATGGGAAAAAAAACAAACATTTGCAGGCTCCAGCTTGTCAAAATAAGAATTTGCCCCCACACCATTTTTTTTATTTGGTGCTTGTTTTTGACTTTTGGTCAGACAAAACAAGACATTTTAAAGCCATCAAATACTCCAGGAAGCTAGAATGGTGTTTCCCCCCTTTTCCCCATCAAGTAAAGCAAATAACCGTGGGACTCCTTTGTAAATGTCTCACAAAACAGAAATAATTCCCACATTTTCTGGGTTTTTGTGTCTTTTTAAGCGGCTTTGACAGCAGGTGGATGGACGGCCCACGTAAAATACTGAGAAATCTCATCAATCCTCATGCCGGTCCACTGCTGCTCCTTTTTGATCCGTGCGTCTACCTGCCTCCCCTCTGTCCGTCTGTCTCTCGCCTCCTCGTCTGTCTTCGGGAAGTAGGTTAGTGAGAAAGGAGGCGAGGTGACTTAATAAACCCCATCTCGCGGCAGGTCATTTACAAGCACGGACCTAAAAAGGTTCCTGACTTTCTTTCTTTCTTTTTTCTTCTCTCTGGTGTGCCCACAAGAAAGGCACAAGACCGAGTGATGAATGTGCACTCTGTTGGGAGAACAGCGATGCAGGGAATAACAATGGAGGCGAGGCGAGGTGGTGTTGATGGAGGGGGCAGGGAGGGATAGAACAGCGACACACTTATGAATAAACGCTCACACACTAACGCGCGGGCCACACCGGCCCTCTACAAAAAAACGCGAAGATAAAGTGCGCTGACTAAGATTCACTTCACGGCTGTGTTAAAGCTCATCACAAAAGTCTTTTTAGATGGAGGGTGCCCTTTAAAGGCTCTGAGAAAGGAGTTTATTTATACTGTAGCAGACTATGATATACTGCTCTGTGTCTGGCTGCTGCACAGTGTCCCTGAAAATGGTCGTTCTTAGGCCCCGAGCCAGAAAAGGAGAAGTCTTTGTTTACTGGTTCCCAGGAGGCGGAAAGAGTCAGACATGCTGGTATGTAGCATAAATTCCTCCAGATGGTGATTTTAGGGTGAGTGGGGTTTTCAGAAAATGCAACAGTATCAGCAAAGCTTTGAAGGAAGGGGACAGTTAAGCATCGCAGAGCTCACACACTTGCACACACAGAGAAAAAAAAAGGGGCAGAGAAAATCATACAGGAGGACAGATGGTGAGCGTTGTCTTTTTTTTCTTCTCTGTGCAGTTGGTATTGACAGGGAAGGGCTTTACGGGCACGCAGGTTTCAGGGGTGCAGGAGGATGCGGTGCTCACTCAGGTCTTCTTAATGTGCGTAAGCGGAGGTCATGACTGTGGTTTAAGACCGACTGTGAGCCTGAGTGATTAGAGCGCATGTGATTAAAAATTTACTTGTGGGCATCTCGGCTCACCGCGGAGAACTGAGGGAGTGTGTGTGCTTGCGCTGATTTAGCGATGTGTGGATGTTGGCCTGAGCGAGATTAATGCTCCATGTTAACAAACCTCTTGGTTTGACCCTGGCCAGCTGACACACACACACACACACACACACACACACACACACACACACACACACACACACACACACACACACACACACACACACAGACATGTATTCTCTCACGCAGACAGCATCCACTTGATCCCCTGTTAGGTTGATGCTGGCCTTGAGCAACCCTCCTTGCAGAAGCATGCATGCGCACACAGACACGCACAAACAAACATTGAAAACTGGCCAACTTTCAGCCACTTTGATGCATTAGTGCAAAGGTACATTTTCTCCTCATTGTGGCTCAGGAGCAAATAGATTTTGATGTGCAGGCATGCACCTTATTTCAGATTAGAGGCTTTACTGGATACAAAAATGGAGGGTGTAGAGTTGAAAATGCCCTCTTGTCACCCCCCCGTGGTGCCGCATATCATTGATATCCCTGGTTGTGATTGATTCCTTGGGGGAGCCTGCTAGATGAAGAAGAAGAGACATCAGTAATTTGTTGTATAATTGTTAGAGAGCAAAGACTTCACAATGAAAAATGAATGCTAGAGCGCTCTTTATTGCTTGTCACAAAACGAGACAGGCTTTTATCCCGGTTCCCTGTCATGTGTGGTTCTGGCTGCTGATGCCAGATGAAGACAGATGGGCGAGGGTTTTTGTCGGGGTTTGGGCCCGGCTCCAGGGAGCTGCCCTTGGTACGAACGCTTTCATCTACTTGTAGATGTCCGATAGCCAGATACCAGCAGACCCTGGATTAAAACGGTCTGGGCAGAAAGATTATGGGAGCAAAGTCCTGTATCTCGATGGCCCTGCACGAAAATGCATTATTCATTATTAATACAGAGAGCATCTTGGTCTGGGTGCTGTTGTTATTGTCGGGCAAACTTCTACGTAGCAGAGTCCTCCCTTTTCCAAAGTCCTGACCTTGAATTTTTTTTCCATTCAGACACTCTCTGCTCTTTAGACTTTTGGAAAGTGTTTGAGTGAACCAGAGCCTGAGGTTGTTTTTTTCTCAGTACTATGAATAGCACCATGACTAATCTGACTGGGGTAATAACAACATTTAAGCTTTCTTTATTGCGCTATTCAGTCAGAGCGTATACGGTGCAGGGGACACCATGAGGTTAACTTAGAAATATGCAGATTTTCATCAATTTACCCAAATAACACAAATATTTTAAATTTCAAAATACAGTGATGATCAGGCTTTCTTTCTGATCAAAGAGCCCTGTCCTATAGTTTGACTGATATCTAATTGTGTTTATTACAGTTATCATTACAATGATTCTGTGTGAGAATATAAATGAAATCAATGTTATTATAATGACAACCATCCTCGAGTAGGAATAATTTGGGGTGGTTTCCAGTTTAACTACCCTGAGAGGCACAAACCCCTCATCTAGCAGCTGCTGATGCTCTCTCAGCTAATTGCAGTGATCACATGGTGCAACACCAATCAGCCACAACATTAAAACTTCTAATGTTGCATAGCGCTGTGTAGGTCTCCCTCATGCTACTGTAATCTCTGACTTGTCAGTGTGTTCAGTTCCTTTGGTGTCTGTTTTATTATTGTAATGAATATGGCGACTGATGGTAATTGAGAGCTATCTGTTGTACGTGTTATTATCTGATAAGATTGATGAGTGCACGATGAAGCAAGAATCAAGGGTTTGTGAGGTAATCTGAGTTTAAAGTTTGTCGGCGTCATGAAGGTGGCTCTCATTTTATTTGGCTAACATCACCATGGTAACTTGTACTGAAAACATAACCTGGTCGGGAGGTTATGTGTCTTGCTGCAAGACCCAATTTGAGTGAAGTTTAGCTGTAGGACAGATTCTCTAGAGCAGTGGTCTCCAACCTTTTTTGCGCCACGGACCGGTTTATGCCCGACAATTTTCTCGGACCGGCCTTTAAGGTGTCACAGATAAATACAACAAAATAAAACTAGTACCGGTACCGAAATAAAGAAGATTTATTCATAACACACGTGAAAAGACCCAGGAAAACCGAGTTAATGATAAAAACGATAACAAAATAACGCTGAAAACCGATAAAAACCCTGAAAACCACACATTTCACACCTGAGCCTCAACTCTCGCGGCCCGGTACCAAACGACTCACGGACCGGTACCGGACCTCGGGGACCGCTGCTCTAGAATACTTTGGTATAGAGAGGAGTTCATGGTTCACTCAATGACTGCCGAAATCATCACCCCTCCACCACCGCACTGATAGTTGTTATGAGGTTTTTGTGCTGATATGCTGTGTTTGGTTTTCTCCAAATGTGGTGCAGTGCATCATGGTCCGACATCTCCACTTTGCGCCCTTGTCCAAAGGACATTGTTCCAGAGTTTTTCTGGTTTTGTTCAAATGCAACTTTGCAAACCTAATCTGAGCTGCTGGGATTTTCTTTGAGAGAAGAGGCTTTCTCCTGCAGTTCTTCCAAACAGCTGAGCCCTGTAGAGTTTGACATGCAGCTCTTGGGCTTTTAGCAGTTTCTTTGAGCATTGCACGAATCTGACCTCGGGGTCAATTTGCTGGGTCGTCCACTCTTGCGAAAAGTCTCCATATCAGCAATCTTTCCAAGAGTGGACTTCTTGCTTTTATAGAGGTGCTCACACTTATTGATGATCAGTCAATCAAGTGCATTTGATTCACAGCACATGGCTTCTACTTACCCTCTTTATTTCTATAGAAGCAGGGCAGCAAAGAGTCCTGAGAAAACGTCGTTTTTCACATCACTGTATTCATGGCTCTCATTCAACATTCATGACACGTGATCGCAAAGGGCAGAAGCACAACTGTGGATTATGAAGTTATAAGTTCATCCTTAATCTTGGAAACACCATTGTACCTTTAGTAACTCTTCTTGACCTTTCATTTTTTACATTGCATAACCTTAATTAGCAACAAACAAACATGGATGTAACATCTGCTCAGTAAAAATGGATGTTTTAGCATACTTTCCAAAAATAAAGTGAGGTGCTCAGGTGATTGAAAAGCAAACGACGAGCTACTAAATAGTATATTTTTTCCCAACAAACCAACACCAAACATAGCTGTAACTGGTTGAATCTACCAGGTTATGATGAAACTTCTAATTCTAATCAAGATGATCAGATTAGAGGTTTTGCCATAATCAGATTATTTCTGCCAGTGGGATGAATGTGAGCTGGTGGCACAAACTCATAACAGGCTTTACCTTTATTTTGTTTTGAAATTGATTTCTGTGGAACTTCAGCCAACCTGAAGTGAAACAAGGTTAGATACAGTGGGTTTGGGTACTCTGGCCCTTGATGGCAATTCTGATTGAAAAAGCTGGGCGGTGTACTTACATCCTGTCGTTGCCCTCCAAATAGCTCGGTTCCCATGACCTTGGATGAAACGGGAAGCTTAAAGTGCCCATAAAGCCACATAAAACAGAGCATAAGAACAATGATAATGGCCGGTGAGAGCACACTGTGGTGGCTATTAACTCCGGCAGGCCATTCGATATGTTATCTATAGAATCACTGGCTCGACTTCAGCCAGAAAACAGATACTCGAAACTGAATATCGCTTTTCCACACTAGCAAAGAGCTTCATCACAGAGAACTCCCGATGCCACGAACTAAAGAAGTATCGCAGCGTGTGTTGAGGGACTTACAATATATTTCACTTTGGCTCAGTTTGAAAAAAAAAAAAGAGAGCTTCTTTTCAATAGACTGGATCCTATTACCTCTTATTCATTAGGCTACAAGGAGGAGGATGAGGCATACGGATCAATAGAGGACACCTCCGAGGGCCGAGCAGTGCTGACAAACACACGGCTATTTATTGCTGAACACTGTAATAGTTTGATGATGATAATCCATTTTCAGCTGATGTCAGTGCAAACAATTATTTTTTTCAGCGGATTTATTTCTCACTGTGTTGTGCTGTTTATTTTACCCGAGGAAACTATTTTATTGTGCAGCTTGAATTATTGAAATTCGAATATTTAAATTTCTCGTTCTTTTTGATTAAGGACCACAGGGGGAATAAAGACAGTTTTTTTCTGTTTTCTTTAGACTATTCTCGTCTTATTTTTACCACCTGCCTTGCACCTCTTTCATCCTGAAACAATATGTTTGGTCTAATAAAGAGGAGGAACTTAATGAGTGTGCTGAGCTGCCCAGGCAGGCAAGTAAAAGCCTCCGTGAAGTGCTAACGATGTTTCTTCCGGAGGCTGCCGGTGTCAGGTTAGAGGCGGGCTCTTACACACTTTGACTCCTTTTACCTGTGTGTTTGGGTTTTTAATCATGAGGTCTGCTTACCTGTGTGTGTGCATGTGCCTTATTTATTCGCAGCAGCATCTGTGCGCTGGTGTGTGCATTACGTGGAGTTACAATGCACAGGGCTGCCCGCCCCTTGGGGATTCTGGTGTGGACCCTTAATTAATCCGTTTTCTGGCCGGAGGGCCTCTGTTATAATAATAATAATAATAATAATAATAATAATAATAATAATAATAATAATAATGGATACTTTATTGATCCCCATGGGGAAATTACTTGTTTTTCTCTGCATTTGACCCATTCACTCAGTGAAGCAGTGGGCAGCCCACTAAGCAGGCGCCCGGGGAGCAGTGTGTAGGGACGGTACCTTGCTCAGGGGTACCTCAGGGTAGCCGTTAAGTGGATTCGAACCATTATTAGGCTTTTACAGAGAAGCTGGCTGAGTCCTAACAGCACGATCTCCAAGAGCACAACACTCACACAGCTGTGCTTCCAGCAATGTGAGGACAGTTCACATAATGAAATGTTTTCCATAACTTCTAACAAATACCCTTAAAGAGTGATAAATCAGTTCAAGTTTAAACAAAGTGGATTAGCAGCAAAGCGTCAGCTGCCCATCCTTTCATATGATCAGCTTGCATATGTAACAAAACTTATGCTTAAACCTATGGCTGTAAAAATGTATATGGATGGACCTGCGGGCTGTCTTTCAACCTGGTGCCACCACCTTAGGTTATCACTCAACATAACATTTTGAAATCGCTGACTTTCAAGTTAGTTCATAATTAGAGATGGCACGATACCACTTTTTTTTTATGTCCGATACCGATATCATAAATTTGGATATCGGCCGATACCGATATGAATCCGATATAGTGTGTTTTTTAATTAAAACTGTTTTTTTAATATCTTGCTGCATTTTGTATAAGTTCAAATTCAAGTTTAAAAAAACAAACAAACACTAAAGCTATTCTGTTATACCTGTATGCAAAAATATACTGCACCCAAAATATTTCATAGTTCAGCAATACTGATCAATCTAATGAACTTAAACCTGCTCCATCCTTCTTATTCTGGTATTTTAAAGAGTAAGCAACCTAATTAATAGGGCTGCAAGCTCCCAGCCAAAAAAAAAAAAAAAAATAGGGAACCATCAGCCACCAGCACAGATGGTACCTTCACAAAGGAAAAAGTACTATAGCTTACTAGGGTATATTAGACTTAACAGTTACTATATACAGTAATGGACTTCTATACTTTTTACATCAGATTAAAATTTGGGTGTAAGATTCAGATAATTATTTATTAAAAGCTAGACCTTTTAAATGAGAATAAGAAAGAAAAGTATGTCTTTGTGCCCTCTTTCCCTGTTCATGCCCTATCGGCCCCCCTGGCTAAACTTTGCTAGATCCGCCCCTGCACAGTTACCAGCGTCAGCTACGCAGAAAATGATCCTGGTGTAGAAAGTAATATTAAATAAATTCTAACAACAGCTTATCAAGCTTAAACGTGCACTGAAAAAAAGGCCATGTTGGATTTACTTGATTCAATAGTGGACATTGGTTGCACACAAATGTTTTGCTTTGGCAGAAACTTAAACAACTGAGTTAAATCAACACAACTTTTTCATATTCAGTAAACCTGTGCATTTTGTGTTCATAAAACGCGATTGAAACATGTTCAGATGAAGTAAATTGAGCTCTTGGAATATTTTAATCCTTCACAATTTTGTCATTTTATTTCAACACTATTCAATAACTTTTACCCCAGTACTACTTGGTCACTTAAATACTACATGCTGTCTTCATATTACATAATGTTCAACAAAGTCTAGATCCTGGTTACCATAAAAATTCAATGGGTCTTCAACAACTACCATCCTTCTATCTTTATCCTGGTTGCAGGAGGGCTGGGAAATAACCCTGAAGTGATAGGTTACAAGGCAGGGTACACCCTGGATAGCTGACCAGTCTATCACATAGAAACAAACAACCATTTACACTCACAGGTAATTTAGAATCACCAGTTAACCCTAACTCTAATAACTGCATGACTTTAAACCAGAATACCCAGAGAGAAACCTGCAAACTAGCCAGAATGTGGATTTGAACACAGGACCTTCTTACTGTGAAGCAACAGCACTAACCACCATGCCAACAATCTAGGAAATGTGATTTCCTGTATTTGATGCAGAATTGTTTTGTTTTTGTAATAATACACAATAAATAGCAGCATGCACGTGGTGTGTGTGTGCGTGTAGTTGTCTGCCTCTTATAACTCCAGTGATTTTCCTGCAGTTTGAAATCTTGTGCGATCTTGTGAATTTCATGAGTTCAGCAACTAACCACTCTTACTAGATTGTATCAGGTCGTCTCAATAAGAACAAATTAAGTTGTTGAATTTCGTACAGATTCTTCATGATTTAATTAAGTTCATAGAAACATGAAATTATTGTGTTCAAATTACAAGTTAGACTTTTTTAATGTAACAACCACACAATTTACTTTTTTTGGTATACTAAAAAAAGTAGAGGTGGCTGCTCGACTTGACTGAGATGGATGCCTTCCTGAAACCACGATCTAAAGAGCGCGAGTCTGAAACCCGTGCAGTGTCGTGGGATTTAACATTGATATAATATTGACTTACTTCACTTGAACATGATATGAACAATTTAATCTAGCCTCTCTGCATATCATGTAGTTTCTACACTATGTAGTTACACTTAACTTTAAAGCATGAGGCAATTGTGTTAAATACACGCAAGATGCTTACGTAAATCCAAGAGCTGGCCAATCCCTTTTTTTCAGTGTGCTGCTGTTGTTCAGCTGCTGGTTTTCTCTTTCTGGTGCGAAGTGGGCCAAAAACAAACAAGAGAGACAGACTCGCGACAGAAAAGCCGATCAGCTGATCATTGATCAGTTTCATGATTGAAGTAGCAGCAGGAGAGGGAGAGAGAGAGAAGAGGCAGTCGCTCGGTTGTTAAGCTTAACACGGGAATGCTTTACAAACATTCAGAGATGTACTTACACACCTGCTTTACTTCTCTGGGATAACTTTGTCGGAGATGAAATGACAGTTTGGTAGTGAGGCCACAAATGCTGAACCAGACAGCAGGTCTCACACGCCACAGCCGCTCTATCACGTGATGCATACTGCTCCGACGCGCTAGGGTTATGAGCCGAGTTACGCCATGTCGCAAGTTTTGTGAGGTGCTGTCGTGATATTTAATGGATCGGATTACATTTTTTATTTCTCTCCGATATCCGATCCAGTAATTTAGATCAGTATCTATGAGGCGCCTTGAGGCGACTTTTATTGTGATTTGGCGCTATATAAATAAAATTGAATTGAATTGAGTATCGGACCGATACTTAATATCAGATCGGTCCATCTCTATTCATAATACCATATTTCAGTTAGCCCGATGACTGTTTACATGCTGAGTGATTTTTTTGATGACAGACTGCATATGTTGTGTTACTGGATCTCATCTTACCCAGTTTGTATAATAAGGAATTAACAAACAAAAATCACACTTGATGTTTGTCTTCTTTGACTTCTAAAACTCAACCTTTCCTCAAAAGTTAAGCTTTAGTCCTGCTTCAACTCTTTCCCCCATAAAGATAAGAAGATAAGAAGATCTGGCGACCTTTACACCTCAGTATATATCAATAATAGACGTCTAACTATTCGATCCGATCACCAACAGAAAAGTTTATTCATTTTTTCCGAGGGTAGCTGCTCAGGCTCTCTAACTTCTGTGGCACACCTGCTCATTTTATTTTGCAAGCAGGTTTCAATATGACCAAAGACAGCCTGAGTGTTTGCAGGCTGTCAGTCTGGGGCCACCCCCTACACCTGTGTTCTCACAAACAGTTCAAGTTAGAAAAACGAAAACTTTCCTTTAAGCGTCGCCATCAGCTGCACACCCCATATTTTACCACCTTGCCCCACTGAAAATATCAGCACTACATTACTGTGACACTATGTGATACACATACACTCAAAAAAATGAAACGTTGGCTTTAATTAAAATTATTTTGTCAACAGGTTCCATGAAATTGCATTATGTTAGTTTAAAGCAAAAATCTTTAGTTCATCTAATTAAAAAAAAACTACTTAAGATTAACAAGACATATTTAAGACTAACTAAATCAAGTTATGTTGTATGAACATAGATTATATATTTACAGGTTAGATAGTTTAGATTAGTTACTTCAACACATTTCTTATTTGTGGCAGTAAAATGTTAAATTTAAGTTAGATTAATTCAAATATTATATTTTCAGCCACCTTGTGCTTTACTAATTAGTTTTACATAAATCTATTTTGTCAACAGGTTTCACACAAATGAATTAAGTACATCCAACTTATTTTTTAAAATTTCTTTTATTGCCAACACATTCAGTGAGCATTTGTGTAAAACCGGTCCGAAACAAAACACGACAGCTCATTAGGGTTAGTAATTAACAGTATGTAGACAGATGCAACATCAAGACTTTAAATTAAATGTCTGTATCTGCCAGAAATAGAAGAAAAAACAAACAAACATTGAAGACCACATAACACATTGATAAGATGACACTTGAGTTATGCACATGTGATGCTAGTAAGGTCTGTGGAGTGTTTTTTCTTTTAGTGTCTAAAATGGATAGCAAAGTTGCTATTTGCAATGATTGCTTAGGGTCAGTCCAGTAACACAACGCCAATGAAGTGCTTTCCTTTAACAATGCAAAGTGAAGTGTCCACCTCAACAGCCACAATTTAAAAAAAAAATTAATGTAATAATAATAATAATAATAATAATAATAATAATAAATAGTCCACTGATATTAGCAATCAAAGAAATTATATCACTATCCCAAATAAAACTTTAATAAAACATGCCAACATTATGGTCTAACAATAAAACAGCTTGTCAGCGTTCAGTTTTTTTGCAACAGCACAGCAGTAACTATTTAACACTCGCCACTGTCAACATTTATTTTACCAGTGTTTGGGCAAAAAAACTCGAGTTGTAAACATTTTAACATGGAAACAATTGTTTGCCTTTAAAAGTCCGCAAAATATACATTCATCCTGCATTCCTAACTTACCCTTATTCTTAGTATGTATTGCAATTACCTTTACAATGCACACAATGTAACACAAACTGAATATGAACATATTTCCACCTCATAACAATATGCCTTGAACGCTAATATACACACCACCCTTCAACATTTCTGGTGCAGTATCATCTCTCAATTAAATCTTTTAAATCTCAATACTTTTGATTGTCTCTTACTGACCCCCCACAAGAGTAAAATCTCTCAAATTGTAGTAGTTTACAAACTTTTCAAAATGTTCTAAATTTCTCTTAAATGTAATTTTCCCGTTATCTGTCATTTACAAATTACCATTTTATTCCCATTCAGCCTCCGAAAAACTTCTGTCCATCTGACAGAACATTCATCATCCAAATTAAGGGTTGGCTTATTCATTCAGTTTATTCTTGAGCAACTGTACCTTGGTCAAGAGTCTGCTGACGTACAGATGAAGGAAGAGCTTCTGAAGTACTTCAAAGAAAGCTTTCAGTCTCGAGGTTAACTGAGATTCAGTGCATATATCCCACCCATTAAGAGTGCACATGCAGAGGCCAGGTCTTCCAGGTCATGCAGGACACATGGTAGATGGTTATACCCACATCGGCTGGAGGAGTGCTGGAATCAGCTCTTTCGATGGTAAAGATAGCATGGGTAATTTGTTCCAGCTCCCTCTGAACAGCTGTAGCTTAGACACAAAAACATAGAAAAATGGCGTCCAGTTTTTAAAAAAAAAAGAAAAAAGAAAAAAAAAAGGGCCAAAGCTACCCTTTAATGAAGTAAACACAATATTAGGAACATGCACCCCAGTGTGCCACTATTTTAGACTACAGATTCAACAATAAATATACATAGTTTGGATATACAAGAAGATTCCCCAAAACATTTAAACAGGTTCCATGCAAATTACAACAACAACAACATTAGAACATGCAACAACATTAGTTATTCAAAATTTGGTTTAATACAAATAAAAAACTAAACTAAAATTACCAACCAATTATTCTTTGAAGAGGATGCTTGGGTCTTCATTCAGGTAAAAAGGTAGTGCCCTGAGGACACACTCCCTCCCCTTTTCAATAGTTTCCTTCTGTAGAGAGTGGCAGGGATACAGGAAGAGAAAAGAGAAGTACTTTAGGATGACACAAACTCACATTATACGCAAAATGAATGACATATCCACTGCACAGATAGTAAGCATGGCACAGGAAGACTGTAAATAGAGGTGTGAAAGCAGTAAAATGGATATGCACACATGCATGCCTGCGAACACAAACTGTGCGCCTATAAGTAAAACAATGTGTGTTTGAACAGTTACACCTTACTGAGCTATCAGTTTGTATTTGTTTATAGTTATTTCTATAGATTAAAACAAAAACACTTGTCACCAAGTGTTTTTGTTTTAATCTATTAATGTCTACATACATACATAACAGGTCTCATATAGTTAAAAAAGAAGTTGACCAGCTGCAGGCTCAGCAGCACTTTCAGATAAGAAGAATATGAAAAATTGTTTGGTTCTTAAGGTTGACTGATCTTAATACCTTTAACCAGCTGGTTTGCCAACATCCAACTTTATTTTTCATTATTTTTTTATCCTTCTGTAAATATTGAAGAGTTATCATGTCACTGCATTATGATTAGATTTGAATATATATATTTTTTAAATTCAGATGAATCACAAAAACAGCTGTTTTTTTTTACAGATGTGTGCTCCTCACAGCGCAGCCACTACAAACGGGATTTATAGAATATGATTCTGGACATAAAACAGAACATAAAGCATTTAAAATGAGCTCAGTCTTTAACATTTGCAGCAGTAAAATTAATCAAGAAAGCATTTTTCTGCAGAATAATAATTTTTACTTTGGTTATTTTATGAACACAATTTTTCAGAAATCCAGTTTTATGTGTACTGAGGTGGGTTTATTGTTTAGTTTCATAAAGGAACAGTTTGAAAAATCCACCACTAATAATAATAACTAGTTTTTGTTAATATAGTTTTTAATTGACTAAAGAAGTAATACCATCTTATTATTCTTCAGCAGGAAGGAGTGCAGACATGCAGCACAAATAGTGTGTTTTATTGTGATTTTGTTTGGTGTATGTGTGTTTTGGGGGCAGTCATGCAATTCGATTAGGAGCATGGTATCAGATACCTGAACCGTTCATATGATCGAGCTTGCAAATACAGCTTAACTTATTTGAAAGCAAACATTAAAAAAATAAATGTATAGGACAGCCTGAGGGTTTACAGGCTGTCAGTCTGGGGCCACCCCTACACCTGTGCTATAGGTTCTCACAAACAGTTCAAGTTAGTTTCAGTCTGCCTGACAAGTTGCTTCGTTTATGCCCTGAGGCTCACGAGACTGCTTTTGTCATGTGAATGGATCTCGTGTGACACAATCTTTATAATAAGGTATAGAAAAACGAAAACCTTCCTTTAAGCAGCTGCACACATGTTTTACCACCTTGCCCCACTGAAAATGTCAGCACCACATTACTGTGACACTTCGTGTTCGTCTTCTCTGACTTCTGAAACTCAAACTCCAGTCAAAAGTCAGACTTTTGTCCTCAGCTTCTGAAAATATCCTCTGCAAGAGCACAGACACACAAATACAGGAAGACTGTAAATACAGGTGTGTAAGCAAAATGGATATGCACACATGCACAAACTGTGCACAGCTAATAACCTCAAAAACGAATGCAAACACACTTTGTCAGCAGCTTTCAGTGGAACGTTTTCTGTCCCTGGTCTGTACAAAAATATTAAAGTAAAAAACCCCAATATGTCATTCTAACAATAACACCTGTGTTACAGTAAAACAGTATCTTATCTGAGCAGTGAGCCCTTTTGCTTCATTTCTGTTCAAGTTTCATGTCTTTTTTGTGTATTTCCTGGTTTATGTGCTTGATCAGATCATTACTTCAGTTTTAAGGTTGAAACCTTTTGGAAGTAAACCTATGGTGGTTAGAGCTGCAGTGTATTTTTAGTTTCCTGTGTTTCAGTTTCGACTGCTTCCCTCGCGTTCCCTTGTATCTTGTCAGCGTTTGTCTCGTTAGGCGTGTTAGGCTCGATGTCATGCTATTTTGGACACTTCCCTTGGACAAAGACACTTGGAAAAAGTCTCTGTTTGGGATCCCTGTGCTTCTGTTTAAGAGTTTGGATTTTGCCCCCTGTGTTTATGGACTTATTCACTCAACCTAATTCATTTTCCAGTTACTGGTTTGTCTGTGAGTCCTGGGTCCATTTTTTTTCATGACACTTGCTTCATGACAGTTATTGCTGTTAGCTTCCTTATGGCTAAGACCAGAGTCATTACTCAGTTGCTGCTGGTAACACTAGTGACGTTCATTTACAGTTCTTTTACATAAAAACTGAATATTTTACGCAAATCCTCACGTGCATCATTATAAATGGCAGGTACATTTACATTGAGTGCCATATATGTCCCCTGATGGTTCATTGAGTCGCTGGTGTTACCATGTGTTTGTTTTTTTGTTACATCAAATAAAGTGTGTCATTCGATAGTTATTTTACATACATTCAATTTTGTTACACCTAAAGGTGAAGGATTACATCGCTAAACTTCTTTCAATTTTCTTCGAATATTTTCATTGTTAGAGCAAATAAATGGTTGTGGAAATTCAATAAAATATAATATCAGTATTTCTGTAGAATGACTCAACACCCTGCTTTTCTTTTACTTGTCCTGTAACACACATCAGTTCAGCCACCTGACTGCCGCAGAGTCGGGGTGTTTGGTTGAGATGCTCGAGCGATGTGTGAAATCTGATTACGGTCTTACACAGCTTCTCTCAGCGGCGGGAGGGCGATCTCTGTTACTGCCGCCTCGCCTGTCCCGTCTGGCCTCCCTCCTCCTGATATTCCTCTTCCTCTCTGTGGGACTCTGTCTGCATCACTACTCTGTATAATGGCAGTGTCTGGCCCAGCGGTTAGAGCCTCACATGTTTTTTTTTTTTCTTGCAAGAGCTGATGCAATCTGTTCAGGTGCTGTGGAAATAAAACTTCAAAGAAAAAGGTGAAAGTTTTTTTATGTTCGTGTGGATATTGTTTTTTCACTGGAGCAACAATTTGAAGGAAAAGAATCTAATTCAGGTGTCAGTACCTCAAATATTACAGGGGTCTTTTGAGGCTAATACTTATGCACTGATGCTACGCAGTGGCACAGGGAGGACAGAAAGTACACAACAACGAGGACATACATTTTGGTTTTAAATATGAAAGAAGCATATTTTAAGAATTGTCACTTGTGTTTGATGCGCTTTGATCTTATTTGGCAGTTGTAGCAAATTTTGGAAAAAAGCTATGCTAGCTAATTATGGCTTCGATCATAGCAACCGTTTGGCAACCACCGACTGATTGTAAGTGCTTGCTGGAGGTTTGTTGGAAAAATTGGTGTGGCTTTGGTCCAAACAGATGCAAAGCCTTGGTCACCTGAAGCTTATGTGAAAGACGCCAACTTGTCTGCAGAGAAGAGATAATGCAAGTTAGACCCCTTGAATTAAAGCTGAAAGTCCGCTCTTTAATCACATATTGATTGCTTGATTTAAAACCCACTGTGGTGGTGTACAAACAAAATTACAGAATACATTATTGCCCAAATACCAATAACACCAAGTCCAAATCCTACGACACGGCTCGCCTTATCAAGGTGGAATCACACAGAGCTTGTCCTCAATTTTTAAAGTTGCAATCCTACCAATTCTTGTAAACGCTGTCTCCCAGTGCAAATTTGTGACGATTCACATTTGCGTTTGAATTTTGTGCTCCCCTGAAACTTAAATTTGCATTTGGTGTGAACAGACCATTGCAGCTACTGTACATGTGAGCTACTTCAACAGGAAAGGAAAACCCAAAGCACAACCCTGAGAATAATGGAACAGGAAAGTACTGACATTTTTTATGTAATCATTCATGACCTGAACAGCATGAGTTTATTAGGCCCTGACTGTACTGCTATTGTTTCCCTCTTCCTTCGTTTCGCTGAAAGTGGGAAGACAGACCAAGCGTTCATCTCACGAGATAGCTCCTCTGCTTTCCCGTGAAACTGGGAGGACAAAGTCAAACCACAAGGACTTTGTTCGACTCGTACTTTTATCCTCCTCCATCAGCCCTGCAACTTGCCTTTGTCTTTTCAATGACTTTGTGTTTGCATATTTTCTCTCCGCTCAACACTTTTTCTCCATTTGGATCTCATCTGTGTGATCATCTGCGTGCTGAATATCTCGGCTTTTTCTCCTGTTTTGTTTCTGCCATCGTTGCCTTTATGTTCGCCTGTGGCGATGCACTAATAAAAAGACTCACCTCGGCACGGTATGACAAAGGACACTTGCATTTCTATATCAGTATTAGCTAAGAAGCCTGGGTCAGTTGTTCTTCCCCCTCTGTTCAAAAAAAATAAGAAGGGTTTTTTTTTTTTATTATGTTGCCTCGCTTGTTTCCCCCCCCTACGGTACATTCTTGCTTCTCTCCACACCAAAGTTTTGCCGCAGGCGGCGTGCCATCTGCTTTTGACATTTTCAGAATAAGGAAAGCTTGTGGGAACAGCCTGTTTATTGTTCCATTGTGGTTAATTATTCAAACAGCAGCTCTCGGTTCAGAGCGGCCGGTTATCTGCAGGCACTGCCCCGTGCGAAGCTGGACTGACACTCTGTGCAGAATTCAAAATTTGGAATTCATCATTCCGATGCTGCTTTACTCCAGTCTGGAGGTGACAGTTGGAGCTGAGAGTAGAATAAGACTCCCTATTGTTGGTCCGGCAATTAGTCAGAAGTGCAGAAATAAGAGTGTAAATGACAACAATAGGTCATCAGTCAAAATCACAGCAGAGCACCTCCGTGGCACGCTGCCCATTATGGGCACATGTTATGATCCAGCAGCAAGTGATCTGAAATGAGTTATTGCACTTTTTGCAATTTTTCACATCAAAGTTTGTTTGTTTATCATTGTCGGGCAGGGTTTGCTTCATATCCAAAAACTGTGATGTGAAAGTCTTACGAGGCTCCAGAAGGAACTATTAAATTGGGTGTGTTAATTTGTATAACCAAATGCAGGACGCAGGGCACAGGAATGAAACATTAATGACTTTTTTAATGGTGATAACTTATAAACTACAAAGTCGAGCGATAAACAGAGGGAAAAATCAACGAATACAAAAACTTCAGCACAAGGAATCCAGCGTAAGAAAAAACAAAGAGTACTAATATAGGGTATACTCCTCTATGAGGACACCATGCAGATTACAACATAAAGGAAGACGGAGACAATATATATGTGACCTATAAGGGTGAGAGTTAACAGGTGGGGAGTTAACACAGCTAAAGACAATAAAAAGAAGTCTGCAAAAGTTAAAATTCAATTTAAGAAGATAAAGGAGCTTATACAAAGCATCAGAAGAATATTAAAGAATTTTAAAAAACAATACTTAACAAAGACAAATGCTACATTTCAAAGGATATAATAGTAAATCATATTTTAATGTAAATCTATCCATCGATCCATTTTCTTCATTTCTGTTTCTGGTTGAGGGGTTGGGTTGGTGGAGCCTATCCCAGCTGTCATAGGGCAAGAGGCAATGCACAGGATGTCTCAGTGCTAACCACAGAGCTCCTTTGACACAGAGTGACACACAACCATTCGCACTCACATTCACACCCATGAGCATTTTAGATTCCCCTGTTAGTCGAACCATACTAGGCGCATGTACTTGGACTGCTGGAGTAAGCTGGAGTTTCTGTTGAGGACCCACGCAGATCAAATGTAAGTAATTTCTCAAAACCAAAAAAGGATTAGATTTCCAGAACGTAAAAATCCTGGGTCTGAGAACACTCAGTTTGAAAGTAAGCAGGTGAAGTGGTTTACCTGTGTAACCTGCTCCTTATCTCTGCTTCAGGGTAGTGGCTCCAAGCAGAAGTAGCTTGTATCACACAGACAGGGCGGTGTTGAGTTAACTTGTGTGTCAGGCAGATGTCAGACTTCGACGACAGAATGTGTGGTATAAAAATTTTTCTGCTCTGCTAATTTTGATCCTTTACGATAATGTTGAATGTGAACCACCTTTAGTCATTTGGAAAAAAGGAATTAAATATATTTATACTTTCCTAAGCAATATGATGCCTCATAGAGTTGGAAGAACTCCATAGAAGACTTTCTATCCTGTTTACATCTATCCTGTTTACATCTATCCTGTTTACATCTATCCTGTTTACATCTATCCTGTCAGTGCGCCCCAGGGTGGCTGTGGCTACAATGTAGCTTGCCATCACCAGTGTGTGAATGTGTGTGTGAATGGGTGGATGACTGCATGTGTAAAGCGCTTTGGGGTCCTTAGGGACTAGTAAACCACTATACAAATAAAGGCCATTTACCATTTAGACCTCTATTACATTATTATGCACACATCAGTTATCTCTACTGTACTCCCACACACACACACACACACACACACACACACACACACACACACACACACACACACACACACACACACACACACACAAAAAGAAGAAAAACGAGCAAACAAAAAAAACGCTATCTACAGATTGTGGAACAATTTGAAATCACTGTCTGCAGGTTAAAGCTCTATCATGTAGAGAGACGTCATACGGGCAGACGATCCAGAGACACTTGTGTCTTTTCTGAGCAAAAAATCCTTTAAAATGTATGGAAACAAAGTGCAAAACTGTTCAGTGGTCAGACCAATCAAAATTTTAAATGCGTTTGGGAAAAAATGGATTCAGTGTCATCCAGACTCTTTTTTACAAAAAGAGGAGGGGGATGCTACGCAGTGGTAAATGTGTTGCTGCCATCACATTCAAAATTAGCTAAAGGTTTTCCTTAGGTGGTGCGTTTTCTCAGTTTATTGTGTTTCATATGTTCGGTGGTGAACAAAAGAGATTTGCAAATCATTGTTTTCTGTTTTTTTAATTTACACTTTTACACAGCGTCCAAACTATTATAGAAAATGGGTTGTAAACGACTGTGTAGCACATGCAATGAAGCATTATAATTCCAGTGCTGATGGCAGTTTTTTTCTTTAAGTACTTTTTTTTAAAAACAGAGCTGTCTGTACTAGACTCATTGTTAGCTTCGTAACCATAGTAATCATTATATTTGCTACAGTTACTGTGATGATTTGACATTTAGTCCAGATCTGTCAGGATACCTGCTGACTCTCATTCTAGCATGCATGTCAAAAAATGTGCATTAGGCGGGGTTTCGCATAAGTGCCAGATTACATATGAGCCACAGATGTAGTTTTTACCACTTTTATATGAAAAATAACATGTTGTTGAATGTCTCTCATTCTGTCTTTGCCTTGGATTAACCTTCCTCATCAGTCCTTGGTGATGAGCTTCTGTTTGCCAGGTTTTATCAGAACTGGACATCCTTTCTGTCCATTCCTCTCACTAATTATTCCACAAGTAATCCCGCAACACTGACGGTAATATCATGGTTTATTTGCTTTTTAATTTCTCAATTATCACTGCAGACACAACCAAAATTAACCAGAGACCTCTTTTCTATCAGTATGATAAACTGTGCGATCCGCCTTCTTCACAAATAATCAACAAGCTAGACACCCAATTAAGGCCGTTTGACCTGGTTATAATTGGGTATGAATAAGGATGGCGCCTTCTCCGACGTCTTTTAATTGCATGCAGGGATTTTCACTACAATAACAACGTAATGTAGATCTAGTATGCATTGATCTTTCCTTTTGCTGCTTGAATGTTGGATTATTGGCTCATTAGCCTGTGTTATGCAGGGGTGAGGGTTCAGCTTATGGGGTAATGGTATCCAATTACAAGACCGGAGCTGGTCTGTGTAATGTTGCTCTTGTTTTTAATCGTTCTGCTGTGCAGTTAGTACAGTTTTGTAGACAAAGCACCTCAACAAACAGTGAGCTCATTATTTGTTCAGCGCTACTTAAACTTTTTTTTTTTTTTCTGATTTTATTTTCTTACAAGAGAAAGATATGCGAGGTCTGACACAAGTAACCTAAACACTGGATTTATTTAAAAGTATGAAACTGAAGCTCAGATGTTTTTTGTGATTACATGTGAAAACAATGTCGCTCACAACTCATAAAGATGTTGATCTACAGAGAAGTAACATCAGTGGCTGATCGTCAGTAGCATAGATGCGGGAGGTGTTACACACAGTTTGTGTTGCTACGCTTTAAACAGGAAACATCAAAACTTTTTTTGTTTCATCAGCAGTGTGTTTACAGAGAGATCATTTTCCTTGAAGTAAACAAGAAAAAAAATTAAATTAAAAGACGTTCAACTTCATGGCGTGCACATACGTGAAGAGACCACTGTGAACACCACACTGTGAGTTTCAGTCATTGTCGGTAAGCTCTCTCTGCTTCACATGAACACGTGACACCAGGAAAACCACAGTGGTGCTGGCCAAAGAGACACTGCAGCAGCTACACAGTTTCAGGTTCTTAATAAAGACCCCCCTCATGACAATATTAGTCCATCTTATTTCTGATTATAGTACAAAAATTGTACTATATTGTAATGTTTATTGTATTGATATATACATACGGTTTAGCAAAAGCCTTCATACAGAATCATAAAGAGTAACTTTCTATACACGTATAATAATGTATGTGGCTTTCTGTTGGGTGTCGATATTTGAGTTTCTCTCCAGGTCTGTTTCACTGATTTCCTCCCTTGTATTTATTTTGTTCCGTTCTTCTGTTTCCACAACTTTTTCTTTACTTTTTCTGAGTTTTTGGCTTCTTGTTTTATTTTGGTAATTACCTTTCCTTGTGCATTTTCTGTCATTTAACTTCCTATCTTTGTCTTTACACTTATTTACATTTTTCTGTAGTTGTGTAACCACAGTTATGGTGGCAAGTTTCCACACATTAGTCAAGTAACAACATAAACTAATGTCAGACTGAATCAAATATAGGGGGGAAATTTACTGAAAGGCTTCTGGAAACTTTTAAGGTGGATTGCTCTGTTTCATGAACTGCCATTATGTCAAACAAACAGCTTAATGACAGATTTTGTTGCAATCATTGCATTAGCTGTGATCGCTTCTGGGCTTTTTTTTTTTATCACACTCAGACAGGCTCTTTCTTTGAGTGCTTATGTTTTACCACAAAGCTGACACTAAAGTAGAAAATTGTCCAAAGGCAGCAATTCTTATCTATGGGTTGTGATACAAGCGCTACTTAAACTTTTAAAATCTGGCACTGTGGGTTACACGCTTGCAATTTTTCACTGACCGCATGAAGTATTGGGTGGGACGTGCTAAATACATGTACAATTCCCCAAACCAACAGATCTGCTAAGTTACCAGCAGCACGCTTAATGATAATAATGATTGATGGCATTATAGCTCGCCTAATTGCATTGCTGCTTATTTTATAAACTATAGTAGGGGAGACCGGGGATAGTTGTAACGTGGGTCAGTTGTAACACTTCCAATTTCTCCAATCAGGGCTAAGTTTCAAATGATGTGACTCATCCTGTGCATGCCCAATTCAGTTCTGCTATCACATGTGAAAAATCAGCACATTTTGTCAAACACAGACAATTTATCATGAAAAAAAGTCATTTGTATGGCAAAAAGTAAGTTTTTCTACTTTATTTCAATTTCTAATAGCATTATCTGCTTTGCAGTTAAACTCATCAAACTTAAATTATGTTATTTGTTTGTCTATGGGGATATATTCTGTGTAGGTCTTTAGTGCTAATGTTTTAGCCGTTGGCTGTAATGTTAGCTAGTTCATGGCTATAGGAGTCTGGGTCAGTTGTAACAATAACGCAGATGTTACAACTTGCCACACTATTACTTTAACTTATATTAAACAAGTTGGGGCAACGACATCAGCAGAGAGAGGTTCACTGGTCGCTTTTGTATATGCGGTTAATGCCATTGGCAACACAATTCCTCCACTGTTTGTGTTCCCACACATACATTATGCAGACCACTGTGTCAGAGATGGACCAGTAGGAAGTACTGGTAGTGGAAATAAATCAGGATGGGTGCAAGAAACAGATTTCCTCATCTTTCTGAAGCACTCTGCAAACCACACCAAGGTAAGCCATGAAAAAAAGTAATGGAATTGCGATGCTGGTGAACAACCACATTTTTTCAGCTTCATTGTTATGTTCAAAATTGGTGCAAGAGTTGTAGGTTATAATGCCCACTGAGCCAATGAGGCCAAACTCAAGGAAGACCAACCAAAATTAATGAAATATTCAGTTGCAGAAAATTCCATAATTTGTCTTTTTTGAGGGGTTGAAATATGTTCAAAAGCTAGATTTCTGCATTCTGTCACACACACACATAACTACATAAATGGATGTAAGTGCATTCATGCGTTGAATAAAAAAGATTACATGTTAATGTTTTGTCAATACCCTTATTTCATTGTGTTACATTTCACCCCAGGATATGTTACAACTAACCCAGACTATGGGGTTAATTGTAACATTTCACTCTTTGTGTTTGAGGCCATACCATGCAATGGGTAATTGTGCTGCAGAGAAAATAGCTGCACTATTTAATAGCAGAGACATGTAAATACTTTGCATTACATTTTGAATCCACTACCTTAAAAGAGCTCCAATTTACAGACAGAAATGTCAAAAATGTTACAACTATCCCCGGTCTCCCCTACTTTGTCAGGAATAGTCACTCATTAACTCAGCAGTAGAAAAAAAGTGCTCCTGTATGATGAGATTTCAGACTGTGAAGACTGAAAATAGTCTCGCAAACTTACTGACATTCATTCATTTGTGGACATGAGGGCAGCAAAAAGTCTGATTCAGCTGGGAGCCAGTGCCAATAACAATTTTTTTTTCTTGTTTGCTGCAACTTTTTAGGGTTTCTTCATTATGAAAACAACAAGTACATATTTCAGGCGTTTTCACTGCATCTTGAAGCTGGATTCAGTCAGAGCTAACTGATGTGACAGTAAATAAACATTGTCAACTTCTAACTCTACATGATTTCTTATATCTAGGTACACAGTTAATGTATGTCTGGGTCAAAAGAGGCATTTAAAAAAAAAAGACCATGTTGATGATACAGTATCTCACCACGATTGCTTATAAAATCATTAATTTGACCTTTGCCTTAAGACAAATTTGACTTAAGACCAAGTAGGTGATCGAGGTTTGATTAAAGATTAACCAATACTGTAAGATAAGCAGTGATTTTTAGTGGTATAAACGTGATAAGATAATAACGTGGAAAACTGATTATAAATCTTGTAAAGAAATTAAAATCCATACAAACTTAGTGAATGACTGAAAGTCATCTAAACACCTGCATAAAGTTTCACGAATGTCCGGCAGTTAAGATTCTCCTTGCATGGCTTAAAAGCACTCTTTCTACTTTGATGTAGAAATGGTGAAAACACTCTTTTTTCTGTAAAAGAAAATCCATTTCATGTGAAAGTACCTTTGAGTCACCTAACAAACAACAGAGAAGACCGGGCCTTGGGCGGGAATGAACAATAAAGACATTTCTACTGATTTTAGCAGCCCTCCTCACTACAGTCTGCTTCCTACTGAAAAATGAAAAAGCAATTTGGAGCACGAGAGCTCAAAAGGTTGCTGTTTTTTTTTTGTCTGGGTGAGCAAAAAGTGTTTGCGTACATGCCTGCAGTTCACTCTGATGGGGCGTGATGCATTTTTGTGTGTGTGTGTGTCAGGGGAAAACACTCAAAGTATCGCTCCCTCGTCTTTCTGCATTCATAGTCTGCTCAAGGAATTCAATGCGCCTTTTTCAACTCAGCTGTTCATTTACATAAGACACAGCCTTCTACTTTGCCAAATTAATTTGATGTTCTGAGGCGAAAGCCAGAAAGCATCTTCACAGGATGAGGCCGCAGCTTCCTGTTGGCTAGGCTGGCCCTACCTGAGGAGTTCACGTGTGCTTTGCTAGCGCACGTTGTTTTGCTGCTGCTACAAAACTGCAGTTGTTGGATTTACATAAAGCCCTCTGTGCCGCTGCTCTGTGCTTAAGCCCGGCACCAATTACTAGTGAGGGAGCAGAGTGATCCAGCAGGTTTGTTTGGACATGAGCCCTATTTTATATTCTTGGTTTACTGGATGACAGCGTGCCGCTTTGTTTCCGTTTCTCCACTTGGCAAAGATGAAAGAGAAAGCCCCACTTCATCAGTGTGACAAACAAGTAAGATTTGTGAATCTAAAACACACCAGTTTCTCTCATAATTACGATATATTTCCAGCAGAAAAACCTTTACCAGATCCCTCAAACTGAAGAGCTTTGACGGTGCCAGCACCAGAGCGGAAAACCAAAAGCGCTGCCTGCACGCTGCAATTAAGTTGAGACGCTGTCACAATAGGAGACAGAAGGAACATTAAAGACTCCTCTGCGCCGCAGAGGAATATGTACACACTTGTTCAAAAAGCTCGTCGGCTTTTATCAGTGAGTTGCAAATGCTCCTGAAGTGGACAGACAGATGGGGTGGCCTTTAGGTAATTAGTAAAAAGGCCAGCATGTGGATCAAATCCAGAGCCGCATAGACAGCAGCGGGCAATCAGTCTGTCGGTGACACAGAACAATTACAGCGGGAGTGTCAAGTCCTGTTAAGATGCTAACATGAACAGCATAACTGATGCTTGACTTCTTCACATACCTGGCCTATTTGCCAACAAGGAATTCGATAAGGAGAGACCATTAGAAGGAACTGAACATAATTTATTGATATACAGAATTCTATTATGCTATTAGACTCTGATGGCTCATCACTGGGATTTCACCAGCAGAATGAAAATTCCAGCAGTGATAGGAATTACGGCAAAACTTCCCGGAGTCTAGATGCAGGTGGTGAAGATAAGATGCAGGGTTGGATGAAGTGACTTGGTTCGGGTGGAGATGGGGTGGAAGTGGGTTGCATGAAGGAGTTTGCAATGGACAGTGACAGCTAGAGCAGGGCGATATGACCAAAAATATTTATCACGATATATAATTTGTGATAACGATATAACTGACGATATAATTGACACTAGACAAAATACTTTACAACTCCACAACTTTATTAGTGCACAAAAACCCCATCAATGTATTTTCACTTAAACAAGCAGCTGTTTTTTATGTGCATTAAAGCTACATAAAAACGCAGCAGTGCGAATTCCTTGCTGACAGCTTAACCAAAAGGCATTTCCAGTGGAAATTGGCCGACATGTCCTCAGCATAACCATGTATAATATCCACAAAACTTAAAAAGAGGTTATACACACACAATATGGTATATTATTAGTGACAGCAGAGCGGAGTGATTTAAAGTACGCAGAGTGCCCGCTGATTGGTTTAAGGAGGAAAGATGATTGGAGTACAGCAGTGATGTCAGCATTGAGTTTTACAGCGTGGGAAAGTGGAAGTGAGGAGCAGACCAGCAGTCAGACACCTGGGAAAGCAAACAGAGCGTCCTCATCGAGCTTATGCACAAACTTCATGCATATTAATGCATTTTTTTCCATAGGTGTGATGCAGTAGAAACAAGAAAAACTCTTCTATTTTTCTCATTTAAAACATCATGGCTTGATTTTAATTTTAATTTTCTTTTTTCACGCTGCGATTATGTTTTTTAGGACAGAGTTTTTCGGTGCGCTTATACGTTACTCGACAACAACCTGAAAGAAAAGCAGATGTGAAATGTAAAAGTGAGGTTGCAGGGCAAATGTGACATTTGCATTTGGATGCAAACTAGAATGCGATATTCCCAATCCCCATATACCAGCATCGTTTCCTAAATGTTGCCAATACAGACAAAAGAAGTCGAATTTGAAGCACATTTTTAAAGATAAAATACATTTTATGAAAGTTTGAATTTATTTGAGCTTGAAGAAGAGGTCAGAGTGTTACACCATGCTGTGATGTGTCGTGTGATACGAGTGGAAGCTGCTCCCTCAGATGCGGAGGGAAAAGGCTGTCCATCGTGCAGAAAGCTGCAAAATCTGGCATTATTGGTTTTTCAACATCCCGGCGTGTTTGATGTGTTAAAGGTGTGGATGGAGGAGAAAGGTGGAGAAAGGTTTCTCAGCCTTCTGAAAGCACCTCTGATAAAACGTACTCGACGCTTCAGTGGTGTTAAAAAAAACGCACCACTCGCCGCTCCTGTTCTTTCGCAGCATTGACGAGCTTTCTTCAACCTTTGACGCTGTAATTCAGACGTTATCACAAAACTGCTGTTGAGCCAAAAGACACCACATTTCAGTGTATGGATTAGCCCGTAGACAGTGTCTATTCAAGCAGATGAAAAACCAGAAGATGTGCCTGTCATTTGACTTTGCTGAAGGGAACATTGTGTTGCTGATGTTCTGTTTCTCTCGTGTTCGTTCCCTGGATTTGGCTTAAGGCTTTTGTTAGCAACAAATGATCTAAAAGGCTTTTCATCGATAAGCACACAAGTACAAGGCCCGATGTTGATTCTACCCGCTCATTTGGTCTCAGGCCTCTTTCATTTTCTCCTGACATGTTCTCTGGTTGTCTTTTATCAAATCTCATCTCTCTCCCTTGCTGCCTCTGTTCTGCCTCTCCTCCCCATTTTCACCCCACTTCCCCTCTCTCCCTCACTAACCCCATATCCCCCCCTCGCTCCCTGTTTTCCCCTTTTTTCCCTGCTGCTCTCTCATCACTCTCTCTGGGGGGTCATTTGGGGTAAGATAAAGCCTGAATGTGTGGGTCCACGGGGAGTCTACCCTGCAGACAAGTAATGATCCGCACACGCTTTTAGGCGCAGTCATGCACAAGCACTCACACACAGACGGGCAGGCACAAACACAGCTGCGTGCTCTCACACCCACCCAAACACACACACACGTATTAACATACATGTTAAAGTATAGACATCCACTCTGTTTCCAGCCATCTCTAGCAGTTCCAGAAACAGGGTGGGGCGCGTGGCGATAAAGCACTGTAGGGATACGGGGAAGAGATAAAGGGTTGGGAGATGGAGAGATGGGGAGAGGAAAAGCCCAGAGGAGAGGTGGAGGAGGAGGCGTGGGTCAGTGAGGTGCAGTGGAGATTAAAGTAATGAGAATGGGAGGGAAGAGACTGTGGGGAGAGAGCGATGAGAGAAATAGTCTTTGCACGGGCGCAGGCAGAAGCTGTGATCCTCTTCGGGTCGTCGTCCACACCCCCACCCCCAACACACCCCAACAAAATAAGAAGTGTTTGATTCAGCGCCGTGTTTATTGACTGCTCGCGCTGAGCCCCGCCCTCCAAGCAGGCTTAATACAGCTTATCTCGTAAATAACAACAAATCTGACCTTTTTACCAGAATTCATATCAGGCGGCAGCTACTGTGAACTTTTCCATCAATGGAGGCAAAGCTTTCAAAAGCACATGACGTGAGTCTACTGGTTTGACTGGTTCACCTCTGCAGTGATGAATCAAAACACACTAATGTATGATATTGGTCAAAAGACAAAGGACTAAAAAGTAGTAAGACCTGAAGACATGGAGAGTTGCCCGGAGGCTTGATTTTTGCATTTTTTTTAATTTCCTCTAATTTCCCTCTAATTTGACTATTAATCTGCAGCATGCATGTTAAAATATGCATGGAAATGCACGTACTTTAAAGACCAGAGCAGGTTTGGAAGGCTCACCATGATGTGTGTTGTTTTTGCAGTGATGACAGTGATGTGGATCCACTGTAAAAATCTGAACCTTTCCCTTCATTTAATGATTGATTTATTACTTATTTATACTGGCACAGTGTGAATGCCCATGGAAGTGGTCGTTATTAGTAAGAAAAGCTGTAAAACTTGTGAAAATGCAGTTAAAAGTCCAAAATTTTAGCCCTCCTTTACATTTCCCACAGACGTCCTGTGGGCCAGATTGGAGTCTTTGCTTGGCCGATTCTGGCCCCCAGGCCTTATGTTTGACAGCCATGCCTTAAACCCATCTGCGTAACAAAGCAAAACAGCATCCTCTGAGGACGTGCACACATTCTGATATAAATTATAATGGAGCAGCTGTGACTGAGGAGGTGTGGGGGGTTCATCCCTGTGGCAAGACACTGAACCCAGGTACAATCAGTGTTTGTGTAAAGAAGTGTAATGAATACTTGACAGTGTGATTATTATACTTTTGTATTTTCTAATTGTTTTTATTTCCTTTGAACGTTTTCTCTTTTCTGTTTCAGTTTGTTTCCAGAGTGGATTTTCTTGTTTCAGCTGAGTTTTTATTGTTTGAAAATGGTCAGTTCTGCCTTGGTTTTATCCGCTTCATTGTTAGTTTTAGTCTTTTTAATTATTACTGTGTGCAGGGAATGTGTCAGATGCTTTTTTAGAATAATTAGAGCAGTGATTACGATAAAAACAGCTCTTTGAAAGCAGTTGACTGACTCATAGTGTATCATGGTATTGTAGATGTCCACAGTCTCAGTAAACATGTCTTTGAATGCCTCATCAGGCAAGTTGTAATAAAACTAAAGAAACGAACAGATTATAAAGCTAAGGATATTTCCCTACATTTTTATTCCTCAGCTGTAAAAGGCTAATGAGATATTGTCGCCACCCCGCTGGGCGTGTGGGCGGAGTGCGAATGCAGCAACTCCCGAACAAGGTGACGTAGGTTTTTAAAATTCATACCATACCAAAGAAATGAGCTTTTTCCATGGCCCTACACAGATAGATGATAGATCGATGTCAGTGCTGGTAAGACAGAAATTAAAAAAGTTGCAGGAAAATGGCGTAATCGACACAAGTGTGAATGCACTGTGAGGTGAAATTTACAGAAATGATGAAACTATTACACGCATATATCTCATTTATTTTTCATTTCTACAAGAGAAAAAATAACTATAAATGACTGAGCTCAAGACTCACACTCCCGTCACTGGTTGTACACCAATAGATCAAAAAGGCACCTTTATCTTGCTGCTGCTGGAGTGCATGACTTCCCAATATTGCCTTAAAGCAGCCGTCTAGCCTAAGTATGAAATGGGTTTAAAAATATCTCTGCTCTTGGAGGATCTTTACTTCACTCAGAGGCATTAAGTGAAAGGGTGGAGCAGCGGAGACGCGGGCGAGGAGGTACATCTGTAGAAAATAACTTCCAAGCGTCATATCCCAGATTGATTTTTTAGAGGATTCCAGAGATAAGGGATCAGACATTAGAAAACAGCCTTCCTGGAAAATGAGTGATTTCTTAGACTGTCCCGAAGCCCCCTGAGGATTTCTCAGAACTTGATTAATACAGTAGCTCCGAATGGCACGCTTAAACAACTTTAAACAACAGTCTTAGCATTTAGCTGCCTTGCTCTCGAGTAAATCCCTTCAGTCGCGAACAAAATAAAGTCTTTGCCCTTAAGCAGCTACAGATATTAAGACACATGCCGGCATCAGGATGCAGCTGTTACCAGCACATCTTCGACTCCACCGCCGCTCGTCCAGCTATTGATTCTCTCTTTTCCAACAAGGGCATCCCACGACGTCTCACAATTTGCAAAGTCAAACCTAAGTCACTGCACCTTGTAAACAAAAACAATAATCAGATGAGATATTTATTGATCCCTGCAGGGCAGAAAAATGCTGGACTGTGTTGGGAGGTCAGATCGAAGGGCCGGGTGCCCTCGACCTGGAAAGGATCCAGTATCCAGATTTTACAGCTCGATTGCCACCGCAGGAGGTTTAAGACATACTCTGTTGGTATGCAGTCATGTGTATATTACAGAGGTTCTGATTGAAAAGCATGTTTTTCTAGGCTGTGCAATTAATCTAATTTGATATTAAGCCCTGAACTCAGCCTTTCTATGTGGAGTTTGAATGTTTTCCCTCAAACTCGCGCATAGATTAATTCGACTCAAGCCCGGATGACAAAAAGAGAGCCGCTGGTCCACAGCTGCCTGAGAGTTTTGTTTCTTTTTTTTGCTTTTCTCCATTCGTTACCCACAAATCAGGTGGAAGTGGGTGGGCAAAAACACCACCCTGCTCTGAGCTTAAGTCCGAACCAGACAAATCTCTGTCTTCTCCCACTAACTCCACCTCATTTTTCTTTTATTTATTCCCTGTTTAAGTTCAATAAATGTGTGATGTGATGATTTTCTTGACCTTCGTGAGCACACACTGTGATAAAAGTTCCCAGACTGCCTTACTGTCCCAGAGCGTTATTCAGCAGCTGGCACTTTATCACTTTATTTTAATAAAGTGACCCTTTCACCCGGGCTTGCCGTTATGGCCACTGCAGCTCTCGTTACTAATGTGAATGAAGCTTGAGGAACACATGGATCTTGCACCAGCATCACTGGCTTGCTTGCACCTCAGAATTTTCCACATAGCTGATGAAGGGCACGAGTGATGCAAACGTAACCTCAGGTCTGCTCATGTATTTACAGTGTCATATGGGAAACTGGTGGTTTCCCAATGCCAACGTCATTGCCTGGTGGCTGGGGTCAGAGCAGCTGTGCATGCGGTGTGTGTTTCAGAAAGAACTGGGATGGCATGTTGATACATGACATACGCACAGACCACTTCTTTATGGGGCCGTTAAATTCCCACAAAAAGCAGCGTCACACCCACCGGTGCAAGCTGTGCTTTGTTGTCCTTTGTTATGGTATGTTTTAGATCAAACTGATCATCAAAGTGAGGAAGAAAGGTGATATATTGCATGTATACGTGGCGTGTCGACGTGAGTGTTTCAAAACCTGCTGGTATTTTTCCACACAGTCATCTCTATAGTGCACAGTGAATGGTATGAAAAGGAGAAAAAATGCCTTGTTAATGTCAGAGGTCAGAGGGGAATGCTCAGATTGCTTTTAGCTAAGGCTGCAGCTGTCTCAAACCGGTTTCTTCGTGTCACCGCGTATTTTACTAGGTAAAATCTGTGTGTGTCTGCATGTTCACGCTGAGGAAGGTATTTTTGAAACATTCAAAGGTTCTCATAGCAACCTTCGAGCTGAGATGTGGCCTTCGATTTGTTTTCTACAGCAAGAGAAGTTGCTTCAAAGGTCCTGATTGTGTTGATGTTAATACAGTAATTAATCTTAATAGTTATTCAATGTTTACTTTAATAACCCCAGGTCAGTGGCAGAGTCACAGTTTTATGGTCCTGTAAAAAAGTGTATTTATTTATTTTTAAATTTTAATACCATTTAATTAACATAATATTTATTTATACTGATCTAAATGTGCAAAAATAAAGCCTTGAAATAAACACGGCCCAGCACACCCCATGCCCCCCTTTATACTCACCCCTGCTTGCTGCAGGTATTGCTGCCATATAAAGTGGGACGGCTGCCGTCAGGATTTTAACATTGTAATAAACGAAGTTAGCAGTTCATATTTTGTTTGAACTGCAGCAGATTTTCTCTGTGTGAAACAGACGGTGGTGGATGGAGCAGCTACAGAGCCGGCTGTATCTCAGTAACGGCTTTAATGGTGATCAATGTAAGAAGCGCTGCTGGTTTGGACGTTTTCTTTCGCTCCACCTGAGCTCCGTGTCTCGGTAACAGCTCTGCCTCTCCTACTGCAGGTCTACTTTTAGTCACAAATGTGGGTGAAATGCACGTGTTTGCACTGTGACACCTGAGTGCTACAAAGTTACGGATTAAACAAAGCAAAGAAGAGAAAACATTTCATGTTCAAGATCATTTGAGTTAACACATCAGAATAAATATCGAACAGAACTTGTTCGATATTTAGAAGAGCATCTCTGAACAACAGCCACAGACGACCACATTAGATATGAGCTTTCCAGCTGGTATGTCTTTTACTGCCAGTGTCATTAGTTCAGAAGCTCAGAGACTCACAGATTATACACAGGGACACATTACAACTGTTTAAAAAGATGAGGCTTTCTAGAAAAAAAATTAAAATCCTGCAATTTCTTTGCTTCCACTTTTGACTTCTTCCCCGCCCGTACCAGCACTGATGTGGAGGTTTGTCTGAGTATTGATGGATCTGTGGCCACATGACTGGCTGTGGGTGTGTGTTTGACTCATGTTAGATTCAAAGGAAATATAGTGTGTAGCATCTCATCTTATGCTGTTGACGGACTGAAAGGGTGCCTATGGACGTCTCTCCGTGTCGTTGCGTACTTTACTAGTTACGCCTGTCCAACTGCTTTTTGGTGCGAATATCCAAACTGTCAATCTCATGACAGAAAGTCATTGTATGTAAGAACAGAAATATGTCCTAAATTAGACTCCAACGTCCAACCTGAGCATATGAATGAGGAAGAACTGTATGTGAACGTGTCATGGTTGTTGTCACACAGGCTGTCTGTTTCACAACCTGCTGATCTGCTGGGATTTTTCTACACAACCATCTCTACAGTTTACAGGGAATGATGTGAAAAAGGGAAAAAATCCAGTGAGTTTTCCCCGCATTTATAAAATAGAGAAATACTTTTATCTGATGAGCAAAAACAAAAACCCCAAAAACCCATAGAAGTGTAAAAACACAGTTTTTCCAAAGTAAAATACTCATTAGTTTCCATTTGAGAAAGTGCAATAGTGTTGATAGTTTAGTGACAGTAAACCCTGTCATAGTTTTTACCTGCCTTATTGAAATCACGTTCAAAGAGTGAAAACTTGAATAAATAATCACAAGTACAGTAATGTCAGATTAAATAAGGTATGCATACAATCTAAACTAAACCTGGGCTAAAATAAAATAGCCTTTACTCTGTCTTCTGCATTTCTGTGTCTTCATGTTTAGGCTAGTTAATGATTAGGTCCAGTTGTGAGCCTTTAAATGCTGTGATAGCTGCACTGAAGAAAATCAAGCATTTCAGTGAACCTCAGTTTCAGACAGACTGTGTATATAATAAGGGAGCTTTCTACCAACATATTAAGCTGGTGTTGGTGTAATGGTGTATATTTGTCTTTGCATGTAAGAACATAGAACATAAAATCAGTCTCTATGCGGATGATGTGTTGCTTTTTCTGCAAAACACACAAACCAACCTCTCTGAGGTAATTACTTTAATAAACTGGTTTTCAAGAGTTTCAGATTATTCAATTAACTGGCCAAAATCTACAGTTCTCCCCATTAACTGCTCCTTCCATAATTCTTCCTCTGCCCCACTGCAATCCGGAAATATTAAATATTTAGGTATTAATATCTCTCCTAAGCTTTCAGACTTAACTAAACTAAACCACATCCCACTTCTAAAGAAAGTAGAAGGCGATCTGACTAGATGGAAATCTTTACCCATATCACTCATGGGAAGGGTCGCCACTATAAAAATGATGATCTTGCCAAAAATAAATTACTTATTTTTGATGATCCCTAACAAACCATCACAAGATTGGTTCAGATCTCTGGATTCATATATTTCCAAATTCCTTTGGAAAGATAAACCCCCGCGTATTAGCTTAAAAACGCTACAAAGAACCAAGGATAGAGGAGGATTAGATCTGCCTAATTTTCACCAATACTTCTTAGCCAACAGGCTTCAGTTCATCTCAGAATGGTCAAAACATACCTTCTTAGTTGAGCCCTGGCTAGATGTTGAACAGGCACTATGCAAGGATCTAGAGATTTCAGACCTACCATTTATTAGCTCAAACATCAAAAGACATGAATGCTTTAAAAGTATCAACATCAGCTTTTCTCTAACAGCATGGTGGGAGTTTCTAAAAATAACGGAGTCTTCATTAATCCCATGCAAACGTACACCTATCTGGAATAACCCTGACATATTACAAAACAATAATATGATTAATTTCCCAGAATGGAGTTGTAAAGGAATCAAATACTTAGAACATATATTAGAGGGAACAGAATTTATTCCATTTGACAGACTAGTTGAACAATATGGGATCAACAAGACAAGGTTTTTAGAATATCAACAAATTAAATCCATAGTAAAAAAGAAATTTAACCTCAGTCAAGTTGAATTACAAACACCACTAAGTGCGGCACATTTTCTTACTCTTAAATCCCCCAAATTATTATCTAAAATATACAGAACACTTTCTAAATTAGATGAATCAATATCCCTTCCTACTGCAAAGTGGGAAGCAGATTTATCAGTCAACCTAGACCAAAACTTCTGGTCTCAGATTTGCTTAAAAACTTTTAAATTAATTAAAAATCCCAGTCTGCAATTAATACAATACAAAATACTTCATAGAGTGCACTATACAGGTCATCGGATGTTCAAGATGGGCTTTACATCTTCCAACAACTGCTCACACTGTCAAGGCAATACACCAGACAATTACATCCACGCTCTTTGGTTCTGTCCACCAGTGCAAAAGTTTTGGCGCGAGATATGTGAAGACTTATCAAAATGTCTGAAATGTAACATTCCAACCTCCCCCTTAGTGTGTTTGTTGGGCAGCTTAGATAATGTCACTTCAGAAAAGAATATAGCCCATATGATCTTCACTGCCCTATGCATAGCCAAGAAAACAGTCCTCATGAACTGGAAAAATAAAAATAATCTTAATTCTAACCAATATAGAAACTATCTATTAGATTACATTAGTCTTGACACAGCCTCTGCCACCACATTAGATCAATTGCTCTGGGCCCCTTTTATCAGCTCCATCACCTAGTGGGGGTGGGGGGGTCATAGTTTGGTCCCGCCTTCACTGTTGTGATTGGTGAGGGGGTAGGGACAGGCTTAGGGCGTCGGGGGGGTTCCCCGGAGGCATCTTCCTTGGGGGGCTCAACCCGGGGTAGCGGTCACGTCCGGTTGAGGGCTCTGTTGGCTCTCAGGTGACTGTTTCCTCGCGGCTGCGTGCAGCGGGGCTAGGGGAGGGTCTGTGCTGACGGACGTGGGTTACTGACCTGGCAACCTGGCTGCCCCTGGGTGGGTCCGGGATGGGCGTGAGGTTTTGGGGGCGCTCCGTCTCTGGGCTGGGGCCCGGGCCGGGCCTCGGGGGCTCGGGTCCTGGTTGGTGTGTTGCCGGGGTTGTGGGCGGGTGGGTGCATGGGGGCCCGGCCCTGGAGCAGGGTGCCGCCGGTGCATCGAGCCGCCTGGGGGGCTCTTCAACTGGTGGGGGGGATGGTCACATCTTGCAGGAGCTTTCTTCTCTCAGGAACTCTCTGCAGGAGGGGGAGATACAGGAGAGGTGGAGGAAGATCTCAGCCTGGGCGTTTACCGTCTTATGTAGTCTGGAAGATGTGTGGTTGGTGGGGTGGGTGCAGTTTTCTCTGTGGTGGGGTTGGGTGGACTGTCCAGGGCTCTGTGGAGCCGGGGGGCGCTACTGCACTGGGCCCCGGTCTGATGGGCCTGGGCCCCCCTTCCCTGGCGGGTCGCGGAGGGTGGGAGTGCCTACTGGGGTCAGCGGGGGAGCTGGCCCCAGGGAGGGGTTACCTGCCCCTCCCTTCCTTCCCTCCCCATCTCCAGCTGCCTCCCTCTTCCCGCTCCTCCACAACCACCCACACATGCAGGGCCTTGGAGTGGGGGTATGTCACCAGGGTGCAGAGGAGGCTACCCCCCCCCCCCCCCCCCCTCTGTCCCCTTCTGGCTGCCTCTGCCTCAATTTTATCCCACAACTTAGACATTCACATTATTCACACTCTCATTACACATACATATAGGATCTTGGGGGTGGGCACAATCACGGAGTCCAAATCACCATCAGGGTGTATACCTCACCCCTGACGTCGTTGCCCACCTCTCAATTTTAAATACACTTAGTCATTGAGGGTTAGCAGGAGGGACTATGCGCTTACCTGCTGCTCCTTGGCAGGTAGCTCCATGCCCTCCTGGGTTTTAATTGCACCTTAGAACACATATGCATCAACACTACAATGAGCGGGTGGAGGGAGGTTTGGAGTCTTCTCCCACCCCCATTCTCTGCGGCCTGCTGGAGCGGGAGGGCTAGTAGGAGGAGTTGGCCGTCCGACTGCGGTCTGGGGTGTGGGGCCTCCCTGCTGCTGCGGAGTCGGGGTGGTCTGCCTCTCCCCACCGCAGGGAAAAGGGTAACACCACCTGGGTCTGGGTGCAATTCCCCCCTCCAGGGGCAAGGGTACCTAGACCCGGTTTGTAGAGTACGCTTGGGGAGTGTGATTGTGTGTACAGCGTCTCTTTATGTCTGTCTCCACGTTGGTTGAGTGTGGAGTGAGTGCATATGAGAGCATGAGGGTGGGAATGGATGTTTGTGTCTGTGTGTGCCTGTATGTCTGTGTCTATATGTCAGGTTGGGTATCAGACGCCACCTCTCTGGGGACACCTCAGGCCCTCCAAGGTTTGGAGGCCTATCTCCACCCACCACCACTTCCCCTGCCGGTGGCGGACTCCCTCAGGTGTCGGTGTGTTGGTGGTTCTTTGTGTCTGGGGGTGGGCGTCCGGGTGCACACCGGCTCACTCCTTGGCGGCCGCTTGTCGGGGCCTGGGGCCTGGGGCTCGCTCGGGCCCCTTTGGAGGTGGGGTGCCCCCGGCCTCTCGGCCTAGGGCTCGGTCACTCAGGCGCAGCTGGGGGCCGGCGGAGCTCACGGGCGCGTCACTGCAACTCCCCCTGACTTCTGCTCCGCGGCTGCTGGGCGAGCCCTCATCTGGGACTCTCCTCAGCTCTTACTGGGACAGTGGCGCGGCTGCCCCTCTGTTGGTCTTCCATGGTCTCTTGTGTTCTGGGGGCCTCTGGATGTCTGGAGTTTTGATCTCCTCCATACCCGCTTCACACCCTGGAGGACGGGGCTGTGGCCCCCCCACACTCCCTAGCAGATCATTACATGGAGAAACCTTTGGAATGCAAGCATGCTGATCCACACAGGTATGCACACATGGGTATTCACAGACGCGGACTAAAGCTTTCTTGGCTGCTGCCTCAAAGCACACTGTGCGCTGTCCATCTTGCGTGCTGCACAATATCGTTTATTACTTAGTAAATACTGATATCTATGACTAGCTAGTTTATTGTGATGGTGCTTTGTTTTCTCTATTATTATGTTGCTCTTTGTTGTTTGCTGTCTCCTCTGTTTGTTTTTGTTTGTTTGTTTGTTTGTTTTTTTTTCTCCATACAGGTGACCCAGGAGTTTGTTTTTTTTTCTCTCTCTTCCCCCCCCTTCTCACCGTCTCTTCTCCCCTTTGGTTTTCTTTCTTTCTCTCCCCCTCTCTCTCTCATTCATTCCCCCTGTCCTATTTATTAAAAAAAAAAAAAAAAAAAATGACAAAGGATGAACTGAAGCTCTGCCATCACGTAATGTCGCATACTGCTGTTTCTGATGTCATTTAGAAAAAAAAAAAAAAAAAAAAAAAAAAAAAAAAAATGAAAGGGTGCCTATGGACGTCTCTCCGTGTCGTTGCGTACTTTACTAGTTACGCCTGTCCAACTGCTTTTTGGTGCGAATATCCAAACTGTCAATCTCATGACAGAAAGTCATTGTATGTAAGAACAGAAATATGTCCTAAATTAGACTCCAACGTCCAACCTGAGCATATGAATGAGGAAGAACTGTATGTGAACGTGTCATGGTTGTTGTCACACAGGCTGTCTGTTTCACAACCTGCTGATCTGCTGGGATTTTTCTACACAACCATCTCTACAGTTTACAGGGAATGATGTGAAAAAGGGAAAAAATCCAGTGAGTTTTCCCCGCATTTATAAAATAGAGAAATACTTTTATCTGATGAGCAAAAACAAAAACCCCAAAAACCCATAGAAGTGTAAAAACACAGTTTTTCCAAAGTAAAATACTCATTAGTTTCCATTTGAGAAAGTGCAATAGTGTTGATAGTTTAGTGACAGTAAACCCTGTCATAGTTTTTACCTGCCTTATTGAAATCACGTTCAAAGAGTGAAAACTTGAATAAATAATCACAAGTACAGTAATGTCAGATTAAATAAGGTATGCATACAATCTAAACTAAACCTGGGCTAAAATAAAATAGCCTTTACTCTGTCTTCTGCATTTCTGTGTCTTCATGTTTAGGCTAGTTAATGATTAGGTCCAGTTGTGAGCCTTTAAATGCTGTGATAGCTGCACTGAAGAAAATCAAGCATTTCAGTGAACCTCAGTTTCAGACAGACTGTGTATATAATAAGGGAGCTTTCTACCAACATATTAAGCTGGTGTTGGTGTAATGGTGTATATTTGTCTTTGCATATTTTGGATCTCTTATTAAAGATATTCTTATTCAAGAAATCAAGCTGGTTTCTTGAACATAACATGACGAGTTCACTGTCCTCAGATGGCCTCCACAGTCACCAGATCACCAATCAATATGGACCAAAATTGTTTCCAGGACCTTGTTGAAGGTGAGACAATAAATTAAAGCAGCTTTGAAGGAAGAAGCTCGTCCAACCCAGTACGAGCAAAGTGTACCTAATGAAGTCCTGGTGACTGGTTAAGACTGTGTTACACTGTCCTGTCTGACAACAATTATGCCAGGTTGAACTCTGGCATGTTACCTTTAATGTGTTTGTGTACTTACATGTAATGGCTTTCTTTAATGAGATAGACTGTTTGGAGTTAATCGATCAGCAGGAAGCCACAGGCAAACACAGTGTGATAAAAATACAAGAAATACATGCGGTGGAGTCAAAGTCTGGAATGATGCGTGTGACTTTTATTTCTTTGAAGCATTAAAGAGCATCTAAGTGTTGTAAAAGTCCCTTTATGGTCAGAGATCATAATGTGGCATCAGTATAGATGACACGATTATAGAGTGGAGCAGCTGCTGTTGCCCTGCAGCGAGGAAACTACTTATACACGCTCATTAGGTAGAAGTCAGCTTTGCATTTGTGTGTGTGGCAAAGGTCTGCAGTGAACAGCTGTTCAAATGCGCGTGTTAGTTTGATAGTTTTTTCCTCTGCTTCTGTATCAAGCAGTGGCTGTTGAGTGTTACTGTGTGCGTTAGGTTCTCTCTCTCACCGCATGTATTATGTGTCTTCTAATCGTAATTCTCTTGTGTCGCTGCTGGATTTCTGCAGAGCCGGGCTACTCCAACGCTCACCCCTGGTTTGCACAGAGCCAAAGGAAATATAACTTTTTAAGAGTGTTTCGCTTTTTTTTTTCACTGATTCATGAAGTATTGACATTTTGGAGATATTGTGTTTTCACATAACAGCAGCGGAGATGTAAAAAGAAGACCTCTGGGAGAACAGAGGTACACTCTCCGAAAGATAGTAGAGACTGGAGGACAGAATTTGAAAAACCTGCTGGGAAAATTTAAAAGAGATGCTGTTTTCTGACTTTTCTCCATCTCAGATTGAATTGTGTTTGCAAACACAAAACGCAGCCGGAAAGAAAAACATATCCAGTGCCGGTTAGCCTGGTTTGGGTTGGCATCACTTTGAACATGGAAGTATTTCGTTGCTAGCTTTGTGTTAGCATGCTCGTTTGCTCGGAAAGTGGTGCCGTTGTGTTTGCAGCGGGAGGTAGTTGTTTCTGGCACTTTGCATATTTACACATGCTATTTCATCCTTTCTGCAGCACACACTGAGGTGAGGCAGTTGACGCAACATGTATTACGCTACAGTCATAAAAGCGGAAACAGTTTAGGGGGTAAAAGGCCACTAATCCACTGTACTCCGACTTTTTAGTTACCTCTGCCTGTCTGAGGGTCAAGCTTAGAGCAGACAACAAAAGCAGTAATGCAGAAACGTAGCATAGATTCACAATAAAATGAGTACTGCACTGATGGCACAAAGTTTGGGAGCAGATAAATTAAAAAAGACACGAATAAGCACAGTTGTCGCCTCATCGCTTGCTGGATGATTTAAAACTATTGTTCTTAGAGCTTCATTACAAACTAATATGTGTATGTATTTAACAGGCCAAATGTGAGAACCCTACTACATCTAATGTTTTAGTAAAGAGCGAACGAGAACAAAGCGTTATTGTGATTTACAAGCACGTTACATAAACTGTGTCTGCAGAGAAATATGAGTCTCTAACAAATATGTGCTTTTTACAAAGACAAAAGCACTCTATTGTAGGTATGTGAGGTGTGGTGATATGTTTCAGTAAAATTCCACCTTAGCGTCATCCTTAACACACACATGCACACATGCATGCAGCGGCTTTCTTTGACTTTTAAATGAACAGTCAAACAGAATCCAGCCATGTGTATCACAGATATGATCCATGTGTCTGTGGTAGATGCATTTACTGAGAACAAGTGTTATCAGTTCATCAGTAGCTAAGTTAGTTTCAGCTTTTTTTTTTTGGACTAAATTAAATTAGAGATACCAGAATGAAACTTAAAAACACTGAACAACAAAGGACATGAGGTTTTAGGAACGAGCAAAGCCGCCAAGTCCGGGGTAATGAGCAACAAGCTGATGCCTTCATTTTATTCACAAAACAAGCCGTACTACTACCACTGACAGGATTGGGTGTCCTCTCACTCGCTGCTTTTGTATCTGCAGCGATCGTTAGAGAAACCTAATCAGACATTTTTAATTAAAGAGGCCAGAGTGTTTGTGCCGAAGGAGGATAAAGAGGAGGAAGATGATTACGAGGTGAAGGGAGGAGGGGGTGGCAGCGGCTGAGGGTGGATGAGGGGGAGGAGGTCGAGTCTGCCTGCTGAAAGCCACTTAAATCCCTTTCTTATTAACTCACTGTGACACATGATCTTCCTCCATCCCCCTCACACACACACACACACACACACACACACACACACACACACACACACACACACACACACACACACGCATCTACACTCACAGGGCTATAAACCTGCTCTTCTTACTTCTTACTGCTTCCTTGTGTCTTATCACGGCCTTGCATCAGCTTTGGCCTTGATGTCATTGCTCACCGAACCACGATGGATCGGTCTGTGTTTACGTGCTTCGTTCAAAACAGGTATTACGCTGACATTTTCTTATGCAAATGAGATCTACCCTTTAGGTGAAGAACCCGGGGTAACTAAATGTAATTAATCAGCCTGGAAAAGGTAACATTTCTTAGGATGGTGATGAAAAGTCTGTCTCGCTCTGCTTCATGCAGATGTAGCTGTTGTTGTTTGACTGCATGAAATGGAGCCATATAAACCATCCAGAAATCAAACCATGGAATAATCATGCTGCATTTTCTTTACGTTGGATTAGCTCAGTAGCAGCAGTAGCAACCAAAGGCATGTAGAGGCACTGTCCCAATCCATCAACTGAATCTTTATCTTTTACACCTATTACACTGAAGTGCAGACATGTCTACACACTGCGGTTCCTAGCATGGGAAAGGGTGAGCTGATTGGCTGCTCACCATGTTGTGCATTCAAAGATGCTCTTCTGCATACATGGTTGTAACTCTGTCGCCTTTCTATCAGCTTCAAGCAGCCATTCTCCCATGAAGGTACCCGTTAAAACCACGGTATGTTGAGGCCTGATGGACGTGGATTTACAGCAGCAAGTTCTGAGTACCTGTCTACATGTTTATACATAAATGCATTGGTTTTTACTATGTATCTGGCTGATTATATATTTGTATTAAAGAGAAGTTGAACAGATGTACCTAATGAAGTGAGTTGAAGCAGCTTTTGCCGTGCTTAAAATTCCCATTGAAGCCATATTTAAACATTTACCCTCGTTCCCACTTTAGCTTTTTTAGCAGACATCACTCGGGTTCATCTGCAAATGCTGAATGCAGCCATTTTTATTCTCTGTTTCAGTAGCAATGCAGTTCATGGAGTCCCACAGCTTTTCCACTCATACTGGAAAACCTCATTAAAAACAAAAAGACTGTGTTTTTTGTGCATTCACCCCAACTCTAATATTTGTGTGCCTGAACACAGGTTTAGGAGCTTCTTTGTTTGTTGAGAAAAATGCAAAGGGATCTGAGAAATCAGTTGCTAAAGTGAAACATTTTCCACAGAGGCATGTGTCATCTTCTGTGGGTCCAAGAGTGAGTGACAGTTAGTCCCAAAGTACCGAAGGAAAACATGAGTATCTCCATCCACAGAGACTGTGTTTTATTTATTAAAGAGAAGAAAAGAACCCACTTCCACACTAAGTGCGATGAGTAGTTTTCAGACAGTCTGTGCTCAGGTGAAGTCTTGACAGTTCTTCTTTCCAGTGGAGCAGAGAACAACTTTTGCTGTAAATCAAAGAACACATAGCTGGGGAATGATAAGCGCTGCACAGAGAAACCACTTGTGGATCTAAGAAATTCATTCATTGTTCTCATACCTCTTGGATAACGTGCTATCACCTTCGGATTTTACACTGCAGCATAGGCACATTAAAGTGCTTAGAACCCATTCTAATAAACACGGGGAACCTCGGGATGATGATGATTGGTCGAATAGATTCTTTCCACTAGAAAAATAAGATGTCAGCATCATTTGTTGATGAGGTCTGATTAAAACGGAGAAATAGACTGAAAGCAAAGTCTTTATTGAATTCAAATCCAGTGGAGGAAACGAAATATCGACCGATGAAAGGAAGACTTTTGCTCACATTTGAACTCAACTAGCATAAGCTTGACCATGGAGAAACATTTTTGGGTTAAACCCTGGTTTTCATCATGAAATCTGCAACACTTAACAAACACACAGGTAAATGATGCTCAGATGATACTAAATGTGGAAGGAAAGCATCCCACACACCACCACCACTAACCTAAATCTTTGATTCAAAGCAGGATGAATCCATGGTCTCCTATTATTTACATCAAATTCTTAGCATCTGATTGTTGCAGCAGAAATTGAGACTCATCATTTTCTTATATTGTCCAATTCTGGTGAGTGTGGGCAAACTGAAGCCTCCATTTCCTGTTCCTAGCTGAGAGGAGTTGCCCCGGGCCAGTCTTATCTGCACGCCTTTGTTTTAACAAGTGGTTATTAGCATTACTGCGGGATTCATATCAGCGCAAAGCCGTCTTTCTCTGATGTCTAACATCAACGGGACACCCAGAGAGAACTGCCGTGTGATTGGCTGATTAGATATTTGCATTAACAAGCAGTTTACAGTTTATATTAACTAATTACCCTTTTAAACGATGTAAAATAACTGTATTGTTTGATTCTACTTACCAAGTTTTGATATCTGTGGATCTGGAAGTTTACCGTCTTAATGTCACGTTGCTGAGACGGAGTCTACCGTGTACAGAAAGTCTGTAATAATATTGTTTCGTCATATGAACCTATCAGCACTGTAAATATGGAAGTGTAGCGAGTGAGTCTCTCTGCTTTTGCACCACAGAGTCTTTGTAGCAAATGTGATACAAATTAATATGTAATTTCTTTATTTCAGTGAACACTGGCAACTACTTCATGGTTAAGACTTTAAATGGTTAATATCTTTGCTAAGAAAAAAAGAGGCAAAAAAGCTGATTAATTGATTCAAATATGAAGATAAACATTAGCAGCATGCCTTGTGCAGCTCTGTGGACTATTCTTTGAACCAAACTGGCAGCTCTGCCACATAAGAAATGCAGGAGATGGGACTGAAATTTGGGGTTATGAATGAGCAATTCAGTACAAAAACATAAATGAATAAGAATAGATCTAGTTGTGGTCAGATGGTTGTGTCATCAGGAGAGCAGAGGGCACAAATCAACAAATCAAACTGTGCATCTGCACAATCTGTGTCAATTAGTGTGAGAGCACGGCTGCCTGTTTGGTATCAGAGCAGGCTTACGGCTTTGTGCATTTGTGTGCCCACACACGTGTGTTTACGCACATTCCTGCAGCCAACAGCTGTTCAAGGCTTTTAAAGCTGGGAGGAAAAAAACAACAGGAGTGAATGTTGGTATACACTCGGCTCATTCTCTCTTAATCTTCTACAAATCAACATGAGGCCAGCTGTTACTTCTTCACTGAAAGCTTAATTACTTATTGGGTACATTTGGAGATTTGACTTTGGATTCGTGACTTACTGTTCTCCAACAATTGTGCTTCCTCTGCACAAAGATCCCCCCCAAATCTTGTTTTTATTCATGAGCTGTGGGTTTTGAACAAAAGCCTGACTCTGTGCTCTATAGCTGTGTTTTTTTTCTTGTCTTTTTCCTGAAATGCGTTATTTGACAGCTTTATTGAGTATGTGCTTGCTTCTGAATTTAAAACGTGAGTTCTTGTTTAGTGAAAAAAAAGCTTTTTTAGGGGGCAGTACATTTTATTGAGATAATCTTTAACTGATCTATTAAAAAAAAGACATTAAGCCACCATTTAAATCAAATAAAACAATGTTTGTCGAAATGTATTGATTATTTCACTCCTGCATACAACATCTTCATCTGTACAGCAAACGATTAACGATCATGTTTGTTTGAGTGGGTGGCAGCAGCTCTGCCACGGTCAGTAGTTTCCCCCACTGGGACCACGGGTGCTTCAAACTGATGCACTTGTGCTCCTTCACAAACGGCATATGCAGCGTAAAATCCAGCTGCTGGGAGTAACGCGAGCTCGCGTCTCCTCTGCTGGCATCCATGCAGATCGTAACATCACAGTGTAATCAAGGAGAGAGACGTCAGCTATTGTTATGCAAGTGAGACGCTGTCGAGAGAGGCTTGGACCTCCTCCCGGGTTCCACTGCCCGTCGTAGCTTTTCAGCAGCACGGGTCGAGTGTCACGAGGAGTTTCTGCTATCCGGTTGTTCAGTGATGACGCGACGAATCCTACTTCCGGGTCTAAAGTAGTCTGCGTTTAATATGGCTTTTGTGTTGTTAACATGTTTAATGTTATGTATTTTCTTCTATTTGATCTCAAAAGGCTCCTAAAACAGTCAGTGATCACTGTTGACCTCCCTCGGCTTTTATTACCACTAATCATTTATTTAAGCTCAGTTTTTAAAACCTTAGGATGTAACTACAGCCCAGCCCATGCAGCAGTATATGAATGACTAACCTCGTATTGTGGATGGATTATCTCAGTTGTTCTCCTGGCTGAAGTTTGGTCCTTTTACAGCATCCTGCCATGCGATTACATTTGTTTCTGACCACCGAGAACACTCACGTTAACTTTTATCGAGTGGAAAAAAAAGTTAGCTTGTTTATATTATGCTAACATAGCTGTGTCGCTAGCGGTCACGTAGCACATCATTATATACCAGCTAGCCCAACTTCAGTAACCCTACAAACGTCACTGCTGTTTAGTTTTCTGTCTTCATTTATGCTGGAAGTGATAACAGAGCTGTACGTTTGAATTTGTTTCCAAAACCCCGCAGTCAGGACATGCTATATTGTATTTAGATAGAAGCTAGCGAGCTAACTCCCTGCTAACTTCTAACTCTGTTAAATGTCATAAATTCCGTTTTCATGGATGCCTGGATGTTAAACTCAATTGTTACACCTGGTAGAGCAGAACGCTGATCATTTTATTAAAGATGAAAGACTTTAGACAGTTTTTCAACTCTCAGTAATGCCATAGTGATCGTTTGATATATGGACCTGCAGCGGAGTTTAGACCCAGACACGGCTAGTGACGTCAGACTGAACAACCGGATAGAGCGATCTCAGCGTGATGTGCTGCTTTTGTTTTTTTGCTTTCCACACGTGCGTATGTCATTTCTAACAAGACCTAATGTACGAGGCCATTTGCCCAGGGTGTCAGTAAATGTGACTGTTACAGCTGTGGAAGGTAATGAAGGTATCGTTCACTGTGTTATTAGTGAGTGACAAAAGCCAAGACGCATCCCCCTCTCCTGCTAATGGATCCCAGCAGTTATTGAATAAATCATCCTGCGTCGTGTCCGTCTCTTGCTCTTATTCGCTTTCTCGATTCCCTTTCCTTTCTCTCCTTTCGCTTTTCATTACTGCTTCCTTTCATCATTTCAGTCTCTTAACCTTCTCTTCTTTTCTTGTCCCCCAAATTCGCGTTGCCCATTTTCTCCGTCGCTCTCCCTCGAACCTGATGCTCATATTTGCTTTCTCCTTACACCTCCATCTGCTCTCGTTCCCGCCACCCTCCTGCTCTCTGTTTTTGCTTAAGTTCTCACTCGCCGTCTCTTTTTCCCTCTGCTTCCCACAGATGTGGAAGAAGAAGATATTCCTGGTCATCATTGCCATCAGTACCATCAGTCTTCTGCTGCACCATGGGGGTCACTTGACCTGGTGAGTGACCCACGATATGAAAACACATTAAATATCCGTTATTCTTCTATAAATCCATATGGTCCTTGTTACAGTGAAAAATCCTGACAGTCGTTGTGCCACACTTTTGCCTCATAGGCAAATTAATAGAGAGGGGCTTATTATTAAAGTCAAGCATAGAAACCTTGAGCGCCTAAGCACCGCCATGCTGGTCGAGGGACCAATTATAAAAGTAGAGTGCTGTAGACTTTTGACAGCCCAGCATTTTGCTCTCTTCAACTTCCTATTCTCAACGTCTTTATCGTCTCACTTCACTGAACGCTCTTGTTTCCACATCCCACCTCTTATCATTGACTCTGCAGTGAGCACTGCATTCTTTATGTTACTTTATTCAGTGATATGTACCAAACACCTCAGATTTTAGGAGAATTTAGAACTGGTATCCTGCAGTGCTTACAGCAAATGCATTAACTGCACATGTCAGCTGTTTTCCACCACATCCCAGAAGTTGAAGTGCATAATTTCAACTTTAATTTAGTGGGTTGAACAATTGCATAAAAATGTGAGGATCTAAAGCATTTCTTTTAACATAATCTCTTCATATCAGTGGGTCAAAAGTAATTGGACAAATTAAATAACTGAAAATAAGATGTTCATTTCTAATACCTGGTTGAAAACCCTTTGATGGCAAGGACAGTCTGAAGGTTTGAACTCATGGACATCACCAGGTTTCCTCCTTTTTAATGCTTTAATCCTTTTTAATGCCCGGCCTTTACTGCAGAGCAGTCTTTCAGTTGCTGTTTGCTTGTGGACCCTTCTGACCGAAGTTTAGTCTTCAACAGTGAAATGCATGCTCAGCTGGGTTAAGATCAGGTAACTGACTTGGCCATTCAAGACTATTCCACTTCATCCACATCATCAATAAATACTAGTGCCTAGTGCCACTGGCCCAAGCCAGCATACTCCCTCTGCCATGTTTTGCAGATGATGTGCTATGCTTTGGATCATGAGCCGTTCCACGCCTTCTCCATACTTTTTTCTTGGCATAATTCTGATAGATGTTGATCTTGGTTTCATCTGTCCAAAGAATATTTTTGTGCTGGCTTTCTTAGATATTTTTTTAAGCAAAGTCCAATCTAGCCTTTCTATTCTTGGGGCTTATGAGTGACTTGCACCTTGCATTGCAGTCTTTCACGCAGTGTTGTTCACTTGGTTGGCTGTTGTGAAGCTGTTTCTCTTCACCATGCAAATGATTCTACGATCATCCACCAAAGCTGTCTTCATGGACGTCCAGGTCTTTTTGCATCGCTGAGTTCACCAGTGCTTTCTTTCTTTCTTTCTTTCTTTCTTTGGATGGACCAAACTGTAGACTTTGCCACTCCTAATATCGTAGCACTTCTTCGGAAAGGCTTTTTTCTGCTTTAACAGTTTAAGGATAGCTTGTTTCACCTGCATGGAGAGCTCCTTTGACTGCATGTTGTCTGTTCACAGCAAAATCTTCCAAATGCAAGAACCGCACCTTAAATAAAGTCCAGGTCTTTTATCTGCTAAAATTGATTATGACATAACAAAGGAACTGCCCACAGCTACTGATGAAACAGCCTTTGAGTTAATTGTCCAATTATTTTTGGTCCCTTTAAAAAGAGTTTGACCGCAAAAAAAAAACTAAACTTGTGTCCTTGTCCAAATATATATGGACCTAACTGTATGTATATAGTATGAACGTCTTCATTAAAAAATGATAAACATTTGCCACCAAGATCTTTTGATAAAGTTCATGAATAATTCTGCCAATAAAAACTTAATGTACATGACACTTTGAAAAGTAATAATTCGTACTATCATCTGTGTGTTCCCTGAATGTCAGTCCACTATACAATAAAAACAGACACACTGTATATTATATCATATATTGCATTTCTGGCCTCCTCTCCTCTCGCGGCTATATCTTTCTACCTTTCCCTTCAGTCCCATTTATGGTTACTATTTTTGCCTTCCCGTTGTGTTGCTTCTGTTCTGTACAACACATTAGTTTCTTCCATTATCTGTGTGCAGCTTTGTCTCTAATGTCACCATTTTATCCAGAACAGCTGCTCTTTGTGCTGTTTAAGCTAATGCAGCTTTAAGTAAACTGTTGTTGTTTTTTGCCACCAGGACCATGGATGCCTTCCACCTCGGTTGTCCAGCCCTGCACTCTCACCCTTACTCCGGCCTGAAGCCTAAGCACAGTAACGTGGTTTTCCTGAAAACCCACAAAACAGCCAGCAGCACCATGCAGAATCTGCTCTTCCGCTTTGCAGAGCGCAACAACCTGACGGTGGCGTTACCCATACAGGCCTGCGGTCACCAGTTCTGCTACCCGCGATCCTTCACAACTCACTCTGTGCATCAGCACACGCTACCGCCAAACATCGTCACCAACCACATGCGCTTCAATAAGGCTGAGCTGAAACGACTGATGCCAAATGATACGATATACGTCACGATCCTGAGAGAGCCTGGCTCCATGTTTGAGTCCTTGTTCAGTTACTATAACCAGTACTGTCAGAGTTTCAAGAGGGTCCCTAATGGTTCACTGGAAGCTTTCTTAGATGAACCCTGGCGCTACTACAAACCAGAGGAGAACTACTCCATGTATGCACGTAACACCTTGACCTACGACTTGGGCGGAGACAAAGATCGCCCAGCGAAAGATGTCTCTTATGCAAAAGCTTTTGTAGCACAGGTGGAGCGAGTGTTCTCGCTGGTGATGATCTCTGAGTACTTTGATGAATCTCTGGTTCTACTTCGACACCTCCTTTCCTGGGATCTGGATGACATTTTGTATGTTAAGCTCAACATGCGGACGCCAAGTTCCAAGCAGGGCCTGACTGATGATCTTCGCAAAAAGATCCGTGCCTGGAATTCCTTAGATGCCCAGCTCTATGATCACTTTAACGCCTCACTGTGGCGTCAAATCTCTGCTGTGGGTCCAGCCTGTGTGGCGAGGGAGGTGCGCCTCCTTCGTGAGGCCCAGGAGAAGCTGATGAAAAGGTGTTTCGGTGAAGGCATGCCGCTTGTTCGTTCAGCTGCTGAAATCAAAAACAAGGAGCTCCGCCCCTGGCAGCCTAGCGGCAAAGTTGACATAGTCGGTTATGACCTCCCTGTAAATATTACCCAAAGCTTCTCGAGCCAGGACCAGGAGCTCTGCCTGAGGCTCATCATGCCGGAAGTCCAGTACACAAAGATGCTCCTACGTTCCCAGTTACTGCGGTACCGTCTGACCTCTCAGGCTCGGCCTCAGCAGCAGTCACACTCCTTCCAGCAGCCTGTACGCACAACCCTGCTTAGACATCCAGCCCACCGCAGCCAGCCACTAGTGCCTGCTGCTGCAACCCCTGCCTCAGGAACTGGAATCAACTCAAAGACTGCTGCAGGAACTCGAGGTCGGACAAATAAGCAAGGGACAAAACCCTCACAAACTCAGTCCTCATAGACTGGAAAACTCCTCATAGACTTGAAAATTATCCGAGTGCCCAACAAACTGCATTGTTTAACTCATCGTGACCCATGAGACTACGATTGTTGGCTGGTCTGGGGTTTTTGGGGGAATAAGGCTATCCTTGAGAAATGTCTGGGTTTATCTTGAATTAGAGTATCCCCTCTTCCTTCTATGTGTGTTTGGTTTGACATGAAAATAAATTAGGAAAAAGGGGATTGGACATACTTGGACTTGAATTTTAATCTTTCTCCTTTCCGATCCATCAGACCTTATCAGGGTGGGAAGGCACAAAAGCTGGAGGAACACTGGGAGGGAAGTTTAACCCAGCTGTACGCCTCTGCAGCCCTGACTGCAGTGGATATGAGAGGGTTTCGGATGAAAGTGGTTCTTTGAAGGAAATCTGTTTCATGCGACTGGGAGTCAATAGAGAAGTGGCGATATCGGGTCTATTGTGCAGCACAGAGTGTGCTTTGTGTGTATCACACTGGGATAGTATCATGTTACTTGTGTTTGTTCTCCGTTTCTCAAGCTCTCATTCGCTCTCTCTCTTTCCTAACATATGCCACTTAAAGTCCTTGAGGAGACATAATGACATAAAGGGATCGGCTGTCAGGCCTCCGAAGAGCCTCCTAAGAGGCCAGACAGACACTGAGATCAACTCACAACCATTAACGTGACAGCACAAAACAACTCTTCCTTCTTTGGCCTTTTTTTTCTTACTGACTCTAGAGTTGAAATCAGTGAAGGGACGGGGGGATAAAAAGGCCAGTGAGATGGAGACCTTATCCTGAGGGTAAGCCTAAAAACTGCTGGATACTCAATTTGGCCATACAAGTCCCACAGAGACTGAGCACATGTATGAAGCCTGTGTCTCGTCAGCTTTTTGACCTCCCTTTCTTCCTTCTAAGGTCCTTCTCTGCCTTCACCACCCTGTCAATACTGCTGTTGCCCTCTGGGCAGGCTCTCCATCCACCAAGAAGCACTAACATCTTTTTTTCTCCAACCCCTGGTACTTCATCGAACAGCCAGACAAGATCACACCTCACCTTGTGGAGACTCTGTTAAGGTGATGCTTCTGGATGTGGGGATTTACTGTACAGCTTGGGCGTTATTGCAATAAGATCTCCAGGCCCTTCGCCCTGAATATGAAAGGCATGGATTTAATAACCTACCAGCAACCCTGTGCCCATATACAATAATTAAACACACTGGCACAAATAAAAACATCAAACTCCTTGATGGGACAAAGACTTGAAGCCTGTGGATCGTGGCGCTTGAATATTTAATCATCTCCTCTCACAGGCCGCCTATGGCCCGGGTTCTAGGGTTACACGGCTGTACGTTGTCATTAAGGACATGTTCAACCAGGTGAAAGCTGCTCAATCCGAACCCTGAAGCACAGAAAGACAAAGGGAGAGCGTTAATGCACGATCCTTAAAGCCTCTTAAGGCAGCTGGGCCGACTGGGGTCTTAAAGAGTCTTCATTTATCTCGGCTGTGATCCATTTTTAATGCTTTCTGCTCATATTTAATGTGTCATTTATGTTCTTTTATTACTCTGGTGATCAGTAGGGTGCTGCTGAGGAAGTGAAGGAACAATATAGTTGTGTGAGAGTATGTGTTTGAGCCAAGAAATGTCTCCCGGCTCATGTCGGGGTTTTTTTGGGGGTTTTTTTTTCTTTGGCCTGCAAGATTTATTAAACTATGTATTATTTATGATCGGGACTTAAAGAGCCCCATTACTGTATTTTAACTGGTATTTTTCATGAATCACTGGATGAAAACTGCTTTTCCATCGATTTGGTGGTTCGTGGTGTGCACGGCTTACCACTTCAGGCAGCAGAGATGGAACAAGGCATGTGGAAACGGTTTAAAATATTAATTCTGTACATGTTATACATAATGCAAAACTACAACAAACTGCACATCGAACCTACTTTAGTGGCTTCAGAATTAATCTCCCATTCAGCAGAGCTAAGTACTTAACCACACTACGTGTTTGTGGTTTGAGTGTGTCAAACCACAGGTAACAATAATAATAAAATAGACACACACAGCTGCTGCTCAGAAATAAAAAGCAATGAAGCCATCAGGCAACAGACGCGAGGAGAGGATGCACGGTTCTATGAAGTAGCTGTGAGAATCTGAATGTGTGCAATGCATGATAGTTTTTATTTATTAGACATGTGAAATGTCTTCAGATATGTGTAAAAACCTTTTCAGGTTACATGCACTGTAAAACATGGGCAAACATGAAGAAGGCTGTGGTTTTGTATTTTCTTGCTCCCATGAAAAGACCAAAACCACACTCAAAAAAATCAACTAGGGCATGTGTTTGATTAACAAAGTAGTAATATGTTTACATCACATGAAGAAATCATTTTTATGCTCATTAAATGATTCATTCTTTTTTGTTGAATATAAATCAAAGAAAACTTTGATGAGTTAAATTCGTTCACGGCAATCCAATGAGAATGAGGTCCATCAAACCAACGGCTCTGATAGCGTCATGTATTGCGCATGCTCCACGCCCACCGGATGCGGAAAGGTCCGTTGAGAAGTTAACGAGCGCACGTGGAGTTACTTCTTTGGCATACCTGATAGTGAGGTAAGTAATATTTCTTGATATATTTATTTAGGTTAGTGGAGTGAGAGATAAATACTATTAGTTAAAAATTTTTACCTGTGTAGTGTGGAGATTTAGAGGAGTTTTATATATAGCAGGGAGGTTGTAGACCCAAGCATTTTTCAAATGTAAGTCGGTGAATTTAATGTTTTTTTAAAAACTTAACCGGAGTCGCTAATTGTTGCAACAGAGCAAAAACTGATGAGGTTATTTTGGTAAGTTCGGTTTTTTTTTTGTTTCTGTCGACTTTGAATGAGGTTTGTTTCATGGTTATCTGCGTTGGTAGGACTGTTTTTCTTCTCTGGAGTTAGCTAACTTTGAAGAGCGGGAAAGCCGCGTAGAGCCGTTACGTCTTCGCATATAGCTCCGTGAATGACAGGTTACTTTCTGCTTAACCGGAGTTGGTGATTGTTGGTAGTAGTGGTAAGACTGACCGACATGGTTTTGGTGATTTTATGAGTGTTTTATGATGCTCTATCTAAAATTCCTGTTTTTGTCAGTGGAGTTTAGTCGCGGGCAACCGCATTAACTGGATTGATGAAAGGTTTAATTCAACTAAACCAGCGTTTAGGGGAGTTAATAACAAGGAGTAAGATAAAATCTGTCACAATAATTGCATGTGCATTTTCTTTTTTTGTAATATATTCACTTAGTTTTCGAATTCAGAATGATTTAGGTGGATAATTGTTCGGGTTATAGTTTCTCTGGTGCTCTGCATTAAGGCTGACTAACGGTGCGTTCACACCGAACGCGATAGACGCCCCTAGCTGATCGCGTGCACATTTGCACCTCGAAGCGCGTCCAGCATGAACTGGTCGAGCTTTATATGCAATTTTCACGCGTATGAAGAAGAGATCTGGGAGGAAGTAGTGCCAGACGGTATGTTATTAAAATGGCAGCTGTCAATCTAGCGTTTGAAGAAAGAGTCTCCCTTCTCTATTTGCTGTGGAGAGCAGAGCAGTGCCTAAAGGACGTCCTCACCGTACCTGGGTCCATCAGGTCTTCCACAAGCGTGAGCAGTTTGGTGAGTTTCACCACTTGCTCCAGAAGCTCCGTCTGGATGACGGCCGCTTTCAGCTGTACCACCTTCTGTCCCTTGCCGAGTTTGAGGAGCTGCTGTCCCGCAGATTTTACCAGCTGGAGCGGTAGACGTGATAAGCGCGAATGCACAAAATGCACCACACAAACTGCAGCGCGTATTTTACTTCGCGCTTCAAAGGCGTCAGTCGTGTGAAGTAGGCAGAAAAGCGTTTTCTCAATGCAAATCTGCTTCCGAAGTTTAGCTGGACCTCCAGTCACGCTTCATCGTGCTCCTCCATTGACTTTACATGTAAACCTGAAGCTCTGGTCGCGTCTATCGCGTTCGGTGTGTACGCACCGTAACAGTCTTCACATTTCACAGTATGTAGATATTAACACAAATTTGTCAGAGTAATAACTTTGTTTTAATTAATTTCTCTCCCCAGAAATACATCACAAAATAAAGCCACATTCCCATGCTCTGAGATTCTTATGCACCTCCTCAACAATACATGGTAAGTTCATGTTTGCCTTATTATTATTATTATTATGTTATTTATTTTTTTTGGATGATGCAGAAGTTTAATCTCCTTGACGTTTTCTAATGCATATTTCATTTTTTATCAGTGACGTGTATGTGGCAGTGCAAGCATTGTGTTACCAGAGAGAGCAGCAGGTACAAATTACTTCAACATTATAAACTACATCATCATTACGGAATAGGTCAACATTATCTGTGCATATATGTTAATTGTCCGTGCACATTTAAGACTTGGAGTGGACTGAACACTCATGTCTATAAAGCTCATTCATCTCAGTTTACACAGACAGCTTCAAGTTCAGTAACTTTTAAATGTGAGTTATGTGACTGCAGTGACGTCTTCTCTGAGAGAGATTTTTTTGTCCATATTGGAACACATCTGCGAAGTAACGAGACAGTTAGTTGTGTGTTTCTTGGTTGCCCTTTCAAGACAAATATTTACAATACATTTTATACACACAAGAGGAAGCATCATCCACACACACTTAAAGATTTTAAAGACAGGGTAGTTACACGTGTGGACCCAGTTCAAGTGATAGAGTCCTCTGATAACGTAAGGGCTAGCTGTTCTGAAGATGTATCCTATGGTGAATTTGAAAGTGAGTCAGTGACAGAATGTGATAATAGTGCTGTTGAAAATCAGCCCGAACTAATTGAACGGAAATTAGCAGTAATATTGTTGAAATTGGAACACATATTTCATGTTCCAGCAAAAGGATTAGATGAGTTCTTAGAGGAGTTAGTTTTTCTGTTGAGTTCAGCTAGTGTACCTCTGACAAAGCGTACAATTAGAGAAATTTTTAAGAGCCTTAACCTCCATATTAGTCAGGCTGTTATTGAAGAGCTTGCAAATTCTGTATGTGTTTCTAACCCTGTGGCTAAAATATTGGGAAAGTGTGGCCCTCTTGCCACTCCTTATAAAAGAAAACTATACTACATACAAAATTTTAGGGTTGTAGAGCCTGTTTAGTATTTTTTATCGATAGACCAAAGGAAGTCATTTCAGTATAAACGCTATATAAGAACCAGTCTATTTACCATGTGGCCTTTTGGACTCTTCCAAACTAAGTATTCCTTTTTCAAACTGCTGCCTAAAAGCTAAATATTGTCATTATGGATTCCCTTTTTTCTTAGGATGACACAATACATACAAGACGAGCATGCATCCTGAAGTCCTTGTGTGTCTACCTGAATGAAGACCATGAGAAACTTGTGAAGGAATATACGGTCAGTTACATTCACAAGTTGTTCTGTGTTATGTAATTTGCTCCAGGAGTTATGGGTAATTTCAATATATGAAATGGTAAAATGTGACACCACGTGTGAATAAAAGATATTGCAATTGGTCCTTGTTTTGTTTCATGTCAAATTTCTGAGGTGTGAAACCAGAGACATAGAATTTAGTAAATATATCAGCATATTCACGCTGATTGCTGAATTCCTTTATTTTTTTCATATCTAGACTCAAACAAATGTATTATTGTATTTTACGTCACAGAACACTGAGGCCAACACTGAAGCCATGGAACAAACTGTGATGGGAGTGTATGTCATACATCAGGAGGGTGCGGAGCCTGGAGATGACCCAGGGAACATCGGTGTCCTGATTGAAGGCGTGGAGGTTCTCACTGGTTTGAGGAGCATTGCAATTGCTTGTGCTCTGTTATTTGGACTGATATACTGTCTGAACCTAAGCTACCCACCGGAGCTCAAATGCACTTTTGAAGTCTTGCAAAAGATTATCATGAAGCTGGATGGACAGAGGTTGTCATCCAAGGCACAGTTTCTAAAAAACAAGCTAATGGGGTGAATGAGCTTGAAACAGACTCAGGCAAGCCAGATATTTTTTTTTCAAGGTTTTTGCAATGCAAATATGTGTTTACTGTTTTAAAGTTTAAAATTGTAAGTTATAAAATGTTCATATAAACTATGTGGTTTGCTCTGCGGCTATTATACAAAGATTGTTTGTTCATAACTTAAAGTCTTATACAGTTTAAGTGTAAACACTGATTTTTGCCAGATGGCAATTGTTACAAAGGCAAATGCACACTGGTTTTCACAAATTGTTTGAGTGGAGCAGTTATACTCAAAATTGAATGTTTTCTCCACACGTTAAATAGCATAAAGTCACTATTAATGGATACAGCCTGATTAAATGGAGGACTAATGTATGCAAGCAACATAGTAATGTTGAATGTTATGTCTGAGCTTTAAATTGTGTTAAAATTCATATTGTTGTTTGCAATGCATATTTTACTACATTTTACGAAAGTTGCTTTGGGGATAATATTTTTTGTCTGCAAACTATTCAACAGACTTATTTCATTTTTATTATTAGGGTTAGGGTTATTTTATTGTATTTTTTCTTTCAGTCAGCATGTCTTGATCTGGAAGTTCTGTGGTCTTAGTATGAGATGGTTAAAGGGGAGAAAGCTAGGCTGAACTGGGATCCTGCCAACTGTTTTAAGAATGTTCAAGCAAAATAAAAGAGATGGTTTTGCAAGTTATCATTTATGTATGTTTCATTAATTTAATTAAAAGTAATGTTTACATAAGCAATACAAACACTAACTGAAACATGATTGGTGTAAGTACTACAGACATAAATTACATTTGTTCATTCAACAAGATTAACATTGGTGTAACAAACAAATATTTTACTAGTTCATGTAACAAGACTGACTTTTGATGTGCCAAGGTGTTTAAACAATATAACATGAATTTAAATTAATTAGACTAACTTGGTACAAACATGTTAACTGAATAAAAATCAAATTAACTGAATGTTAATGTTTAAATTATGTTACACTTACAAACATATTTAGTGTTGAAACAACACAATCAAGATGGATTGATATAACATGATTTGTTTAGATGGAATATAGGTGGCAAGATGAAATTAAGTTCATCCAATGAATTATTTTTTTGAGTGCAGCAATATGTAAATTGGTCTGCCAACTTCCTGCTGTGAAAGCACACCACAACTCCCTAAAGAAGGCTCAGTACTGAGCAAAAGTCTAGAGTCACCCTTTATTTCTTTATATGTTGTTAGAAAAATGGGAAATAGGTACGACGATTTATTGAAACATATGTATACAAACATGGTAATGCAGCGCGTACAATTGTAATGAGCTTGAAAGTCGGCGTTGGTAGGACCACCTTTATTCTTCAGCACAGTCTGAACTCTCTTAGGCAGCTTTCTTGTTATTGTTTTAAGTAGTCTTCAGGAATAGTTTTCCAGGCTTCTTGGAGGACATTCAAAACATTCGCTGCTGTAATGCAGCTCCCAACCATGAAAGAGCCTTCACTGTGTTTTACAGACACCAGAACTGCTGCCACTGATTTTCAGTCTTGTGTAGTTTGGCACACCTCAACCATCTTTCCACTGAGACCATTTCTGATGAAGCTTCAGTGAACATCAGATGCATGAGCTGAAGGTCCAGATCCATCTCTCAGGTCCTGTGTCAGGGCTTTGCTGGATTCTTTCCTGTTTCTTAAGGACATGATCTTCAGATACTGTTAATCTGTTGTAGATAGCTGTTTTTGGCCTGACACGCCTTTGGTTCTCAATTTGTTCAGACACAATCCATTAAAACTGACCAGCTACAAGCACAGGACTGAAAAGCAGCAATTGTCCAAAGAAAAGCTTTGAAAGAACCTCAGAAAGCCTGGAGAACTATTGCTCTTGTATCATTTTAAAGCTATAGGAAGGAAAAGAGATGTGGATTGGCTCCAAACATTTGCACAGTACTGTACAGTAGTACAGTTTGACTCAGTGAGTGTGTTTCAGATATTTTTGGACAACAAAGGCACTGGAGACATCAAACTTGATTGATTATATGTCGTAAGAGCGATGTGTTGTTGGCTTTTTCAGTAACATACGGAGTATCAGCAGCCTTATCCTTTACCAAAGCATGGCTTCTCAAAATCTTTGGGTCCTGGGACTCCTTACAGAGGAGAATATTTTCCAAACATCCACCTCCAATCCTAACACCGGGTTAGCTAATTTGGATTAAGCATTAGATGAAAAGCTGACTGACTCACGCATGTGTTCACTAACTCAATAGTTGGCTAATAAATCCAGCTTTGCATTAGCAAGACCACTTTGACTCTTGGAGTTTCTACTGGTCCAAAATAAAGGACAATATATAGCTAATAGCATAAATTTATCTACTTAGCAATTCCTTACTTGCTAAGATGTTATTACTCCGGACCTCTGAGACGTCCTCAGATCCCACTCTGAGATCCACGGCTGTAAAGGAGCTGGCAGCTGATGCTGACTTTCATCATTTTCCCCCAAACAAACAAAAACCATGACTGTGAATGCAACTCCGAAATTGCTTAAAGCACCTGTGAATCTGCTAATATTAAACAAATGATACATTATCAAAAGTATTTGCATTAATTTTAAATATAGACCAAAAAAAATGAATGAAAATTGTTTTATGTATTTATTTATTTATTGAACTGAACCATGTTTGTTTTTCATGCTTTGCAAAAAAGGACGAAAAACCTGGTGTTAGATTTGATCTAACCGATAAAGACCGACTGACAGTTTGGAATAAAAAAAAGTAATTATCCTCATTTTTTTTCAGTGAAACTATACATTTATACATATTTCTGCAATTTTGGACACTTTGGGTCTCTACAGAGGTTTCTGATAGTCGAATGTAGTTTTTTTCCTTTTACGTGAACTTTCAACGTATGTTTGCATCCGTTAAATAAAAAATTAAACGCGGGCATCTGCAAACGCTCTTCTTCAGATTTCTATATCTGACTGTGATTCAGATGAAGAACGTGTTTCCTGTCGACCGTTCATTTGAGAGCCTGCTCCGAGTGGCTGTAAGCGCTCTTTTGATTGTACAAGACGTTTGCTTGGCTGTTCTGCTTCGTGTCAGAGTGTTTCACTAATAGTCCTGCTGTCATGTCTAAAGTGTCGGCTATTCTTTCTTGGGTTATGCCAGAGGGGCTGTGAAAATGGTACGCTAAAAAACGAAACAAAAAAAACCTCATCATCTCCACATTAGCTGGCCCCTCTTTTCTTGTGAGGGAGAAAAGTGAAGCTGCTTTAAAAAAAAACAAAAAAACTTGAACATGAAAGCCTTGTGGGATCAGAGCAATTTTTTTGTGTGTACCTGCTGAGCTTTTATGTGTCACAGGGAAGTAAACATGAACTGCATTGTTGCCCACTGTCCTCTTTGATGTGCACATTATGTTTTGGGAGGGGGTTATCTGTGAACTGAGAAGAATGAGCAAGTTTTTTTTTTTTTTTTGTAATTCTGTGAATATTTGGAAAATGTTGGGTGGGTGATACAGCTCAGAAGACAATCAGAGCTAGGGGCCCCAAAGCTTTGTAATGATGGTTGATGAGCAGGATGAATAAAGTTTGAATGATTTCAATTCACCTGCGAGTGAGTGTCTTTTGACTCTGCCGCTTTTTCGGTGAGATTTATTCAGATATGCGGACACTTGAATTATTCTGGATATCACAGCAACACACACACACACTCTTCATCAGCGGTGAAACAACACACGGTGACAGTCGCTCAATTAAGATTCAGATACTAAACGGTTTCTATTTCCCTGAAGACTGAAACCAGACTTTTCAGGCTGCAATCAGTCTTTGGAAATTACCTCCATTTAGCACGCCCGCCTAAATGAATGAACAAATTGCTTCTCAGAAGGACAAAAACAAAATGCAGAGCGGCGTGTGTTTGATATGACTGCGATTGAAGCAATCACCATGCTGTGTCCCACTCCGCCGGCCTGTCATTATGGCCTGCTGTTGCCATGGCTTTGGCTGCTAAGAGGTGGCCCTCCGGAGTCTCGTCGCTTCTCTCGTTTTTTTCTCTAACACGGCGGCAGCCCTTCTGTTTGTTTCTCTATCATAACCTGCCATAACCTGGCCTCCAACCATGCGCATAATTACAGTAATTATGCTAACTGTAATAATAATAACATAGAATGAAATGACCACAGGAGAAATATATTTCCTTCACCACTCCATCTACTTTTTTCTAAAGCAAACTTATTGTCAGAGGATGTGCAGCGAGGGCCTATAACAGCTGTAAACAGCTGTTTAACAAATGCTCCGCTCTCTTTATGTGTCAGATGTATTTATGCCTGAGCAGCTGGGGTCTCTGATGTGTGAAATTCACTTCAGCTTATATAAATGACTCTATTAATTGAGAATGTACCCTAATGTATTTGGCGGATTGTTTCATTACCTCTGCCAAGGAGGTCGTGTTTTTGGTAGCGTGTCAGCCTGTAAACATGGTAGCTCGAAACGTTTTGAAGTAATTCTGATAAAACTTTGTAGGGGTGTAGACTCGGGTCAGGTTAGTCATCCATTAAAATGTCAACTTAATGATTTATTGATTGAAAATTACAAAAATCCTTATAATTAAGAAATTATATTTCTTAAATGTGTAAGTGTATTGTCAACATTTAGAAAGGACTTGTAAAATACTCAATTCAATTCAGTTTTATTTATACAGAACACAACAACAGTCGCCCCAAGATGCTTTATATTTTAAGGTAGACCCTACAATAATACATACAGAGAAAAATCCAACAATTATATGACCCCCTATGAACAAGCACTTTGGCGACAGTGGGAAGGAAAAAGTCCTTTTTAACAGGAAAAAACCTCCAGCACAACCAGGTTCGGTGAGGACTAGCCATCTGTTGGGCGTGTGAGTACAGTATACAGGACAAAGACACACTGTGGAAGAGAACCAGAGATGAATAATGATTAAATGCAGGCAAGTGTATAAACAGAGTGATACTGTACTATGAGGTCTTTAAGATAAGATGGGCTATGATTCAGGAGCTTGTATGTGAGGAGCAGGATTTTAAATTCAATTCTGGATTTAACAGGGAGCCACCCCCCCTCCCCCAATTCCTTTGTCTAACAAATTATGGACCTAAGTGTCAGGCATTTTAAATTTGGGTGGCACAAGATACCTGCTCAGAGCCACAGGAGAATGTGACAGCAGTGCACGACATAAATGGACTAGAGTGGGGGCACAATCAAATGCACCTGCCTGTAATTAGCCCAGCCTTAGTACAGCCACTGCCTTCACAGCATATGTGAAATGCACCTGCACCTGCACCTGCACACACACACACACACTTTCAAATCAGTGCCAACTGCTCACTGCAAATGTGTAGGTGAATTAGTGTGCCGAATAATAGAAGCCCACCAAATTACACCCCCACCGATTACTGCTTTAGGCTATGAATGTCAATTCAGGAAACTGACAAAGACTCAGCCTTTGCTCTCTTCTACATTATGAAAGATCAGCCTCACAGAGTGACTGGCAGGATTTTTGTTTCACATTTTCTCAATAGTAATGAATAAACCCGTGTTAGTGCACCTTCATATCATACATTATGTAAAGGAAATGCTTGTATAGACAGGATTGTCAACATGTCAGTGTGCGTGTTGACCTCAATGAGATCAGTGAGTTACCACAGAGGTACTAAGTTACTACACAAATTAAGACAATTCAATAAAGTTAAACACCAAACAACACAAATAAGGTTTATATTTACAAGTCTATTCAAGTCTATTCAAGCTATATAGGTATATAGCTGTATTATTAATTAACCAGCTATGTTGGTATTGTCATGGAGACCAGCAATGTATCTTCCAACTACTAGCTTAAAGTTACTGCTAGCTGACCACTGTGTAGCCAAGATGGTAACTACTGGAGGTTAAGAGTAAACCGACCCACACTGGGCTTTTCAACCAACATCCGCATGTCCTTCATCGTGCGCTTGATGTCATTACTTGTCAGCTTGAATGCACCCATATACTCAACACTGTATGGATGAAAGCCCAGAGCATATGACCGGTTCAAAGGCTGGAACATCGAGTAGTTACCCCATTAACCAAGAAAGGATTAACAAGATTTATTAAACCCAACAATAAACCAGATATATTGTATCCAGATACACAAATTGCTTTCATCTGGAATTAAGCAGCTGAATACCAAAAGAAGCAGTCTGCATGCCTAGGTGTTTAATTCTGTCCACCTGAGACCATGGACGCGATCTGAACACCTGAATTCAGTGATTTGGATGGGTGAGTGAATAATGGTGTGTGTAATATATGTGTGTAAGTCTATATCGGTGGTGTGAAACAGTGCGTGGATGGGTAGTCAAGTTTATGGTGTGTGCAAATAAAAACAACCAAATGTGGTGCCAAGGCATGGCTGTCACAGGAGGAAAGTAGGACAGCAGTAGGGCTCCAATCATGGAAGGCAGGATTTAAATAGTCCTGCTGAACACTGGCCAAGATTTCTGCCTTTCCTGCAATCTCCACATGGAAAACTCCTGCAACTCAACACACAGAGCACTACTCAAGAAACCTTAGGGCCATAACATGTAGCAGGACTAATAAGATGTGCACCGTAAACTAATTAAACCATGCTAAGCACAGCTACAAAATATGAGTTAACACACCTGTATACATGTATGCAATATGCATGTAAAACAGCCTACTCTGTTCTTCAACATGACAAATACGAGATGGATACATAGAGAGAACGACATTTGAAATGCCTACAGAGTGTTACATTCATTAATAATTGACCAGAGCTGTACTGTGGGGTGGATGGTTGATGTGTCTGTCCATCCTGCTCTATATGAACGCGAGCAAAGAGCCAGCGTACACCCTTGATGCATCTACAAACAGTAAATAGGAGTGTCAGAGAGAGTAATAGAGCGGGAGATAAAAAGTGCCGTCATTAGAGCGACCAGGCTTCATATACTCACAAGATCACATTTAACCCCACAGTAACAAATACAGCTGTGTGCTGTGCATCATGCACTCAAGCCCATTAAATGTTGTTGTTAATGTCTAAATGGGCTTTTACAAGTGCACACAAGAGCCTATCAAACACACACACACAAAAAAAACAATTTCCCTCGTGACACAAAACCAAAATTAGACCTCAAACGCCAGCAGAGCAACAAACATGAAGACAAACTGAGGAAAATTCAAGCATTGAATTCAAATCCACCACTGAGCTGGATTTCCTTGATGGGACGAACACGTATTTATGAGCTGCGCACATGCTGTTCAGTGGAGCAGTTTATGGAATTATTCATCTGAAAGTGCACAAGTGGAATTCTGGGTAAATTGCAGGCACTGAATTGTCATAGCTTAGCTCAAGTGCTTTGCCTTGATTGCCCTGTGATTGGGTCTAAAATGTCAGGCACCTAATCATCATCAAGTTTGAAGTGCATTTTCAGCTCTCAAGTATTGCAACTGTGTAACTCAAGTCGTATCCAAAGAGCAAAGCAAGAGAGGAACAAACTCTGGTAGTAGCCACAGGGTGGATGTAGTCATTGTATGAAAAAGTAAAAGCTTTGAAAGAAACAGAATTAAAATGTTTACGATACAAATGCTCGTTGACGCGTTGCGTCATAAGAAGGCTTCGCCTGGCTGTGTTTCCATCTTTATGTCTGCTGCTTATCGGTGGTAAGTATATCAAGAAGGAGAGCGGTGGAGTGGAGAATTCAGCTTCACTCACAGCAACTAGATTTACAAAGGATTTTACACTCTGAGGACTGTGTTTACATTGGCAGCGGAGCCTCAGTCAGAGAGCCAGGAGACTAGATTTCGACTTGCTGAGATTGTCTCTCAAGACGTGTGATAAACATCAACAAAGCAGAACTGCAAACTTTAAAACTGGACTTGATACAAATTCAAAAGTCAAAAATTAAACATGAAAACAACTCCTCCTGGACTTGAGGCAAATTAACAGCATTGTAAACTGATTCTGAAACGCTGATCGGGACTGGGGACACGACTTGAATCTACAAAAACAACTTTTCTCAAAGGATTAGAGGGTCATATCTAGAGTCCCACATAAACATATACAAATTTATGTGAATATGGTTCAATAAGCTACTGAATCATGGGTAGTACTTATACTTTCTGCACAGAATCCTGAGTACTTTGTACATGTTCAAAACTCAAGAGGTTGTCAAGAAATGTTGAACTGGAACCCGAGAATGTAGTTTCATAGTCCCCAGTAACTTCAGTGTTTTAAAGGTGGTGTTAAACTGTTCTGTAGCATTGTGTTTAAATGTAACAGGGCAGCAGAGGTAACTGTCAGGTTTACAGGGAGTGCAGAATTATTAGGCAAGTTGTATTTTTGAGGAATAATTTTATTATTGAACACCAACCATGTTCTCAATGAACCCAAAAAACTCATTAATATCAAAGCTGAATGTTTTTGGAAGTAGTTTTTAGTTTGTTTTTAGTTTTAGCTATTTTAGGGGGATATCTGTGTGTGCAGGTGACTATTACTGTGCATAATTATTAGGCAACTTAACAAAAAACAAATATATACCCATTTCAATTATTTATTTTTACCAGTGAAACCAATATAACATCTCCACATTCACAAATATACATTTCTGACATTCAAAAACAAAACAAAAACAAATCAGCGACCAATATAGCCACCTTTCTTTGCAAGGACACTCAAAAGCCTGCCATCCATGGATTCTGTCAGTGTTTTGATCTGTTCACCATCAACATTGCGTGCAGCAGCAACCACAGCCTCCCAGACACTGTTCAGAGAGGTGTACTGTTGTCCCTCCTTGTAAATCTCACATTTGATGATGGACCACAGGTTCTCAATGGGGTTCAGATCAGGTGAACAAGGTGGCCATGTCATTAGTTTTTCTTCTCTTATACCCTTTCTTGCCAGCCACGCTGTGGAGTACTTGGACGCGTGTGATGGAGCATTGTCCTGCATGAAAATCATGTTTTTCTTGAAGGATGCAGACTTCTTCCTGTACCACTGCTTGAAGAAGGTGTCTTCCAGAAACTGGCAGTAGGACTGGGAGTTGAGCTTGACTCCATCCTCAACCCGAAAAGGCCCCACAAGCTCATCTTTGATGATACCAGCCCAAACCAGTACTCCACCTCCACCTTGCTGGCATCTGAGTCGGACTGGAGCTCTCTGCCCTTTACCAATCCAGCCACGGGCCCATCCATCTGGCCCATCAAGACTCACTCTCATTTCATCAGTCCATAAAACCTTAGAAAAACCAGTCTTGAGATATTTCTTGGCCCAGTCTTGATGTTTCAGCTTGTGTGTCTTGTTCAGTGGTGGTCGTCTTTCAGCCTTTCTTACCTTGGCCATGTCTCTGAGTATTGCACACCTTGTGCTTTTGGGCACTCCAGTGATGTTGCAGCTCTGAAATATGGCCAAACTGGTGGCAAGTGGCATCTTGGCAGCTGCACGCTTGACTTTTCTCAGTTCATGGGCAGTTATTTTGCGCCTTGGTTTTTCCACACGCTTCTTGCGACCCTGTTCAAAGTCAAAGTCAAAGTCAGCTTTATTTGTCAATTCTGCCACATGTACAGGACATACGGAGAATAGAAATTTCGTTACTCTCAAACCCTAGATGAAATAGCAAATGAACATTTAAATAAAGAGAGTGATTAAAAAATGCAAATAAAATAATTAAAAAGTAAAAATTTTAATAAATAAATACAATACAAATTAGCAAGAAAGCTATGCAATATACAATATACAATATTCAGGTAAGGGTAAATGACATTGAGTGTAAACCAGGCAGAGTAGTGCAAATAGGCAAATAGTGCAAATGGAGATTTAGTAATGTTGACTATTTTGAATGAAACGCTTGATTGTTCGATGATCACGCTTCAGAAGCTTTGCAATTTTGAGACTGCTGCATCCCTCTGCAAGATATCTCACTATTTTTGACTTTTCTGAGCCTGTCAAGTCCTTCTTTTGACCCATTTTGCCAAAGGAAAGGACGTTGCCTAATAATTATGCACACCTGATATAGGGTGTTGATGTCATTAGACCACACCCCTTCTCATTACAGGGATGCACATCACCTAATATGCTTAATTGGTAGTAGGCTTTCGAGCCTATACAGCTTGGAGTAAGACAACATGCATGAAGAGGATGATGTGGACAAAATACTCATTTGCCTAATAATTCTGCACTCCCTGTAAAATAGAGCCTTATAAACATCATGCAGAGCTGCTCTGCTACGTTTGCTGAGGACAGCCATGCCAAAGACCAGCAATGATGATTCATTCTTTTGTCATCAGCACCGTCATACTGTAAACAATTTCACCAAGCTTAAGCACAGATAAAACTGTATATTATGTGATGATCTTATGACTAGCAAAGGCAAAACTCAAAATTTTATCTTCATTAATTTGAGCCTCCACCCCTGTGACAGTATGAGAGAAAAATAGGTGCTATAATTTTGCTATTCTGTGATTTTAAAGGCGTCTTTTCATAATCACACTGCTTTTCTTGAAGTCTGAATTTCTGCCCCAGTTGTCAGCCCCTCCTATTAGCACTGCCTTAACATTTCGGCTTTGCATCACTCCAGCTCACCAAGGCTGCGAAGGGGGCAGATGTTGCGGGCTAAATGTAGTCCGGCTTTGTGAGTCACAGGGAGCAAGGAGGCACCGCAGCAGAGAGGTTTCTATGTATTTTTGCCTTTTGTGAGTCAGAGCGTGCTGGAACAATGCGGGAGTGCAGGAGGCTGGCTGGGTGGGCTGTTAGAGCAGCTTATCCCTGATAATGTGAGCTCATCCCTGCTCTGAATAAGCGCTCTTCTGGGCTCAGAGGTACCACTGACATCAAATCTACCATTTGTTCTCGCTTTTACTCTCTCCTCTGCAGAGGAAGAATTTATAGTTGAACATGTGTTTCTCTCAGGCTGATATTATGTAACTGAGCAAGTTAAAGCTCACCTGATGAAGCCAACAAAATGGGATTTTTCAGAGTTTTGAAACTGTAGACGGTAAGAGGAAGAGCACTGAGGCCTCAGTTGGCGTTCAGCAGTGTTGGGTGTAACATGTTACACCTAACATTACATGCAATGCCATCTTTCCACAACACTAAATGTCAGACTCTTAAAAGGAGCAAGATCTGTGCTGCCATGCAACCTTCTTACAGTCGAGGAAAAAGAGAGCCACACAATTTATACCCATAAAATGACATCTGTCACGCAAATCTGGGCCAAAACATTGGATCAGTTTCCCCTACTGGAAAATTTAGTATTCATCCTCTATGATAATAGTTTCACCAGCACACCCTCATTTTCCTCTCCCTCTGTCTGGATGGTCTGCGGTGTTTCACAGAGACGGCGAGTTTGAACAGGAGGTGGACAGATGATAGGCAGAAGGGATGCAGAGACAAGAGGCTCGGGGATCAGAGGAAAGCCTGACTCTCCATGCAGCGGACTGTTGTCGGCTCTCATCACCCGCAGCAGATGGCCGGAGCTGTGATCAAGACTTTTGCCAGAGGCACAGACGGACAGACAAGCAGCTCTTGTTATTTTTTGCTGTTGTTTATGTTCGCATGAGCCAGGATGGGCAGTGGGTCGTGTTTTCTGTGACTTAATTCCTCCCTGTTCCTCAGTGTGTGTGTGTGTGTGTGTGTGTGTGTGTGTGTGTGTGTGTGTGTGTGTGTGTGTGTGTCCAGCTATCTAAATGAGGTCCACTTTTAGTTCTAAACTAAACTGGACGTCCTGACATTTTTACCATTAGACATTGGTGATTAAGTGAGGGAAAGTCGCCACAAAGATAGTTAGGCACGATAGCTGCGTGCTTCAGATGTGTGGGCGTGCCAGAGGAATTAGGAAGGAAAAGAGAAATCAGCTATGCATAAACATAACACGAAGAAATACTTCAGGACTTTGCACACTTGTAAATGCATGGGAGAAGAATAGCTGCTTCCCAAACACGTTAATATAAAGTGACACAGATATTCATATTCACAAATGCAACATAAACAGCATCACTGGGGGGTGTGAGGATCAGCTGGCTGCTTTTTATCATCTCGCTACAGAGAAGCAGAGTCACTGTGAAACATGTTTGCTGGGCTTAGACTCAGTTTAAAACAGACACAGCCACCACAGTGTCACTAATTTGTTTGTGGAGTCTTGTTTTCAGACATTTTTGCTTTTTCATTTTTACTTCTACTTTTTTTTTAAACTGGACAGACAAACTGGCACACGTACCATACTTTGGTTGCTATATTGTTCCAGCAGAGACCGTAATGTGCCAAATGAACATTGTTGAAATTAAGACTTGGAATTAGCAGTGGACGGTCTAAATCAGAGATGTCAAACTCAATTTTACATCGTGGGCGATGTGCAGTCCACTTTGATCTCAAGCAAACAGAGGAACTTCCCTTTCAGTCAGTGTAAAGAAATGTAACTACAATCCCAATTAATATAAGAAAGAGAAGTGCAACTGCAATTTCAACAGCATACCTCAGTTTTTCAACATGATAGAAAAATGCTGCTGATAAAGATGATAAAATGAAAAATCTGCCAGAATGTAAAATTACAGAAAAGGTTCTTATAGCTTATTGCCCACACTCTCCTGTTATTAAAACCTTAAAGTTTTCATTAATTAGTTAAAAAATTGATGTATTAATTTTAGTTTTGCTGTTGTTGTTTTTTGTTTTTAAACAAGAACAACAATTTCTATAGTTAAAAGTCAAGCAACAGGAACTTTTCTATCATTTAGCTGTTTAATTACTTTGATGTAGTAATCAAAGGGTGGTCTTATAAAAATACAGTTAAAAGTCCAAAATCTATACCCATTATGTTCCAAAGCCATCCAGTGGGCTGGTTTGGAGTCTTTGGAAGACCGATCCCAGCTCCCCGGCTTTATGGTTTACATCTTGGTTTTAACTCATCAAGGGAATGTTTACTGAGGCCATGAATCAATTGAGAAGTAGGGTCCTTTTTCTAAATTATTTCTGCATGCTCTGACTTCTTTCTGTAGCCATAGGAGTTGCCTCCTAGTATAGAGTATGTAGTACTTCTGCCTTTCCACAACTAATCTTTTTTGCTGTGGAAACAAAACATCCACAAGAGCAGATTTACCAGATACCGTTCCCGACCCCAACTTTCTCATTTATAATAATAACCTATGTGTATAGCATGTTTTACAGAAAAGTGCTACGACTTGAAGGCACAGTCTCCATGAGTCTTTATGTGAGTATGAGGAAGAACCAGACCTGAAGACCAGAGAGAGCGAGAAGTGGAATATGTCTGCAATACACAGCTCTAAAAGGCTAAAATGTTAAAATTTATTCTAAATTTACTCTGGAGCCAATGAGGGGCAAATAGAATGGGAGTAATGGGAGATCTCCTCAGTTAAGAAGCCTCGAAGGAGGATTTTTAGCAGTCTGAAGCCGATTAAAAGATGAAATAAAAGAATGAATAACCATCTCCAGCGCCATTTTATTGACAACACCTCTCAGTTTAGCAATTTTCCTCAAAAAGATGAACGAGTGAACTGCTTAATGTGACTATCCAGAGATGTTAGATTGTGACCTTATGAGGGTGGATTTGTGTCTGAGTGCAGAAATTTATGAAGTAGAAAGTTCGGGCAGAGATCTTTCTCCTGCTGTGGTCTCCATTTATCTATGGACGTGCCTTTCTTCAGTTTCATGTTTAGCCAGTGAATATCTAGAATTTTTTGGGAAATTCACAAAAGGCCAAGAACTATGCAAGATTAAATTCTTCAAATATTAAATAAGCCACATGGCATGCAGCTCAGGATTTTAAGTTAATAGTTGGAAATGTCAGTGAGCTTTTGAATGAATGAAGTTTTCTTACTTGTGGAAAAAAGAAACCTGAAAGTTGTATTTCTGCTTTCAGCTCTCTCTGGCTTTGAGGAAATGTGCAAAGTTTATTGATGGAAGTTTATTAGCTGTCATGAAGAGAAGTACACTATATTGCCAAATGAATTGCCTCGTCTGCCTTCACACAGAAATGAGCTTGTGTGACATCCCATTCTTAATCCATAATGATGTCGGTCCACACTTTGGAGCTATAACAGCTTCAGCTCTTCTGGAAAAGCTTTCTACAAGGTTTAGGAGTGTTTATGGGAGTTTTTTATGATTGCTCCAGAAACACATTTGTGAGGTCAGACACTGATATTTGACAAGAAGACCTGGCTTGCAGTCTCCACTTTACTTCATCCCAAAGGTGTTCTGTCGGGTTGAGATCAGGACTCTGTGCAGGCAAGTCCGGTTCTTCTACACCAAACCTGCTCATCCATGTCTTTACGGACCTTGCTTTGTGCAGTGGTGTGCAGTCATACTGGAACACGAAGGGGACATCCCCAAACTATTCACACAAAGATGGGATCATGAAATTGTCCAAAATATCTTGGTGTGCTGAAACATTAAGAGTTCCTTTGGAACTGGAACTAAGTGACTGAGCCCAACTTCTGAAAAACACCTCCACACCATAATACCCCCTCCACAATGCACTGGCACAATGCAGTCAGAGAAGCACTGCCAAACCAAGACTCATCCATCAGATTGCCAGATAGAGAAGCACGATGAGTCCAGAGACCACATCTACACTGCTTTAGAGACCAGTGGTGGTGTGCTTTACACCACTGTATCCGACACTACTATGTAATGTAAAGCGTTGACGCAGCTGCTCGGCCGTGGAAACCCATTCATGAAGCTCTCTGCTATGTGAATCAGCATCCGCATATCCTGCTCTGTGATTTTATATGGGCCTACTATTTTGTGGCTGAGTTGCAGTTGTTCCCAGTCGCTTCCACTTTCCACTTCCTACATATTATAGTATAGTGTATGTGACAAGACTGGTGCAGGTGTAATGTCTGTGCGCTAACTGCTGGTTCATTATCTCAGTGACTACAGGTGCTTTATGAGTTGAGCTTTTGGAGAGCTGTTAAAGCTTTACAAATGAATAAAAGGGTTGAAAGTGCTGAAAATGATAAAGACTGATTATTTCAGTTGATGACGTGCAGGAAACAGAGATCCGAAATGGCAGGAAACTCATTGAGAAATCATGTTGATTGCTGTGCCGGATGCTTGTTTGTGGTGATTGCTGATCGCACGCCCCTACCAACAAGTCCTTTTCATCCCTGCTTGTACTGTATGCACTTTTTACCCAGACTACAACTGCACAATATCAAACGCACACACATTTTCGTGTTTGCCAGCCAGGGGCGATTCCAGTGCCTGAATCCACTGCAGACCTACAGCCTCCACCTACTTCCCAGTTGTTTACAAAGACTCATAAAGACTCATTCTTATACCCTCTGAAGATACCGCTCTCTGACCCCCCGTGTCCACACAGGATCTGTAATAAAAAAATAAAACAAACACTTTGTTTTCTGCAGAGTGAAGCGGGTTAGGAGAGCAGAAACCTCCCAGGGAAAACGAGTGTTTCTTTACAACTGGGCAAACCTGGGTGTACAAGGTGTGCAGCAGTGAACACAGGTATATGTCAATGCTGCACTGGCTTTAAAGCAGCTAACGGAAATGTGTGTATGTACTCATGCATATGTGAATATGTACAGGTTACACACTCTGCATTCATGTAGTATGTTTCTCTGCTTTGTTTGGCATGCAAATAGGGTTGTGTGTGCGTGTGCACGTCTTGTCTGTAGTGCTGATCTCTGAGGCAAACTTTGTGTATATATGAATGCCTGCATGAATTCTGTGTCACTATTATTGGTTTGTTTATGGAAACTCCTCCATAAACATTCATTAGCTCCAAACATCAAGCAAGGAAGAGCAAGACCACAGCAGCAAACAGAGTGAGTAGGTGTGCAGCGCAACAAAGAGCATAAGAAATGCCACAGACTAAAGTTTGGAGGTTTCTTTTGAAGTTTCTTTTCTTTCCATCTAAAGTTTAGGCAGATGTAATTCCATAGTGCTCCTTACTCTTGGTAGAGATTGCAGATATGCATTGTGTCAAGTTTAATACATGCCTGAACATCCGTGGGCATGTTTAGTTTGAGGTTTGTCTATTTCAGCCACAGACACAGAAAATGTTCTGTTCTCAAAACAGGACATAGATGTGTTTTTGGTTTGGTCTTTATGAATGCTAGAGATCTAGAGATTCGATTTTAATGAAGGATTTTTTTTTCAACCAACGCTTGGCTGACTGAGCTACACACTTAAGCTGCTCTCCTCTTTACTTTCTAGCAGCAAAATTCAATAATGAGAGAGCAGACATCCACCAGAAGAAGCCCAGTTTCCTGGGTATTTCTGCTGTGTCTAAAAAGTTTTCTTTCTCGACAACTTACTAAACAATTCATAAAGGCAGCTTCAAACAGAGTCATGTTTGTTCCATCGTGTACAGTTGTCAGCAGATGGCATAATAGCAAGTCAGCTCTCAGCTCAGAGATAGCCTGGAGGCGCGCTGGCCTCCCACTCAGGTGTCTTCACTTATCTCACTTGACTGGACCCCCTCTGTGGGTGTGAACAGAAAGAACTTACATCTACTTAATTTTCCTGTTCATGGGCGTGCGACAAATTATACCTTCATCAGTCTTAATTAGTGCTGTCAGTTTAAGAAAATCACATCATTCATGCCCAAGTCTGAGATGATTTTCGTCTTTGTGCAAGGAAATCTAAACTTTAATACAACAGCTAAATGTGGGTGTTTTCCTTGTTTCCTCATTTTCCATTTTTAGCAACCCTGCTGGCTATATAGATATGCCGGTCTGCTTTACTTCTCAAATATCTTCCTAATTAAAAATAAATAAATTAAATGACACTTCATGTACAGTTTCCAGAGAATTATTCCCATTTACTTCAAATATCTATTGTCTTTTCCGCAACAGGTTCTTTTAATGCTTGGTTAGTGTTAGTCAAAAAATTACTTGGTTAAAAACTAAGGAAAAGACCAGTTTGTATGGGCAGCCAGACTTCACCAGGCAAACTCTTGTTTGAATAGATGTTAAAACAGCCACTGTTTACAAAGGTTACCTCCTAAAATCTGCCAGCACAACTTGTTACACATCTGTCAGTAGATGAGAAAACTTGTTGATTTCCATAGTAGGAGTAATCTTCCATCAGTATTGGAAATTCGCCCTTGGCAGATCGTGTGGGGTTTGCATCAGAAGTATTAACAAAAGGTAAAGAATGTCCCTGTACAGCCACAGTGGACAGCTTGGTTGGAATTGCTGGTAGCCAGTGAGATCTATTATGGGTGGGTGTTACACTCTTCCTTTCGTCATCCATTGTATTCAGAACCTTGATGAAAAACTTTCCAGGTGCAGCCAAGTGCCAGATTTCGGCTACACCTCATCCTGTTTTGTGGATGATGAGGTGCTGTTGGCTTTATGAGGCAGTGACTTCCAGTTTGAAGACAAGTATAAGTCTGTGACCAAGACACAGGCTGAAATGGGTGGAGTGTTTGCTCCGGGACTTGCTGTCCAAAGTGGAGGAGAAAATGAGCTTCCCTCCAAAGGGTGTTTGGACTTAGAGATAAAATATTTAGTAGGGACTCAGAGCAACTCCTGCACATCAAAAGGAGCCAGGTGAGGTGGTTCAGGCATCTCTCCAGGATGCCTTTCGGGTATCTCCTGCATGAGACGTTTTTCTAGCATAACATTCCATTTTTTATGACTTTATCTATTTTTTGTTGTTTTTTTATTTCTGCTTTGATTTGTGCTTTTTGAAAATACAAATGTTTTGGGGTCCCAAGGGAACCCAGTCAAAGGCACCAATGCAGTTTTAATAAATGGAAGATTTTATTCAGTTATTGTTTGTTCAGTTATTATCACTGTATCAAGAGCATCAGTCATTTTAAACACTTAATCATCTGGGCGGAGAATTTTCCACAGTGAAAGAATGAGTGTTGGAGACAGATCTTCCTGACACAGTTGGGACATGTCCTGGTCATGCTACACATGAAGATGAGAGCTGGTGAGCAATCCACCATTTGCTCTTAGAACCGAAGAAGCTTCTTGGACGAGAGTTGAAACATCTTCAAGAAACCTAAAGAACTCCAAACGCTTTTCTTTTCAAGCTCTTTATCTTAACTGATGTAGTAACTTCCACAACATTGAAGTTGTTGTGGTATGTGTCAATGCAATGTGTTGTTTAATTTCTTGGCAGGTGGATGTAAAAGGTCATGTAAATGTAAATGAGGTTCCTGTTATGGCATAAGTTATGACATAACTCTGATGCAGCGGGGTGTGCAGCTTGACACACAGATTTGTGATCTACATTCCTAACACTCATCTATGGCCACTGGCTGTGGTCTAGTGACAGAATGAGACCTGCAAACAAGAAGTGGAAATGGTCTTTCTCCAAATTGTGCCTGGACACTTCTTTAGATGTAAGATGAGCTTGGTTACACAGGAGGAAGTCAGTCAAGGTAGTTCAGACATCAGAGCCATAATCTCTCCACCATATCCTCAGTTTGCTCTGGGTGAGGTGTTTCGGGCATGTCCTACCCCCAGGGAGAGGGAGCCCCAGAACAAACCAAGGATATGTCCAAAGTTTTTTCTCTCCATCATATCCTTGGTGGAGAGACATAATCTCTTCACCATATCCTTGGGATGGTGATTATGTCTCTTCACCATATCCTTGGTTTGCTCCTTCCTGGTAGGACATGTCCGAAATACCTCACCCAGTGCAAACTGAGGATATGATGAAGAAATTATGGCTCTTGGGTGGTTTGGGAAAGCCTCAGCATCCTGGAGAAGTTGGCAGCATAGAGGAAGGTCTTTGCTTAGACCTCTGGGTGGTTTCTAGGTGAGCTGCTTTGGACAAGTTCTATGGAGATGAGCCCCTGGGACAGAACCCTGCAACTTGGACCCAGAGAAGTAGCTGAAAATGGATGGATGATCCATTATTTTTGCCTGATTTGCCTAACCAGATAAGTAAAAACCCTTGTGCATGTTTGAAGGCCCTTTAAACTGAGACAGTATTTATGAGAAACCTTTTATAAGACTAATAATTCGTCGCATTTTGCAAAATGTTTTTGTTTTCATATTTGTTGATGAAAAAAAAAATGAATTAAAATAATATATATTTTAAAAAATGAAGCACTGTTCTCATTAGATGGGTGCTTATTGGTCCAGATAAGGAAATCCCCAAAAGTGAGCAGAATCAACTTTTTGGGACTGTTCTCACCCACTAAAGTATTGTTATTACGTAAAATAAAACGTCACCTTTACATTTTGTCTCTGGTATAATTATTCAGTGCTTGGAAATGTTTCCTCATATGGACAAAGTCTGCATGTTGTGGATTTAGCCTGTTTGCAGTTTATATGCAAATTGTACTTTTATCGATTGTGCGCTGTTTTTACTCCTCTGGCCTCACGCCTAAGATCTTTGTTTTTCACCCTTTTTTTCCCTCTAATATTGTAATGAGAAAAAAGACAGCGTTCAGTGCGAGGAAGATGACAGGGCCTGTTTCATTAAACCTCACACGGACTTGTCTTCACCCACGAATAAAAGAGCAGAAGAGGAAGACAGGAGGATAATTAGAACAGCAGTATATGCAAATATTTAGCCATTTAGAGGATTTAGGATCTGTGTGCATGTGTGGCAAGTGGTGGGTGGTTTTGCTTGTGTGTGTGTGTGTGTGTGTGTGTGTGTGTGTGTGTGTGTGTGTGTGTGTGTGTGTGTGTGTGTGTGTGTGTGTGTGTATGCTTCTGCAGGATGTTTCAATGTGTGTGTCTTCTCCCTAAGCGGCTGATGTCACTCAGTAACTGGGTGGAGGAGCATCTCTGGTTTCCTGGGCTCACAAAGAAAATAAGGGCCACTCTGTTGCAACGCTCCATTCTTTGAGAGGTCTGCAGAGACCCGGTGGGCCTTACGAGGGAGGCCCCCTCATTATCAGCCCCTCTTCTGCCCACTCTGTCTTTTAAATCAGTGATTTTCCCAGCTATCTCTGTGTCTCATTCTCCACCTCACCCGTTTTCTCTTCACTCCTCAGGTCTTCACTCACACTTCACTTCCCCCCCCCCCCCCCATGTTTTGGGGATTTATAGATTTTAAATGAAAAATACAGATTTTTGTTTTTGAGAACAGCATAATTTAACTAGACTTTGGCTTTGATTTTCTTTTCCAGGGTTTTAAACAGTCTTCTGAGTTAACGAGTGGACACTTTGTTAGAAAGAAATCAAAGATGCACCGATCGACTGGCACACGGTAGCACACACACTCAAAGCTGCATGCTAATATGTCATTAGCTCCTTGCTGTGAGCTTCCATAGAGTTAATCAAAATAAGCTGCAGGCGTCACCATGAAAAAGTTTGTTGCAACAAACCTAATATCAGAATCTTTAACCACCCTCACCCAGCTGCACAGGAACGGCAAAGTAGCTAAAGCTAAAGTCGGCCACAAGCAAGCAACCTCAGTGTGAGCAAAGAATAACTGACATGAGAAAGAACAAAAAGGGTGGATGTCCTGTTACTTGGTGATTGTTTTAACATACTGGAAACTAAAGCATCTGAAGTTTGTTGTGTTGTATAAATCTATTGCACCTGTAAGGCACAATATATCTGGTAAAGGCAGCTGCTCAGCTACACATTTATAATAATTTAATAGAATTATTTGCACCTCTTTTCCAGGAGCTCCTTATTTTAAAATCTTTATGTGTTGATGACTTCTTCACAGCAGCACGGTGGCAGGTACGACAGACAGAACAGCATTTATGCACTGTGGAAACATCTGCATGGTTTTCTGGGCGACTGTAAGAGAACTTGACTTCGCATTGTGAATAAACATAATACAAAATAAAGAATGAGCTTACTGTTTTTGACTGAAGTCTCCAAATGTTTCCCTCCCTTTTTTTTCCTCGTTTCAATCTGTCTCCTGTCATGTTAAAGATCCTCAAAGAGGGAGGGGAGGAAACTTGAGCTTCTTATAAAAGGACTTAGTTGCTGAGTTATCAGGCAGAAGGACATAGAGCTCCTAATGGGTGGAGTGAAGGTTGAGGGGTCATAACTGTCCACAGTGGTCCTTCTGAGGGAGGAGTCATGGGTTTAAAAAACAAATGAACACTTACAGGAGGAGAGAGAGGAGGAGTAATCTGACCTCTCCCCTGCTTTTAATTCACATTAAAGAACTACTCTCTGCTACTACTACTACCACCTCTCAGCTCCCCACACCCAGTCTAGCCCAAACACACACACACACACACACACACACACACACACACACACACACACACACACACACACACACACACACACACACACACACACAGCTCCTCCTCTGAAAGACAGCTTTCAGAATTGGATTACCAGCTCTGAATGGGGTCGGTTCCCCTCCGCTGGGCTCCGTCTCCATCCCCTGCCGGGACTAGTGGTCTGCACACACACACACACACACACACACACACACACACACACACACACACACACACACACACACACACACACACACACACCAGTCCTCCTTAATTGGTGGGCTGTGCCCTCATTACAAGTCCAAATATATTCATGTGCTGCTGTTGCCTCTCCCTGAAGACTCCCTCCAAAGTGTGTACTATACTCTGTGTGTGTGTGTGATCACAGCTGTGCATGTGTCCTTGATGGTGGTGAACTTGAATCTCATTGTGACCCTATTCTTCTCTCGGGGGGGCTCGGTGACAAAGCTTCACAATGTCTACAGAGATGTGTTGAGCAGTCTTTTATAAAACAACCTTCATACACACACACACACACACACACACACACACACACACACACACACACACACACACACACACACACACACACACACACACACAAACGTGCAGGTGAGCTCGGCAGGAGGACAGGAGATCGGCTCCAGGCTATTGCACTTGCTGTTTCTTTCGGATAAATACCTCAGCATAATTACCATAGAAGTAACAAGACAGTAAATTGGGAGAATGTCTTTAGCAAGCCCTGTAAAGACGCACACACTCACAATTGACTCACAAACTGCACACTGCTGAATATGGTAAAATCTATATACCCACAGATAAGAATCTCTTCCTTCCTCAGTTAAACTATTTGTCTTTCTCTTTTTACAGTACACAGCTGTCAAGCTAAGTCAACAATCTAAGTCCTGAGTTAACAAACTGTAAAATAATATATAAATATAAGCACAACTAAATGTCAGTCTCCTTCATATAAAAACCTTGTCATCTGTTTCTTCTTCCACTTTGTTTCTCTCAGCACATCAATCACAATGTTTATTCAAGTCCTCCATATTATTAGGAAGAAGCAATATTTCCAAACAAGATGAAAGGCAGTACAGGTCTGCTTTCCTTCCATGAGCTAACACTGTATTTGTGCATGAATTATGGCTCACAAAAAGACATTAAAGTGACATCAAAGTGATTAAAGTGAATCTGCTCAGAATGCCACTTGAGGCTGGTTTGAAAAGTTAGTTTTTTCTCCACACTTTCCCATGTTAAAATACCCAACGCTATACCAGAGAAACACGGGTGAAGTGCCTGGAACACAAAATGTTGATCTATATACCGAAATTCCTACTTCACGACAGCTGTAGTGGTGGTACATTTTTGTATATGTCACCAGTTTAAATGTATTAATGCTTAAAATGCTGTATTTCAGATACTGCTGCAACAAGGAATTGCTAGCTTGCTAGCTGCTTGCCAGGCTTCATCTTAGCTAATTTGGTTCAACAAACTAGACCTCTCAACCATGTTTGTGGTATTGGTACATAGCCTGTTTTCCAGTTTTGGTAAGAAAATGTCTTTTACTTAAGTAGTATGTTACAATGCACCAATATGCTAACTGATAACCTTATCAATAATCTTTGCTAACTGATATCTGATAACCGTTACAGTAGCTTATCATTTATCACAGACTTTAAAAGGAACTATTATGATAAGTTACTCTAAATATGTTACAAATGATCTCCACTACATAAAAACATACTTGAGAATAAATACGATTTTTTTGTTATTTATTAAATCTTGATTGTTTAAAACTATTTTGGAGCCGTGGGAGCGGCCATGTTTTTTTGCACACAATGCATATTAATTCTTCTAATTTCAAATCATTTTGCAGATTGCAAAGACAGTATCCTTGCTGACTAATGACACTTCAGTTACGATGTATGATATGTTAAATGTGCTCTAATCACTGCGAGGCTGGATCAAATAATGTGACCAGGGCAACTTGTAATGAGGCTCTCGCTGAGAATTTAGTCCTTAAATCAACTTTATAATTGTGTATAACACAATATGTTAGTGTTGTGTTCACAGCTGCCCGGAAGAGGCCAAAAAAATAAATAAAAAAGCTTTAATGCTGAAAATTAATACAAGTTGCAGCACTCGCTGACATTTAATTTCTCATGCAATGAGACCCACAACCTGACTTCATCTGAGCAGAGAGCAAATACCAATTATGAATGCACTGCAGATTAGATTTTGATGTGTTTACAACCGGCTGATGAATAAAAGATAAGAATTACCGTTTAAGGGATTTCTAAAAGGTAATGATTTGCACTTAAAATGTCATTTCACAATTTCACAGTATGTATGTGTTCATAGTATAGATACACATACAGATTTGTACAGTTTTTTCTTATCGTTCATCTTCCTTTTGCAGCACGCAGCATCCACCTGTCAATCATCCAGGCCTCTCATCGTTTCACAGATTAATTTGCTCGTGGCAGAGGAGGGGTAAGTCAGCCAGAGGTGTGATCGTCACGCCTGTCATCGCTCACTTTACACATCCCTCGCTTCACATCGCCCCCTCAATAAAAAAGAATTCTCTCCCTTCCTTCTCTCGCCTCCACACATACACACACGTGTATCTGATGTCTCCATCACTCCCCCTGTCTGCTTCTCTGTCTGGAAGGCTTTCTGTAAGATGACCCGATAGTGCCAGCAGCGACGTGCTTATGCAATGCATGTCAGAGCTTCTGGTGACACAGACAATGAGGAGAGGACTGGAGGTGGAGTGCGTTTATGTGCATGTACTGACGGGCTTTTTTCACTGTGTGTGGGGTGTTAGTGTGTGAGTGGATAGCTGTGGATCATTTTTATATCCTGTCTCTGCTTTGGACTAAAATGTGACCTACTGACAACAACAGGCTGTATGAGTCAGGGGGAAAAAATGCTTTTATTTCAGCACTGTGTGTCTGAGCAGAACAATTTAGAAGACACTTTCTTATCGTTACATAACACGTGGTTACCCGTAAATGGAAATCATTACCAGTCACTTGAAAATACATTTATGTAACCTCACTTTCCTCCAACAAATGTAAAATCTGTTTTTAGTCAGTGTCTTCCCATTTCACTACTATTTAACACCTAAAAAGACCAAAAAAAATCTCAAAAACTAACAGTTTTTATACTGGGATATTTACAGTATCGCTTATCGATTCGAGTCCTTTTCGATTCTCTTATTGATTGTCATTGGCTCCGTTTTTAGAGTCACCACCATCTCTAAGCAGAAATAAATAAATAATATTCACGCTAATGAATTGCTATGGTCATGCTATGTTTGTGCATGCTTGTTGAGGTATTTCCTCTCTTTCTTGTGATTGGTGTTGGAGTCGTTACTCAAAAAAGTCATTATTACATATTACACAGAACTTATCTTAAAAGTAACGTTTTCGTTATACTACTCATTACATTACTTTCATGTTACTCTGTAAAACAGCTGAAACACACTGTCTCATAATCACGAACGATTAAACACATCTCTAAGATTTTTCTCTAAAGCTGACCGCGGAAAGCAAAGATGAAAACCAGCAGAGAAAAGCGATCGCCACAGTGAAACATGAACAGGCAGAACGGGAGGCTGCAGCCTGACTGCTTATCTGCTTGTTACCTGTTAAAACTAAGGGTCTGAGTTCTTAGCTAGCTTAGCGTTAGCATGCAGATCCTTGCAAAGAACTGAAGTTGTGTTAGCAGCATAATGTGGTTGTTTCTGTCCTGGATGTCCTTTTCTGCCTCTGGATTCAGTTTTCCGCTTCACCGTTTATCTCATTGTGTTGTGCAATAAAAATAAATGTCCATATCCATTCTCTAGACTACATCGCTATTTTCGTCCTCTGACACGCAAGCATCAGTCAGCTGATTGTAGTGCGAGTGCAAGAACCGATAAGTAGCATCGACAGGCAGGCAGACTAACGATTCCAAGGAATTGGACTACTAGGAATCGGTGGCACAATTTGGAAACAGAAGGCTGGGGTTTGGAGTCCTATCTGGGACCGCTATTTTTACACACTCGATTGTGACTTTTCTTTACTTTTCTTTTCGAGGGGCCTACTTGATGATAAAGTCGTTATCTTTATTTGAACCCAAAGACATTTATATGTATTTAACGCTTAATTGGGAAAACTACAAAAACAGTAAATTAGCAATAATAGTTGAAGAAGCAATAATAATAATAGCAGCACAGACAGTAGTCGTCATGCTATGATGACTGTAGCGCATGTATGTCTTTGCATGTTCCCTGTCTAGACGACTGGACCAATCATGATGAAGCGTTGGATGAATATTACCAAGGGCACCGTTAGTGCCGACATCTATGTGGTGCTGTGAGGTTATTACACTGTCTTATGTTACATTATACCTCCAATCAAAGAATTGTTGAATCATTTTATGGCTATGGGCCACATTGATTAAAGATTGTGAAATCATTATATTGTTTTAGGTTGCATTACACTCCTGAGTTAGAAGAAGGTGAAATTATTAGATTTATTAGACTGATTTGTATTGCATTATTCTGCTGATTTATAAAGAGAATACTGTTTGCAGAGAATCATGGCCTTGTTTTTCTGATTGTAGAAAGAACAAAACATACTGCACAAGAAGCCAAGGTCGTACCTTAGGCTCACTGAGAGAGAAAGAACGTGAATGCTTAGTTTAAGATAAGATAGAACTTTATTAATCCCTCGGGTGGGTTCCTCTGGGAAATTCGATTTCCAAAAAAGCACAGCACCGACAGAAGTTACAGAGTTATACACACACACATATATATAAATACAGAGACAATATAAATAAAATATACGAAGGGGATAAATAGAATAAATAGGAATAAAAATAAAAATACAAGTGAATTGCACATTTCAAGTATTGAGTCTATTGCACTGTTGACTATTAACAAAAGTATTGCACAAGGTATTGCACAGTGAGGTGAAGAGGCACTACAGCTTAGTTGTTCCCTCCTTTGTCCTCCTGTTTCCCCTCCCTCTCCCCTCCAGAGAGGAGTTAAACAGTCTGATGGCGTGTGGGACAAAGGAGTTTTTAAGTCTGTTAGTTCTTGTCTTGGGGAGAAGCAACCTGTCACTGAACAGACTCTTCTGGTTGTTAATGGCCGTGTGCAGAGGATGCCTGGCATTGTCCATAATGTCCAGCAGTTTCTTTAATGTCCTTTTCTCTGCCACTGTCACCAGAGTGTCCAGCTTCATGCCGACCACAGAGCTAGCCCTCCTGATCAGTTTCTCCAGCCTGGATGAGTCCCTCTTTGCTGTGCTGCTCCCCCAGCACACCACAGCATAGAAAAGTACTCCAGCAACCACCGACTGGTAAAACATCCTCAGGAGCTTCCTGCAGATGTTAAAAGACCTCAGCCTCCTGAGGAAGTACAGTCGGCTTTGGGCTTTTTTATACAGGTGCTCTGTGTTGCATGACCAGTCCAGTTTATTGTCCACCCACAGCCCGAGGTACTTGTACTTGTTGACCACCTCCACCTCCTCCCCCTCTATCTGAACCGGCAGTGGACCTGCTCTAGACCTCCCGAAGTCCACAACCAGTTCCTTAGTCTTTGAGGTGTTGAGTTGCAGGTGGTTTGTGTGACTCCATGCGACAAAGTTCCTCACCAGACTTCTGTACTCCTCTTCCTGATCATCCCAGATACACCCCATGATGGCTGTGTCGTCTGCAAACTTCTGAATGTGGCATAATTCAGAGTTGTAGCAGAAGTCAGAGGTGTACAGGGTGAAGAGAAGAGGGGACAGCACAGTTCCCTGTGGTGCTCCTGTGCTGCTGACCACTGTGTTAGTTTGGAGGGGGGCCGAAGCTATAAGAATGTGAGAAACGCTCAGACACTTCAAGATTTTGCCGGACACCCTCCCGTGCACATCTCCCGTCCGGACGTAATGCTCAAAGTGTTGTATGGAATAAAGAGATTGTGGACTGATCATTAAACACAGAGTGTTGTTCTTCCTTCACCCCAAAGAATTGGGATATACAAATACACCAACCTTACGACTGTGTTCAATGTGTGCACGTTTGCTGATGTTGTGTGCGCATGCTAAGTTTGTGTAGTTTTTGTGCATGTTCTGTGTTTGTTATGCTGCATATTTTAACAGTCAGTGCAAAGTTTTCATCTATATATTTACTTTATCTTTAGTGTTACTCTATAACACTTGAATATAGTCGTTAATTTACATAATTACATTGTTTAAAATATGACATCTAACAAATTATTGCTACAATCGGTATTGTTCTGGTAATATGTAGATCTTGACCTAACACAGCCATTCATCTTTATTTATAAAAAACACTTACGAACAACCACAGCTGACACAAAGTGCTGCACACTGGAACTAAATTATAAAAATACATAAGATATCAATAAAATCACATTTTAAAAAAGTCAAATAATTAAAAGAAAAACTGAAAAACTAAAAGAAAAATGTCTCATTGGGGCAGAAAGGGAAAAAATAAAAACGAATTTCAAGACATGTTTTAAAACTGGATAGCAAAGGGGCCTTTCTAATGTACTGGGCAAGTTATTCCATAATTAAGGAGTAACAGAAGAAAAAGCCATGTCCCCTCTGAGTTTCCTCCCGGATCTCGGTACTTGCAGGAGCAGCTGGCCGGGTGACCTGACGGGGTGTGGGGGAAGGAAGAAGGTTATAGAGGTAAGGCGGGGCAAGATTGTGAAAGCAAACATAAGAATTTCAAAACATGCAGGCAGCCAGACACTTGGGCAAAACACATTAACGTAGCTTAAGCATTTCTAAGCATTTTTTTTAACCTTCCTTGAATAAAGTTAATACGTCACACATACGTCTTAATATGTGTCATGGTCTGGGTGGCTACCTGCAGGTCTCCAACAGCGGCTCCTCCTCCTTTAGGCGGAGTTCGGTTGCTCCTCCCTGGCTGACCACCTGTGGGCAATTATTCCGGCAGTTTATCAGACCTGCGCACTCAACCGTTCATCGCCTGAGTATCTGCTATCCCCATGTTAGTCAAGTGGAGTGTGATTGCTCTGTCCAGAACCCGTGTGATGACTTACCTGTTCTTCTTGTTCTCAGAGGTAGCTCCTGGAGTGGAGGTCTTGTCTTCCTCCTCCCCGCTTTCCTGGACCTGGGCCGCCTGCTGCTGATACGACGTTGCCTGCCTCCCCACGTCTCGACCGCATCCGGGCCTTCCGCCCTACCTGTCCCCTCCACCTGAAACCAAGTAAGGCAACTCAGTTTAACTGTGGAGGATCGTTGATTGTCTGCTGGATCCCACTGACTGTGATCTCCTCTCATTACAGTGCCCCAGCCCCTTCATAGTCCAGTTTCCACCTCCCCGCTGCCTCTGCTGTTCAGCTGCCTCCTAGAGTTGTCTAGGTCACACTTAGTTACCTTAGGTTATCCTACGAGCCACTAGTGTGGTGGCGTCGTTTTGCTTTCGCTTGTGTTTACTTGTGGGGAGGAATAAATCCTTTGTTCTCTTACCGTCTCGCTTCCGGGTTGGTTTCTGCACCTGTGTCCATGTCTGTTACCTCGTCTCCAGTTCAAGCACTGTTACAAGCGGCTTTATTGCTTTATTGAAAATGTAACTCAAATAAAGAAACAAGGGGACAGACGGAGGTGTCATCACAGTGTGGAACATTGTTAAAATGACCATCACCTCGCCAGGTTCCACCATAAACTTGACTGCTCCAAGTGAACACACTGGCTTCTGCCAGGAAACCATAACGATGACAGCAGGTCCAGGATTACAATTACTAACGTTTTATCTAAAATGATGTGAAGAAAACAAAAAGTAAAAAATAGAAACAGTTTAAAAACTCCAGCAGATAATAATCACTGTTTGACAAACACATAAATCCACACAGTTCAGAAAGCTGTAGGTTAAGATTCTTGAGGCGGTGCTTTAACATCTGTCTAAAAGATCTAAAGGAAACCCAGCTCCCAACTTATGGTAAATGGCCTGCATTTCTATAGCGCTTTCCTAGTCCCTAAGGACCCCAAAGCGCTTCACACTACATTCAGTCATTCACCCATTCACACACACACACTTATCAGTTAATCAGCTGAAGTGACTCATCTAGCCGAAAGTACAGTCGCTGGTTGTGGCTTAGAGGACTGTGTTGAATCCACCCTGTTCACTGAGCAGGGCTACAACACCTGGTGCATGGCCTTTTGTTACCTAAGCACCTCCCAGTAAAATGCCCACTACCCTCAGTACTGCTGAGCCACCTGGAAATTCCCATACGGTACGTGCCATCACTCACCAAAGTAAACATTATCTAGCCAATCAGTACAATTACAACACTGCACTGTACACTGTACAACACGGTTCTTCAGTTACCTGAAACACCTAACGTGACTTTTTCAAACAAAACTGTATCCAGGTCAGAATCCAAAAACTTTATTAATCCCAGAGGAAAGTATGTGTTCACAGTTACTCCAGGACAGTAAGACAGTAGCAAACAAGTTAAAGTACTAATATTAAATGATAAAATATATTACAAATAACTCTAACATGAAAATTTTCTCCAATATATTACAGAAACGAAATATTATGTTGATACTGAGATGATGTCTTATCACACTGACAGTTATTTTCACTGTAAGGGATGTGCAGATGTTAAGGATGTGCAAGTACTGCAGTGCATACTTGTACTTTTAGGCTACGTCCACACGTACACGAGTATTTTTGAAAACAGGGATTTTCCGTTTTCTTTTCCAAAAGAAAAAAAAAAGTTTTCCAAAATCTCAAGGAGTTTTTTTTTTTTAATCTCAGTTTCCAGTGACCCAAAACGCTGTTTACATGTGGACGAAAGGCCCGAACGCATAGACAAATCTGCGTTTTCAAAAATACCCGTGTACTGTGGATGTAGCCTTAGATGGAAACAACTGCATCACACAACTTTGTGCGTGATGAGCAGTGAGGCTTGCAGCACTGGAGGCTTCGTTCATATTTGTACAGCAGAATCACTGTGATTACATTTTTGCGCTGGTTTTCAACTTTGTGTTCAAACTTAAACACTAAAAAGAAAACTCGTATGTGTATCCTCATTAGGAGAGGGATTTGTGTTGGTGTGTGAATAATGTAGTGCATTAGTGTGATTTTCTCCACTGAGTAATTAAGTAACATGATGAATTACCTTTAGGACTAATGTGTTTACTTTATTCTTGGAGAAATGACTTCAACTGCTTGTGATACTGCTCATATCAAGGAAAACAAAATATTACAAGATAAATGAAGCAGAACTGATTTTTTAAAAGTGTTAAAATGATCAAATTAACCCTTTACAGCCGATCGGAGCGGACACGCTCCATTTTGCGTAACTATTTTTAAATCCCGGTAGCTCTGCAACCACGTAAGCTAGCGCAATAATTTTTTTTGCATATGAAACCGGAGGAGTTGTACTTACATCTTATGTCATCAGCTTGTCCTAGGTCACAGTTTCCTTCCACATATAGCTTTGCAAAAACTGCATAAAAATCACTTGCAGCAACAAAAACATGATATTCCAGAAACACGCTTCGCCGATCCGATCAGCTGTTTGTAACACTTCCTACGTCCATCAGCGCGAACTATCACATGACCGCATGACCTGCCCGAAACCGGAAGTGACGTCATTTTGCGGAAATGTAGTTTTTTTACGATCGGGGCCTTATGAGCCTATACTTGTGTTTTAAAAAGTTATGTTTGAGTTTATGACTTTCTGTGTCGTTTCTGGGATGCTTAGGACTCATATTGCACTGCTGGAAATAGTTTATTTTGATGCATATGCTGTTATTTTGCAAATTTGCACTATAATATTTATTTTCGTTTTTCCTGCAGTGTATAAAAATTGGTGTATTTCAAAAATAAAACTATGAAGACACTCAAAATAAATTTCCTGTGGCGGGAAACTAGTTTGTGCGACTTTTTTGTATTTACAGTTTTGAGGGATGAGCCTCTTAAATTTCTCTAACTAGAAATATATGTTAAAAAAACAAAAACGATTTTCAATTTTTTTGTAGTTTATTGCACTTTTTTTGCAATTTATGTAATTACTATGCACCTAATGCAGACATATTATTAAAGTTTGGGCTATAATGGTTGTATTGATGTATAGCAACTTGAAATGCTCCCAAAAATGGCTCCACAGCATGTAAAAATATAATATAAGCTCTGGCGGACTTGGTTCTATGGTAGGTCTTAAAGGGTTAAAGAGCAGATGATGTTCTGCCAGATAGACTGTATTATAGAAGGAGATAGAGTGTGGGTATAAAGGTTTTCTTGTATCTGTCCTTGTGGCAGTAAATCACAGTAACTGGATAACAGCTTGTTCAGCGACCTCCTCTCCACTGCAGCTTCAGAAGTATCCAATTTGCAGCCAATCACAGAGCCAGCCTTCCTGGTCGGTTTATTCAGCCTGTTGGTGTCACAGGCTCTGATGATTCTCCTCCAGCAGACCACAGCGAAGTTCACAGCACTCACCACAACTGACTGGTACAAAGTCTCCATCATTTGGCTGCACATGTTGAAGGATCGGGTGAACATCCAGGTACTTACACTCCTACTCCACAGAATATACATGGGTCATGAACCCTTCCTCTTCTCCGTGAAATTTTCTCATTCACATTCAGGACTAGACGATTCTTTCCAGACCACTTCAAACAATCATCCACTCGTGCTCTGTCCTCCTCCTGCCCATCACTAATACATCCAACCACTGCTGAACAGAGTATTTCTATAGGTGGCATGACCTGGACTTGTACTGAAAGTCTGAGGTGCACGAGGTGAACAGGAATGGAAACAGCACACTCCCCTGTGGAGCTCCTGGACTACACATCACCAAATACTACAGCCGGTCTGTCAAGCTGTCAGTACTCTGTGAGATGGGGAAAGTGTTTACTGATGTTTCCTAAAACGTCTCTCTCAGTGCGAATCAAAGATGGTTGTCACTGTGTGAAATGCACCTTGTGACAACATTTAATTACAAGGGTATAGCAGCCTTAATGATAACCCTTATTATAAACCCCAAATTCTGGCCATTTGAAATCACTCAGACTGCGCTGCATGTTGAACAAGCTAAAGGGGGACTGAAGGTTGTAGTTACATCACCTGAGCGGCATCAAACAGCACACAGATACAGTTAGCAGCTAGCTTGTGAAGTACTGCTCGTTCAGACTGTAACAAACCTTTTGGGTTATAGCACCACTAGGGGGGGTTGCCCAACTATTGTAGTAGCTGTGGGGGTCTCCTAGTGGGTGTGTGAGTTGTTAGCGGCAGCCATTTCATGCTGCTCATGTTCCATGCTCCAAGAAAGCACCTTACTTACTGTTGTGACAAGCTGGTGCTGGTGGTACCAATCCCCGCGCATGTAGGTTCGGACGAGTACAGCCGAGGAGACCTGGCTTATAAAGTGTAATGTTGCTGACGGCGAATAAAGGTCTGTTATTGGATTTAACCGACTGGTTCCGTGTTATCCGGCTAACCTCCACACCACATGCCCGCTGGACCGGCTAGCCGCTCCTTCCTCGCCAGACTGCTGTTACAAAGTGGCGCCCTCAGCGGAACAGCCCTCATTCCCGAGTTCAGGGGATATCGGAGCAGGCGGGCACCCCGCTGAGGGCGCCTCTGAGTCGCCACCGGCCAAGGGGGAACAATATCATTTGAGACCCCGCCGGTGCCCCAGAATCACTGAGGGTTGGACTGCTACCAGGTGGACTAACCGTCATCATACGGACAGACTCAATGTTGACTGAGGGTTGGTTTCATACATGTACATGCTGTAATTGTTCTGTTCATAAGGGGTGATTACTTGTTCTGTTCCACTGAGCCCTGGTAATCGTGGCCCGTGAGAGCCTTTGTTTGGTTTTCTGTTATACTGATTTGAGTGACCGGTTGTGTTGTATGTCTGACTGTTTCCCTTGTCTATGACCATCTCTGGAAGATGGATTGGCAGTAATACTGCATGTTCTATATTGTTTGCTTCAAGCACTAATTTTGTTTATTGACTGTACCAATGCTATAAGGTAAGGGTGTCTAACAATTCCTCCACAACCTGCTTAGTACCTAATGTAACTATGTATAGTGAAGAAGGGTAGCGGGAGGAGGGTCACCTGGGTCCGGCTGAGGACAGCCTGCGAATTGCCGGGGGGGTGATGTAACAAACCTTTTGGGTTATAGCACCACTAGGGGGGGTTGCCCAACTATTGTAGTAGCTGTGGGGGTCTCCTAGTGGGTGTGTGAGTTGTTAGCGGCAGCCATTTCATGCTGCTCATGTTCCATGCTCCAAGAAAGCACCTTACTTACTGTTGTGACAAGCTGGCGCTGGTGGTACCAATCCCCGCGCATGTAGGTTCGGACGAGTACAGCCGAGGAGACCTGGCTTATAAAGTGTAATGTTGCTGACGGCAAATAAAGGTCTGTTATTGGATTTAACCGACTGGTTCCGTGTTATCCGGCTAACCTCCACACCACATGCCCGCTGGACCGGCTAGCCGCTCCTTCCTCGCCAGACTGCTGTTACAAGACGTCATAAAGAGAAAAAAGCCTGAGTGACTTTCCTTTTAATTGTGGACAGTGCATTCATTCTTTGCACACACATACTCAGATTGATGAGCAGTGGTTCTGACACCATCGCAGATTTCTCTGGTACAGGGAGAGGTTTTTTTATTATTGTGTGATTTCACCTCAAACGCAGTGAAACTCTGTGATGACGGTAGCGGGAGAAAGAACAGCTGCAGGAGATCAGGCGATGTCAGCTGACGTGAGGCATCTCTAACAGATGTTGGTGTCAAAACATTTTTATGAAGTGTCTGTTCCAGTGGATGGGCTCTGATCTGGGACTTTTCTCAGTCCCTTTCTACTCCTTTTCATTCTCTCTTTCTTTAAGACACACTCAACAGCACACAGCACAAACACTCATCCAGCACCTACTGGTATTGAATTAAACTAAGTGTCTATACTTTTCATTGCAGCAATTTCTTTGCTACTCTGCAACACCCAACAAGGTCCTCTGAGCAAGAGATACTCAATAGTGTGGGCTTATTGAGGCTGGCATTGGACATTTGAATGAAATGAATGAGTGAAATGTGACAAAAATGTGGCCTGGCTGCAAGTTCTTTATGTGCTGGTTATGCACGAAAATGTTATACGTGCTTACAGCACAGAAGCAAGCGAATGCATCTCATCAACGCTGGGTGTTGGGTGACTGCAAATCATTTTCCAGGCTCTCAGTTTGGTTTAGAGTGACAGCATCATTCAACAGCCAGTCAATTCAAACTGCTTTAGGACATATAATGGTGAGGATGAAATTATTACAGAGTACAACAAAACAAACACACACACAAAGAATACAATGCCAGCTCTGATTCAGAACTTCAACCTCTACCCTTTTTCTTTATGATACTCTTTTGTAAAACGTTCTTGGCACTATACAAATCTAATTTATTACATTCATTATTAAGAAATATTCATGTTCATTTATGTTCATTGAAGGGAAGTACTTCATTTAGACCATAGCAGCGTTAGTTATATGTAAAACAAACAGTGCGACAGCGATGGCGTGTCAGGGCCACTCTTCAAGGTTCATTTATAAAGACATTTGCACGTTTGAGCTCCTGGGATCAATAACTTACATGGAGTGTTATTAGAAGACCAGCAGCACCTCTTTCTTACATCATTAGTGCAGGAAATAAACTACAAGCTTGTTTTCATGAAACTAGTCATCATTCAACCTTGGCTGAGTGAAAACGCTGTCCATGTGCAGCTGGTTGTAACAGGAGTGTGTAGGCCCCGTATACAAAGTGCAACACTTGACACACCTGAGGTGTAATCCTGTCGATTATACTGCCATGCTACACAGAAATAAAACTTACTTTCAGCTCCTCCCTTATCACGAGGGGTTGCCACAGCAGGCAGCTCCACATGCTTGGATGCCCTTCGTGGCACAATCCACAAGCAATTCATGTTTCCTCCAGGAATCAAACCAAGGATGGAAACGCTCCATCTACACTAGAGAAAAATATGCGTCTCAGTAGTAGGGCTATTTTTCATTGCAATTATTAAAATGATAAAAAAAAACCTTCTGCTTGTAATATAATAATAATAATAATAATAATAATAATAATAATAATAATACATTTTATTTAAAAATAGCGCCTTTCAAAGCACCCAAGGACACTGTACAACAGATAAAAACACAAAAACTGGAAATATACACAATAATAAGAATAACAGATAAAAGTTAAGAGCATACAGAGGTTTACACATAAGCAATTTTAAACAGATGAGTTTTGAGGGTGGACTTAAAAAGAGGGAATGAACTAATATTTCTGAGGTCAGGGGGTAGGGAATTCCAAAGCCGAGGGGCAGAGCAACTAAAAGCCCTGAGAGAGAAAGAGAAGATGAAGATCTGAGGCACCGGGATGGGAAGTTCATCTGTACTAAATCAGAGAGGTATGGTGGAGAGAGAGAATGAATAGCCTTAAATGTACAGTGAACACTGATTAACATTTCCTTGAAACCTGCATTTGTCTATTATTTTTCTAACATTTCAGTTTGTGGTCATGGACTACACTGAATTTAATTATAGTAGGTCTCTATCTGAAAGTGCAACAACCAAACGTAAGGAAGTGATTCCATTAAATCAATTTTCTCTATTTTCTTCAATGCCATGAAGCACACAGAGAACAAAGTCATTGCTGAACTTTGTAGACTCATCTTAAAACTTCACTAGCTGGGCCCACGTCCTCATTTTAGGGTTTGCGGTGTTTTAGTAGGTAAAGGTGAATGCTTGGACATGAATTGAGCTGCGGTTTGGGGAAGGCCTCGAAGCTGGCGACGGCTCCCGGGCCTGGCAGATCCCCGTGTACTAAACAGGAGTGAAGAAGTTAAACAATTGAGAACAAGGAGGGAGGGACGGTGTGGCATGTTAACGAGACTGAAAAGTTTGCAGAACTGGGGGGAACCTATATAGATGACAACCAGAAGGAGCGTGTTTGGAGGCGTGGTCCCGCTCCTGAAATTCCGATACATAATCTCCAATAAAAAAGCTTGGAGTTTGTCTTCTGCCTGGATAATATAATTGGAACGAGGTGCTGTTGGTCTTTGACATTTCACACACGTACATAGACTTCATAGAAAAATGTGAGCTACACACTAAGACTGTCGTGGTTTAGCCAGATAAGTTAGCATTTCCTTTTTGACTGTATTCTAGTCTTCATGGTGTATTTTATAATTGTATATGTATATATTGTATATTTTAAAACAAGAAAAAATCATGTTATATTTTAATCTTCCAGAACTTTCACATCCAACTAGTCCTGCAACATCTGTCATAGAAGCACCGCTCAAATCTCAGAACGATACATATCTTTTGGTGGCCGTTGTACTATCCGGTTGTTCAGTGATGACGCGACGAATCCTACTTCCGGGTCTAAAGTAGTCTGCGTGTCTAGTCTGGCTTTTGTGTTGTTAACATGTTTAATGTTTTGTATTTTCTTCTATTTGATCTCAAAAAGCTCCTAAAACAGTCAGTGATCACTGTTGACCTCCCTCGGCTTTTATTACCACTAATCATTTATTTAAGCTCAGTTTTTAAAACCTTAGGATGTAACTACAGCCCAGCCCATGCAGCAGTATATGAATGACTAACCTCATATGTGGATGGATTATCTCAGTTGTTCTCCTGGCTGAAGTTTGGTCCTTTTACAGCACCCTGCCATGCGATTACATTTGTTCCTGACCACCGAGAACACTCACGTTAACTTTTATCGAGTGGAAAAAAAAGTTAGCTTGTTTATATTATGCTAACATAGCTGTGTCGCTAGCGGTCACGTAGCACATCATTATATACCAGCTAGCCCAACTTCAGTAACCCTACAAACGTCACTGCTGTTTAGTTTTCTGTCTTCATTTATGCTGGAAGTGATAGCAGAGCTGTACGTTTTAATTTGTTTCCAAAACCCCGCAGTCAGGACATGCTATATTGTATTTAGATAGAAGCTAGCGAGCTAACTCCCTGCTAACTTCTAACTCCGTTAAATGTCATAAATTCCGTTTTCATGGATGCCTGGATGTTAAACTCAATTGTTACACCTGGTAGAGCAGAACGCTGATCATTTTATTAAAGATGAAAGACTTTAGACAGTTTTTCAACTCTCAGTAATGCCACAGTGATCGTTTGATATATGGACCTGCAGCGGAGTTTAGGCCCAGACACGGCTAGTGACGTCAGACTGAACAATCGGATAGGAGTTAGAGAGGAGAGCTAGGCTCCGCCCGCATTCCTGTTGCATAGCAACAGATGCATAATAACAGTAAACAATCTTTCCTTCAAACTACGTCAGGTCTTGTCTACGTGCATGTTGTTGCAAACTGCCTCGATGGTCACCCCGTGTCAATGGTTTACACGCTGCATGATGAAAAAACACTTTCACCTTCTGGCTGCACAAGCTGGAGTTTGATGACTTAATTTGTGCTGGAAGTGAAGAGGATCATCAAACCAGAGGGCAGGATCCTCATCCGCTTCTACAGACCACAACCACAAAAGCACCTCTGAGTCTAGCGGTAGCTCTGCCTGCTGAGAGTTTTGTCTACGATGATTAAATATCTCTATAATTTAAAAATATATCCCTACATATGTATATATTTAGATCCTTTCTTTGTATCGCAGCAACAATCCAACTGCAGTTTGTCCAGAAATTACAGTCTCTCGTTGTTATTAAACCTTCATCTTATTTTGAAGGTGGAGGTGACTGTGTGTGGGCCAGAGGGTACTCTTCAGCTAACACCAACCAGCTCGCTTAGCTATGAAGATACTGCAGCAAGTGTCTGACATACTTAGTTGGACACATGCTAAGAAACTAAACGAAGAACTTCTTTAGAGTATCTGTTGGTGCACACTCAACACTAAACATGAACAAAAAGCAGCCACCTCTTACTCAAAGCAGCCCATCGCCTTCTAAAGCATAACTCTAATCCGTAATGTGATTTAAATTGCTGGGTTATTTCTGTAGCTAAGCTGGACTCACTTTTGGAGACAGCCTTAGGAAACTACTTCAGGTTGGCTTCGTTTTCAGCTCTGAAGGTTGCAACTTGGCTTAAACCTTATGAAACAGTGGCAACACGCATCAATCAGGAAACGCTGCTTTGCTGTTCTGAGCAGAGAGTACAGACTAATGTCACTTTTTTTTAGTGCAGGTTTACCAAGTGAAAGCTGCAGAGCTTGAAGGTTTATCTTCATGACAACTGAGGAAAATACATCTGCTCCACATTCTTTACAGTCCACCAATTTAGGTCACAGTCTTCGTGCGTCCTGTCCAACTGGCCCTCCCTGTGAAAAGCAGATGCATGCTGGTTTCACTGAGTAATACCCATGCAATACAGACCATCCCTCTGCCTTGTTTCTTGGCCTCTGCAGTCATTATCAGGCCACAGGATCCCGAGTCGTTAACTCACTTGTCAGATTCTGGAGTCCAGGAGATGTGAACAAGGTGTCACTGAGCTGTGTGGTGGAGCACTGATCCGTGATGAAGGCAGGGAAACAGACAGGATACAGGGGACGTATAAAACCAAGTCAACTCTTCTGCCTGCTGTCGTATGCTGCAAGGCCCGGAGGCAGTGTGAGCCCAGCAGCACACGGGTGCATGTGAGTGCACTGGCACGTGCGTTTTTGCGCGTCTCTGTGTGGATACGGTCTCGTATCAGTACTTTTTAAAACTGATTGATGTAAATTTAATTCATTGAAATTTTAATTGGAGCATCTTTCATATATAAAACTTATAAAATCTTAACTGTGCTGCCAGTTTATAAAAGCTCAGTAAAAATTAGAAAGCATTTTATTTTGAAAGTATGAAACAACACTTTCACCTTCTGACTGTAGAAGGTAATGTATACTCACAGGACACTTGATTAGGTACACCTTGCTAGTACCAGATTGGACCCTTTTTTTCTTCAGAGCTGCTTTAACTCTTCATGGCACAGATTCAAGAAGATCCTGAAAACATTCTCATCACATCATGATGACAGCATCACACGGTCGCTGCACATCCATGATGTGAATCTCCTGTTTCACCACATCCCAAAGGTGCTTTATTGGATTGAGATCTGGTGACTGCAGAGGTCATTTGAGTTCAGTCAAATCACCGTCATGGTCAAGAAACCAGTTTGAGATAATCTGAGCTGTGACATGGTGTGTTATCCTGCTGGAAGCAGCCATAAGAAGATGGTGCACTGTGGTTATAAACGGATGGACATGGTCAGCAACAATACTCAGGTAGTCTGTGGTGTTTAAATTATCCTCACTTGGTACCGAGGGGCCCAGAATGTGCAAAGAAAATATTTCCCACACAATTACACATTACATTACAACATCGCCCTTACAATGCTATCTGAATTTTGCAGCAGAAATCAAGACTGTTCAGGCAGCATTGTGATCACTTTTGGTGAGCCTGTGTGAACTGTAGCCTCAGCTTCCTGTTCTTAGCTGACAGGAACGGCACCTTATGTGGTCCCCTGCAGCTGTGGCACATCTGCTTCAGGGTTGGATGTGTGTGGCTGTTTTGCAGAACTTGGTTGTAATGAATGGTTTTTAAAGTATTGTTGCCTTCCTATCGGCTCAAAGCAGTCTTGCCATTCTTCTGACATCAACAAGCATTTTCATAGAGAGAGCTGCCGCTCTGTGGATATTTTCAGTTTTTCAGAGCATTAGTAATAGAGCATCGAGATGGCTGTGTGGGAAAATCCCAGCCTGGCCTGGCAAGAACAACCATGACACGTTCAAATTTAACCTTTCTTCCTCATTCTGACGCTCAGTTTGAATTTCAGCAGGTCGTCTGCATGACTAAATGCATTGAGCTGCTGTCATGTGATCAGATGATGTGTCAGATGTTTGAGGAACTGAACAGCTGAACGGGTGTAACTACATTTCACCACATAAGCCTTAGTGTGGAAATTACATATAAATTGAACACACACTTGCTTTCAGTGTTTCTAATGACAGAATGAAAAAACACAACTTTCCTGAGCTGTATAAACTGCTACTTATTACAATGCAGCTACTTGTCTTCTGTCTATCATGTTATTTTCCCTGAAGAGCTCTCGAACTGACACGAAGAGGCCCGAACAGCATCGCATCTGTCTGCCAGCATGATCACCCAACAGCATTGGATATGAGGCTACACACAATATTTGCCATGACTCTAACATGTAACGCACACACACACACTGACAGTATCTCATATGACCAGTGCCCGTGTCCCTGCTCATTTATCTCTTGGTGAGTCAGAGATGCTTTTTTGCAGCATTGAGACCACAACACATCACTTCCATTTTAGTTCACACTCTGAAGGGCTGTGGGCGGCATGAGTGTGTGTTTGTGCAGGGAGAGAGAGCAAGAGGGCAGAAAGGAAAGGGAGAGGACTTATGTGCACGTGCGTGTGCACGTGTGTTGCAATTAATTAGCATTAGCGGGGCGCTGTTGGTTTCCGAGCGGCTGCAGATTGCCACACTGGAGAGTTTTCCACTCAGTGGATGGAGGAACTGGCCCACAGTGATCTGGCGTGTGAAAGCTGCTGGAAAGACGAGGATGTCCGAACAAGGCAAACACCAAGCAGTGAAACACCGAGAGCTACACAACATCGGAAGCATAGATTCCCCCCTGAAGGCGTTCAGCAGACCGCAGCTTGATAAAATGCGGCATTAAAAACATGCACACACACACACACACACACACACACACCCTGACCTTGGAATAATACAGTTTCATGTGCCAGTTTGGTTGGATTAAGTTATTCACAAGAAGTCTGCACAGAAAATGTAACTAGCTATGTATCAACATGAGTGGTTAAAGACTTGATATATCAGTTAAGCCACATTTCTATAATAGCAGATGTTGCTGTGTTCTTAAACTGGCAGCTGTATAATTTATCTCTCAGCTTCCCAAATAAAAACCTACAAGACTGACAACAAAGCAAAACCGACAGAGGTGCCCAAAATGAAGCAACTCAAATGGGCACTAGAAATCTCTTCGACCTTCATGTTAACGTCACATTTATAAAATGTAAAAATCCTTTCTGAACACCCGTTTTTTAAAGCCTTGAGATTTAGTTTTCTTACTGTTGCATCGTTTGGTTTTTAAAATGAGCAGGAGGTGAATGAAGCTATTTATAATTTCCATCCATCTGTCCATCATCCATCCATCTTCGTATCTACGTAGGACAAGCCCACGGGAAGACCTCACCTAGGAAGTGCCCAGAGGCATCCGAGTCAGATGCTACCTCAGCTGCCTCCTTTCGATGTGGAGGACGAGCAGCTTGACCGTCCATCCCGAACAGTGTTGGTCAAGTTACTTGAAAAATGTAATCAGTAACTAATTACTGATTACTTCCCCAAAAAAGTAATCCTGTTACTTTACTGATTACTTATTTTCAAAAGTAATTAATTCCTTAGTTACTTAGTTACTTTTTAAAAACACGATTTACAACCTGAAGAGGTGATAAAGCGATAGATCTTTCAGCCCAATTCTACTTTTTCTGCATAATCCATCATACAAAATGTAATCAAATGGAAAAGTCTCTTTTTTTAACTTGTTTTATCAGTTTTAATCTTTTAACTTTATGCATCAAGCAAAAATTAAATTATATGCAACATTCTCTGACTGGAAGAAATTTGTTTAACATTTAAACCTATTTTCTGCACATTCCAGCACATAAAATAAAATATATATTTTTTGTTTACACTCACTCTTTCAAATAGATGCAAGTAAAACACAGCAGAAAATAAATAAAGTCAAAGACTCAACGGTCCTGTTGCTCTATTTTCACCTGTGTTGCAGGAGTGGTGGAGGCGTTCCCTGGTGCAGGTGTGCCGCGGCGGTCAGTGGAAGAATCCGCGAGTTTCTCTGTGAGTTTCCCATTACGTCGTTGCGCACTCGGTGCTTGCTTGGAAGTTTAGGGGGTTTTTTCGCTGTAAAAAGAAGTTTTCTTCCCACGCATGATGGACGCTAATGTTTTTGTCACTTTTTATGGAATCAAACTCAAAGTAAGGTCAGTACTTCCACGCTTTAAACGCTGCACACTCATACTCTCTCCCACAATCGATATGTGATCCATTGTTGATCTGCACACAGCTGTTGTCACGAACGTCGCACTCGCTTACGTCACTGTCATGAGACATTCTCGCAAAAAAATCACGGTTTTAGTAACGCAGTAAGACAGCGTTCCTACGGGAAAGTAACGGTAATCTAATTACTGTTTTTGCAATAGTAATCCCTTACTCATTACCTGAAAAAAGTATTGGATTACAGTAAAGCATTACTGCCCATCTCTGATCCCGAATGACTGAACTTCTCATCCGATCTCTAAGGGAGAGTCCAGCCACCCTTTGGTCGAAGCTCATATGTGCCACTTATATCCACAATCTCAGTCTTTCTGTCATGAGCCAAAGCTTGTGGCCATAGGGGAGAGTAGGAACACAGATCTCACCAGTGCCTTTACACTCAGCTCTCTGTTCACCACACTGGTCCACGCTACTGAAGATGCAGCTCTAATCCATCTGTCAAGCTCTTGCTCCCCTCTTACCTCACAAGACCCCAAGATAACTTAAGCTCCTCCACTTGGGGCAGCAACTCATCCCTGGCCCAGAGCGGGCACTCCACCATTTTTGGGTTGAGAACCACAGTCTTTAACTTGGAGGTGCAAATTCTCTTTCCTGGTTCTTATTTTCGCTTACCTGTAAACTGCTTCAGTGTAAGCTGGAGGCCAGTGCCTGATGAAACCAACAGAACCACATCATCCACAAACAGCAGAGAGGTCTCTGAGTGGCCCTGAGAAATGCTGTCCATAAAATGATGAACAGAATCAGAGACAAAGGGCAGCCCTGGCAAAGTCCAGCATCCACCGGGAAAGAGTCCAACTTATTGCCGGCGATGCAGACAAAGCTCTCGCTGCAGTTTCTACAGAGACCAAATGAGAAAATATAGAATTCAGTATTTCTCCACCGGGGCTTTATTCCTGGCAGCACAGCTGAGCCTTTGAAGGAAAGTACTGCTCCAGTAATTCTGCATGTGTGAGGAAATAACTCAAACACATGGTCCACTCAGTAGCTTCTGCTTGATCTCTGAACTGCATCTCACAGCCCATTTTATCAGCGTCTCACACTTCATTTCATGGGTCAGTCACTTCTTGGAAAGTTTTCCGGCCACATTTATGTAACACTGGTGCTATTTCGAGGAAAACCGACAATGATGCAGTTATTCAGAGTTAAGTTTGGCACATGGAGCTGACAGAATATGCATCGGCTGATATCAGCAGAAATCTTCCCAAGAGAACTGCTTCCACTTGCATAAAATCAATTGTGAATAAATAAATGCATTAAATAAAAAGGTAAGGAATTAAAAAAAATTAAAGCCAGTATTGCTAAAATCTTTCCAACAGCCCTGAATGACAGTATTAAAATGCACCTATACTAAAACAATGTTCTTTTTAGGCCAAATAAAGAGTAGCAGAAGAAGAAGAAAGTCCCACATGCCAGACATCATTTTGTAAATGTCATTGTCATCATTTTAAAAATGGCTGAGCTTCACAGTTACACTCGTCAAGGACGGGTCCAGGGAGGCATGAAAATGACAAGAAAACAAGTCCGACTGCAAGAAACAAGAAAACAATCCTAAATAGACTAAAGAGTGTGCAGAGGAATGAATGTGAACACAGGATGCATGGCAGAGGCCCAGAGAATAATGATGTGATGCCAGACTTCAAATAACATCTGGAGCTGGCAGAGCACCAGCAAACCAAGCATTCAGAAGGATAAATAATGAGGAGTGTGGGCAGGCAGGCACATTATCATGTTAGAGCTGATCTGAGAAACAATATAGAGAGAGGCATGAGGTTAGGGTAAAAACACCTAGAGCTGACCTGCTCCTGAAGCACCGCAGAGAAATACGTGGACAGACAAACATCTCAGCGACATGACCATTGAATCTCGACTCCCTATTCTAATAAATCAGCCTCTCATTAACCACATGAGCAAAACTGAGGTCCAGTTCTATTTCATATAAGCAGCGTGTTCTGCACCCACAGGAAGTTTGTTCACAGCAGCTTATTATGTCTGCAAATCTGGCAGTGAAAGCAAAGATATAAGTCATAACATTAATCATGGCTTTGTTCCATAACAACGTGAGAGTTTACATGGATAACAGAAGGGACTGAAGCAACTACAGACATGTGAAAAAATGAGTACACCTTGTGATTTAGTAGCTTGTAGAACCTCATTTAGCAGCAATAACCTGACATAATAATTTCCTGCATGCCTTTATGAGTCTCTCACATTGTTGTGCTGGGATTTTGGCCCAGTCTTTTTTACAGTGTGCTTTCGTTGTATTGACGTTTGCAGTGATTCATTCATGCACAGCTCTCTTAAGGTCCCACCACAGCAGTCTGGACCTCGACTGTGTTTGGGGTCATCGTCCTGTTGCATGACCCAGTTTCAGCCAAGCGTAGCAGTAACAGCTCTTTAGCTGTCAGACTGATGACCTCACATTTGACTCTAGAATATTTTGGTATACAGAGGAGTTCATGGCTGACTCTGTTAGTGGGTGATGTCCAGGTCCTGTGGCTGCAAAACAAGCCCAAAACATCACCTCTCCAACATTGTGCCTACAGCTGATATGAGGTGTTTGGTTTCCTCTAAATTTAGTGGTGTGAAACAAACATCTGTACTGTCATGACTTTTATAGATAACTGAGGCCTGTTGACTCTGTGATGGAGAGTTTTTTTTACACGGTCTGACGTTGGGGTGAATTTGCTGTGACATCTAGTCTCCTGGGAGGATTGTAGCATTGTGTGTTAATATGCCAATGCTACATTAACACAATGTCAGTTAGTGCAGGTAGTTTCATTAGTGATTCTAAATTACCCATAGGTGTGAGTGGTTGTTTTGTCTGTGTTAGCCCTGCCTTAGACTGACAAACTGTCAGGGGTGTACCCCGCCTCTTGCACTATGGTAGCTGCTTCCCCTCTCCTGGGACCCTGATAAGGATAAGCTAAAGATAATGAATGGATGGATGGATGGATGGATGGTACAGCATATGTAAACAAAATAAAAATTGGGCTTAAAAAAAGCGTATATGACCAACAGTATCAAAGCATATATAATTAAAATTCAGGACAAGAGTTTTGTGGCACAATGGTGCAATGGTTAGCCACCTTGCCTCGCCACAGGACGGTATGTGGTTGAAACCTTCTGCTCGACCCAGGTCTGCCTGTGTGGACTTTGCTTGTTATCCCTGTCCCTGTGTGGGCTTCCTCTGGGCACCCCTGCTTCCTCCCACAGTCCACTTTGCTTGTTAGGTTAATAGGTGATTCTAAAGTGGCCGTAGGTGTAGACGTGATCCTGTGTGGTTGCCTGACATGTCTCTTTCCATTAACCCTGTGTCAGACTGGTGACTTACTAAAATTTTATTAGCATTTAATCAAGCTCTTTCCATTTTTTTTTTTGCCTGGTTTATTATCAATGTCAAAATAATGTAGGCTAATACTTTATTGTATTACAACAGGGAAAATCTGGCAACATGCCAGATGCTTTGTCACCCCCCCAATCCACATACTGAGCATATCAAGTAATAGTCCTTATAGTTAGGTAGTTAGTTAGTTTCCTATGGCCACATAAAGACACAGTTATAGTTAGTTAGTGATGTGATATAAGTTCTACATTCAGTTTAAACACAGTTCAAGTTGTCAAATGTCAGTTTAGTAAGTTAAACATGTTTATTATTATTATTATTTTATTGCTTCACATATGTAAAATATTACATCATTCATTAGATACAGAGGAAGGTAAATGTTGTTCAAAGTCACACATAAAGAACCAGAACCAAATGTTCACCTGTTTCAGAAAACTTCTGGAGCTTTTTGGCCATGTCGGCGACATAAAGCGCGGACTCTGGCGTCACCTGGCGGCCATTAGCAGAATCACACACCTTCACCTGTAAGAAGAAAAAAAAGAAAAAAAGATTGATGCAGCAGTCCAGAAATAGCTCTCACAAAAAAGCGCACAGTGCGTAAAAGTCCAGTTCCGGTTATGTGACGCTTCTCACAGCTTCTCCCATGGTCACACACACGCAGTTTTATAAAGAGCGGTGTTATTTCTGATCGTTTAGTCTCTGTGGGAAAATGCAAATTGTTTCAATTAGCATTTTCAGGACCTTTGTGCGCTTTCTCTTCCACCTGAACAGCGCGTTATATACTCAAGGGCTTCATTAGGGGAACAGAAGTGGGACGATTCGCTGCCTTTCTGCAGTAAAAAGTCTGTTTATAATATTTCTACGTTATTTTCTTGGTTATATCACAGATTTAAAAACGTGCCTTGTGTCCCCTAAAAGACAAATGATTTCGTCTTTTATAGTTTGCACTGGTGCTGTCTCCTTCTTGGAGTCCATCAACCTCATGAGAACATTACAAAAGGCTTAAAGTTTTGTGAGGCTCCTGCATTATTACACGGGAAACGCCCTCTATTAAATATCGTGTCCACTATGTCAAAAAAAAAAAAAAAAAGGAAAAAAAAAAGTGGATTTACAAGCAGAATATTTTCCCTGGCATGGTGTGATTTGGATTGGTGTGAGTGAGTGAGTGTCAGAGTCAGGGAGGCGGGAGGGGGGCACACAGTGTGTCTCTGCTGTGACTGTGTATCACTTCAGATGCTCAGACAGAATTAAAAATGCGCTCCTCCGCCTTGTCGCCGGTGTTGAGCGCATTTTCTTGACAAGCCCGTGTTCCCACAGCATGGTGCTCGGACTCGGAGGCTCGGCACCCTCTTCGTACATAACCATTAAACTCTCGCGGACGCTTAATTAAGACAGCAGACTGCGCACAGCGCCCCGCAGCACCTGTTCCCACCTTCAGATAGAAGGTAAGTTTGTTTTTGTTTTTTTTGGAATCGAAATTTGCGTTAAAAAGAAAAATGAAAAAGGGAGACAGGTGTGACTGGCTGTGAAGATGCATAAAAATAAATAAATAAAAATAAGCCTGCGCGAAGTTGGAAAAAAAAAAGGAAGAGGTAGTTCCTGGAGAGTTGGCACATGCAGCACAGCTCCAGGCTCCAGTAGCTGTATTAATATTTTCTCCTCCCTTTTGAAGGTCCCCTTTCTCTTCTCAAGTTCAAAGCGCGTCGGCGTTTGTTGTTTAACGTAGTTTCCGGTCAGCAGGGGACGTCTCGGTAAACAATGCAGCTCGGTGATTCACGCGTGTGCGTCCCCTCGACATTAAAGTTTGTGCCAATTAATCAATTAGCGATTAGGACGGTCGGAAAGCGTTGGTGCAGGGGGGCGGGTGGGAGTGAGGCTGACGCACGACCCAAAGCTCAAAGTGGAGGTTTCATGAAATTAATATGGATGTTTTTTTACATGATAATAACAGTTTGGGTGTAGGTGTTCATTATTCTCAGCCACAGGTCTGCACTGTGTACTTGGGCTGTTCCTCCTTCAACTTTACTGATGGTTTTTCCTTCTGTCTCTCAGTGGTTGTGCTGCAGATTTGTCTGTGTACAGCCTGAAGATTTCAAATTACCATATTACCTCAGACAAGCAGAAGTTCAGGGCGTTTTTTCCCCCAGATTTCCTCCAGCACCTAATCAAACCAGCCACCCACGAGAAGTAATGCAAATTTTCATCTCTGCAGGTTTTGGAGGTGAACTAATGACCATCCATCCACCCATCCATCCGCCTGGCTTTCTTTTCTTTCTTTTTTTTGGTTGAACTGCACCTTCACGAGGCATGCCAGTGTTCAATTAGCCACTCAGACTTTTATTTTTGAAGTATCTTGATCTCCTGTCTCCCCTCAGAGGGCAAAGTGAATGTAATCTCACACCAATGGACTGTTACATAACTTTAAAACTGAAGTGCCATCCTGCCTGCGTAGGAGTAGATGTGATGTTCCCACTTCCTCGCTGTTGTTTTGCTCGTTAATTCTGAGAGGCGCATTACTGTAAGTGGCGTTTTGTGACTTTACATGACTGCTGTTTTTTTTTAAAAAAAATATAGTTTTTATTTATTTATTTTTTAAGACCCCCCACCCTTCTTTTAAATGCAGATGCAGATGAGGCCACGAGCATTACTGATTGCTTTGCGAGTCGTTGCTGTGATTATGCCGTCCTACCTACAAGAAGTCTGTGATTGCTGAATGGTGGACTGACATGTTGATTTTGACCAAATGTGTGCGTATATATTTATGTGTGTGTAGGGGGAGGGGGGCTGCTTTCTGCCCTGTGTTGTGTAGGAGGAGTGCGATCGCAGAGTGCCCAGGCATGACGCTCAGAGCTGTTGGACAGAGTTCAGTCCTTTGCTGAGCAGCCTGTCCTCTGTGCTGGAAACGGTGCGCAGACAGACACATTACAGTAACCTGACTCATGTATATGGCAGGCTTCCCCTCTTCACTGCTAAGAAATTGTGGCATCACCTTGAAACACAAGAGAGAAAAAACAGAAAAAAAGTGCTCACTCCTAAAGCAAACGTCCACCATTTTGAAAAGTCTGGCAGATATATAAGGATTGCTGGCACAGGAGACAGTTTCTCCACTGAGAGCAGTTTCTTACTCTTCAGTTAGAGGCTATTTTGGGCACCGAATAAAAACTTTATTAAAGATGTAATTAGTTTTTTGTTTTTTTTAGATAACAACCATTTCCCATCAGTGTGTCCCAGCAGTATAATCAAGTTAAGCTGCACTAACTTAGGATGTAAGACGCTCGCTTTCCAATGCGAACGCCTTCTCCAGTCAGCTTAAGTCAGATTAATTTAAATGCACAGTAGGGCAGGGCAGCACTTTACAGGAAAACAAATTGTCAGTAGCTACCAATGCTTCATACAATGTGATACGAGTAAAAAAATTGCATTTTTTGTAAATATATGCAAAATGGGGAAAATACATACTCCTTCTTATCCAACCACGGTCGTGACGGTGCTGCTGGAGCTGTTGTTTTTATTGGAGAGGTGAGGTATCACCATGAATAGGTCGCCACCCCAACACCCTCAGGTCTTAACAGAGAGAACTTAAAGCACAACTATGATCATTTTGGTATGGAAACAGCAGATGTTTATGATAATATCTCCCTGGTATGGTTGCTGGTATAGCTCTCTGTTTATAGCTTCATATTAACCACAATAACAATAAACAGACACACAAACAAGAACACAGCTTCCAATCTCTTCTTAATAATTAGTGCCAATCATTTCTAGAAAAAACCTCTTTTTTTGCATCCATAAGCTCGAAGTTTCAACGGATCTTCTCAGAAGCTTGAGTCCCAATTTCCAGGTATTATCTCAAAACTTTGACTTGCTAACGCAAAACGTCTGAGTAAAAAACTTGAAATTAGATAATAACCTTAAATTATGACTTACAGATCCCAAAAAGTGTTTTAGTTTGTCAGCGGCAGAAACAAACTTCAAGTGAGAGTGGTCGGTGGTCGAAACACGTCTTTAATGATGTCATTGATCTTTATCGGTGTCAGTACTTCTCATTAAGGGTAGAGGGGAGGTCCCCAGATGTCGTCTTTATCAGTTAAGAATGATTGCTGCATTCGTAACGTTATGGTAAAGCTTCGCCTGCATCTAAAGAGGCAGCAGAAAATAACACACCTACATAACCACTTGAAAGAAACCATCACAGAAGTGATCACTTTTGTCGTACTGCACACGTGCACTCCTCTAACTCGCAAGCTAATATGTAGTATTAACAAGTAAAAGGTCACGGACACGTCACAAATTACAGAGTGCCTTTTGTATGATAAAAGATATATCCCCAAATTACCACCTCTATTGGTTTTAAGGTTGAAATTAATCAGTTCCAACTCAACAAGTTATTGACAGATGGAGCTCTGAAAAACAACACTCTGCGTTCGAAGTACAAATACTCCAAAATCGATAAGACATGATGTGATCAGAAGCTCTGCACTGCCTCATATTCATTACCTCCTGGTTAAGACCACAGATCCCACCCTGTCTCCTCACTGTTAGGGTACCGCATGCACCACAGCACTTATGGAGTGGATGTAAAACAGCAGGATTTGGAGGATATCGTTTGGTTACTGTTTCATGCAGTGTAATTAAATTAGGAAGTGTGTTGTTATAGTCCTAATATAGGTGTGTTTCTTAGGCAACCTGACAGCTTTTTCCCTCATGTTTGAGCACGTCTGGTGGATAAATGCTCCAAGGTAGATGTTCAAGACGAGAGGTTTACGGCTTACGTACACTGACTCAACAAAACATCACAAAGTAAAAGATTTGAATTTGGTTTACGGATTAAAGACGGCGAGTTTGCTAAATCTGACTCCTTAAATATGTCAAAAAACATATAGTTGACTGTTTTATTTTTACGTTTATTGTGACAGCACTTTAAAAAAAATCAGTAGGGGTTGTTTAATAGAGCAGAACTTGAAAACCAACAGATCTGGTTTGTCGTCCTCCTTCCCTGGCTTCTTCAGAGAGATTACAGTATTAATGCAGGCTTTTGTCCTCTTGTGGTCACTCTAACACAATCTGAAAATGAAAGATGAAAGTGATCCCTCTTTGTCGTTGTCAAGTCCGCGCTCGTGAGATTAAATCCACGGTAGATATCGCAGGAAAGCCGGGGAATTTAAATACTAACCAAATGGATGGACGCATATACACGCACTAAAGTCTTATCAGCAAACTAGTAGTTTAGGAAACATTTTTAGTCCTAACTCTAACATGATCGTCTAGTTTGAGGTTTCTTTGGAGGAAAGTGTTTGATAGAATAAAACTAAACTTTAAAGTTCCTAATCAAAGTCTTAAAAAGCTGCTAAAACTGATATTAGCACAAAGTCTACGAGATGCTATATCTACTCAATCAATATCTTCTCCAAAGACCCCTGACAAAACTCAACTTTTAGAGATATTATTCACTCCCGCTTATGGAAAAACCTCTGACATTACCTAACAGTCCTTTACAAAAATACCATTTTGTATGAAGAGCTCCTCATGCGTCATTAGTTACACTGTGAATCATGCAGTCATGCAGAGGTCAAGCAACACCAGAAAAAAGGAGGAACTGCGATGCTGAAAAGACTTTTGTTAAGGGTATGGATCCTATTGTTTCCAAGCACATTTTGGATCACAGCTTTAACCGCAGTCGGGATAAAGAGAGATTAAGAAGGAGAGGAGAGGTGTTTCGCCTTGTTTTTGCTGAAAGCGGTGTGAGAAAATCTGGCAGTCGCGTGGTGAGATTCCAGTTGTTATGTGTTTTTGAGAAGTGACAACGGCAAAGTGACAGCATCTTGAAGAAAGTTGGTTTCCAGTTTTCGTGGGAGACAAGTGAATGTGGCCGGGCTGTTATCTTGGCAACTTTTCCAGCTCTTATTATGAGGAAAATGCAAGATTCAGTGACCTGTTCAGATGGACAACTTTGGCACTCCAAATCGAGTACAGGCTTTGCAGATAAGCTCCAAAACACGGTGGGAAAAAGACACAGTAAATAAGATTTGCAGTAAATTAAAACCTCAGTCAAAACTTTATCCACTGATTATTTGTATATAAATAATAATAGTCACTGCTCACAAATAGTCCACATTTTTAGACTTTCTCAAAGCTGATGACGACCACTTACTTTGTTTTGTTGTGGGACCACAGACTGTATTTAAAAATAGATGAGGCCACTGTGACGCCACCTACTGCCTTGTGAAGAAAAATACGTTTTCTGGGGGACTAGAAGCTAACATTCTGAAGACAGAATTTTATTTTTTTTTACTTTTTTTTTTTACATTTTACAAAAATTCTGACAGTTTTGAGACATATTTGCAGACACTGAAGTTAAGATAGCAAACAGAAATATTGGAATGTCTCCTTGTTCGTGATTTTTTTCTTTTGTGTTTTGTTTGTTTTTGTGCACAGCCAGGATTGTTGGTTGGCATCTCTGACTGGCTTTTCCCGTGCTGCGTCACATATTTGGATGAGTGGTTTGAATATGAATTTACCTGCTAATACTATCAAGCTTAGTTAGCAAGGTGCATGGATAGCTCATGAGTCACTCAGAAAAAAGCAGCATACATGTCTAATGTGGGCTCCAGCACGTTTTCTTTGTGGACCAGCTGAAGTCAGCTGACTGCTGGCTCTGAGGTTTCCTCCTCTTCCTGGATTCACCCAGCTGCATCCTACACTATATGAGTAGATGTTATATGAGGCATCATGAATGCTTTCCAAATCCTAACTATTAAAAAGACAGCAAAAGGGTGAAATATCAGCTAAAATTCACATTGATGACTCCTACCAAAGTTCTTCTGGAAGCAGGTCCTGTTACTTTTAAACAAATTTAAAACAAATTTTAAAGTATTATTAAATTAAACTTTAAATTTAAACCAGGATATTAAAAAATGCACAGATTCACTCATATCTGATTAAAAACATCTTTTAAAAGTTTGCTTACTTTTACCACAAATAAGACTTTAGGAGGTTTTTCCTCTTTAAGCTTAACCGCTACTGATAAAAATGCTTTCAGTAAAGGTTCGATTTTATTGGTTTAGTTTTGAGCTCTTTGATTGGTCCTTCTTGGGTTTATTGGCCAATAGCTGTTCTTCTACAGCATTATGCAGCGTGGTCAACACTTAGTGGATTGACAGTAGCTAAAGTCTGTTCTGAGGATGCGTAAATGCACTCACGTAAGTTTATTCATTTGTTATTTATAATCAATATTAGAGAGTACTAGATATCAATAGCTTTATTTGTTGTGTATATTTTTTCTTAAATTGCTAATGTCTAAACTTGCTAGTCTGGGTGGTATGCTAACCACCGCTTGGTCAGTCAAATTAATGTGCACATTTCTGAAGAACATTTATATTATTTATATGTAAATAGTCTATAAATACTGTTTACATGTGCACAAGCATTCAAATAACATATTAGAATATTGTAGTTACGAAATAAACATTTAGGATTACTTTAGGTTAAAGTTTATTTGTATTTAGAAAATGCTTTCTATGGGCCTTTGGTGCCCTCTGGTGACACATGCAAAATAGATTGGTCACCTGGGAAACGGATGTACTTTATTGTTTGGTCGTTTTTGTTCTTTATTTGTGGCCAGAATACACATATAGTACCATTGTGTACTACATGCTTGTAGTGGTTTTAATTATTTGAACTTTCAAGGCATCCCTCCTGTTGCAAAATTCTCACACAAAATTTTATTCCAAATTATTTTAGTGCCGTTTCTGTTTCTTTCAATGTCTCTCATAGTAGCCAGGAACTAACCTGCCAGTTACCAAGGATACCACAACCTGCCCTGCAGCCGTTTAACATCAATCACTATAAAATGTACCACAATATTGTATACAATATGAAAAAAACTCAACTCCAGCAGCACATCACATTATGTAAGCTTTAAATTTCCTATTTAAATGTTTCTTCTTACTTTCCTGTCCTCTTCTCCCACACTTCCACATCTTTTTCCACCTCCGACAGTTTTACACATTAACATGTTGTTTCTGTTTTTCTGTCCCTGTGAAATACAGTATCTGTACCTTTAGCTAGTAGACACATTGTGTCAAACTGCACAGAACAAAAATGCTTACTTGAAAGTATTTTTGTATCGTAAACTGTAAGATTTAAATACTCATTAGCTGAAGGTGCTGGAACACTGGCCCACTTTATCCCATGTGTGTACCCACCGACACAGCTGCTAATTAGTGCTATGTTGTCTTTCAGCTGCTCCCTTATTAGCAAGCAGTGTTGGGGTTGTTATTCAGTAAAGGTTATGTATTTCACATTAGTCACTGCTTTTCTTGAAAGTAATGCAGTACATTACTTAACTATTCCACAGAAAAAAAGTAATTTGTTACATTACTTGCTAATTAGTTTTCACGTTACTCTGTAACATGGCTTAAATGCGTCATCACATAAAAACCAGTTAACAATATAAACCTGGGGCCACTATCCCGCACACCAACACAAACGGTTATCCTAATGAGCACATATGCTGTCTGTGAAAATGCAGTAATGAGTAAATCTAACTGTAATGTGATTATTGAATTGAAAACGTGTTACTGAAAAATGTAATGGGAATATTCTTAAAGGCACCAACACCAAAAATATGTGAATTTCACCGACTTAAAATAACATAGGTGAGAGCCTAGCAGAGAGCTAGCATGACAGCCCCCTGTGTTAGCCTCCACCTCTCTAATAATGATAACTTTCAGCCTTTCAAACAAACATGACTCCTTGTACAGTTGATATAGAGGGAAACATTTGCTCTCAAAGTGAACTCAAGTTTTGGCATGTCCACACTGGCTTTATTTTTCTGCCCCAGCAGCTGCTGCTTGGCACTACTGTGCGAGTTACTATCCGGTTGTTAAGTGATGACGTGACGAATCCTACTTCCGGGTCTAAAGTAGTCTGCGTGTCTAGTCTGGCTTTTGTGTTGTTAACATGTTTAATGTTTTGTATTTTCTTCTATTTAATCTCAAAAAGCTCCTAAAACAGTCAGTGATCACTGTTGACCTCCCTCGGCTTTTATTACCACTAATCATTTATTTAAGCTCAGTTTTTAAAACCTTAGGATGTAACAGCCCAGCCCATGCAGCAGTATATGAATGACTAACCTCGTATTGTGGATGGATTATCTCAGTTGTTCTCCTGGCTGAAGTTTGGTCCTTTTACAGCATCCTGCCATGCGATTACATTTGTTCCTGACCACCGAGAACACTCACGTTAACTTTTATCGAGTGGAAAAAAAAGTTAGCTTGTTTATATTATGCTAACATAGCTGTGTCGCTAGCGGTCACGTAGCACATCATTATATACCAGCTAGCCCAACTTCAGTAACCCTACAAACGTCACTGCTGTTTAGTTTTCTGTCTTCATTTATGTTGGAAGTGATAACAGAGCTGTACGTTTTAATTTGTTTCCAAAACCCCACAGTCAGGACATGCTATATTGTATTTAGATAAAAGCTAGCGAGCTAACTTCCTGCTAACTTCCCATTAAATGTCATAAATTCCGTTTTCATGGATGCCTGGATGTTAAACTCAATTGTTACACCTGGTAGAGCAGAACGCTGATCATTTTATTAAAGATGAAAGACTTTAGACAGTTTTTCAACTCTCAGTAATGCCATAGTGATCGTTTGATATATGGACCTGCAGCAGAGTTTAGGCCCAGACACGGCTAGTGACGTCAGACTTAACGACTGGATAGCTAATAGTTTAGCTAACACGTCCATCATTCCATTCAACAGGCAGCTCTATCATTCAGCTGGTGTTTCTGTTCACCTGCTGAATTTAGCGCTAACATTCACATACTTTTAGCTCTGCTTTTAGTCACTCCTGAGAAAATATCTGTATCTTTAGCTGCTAACCCGCGCAAGATGTTCATCAGCAAGCTGCTGTTTCGTATTCAGTACGTGCTTTTCAGAGTTTTTTCTTTTTCAGGGTTAATGACTGCAGTAAATTTGTACTATAATTATACTCCTAATGTTTTTTCAGTCTAAATGTGCTTTTATAGATAGTTTTAATAGGAGGACTTCAATACTGTGGATTATTTTTTTCATTTCTTATGTTTAAATCACGGTTCACTTTATTTCTCTGTCTGAATGGGCATACTTATCCAATTTGGGATCCGTATCAAATCTAAAAATATCCTATATTAGATTTACACCTCATAATAACTGCAGTCTCCACACCTCATATTTGCTCTTTTCAGTGCTAAACACGCAATTATTCACGCCAAATTATCCTGAATTCAAATAATCATAAGATTTTAACATGCATTATATACCTAAAGCTGCCATTAACAAAAGCTGAATGATTATAGGTTGCAGGCTGACCTCTGTGTCACACTATGGAGCAAAAATGGAACAGTTAAATGATTTGACATCATAATGGATCACATTTAGCTTTTCTCTCATTACACACACACACAGACACGCATCTCTGGTCTGACAGAACTATTTGTGATAATGCTCCTTCTGAATCACCACATCAGTTAACCGATATGCTTCTAAAATTATGAAAATTCACAGTTATGCTAACAGTCCTTCTTCTCTCCTACAGCCCAAGTGTTGCTTCTGACTCATACTAATGCCTTTGTACTACTTCGTCATGCACACACACATACACACAACACTGCTCTCACTTCCTTGTCACTGGCCCTGAGTGCCTTTGCTATGCCGCTTATGCAGCAGGCATCAAAACGGACACCTGTCATCAGTCAGCAGGCCCCCGTGCCCACTGTTGCCCCCTGTGGATACTTATAGCCCACTGCAATTATGTTGTTCCATTAGTCATCCTACGCATGCAGTGATGGGCTGCTGGCTATACTTATCCACTGTCATGGTCACTCTTATGCAAATGAGAGATTTTACAGACTGATGAGAGAGTGGCTGGCGTCAAAGCAAGAATTTATGCTGAACCTTAAGTACACAGTTGTTAGTCTGATTTCTGTTTGAGTTTAGAACTACCTCTGCTTGACATGTTAAGGCTTCAACTATTATGAAGTTAGAGCTGGCGTATACTGTGTATATAACAGTGTGTAGTTACATTCAAGTAGATAGACCACTGGCCACTGTTCATAAATCCAGCAATGTGGCCGCCATATTGATCAGAAATAACAAATATAAATTCATCGCAATATATTAATGCCTGTACACATTTTTCCTGCCACCATCCTCTTCAGAGTAGGAAAAACTTTTCTGCTGCAGCAGCAAGACACATTGTCTGAAATGACAAGAGAAGATGTGTTGTGGTGACAGTGGGTTGCAAAGAGGCTTGCAATAGGCAGCAACTGATGTGAGCTAAAAAGACTCAAATAGCATGTTCTACGCTACATTTGCCAACTGCACAATGCATATCAGCTGAACCTACAGCTGATTTGGGTTAGCACTGAGATCAGCTGATCTGCTGAGCGTGCATTTGAGCCTGACTTGCTGGAGTGAATGCTATACAGGTGAGAACAGCTATTAGGCCTATGAATTTTAAAGTTTTTGTCAAAAGTCATTTTTAACAGTTAAGGGATGGTCGACATAGTATTTCTAAACATTCTACTTTTCTTTAAGCATTTCAAAGAATGAATGAATATTTTTTTCTACACAATTACAGAAAAAATGAGAGGTTTATTGTAGAGATGGCACGATACCACTTTTTTATGTCCGATACCGATACCGATATCATAAATTTGGATATCTGCCGATACCGATATGAATCCGATATAGTGTTTTTTAATCAACAAAACTGTTTTTTAAAATATCTTGCTGCATTTTGCAAGTCTGCAAGTTCATACTCAAGTTTAAAACAACAACTACACTAAAGCTATTCTGTTATACCTGTATACAAAAAAAATATTTCATAGTTCAGCAATACTGATCAATCTAATAAACTTAGACCTACACCATCCTCCCTATTCTGGTATTTTAAAGAGTACTTAGCGTAAATATTAAGCAACCTAACTAATAGGGTTCCAACTCCCAGCAACAACAAAAATAAATAAATAAAAAATAGGGAACCACCCCTCACGCTCCACCTCATGATGCTTAATCAACGTAATCAACCTTAATTTGATGCAGTGTGAAAAAAAATGCACAGAAATCAATTATTTTTCAAGAAATATTAAATAGATTCAACATCTTTCTTCAACAAAATTGCAGACTGCACAGATGGTACCTTCCCAAAGGAAAATGTACTATAGCTTACTAGGGTATATATATTAGACTTAATAGTCACTATATACAGTAATTGACTTCTATTCATTTTACATCAAATTAAAACTTTGGGTGTCAGATAATTATTTATTAAAAGCTAGACATTTTAAATGAGAATAAGAAAGAAAAGTATGTCTTTGTGCCCCCTTTTCCCAGTTAATGCCCTATCGGCCCCCCTGGCTAAACTTTGCTAGATCCGCCCCTGCACAGTTACCAGCCGTCAGCTACGTAGAAAAAGATCCTGGTGTAGAAAGTAATATTAAATAAATTGTAACAACAGCTTATCAAGCTTAAACGTGCTGCTGTTGTTCAGCCGCTGGTTTCCTCTTTCTGGCGCAAAGTGGACCAAAAACAAACAAGAGAGACTCACGACAGAAAAGCCGATCAGCTGATCATTAGCAGTTTCACGATTGAAGTAGCAGCCGGAGAGCGAGAGGCAGTCGCTCGTTAAGCTTAACGTGGGAATGCTTTACAAACATTCAGAGATGGACTTACACACTTGCTTTACTTCTCTCGGGGATAACTTTGTCGGAGATGAAATGCCAGGTTGCTAGCGAAGCTCCACATGCTATCCAGACCACCGACAGGTCCCGCATGCCACAGCTGCTCTATCACGTGATGCATACTGCTCCGACGTTCTGAGGCGAGTTACGGCGTGTTGCAAGTTTTGTGAGGTGCTTTCGTGATATTTAATGGATCGGATTACATTTTTTATTTTTCTCCGATATCCGATCCAGTAATTTAGGTCAGTATCGGACCGATACCGATACGTAATATCGGATCGGTCCATCTCTAGTTTATTGAGCCATAGCACAAACCTCTACTGTGCAATGATGTGGTTTAACTTTGTAAAATCAAACTAAAAGTAAGGCTTATCTTTTATTTAACACACAGTATAAAAACTCCAGCATGGGTTTGAGCTATTTCTTGAAAACGCATCATGTCAAAAGCAAAAGAAGTCAGTTTAGACAGTTTAAACCTGGCAGAGGTGGGAAGACAAAGATTTCAAAGACTCTGGAAAGAAAACGATTGACTACTGTCTGATTAAAGGACCACCTGGAGACATTATGTACACTGGAAGTGTGGCACAAGATTTCAGATGACCCAAAAACTAGGTCTCTTTGGCCACAGAGATGCTGCTTATGTTTGGAGAAAGAAGAGAGAGGAAAACAACTCCACAGTGAAACATGGTGGAGTATTATGTTGTGGGGATGCTTCAGAAGATCTGGTACCAGGAATCTTGTCAAGATGGAAGGAATCATGATGAAAGAAGGATATGTGAAGCTTCAGAAAGAAAAACCCATGAAACAAGAATGGCCTGGGATTGCTGAGGAGACATAAGTGATACTTACTGAAAACTACAACAAACGACTGCAGGCTGTTATCCAGCAAAAACAACGCACAACTGACTTTCAGCATCAGGGAGGTCAAATGGGGAACGTAAAGTAATGTAAGTATCTATAATAAAACTAGGATGTTTGGAAAAGCTGTGTTAAAAGTTCCTTGCTCTGTTTAACAGAACTTGGGAAAAATACATTTTCTGTATGTGATTAATAAATGTGCACAATAACCTGTTAATTCTTATTATTAGTCATGTTAATTTGTCGATGGTAAGCTGCTATAAATGTGCAGAAATCTGTGCATCCTGTGGATTTCTCAGAGCTGCAACATCAGCGTATATCCATGAAATGTTATGTCCCTGCCAAATGTAAAATCTGTAGAAGATGATTTTTTTTTAAAAGTGAATTTCCAGCGCCTGCTTATCAAAGACTCCAGATGGAAACACCGTATGTAGGATGTAACAATGAGCAAAGTGCACGGCACTGCTATCTGCTTTCAGCATTACTATCACTGCATGTTTATTGGCTGGGGTTTACATTTGTGAGAACTCGGTGGATTTCACTCGGTGTGGCAGAAGCTGAAGCTGCATCAGCTCAGTGAAAAGTGGGTGGGTTGTTGAGATTTAAGTTTCCGCCTCGTTCCTCCTCTGCTGCCGTCTCAGGAGCCTCTCTAACTTTCCCTGGACTTATTGCATTAGGGTTTGTTTTTTCCCCTGTGAGTAGCTGGCAAAATGCGAAGTACTGTACGGATGATTTAGAATTTTCTTTGACGTTTTTGACAGTGCATCAATCACCAGCAGCATTTCCCATCTCATTATTTGGGATAACTGATCAGGCTTGCAGATCACAGCTTGCAGATGTGTAAATCGTGAAGGTTTCTGCTTAACTGGACGCCTGCGCTGCTTTGCTATTACTGCCTCTGTCATTATATGGCTACATCCACCTACACATAAAACTCAGCTGAAAACAAGTTTATGAGTGTTCTCTGGAGGCTGCTGAAATGAATGCTGGGAAATGCAGGAGTGTGAAGCAGGAGGGAGAATAAAGGGGCAGCATGCAACAATCTGGGACAGCCTGATTTCACATTTCAGGAGGGCTTTTTTTGGTTATTACTTATGTTACATTACATTAAGTTTTTATCGCACATTCTGTTATTTATTTTTAAATCTTCTCCCTCCTTGTGACTGCAAAACACTAGGCTTTCTTTGATGGATTACTTGTTGTGTCTCAGGTAGGTCTAAAGTTCATCCGTACTGGAACTGAAGGTAATTTGTCAAAGCAAACACTTGGGGTTTGCTGCAAGAAAGGATGCACAAGTTTTAGTTAATCAAATGTGTCAGCGGTCTCCAACCTTTTTTGCGCCACAGACCAGTTTATGTCTGACAATATTTTCATGGACTGGCCTTTAAGGTGTCGCGGATAAATACAACAAAATAAAACCGGTACCTAAAAAAAGAAGATTTATTCATAACACTCGGGAAAAGACCCAGGGACACTGACGATAACGCTAAAAACGATTTAAAAAAAGCAGAGCACTGGATGTTTTTTCTGCAGTGAACTGCAACACAAACTCGCTATTCACCACTAATGCGACTATAGATGTGCCACGTCACGTGGATGTGGTTCAGGAGGTTGGTAGCTCAAGAGATATTTTGAGCTTTGTAACATGGTGTGTTATCCTGCTGGATGACACACTGTGGTCATAAACAGATGGATGTGGTCAGCAGCAATACTCAGGCAGGCTGTGGTGTTACTGAGGCAGGATTCTTATTTGCACTAAAGTATATCAAGATAACATCCCCTACACCTTGCACCACCTCTACCACCAGCAGCCTGAACTGTTGATGATGTGGGATTATTTTATTTTCAGATTTATATTTCAAATGAACATGAATCTACATGAAATGTAGATTTGTTTTCAATATCTAATAATGGTGTAAAACAATAGTTGTATGACATGTTTAAAGGGTAATGAGTCCATTCACATTGAGTAAATGTGTTATGCACAGCCCTAGCCACTCTTAGATCCAATGGCGCTGTTCATCTGCAGATCAGCTGTACTCTAGACCAGTGGTGTTGGTGAGGGGTGGGGGTGGGCGGGTAGAGGCTCCAGAAGACCAATCATATTTCATGGCTGTAGAACCAGTAGTTGCCTTGCACACCTGACAATACTCTTCTTCCTCACATGCATGACACAGCAGAGCTTTTTGGGTTCATTGTCTGTGAAGTCTTCAAATAAGCTCGATCCTTTGGGGGCGCCACTGTGCTTCTGTGCATCCTGAGTGGACGCTGCTGTGGAGGCGGACAAACTGCATCCTGCAAATCTGGACGCCATGATGTTGACCATCTGCATGAAGCTGAGCTTCTAGCATAGCAGCTGGTCACTGTTAGCAATCTCTTTCATCCCCCACAATGTGACTTACTCACATTCAGCCCTAAAAGCCGTTTTTCTCTCGAGTCCTGAGTTGTTGTCCAGTGACAGACAGGTGGTGATGTAATCTCTGTACACCATTTATGATGCACCACTGCCTATAAAATCTAAACAAAACACTGATACCTATTGCACCTGCTGTGTTTTCTCACATCTGTTGTAAAATCGTCCTTTGTCAGGGTTTGAGTCACTCCGTCAGCCCGTCATCGCTCGCAGTCCTTCTGTGCAGCATCGCGCTCATGCTCGGATTTCTTTCAAAATTTCTCATCTCCTCTCCAAAAGGTGTAGCCAGGTTTTCTCCAGCAGTCAGTCATTATTTGCACAATAAAATCTGATGTTTCCTGCTCAAATTACCCACCAACAGCCTGCTGCTTCTCCTTTTCCCCCCTCTGTAGCACTCACTCCAGTTTTGACTGTACAAGCTCTTCTCCCCTCTACCTTTTTCCCAGAAGAGGAACATAATTTAAGGTTCTCTAAAAATCCTCAACAACTCCCCACTGAATCGCACTACTGGGCTCAGCACTCCTTCCCTCCTCCTCCTCTCCCCATCCCGCTTCAGTCAAACCTTGCCCTAACTGTCTCTTCATCTACTTCTTGTTAAGTGCTGAGTGCGATCAGCAGCATCAGACTTTATGCTCTACCCCGCTGGGCTCCCACTGCTGCTGCTTATGCTGCAGCTGCTGCCCTCAGGTGCAAAAACACCTTGTTAGATATACAGCGTGCGTCGTCTCCTTCTGCTTATTACATTTCCAGTCTGCCAGCTCGCAGCGCTGCGGGCCCACCGATGTTGTGATTTCCTTATCCAAGCTTTAATTTGCAGTGCCGACTTTTCTCTCTTCTCTTTTCATCGTTTTATCTTTTATCTTTCTTTTGTGTTTCTCCCTCTCTGTTTCTCTGAGGGAATTACATAAGACTTTCTGTGTGTGTGTGTGTGTGTGTGTGTGTGTGTGTGTGTGTGTGTGTGTGTGTGTGTGTGTGTGTGTGTGTGTGTGTGTGTGTGTGGGCAGCACTGCATTTTATGTAAGGTGGACCTGGAGATGGCTAGCAAAACATTTGTGTCTTGCTCTCTCATTCTCTCTCTGCTTGTCTTGTGGCCTTGTGTGTGTGTGTGTGTGTGTGTGTGTGTGTGTGTGTGTGTGTGTGTGTGTGTGTGTGTTCGGGTCATCGGACTGTGGTTGACTCCAGATACACAATGATGTGACTCTCCAAGCCCACTCAGAGTCGTAAAAACACGCACATATACACACAAAACACGTATTTTAAATTGTAATTATTCATTAAGCAGCTTGATATATGACTTGTACTTTTACAGTGATGCTGCTTGTTGACTTGTGACGCACATGTAAAGTGTGTCTGAGTTTTTTTATTTTTTTGAAGGATAAAGATTCATCCTTTGTTTTATTCATTTAAAACTGCCTGTCGTCAGGCTTGCCAGGATAACAGTGGCAGATTTGCAGCTTCACAATTCAGTATTTTCTGAAACAATAGCTACTCGAAGTAAACAAAAGCAGTCTTTGTATTTCAAGCCAACAAAAAGGGATTTTCTTGATTGAAATTAGGTTTGAAATTTATGACAGTGGACATTTAGCCATGGCCGATGGCCGACCACGGCTCGATGAAACAGGGAATATCAAGAAATAGCAGATTTTATTAACTTCAGCTTTGGCTAATGATGGGAAGCTAGCTCAAACCTTAAGATCAGGCTATGTTATAGGGCATAGACTGCAGAAGGACATAGACCAGGGGTTTGAGGAGTAAAGTAAACAGTGGAGGTACTTACACCTGCATTTTCCCAACACCCACAAGGGGCAACACCTCTGGTTGCAAAAGACAATGTTATTACTATTTATTGTGTTTTGTCTGATTCAAGCTGATGTTGCCATCCCTATATTGGTATTTTGGATGTGATAAATGAGGGGCGGATCCTACTGTGAAACCATATGTATGAGGACATCCTGGATAATCCTCCTTTCTGAAACTTGTGGCCAAATTTTCCAAAATTGATTTCATGTATATTATTCTATAAGACCCAAATAAGCAATTAAGAGCATTAAGTCATCAGGGAAGTGCTTAAAGCAGTCAGGTCTGAGGTCGGTTTTCACTTCTATGGAGCCAGAACTGTTTGTAGTCACAGGTATTTTGGCCTCCTTTAACAAATAAGAGGAATCCAAGTTTAAGGCTTTTTACCCTCCCGCGCTGTTCGCCGTATTGGGTGGCAGATCTCCGCCAGCGTAATCGATCAGCTACAGCTCCTTCGGCCTCACCCCATGCTATGTCTTAGGTGTGTAAATCATCAACGAAAGTCCTTCGCCATGTTGTGCGGGGGCGGTCTGGTTTGCTTGGGCAGTCTTGGGCAGTTAGCGCGGGAGTTGGCGTAAAATGTGACGTCCAAAGTGCATACATTGCTCAGTCACAATGTCACAGAGGGGACGTGTGGCAGTCCAGTGGTGGACGTCTTAATTCGTGACATGGTCTTGGTAAGAGACCTGCAAGATCCGTCTTAGCCATCGATGTTGGGCCTCATTGAGTCTATTGGGGATTTTGGCTGATGTTTTCCACGACTCACGAGCTTTAAGGCACTCGGCTTTAATTTTCTTACTGGTATCTACATTTAAAATGACCAGTAAATGATCATTTAAAAAGTAAAAAAGAGTCAAGACTTTTAGTACTTAAATGCAGTACTTTAATCTGTTGCATTCCCACCATCTTCTTTATGAGACAGGACAGCTGAGGTGCTGCTGCCACATCAAATATTTGGTAAGCCGTTTTTTTTAACATTAACAAACATGAAACATGGTGAAAAAGATTTTTGATTAAAGCGCACCACTTTTAAAGACACATGGACGCAATATATGTGGAAAGGTCTTTTAAAATTACCCACACAGAATGAAAGAAGTCTGTATTTTTAAGATAGTTGAGATAATAAAGCATGTTTTCTTTGATTTTATGGTCAGCAGCTCAACTCTTGGATCTGACCTCTGCAACAAGTGGCTTTCTTTATTTAAATTAAATTTGTAACCCTACAATAACAACTCAACTAAGTAATACTAACAGGTGTTGGAAAACTAGCATTCTGGGTTTAAAAGGCTAAAGAAGAACAACAACACACTTAAAACTGTCCTCTTACATAGAGAAAGCATCTTATATAGGTGGCTATTATCATAAAACACAGACCCTAATGTGACTGATATGTGCTGCACTTGTTTCCTAACCTTTCCTGTGCTATCTACAGTTAATGGTCCTGCAGGGTGCAGACTGGGAACTTGTTTCTCCTGGAGGAGGGGAGGGTTATGTAATAGGTGACAGGAGGTGATGAAAAATGTGAAAATTTCAAATGCGATACTGAAAGGAAAACAATATTCATAATGCTTTTACTAATATCGTTGAAACAGATCGTGTGTGAGCTGTGCTTCGGCGGTCTGATGTAAGGAAAAGGAGGAACTGGAAATATAGTGATCATTAACAACATCATTTCTTCACTTTCCTTAAGAATAAAGGAAAGAAGTACGTCCTAGAAATAAAACACCTCTGCACCCCGGAAAAACCTGTCACCCGTCAGCCAACAGTGTGTGTGTGTGTGTGTGTGTGTGTGTGTGTGTGTGTGTGTGTGTGTGTGTGTGTGTGTGTGTGTGTGTGTGTGTGTGTGTGTGTGTGTGTGTGTGCGCGCATCTCCAACTTGTTAGAGAAAGGGTGTTTCACTGAGTGGGAATGCCTGGTAGGATGTGTAGGCCCAGGTTGCCATAGCAACCATCTGCTGCTACGCTCGCAAGCGTTCGCCGGCAGCCCACACAGTGTGACATCCAGCAGCAAGCCAGTCTTACAGAGAAAGTAACACTGTGACTGAAAGCTTACATTAAAGAGCCAAAAATAAGCAAACACAAAAAATCCCAAAAAACAGTGAATTAGTTTCACTTCACGTCCACGTAAAGGTGAATCTGTTTAGAAAGTGTAAGTGCAATAAATTCTTTAGGAATGCTGCTATAGTGGTGACAGAAGGAGGAGAGGTGTGCAGCATGTGAAACACAGCAGACTTTGGCAGATTATAGAAGGAACAGAAGGATGTAAAGCTGCTTTAAATGTTCAGGATTTGTGAAGTTTGGTAAAGGATGAGGATGGTTAAAGCCGCTCACAGGCAGGCAGCAGGTAAAAGTCAGAGTGTGGTGCGGGCCTAAAGGAGCTGCAGTGTCATCGCTAGGGCCATTGAGTTTAAAAAAAAACATGGCAGGAAACTGGTGGTGTTTCTTCCACAAAGCTCAGGAATGGATTGCTAATATGTTCTAATTGAGACCATGAATAATTTATCAAGAAAAAAATTGGCTCACCACTTCAATCTCTTGACTTTCTCTTGTTTAATAATTCTATCTATCTCAAGCAAGTACAGCTTTACAGCACACTATAAAATATGCAAAAAATAAAAATGTATGCACTCTGCATAAATCACACACACAGCACGACATAAATAACACTTTGCTGAGACTTTATGTGGGCTTTCTGACAAATCTAATACAACTCTTGCGAGGGGGCTGGCGGAGGGGTTGGGGCGAAATAAAAGTCTTCAATCCAGAAAACACACGATGGTCATACACAGGAAATCAGTTTGTGCGACAAACAATCCAAATGAGGGGCAGGCAAAAGTCAAGCCATATTTCAACAGAAATCATTAATAATCTAACAGGTGGCAAGCAAACAGCTAGAGGCTTATATACTCCACGGAAGCTGATGACTAATTGGAAACAGGTGTTGCAGACTAAACACAGGTCACACTAATGAGGGCAAACCATTAGACAGGAAGTACAACTGACAACGGTGTAAACATACTGACACTGATTAGGTTTTGGAGGACTTGGGTATAAAAGCTAACACCACTCTAACACCATGCAGTTATTGACATTTAACACTATTTTATATATTCATAATATATTCTTCTGAACTATAATTAACAACTTAGTCTGTTCTACTCAAGTGAAGTGTTATAGTTTGTCTGGTGTTACATTAAAAGTGTCCCATCAGCAGTGTTGGAGCCTAGCTTAATGCTAAGCTAGCAGCTGGACCACACAGATGATTCTTGAGTCATGCTAGCTTTTGGTGGGGAAGGGCCACACCATGTGAATAACTTGTTATTATTATTGTTATTGTATGCCCATGCGACAGTATTGTTTGGCCTGTTCATGAAACTGGAATGATAAAATGCTTTTATAAGGTGTGGTAGGTGCATAAATGCTAACAATAGGTTGTTTTAGCCCATTGGTAGGTGGTTGCTAGGTAACATGATGCTGTTTATAATTCATCATGAACAATTCAGTTTTTGTGGACATATGTGAGATGTTTTTGTTGTGGAATAAAAACGATACCACACCTCATTAAAAACATGTTAGGTACATAAAAGCTAAAAACTGGTCATTTATTCGTTTGTTGCCAGGCAGTGTAGTGACATCATAATATATTATGTGTAATTCAACTGTTGTGGGTATAAATATTACATTAATGCTGTGTAATTAACGTGATATCAAACCTTTCTAAAACGTACTAGATCCTTAAATGCCACTAATAGGTCATTTTGCCTGTTGCTAGGCAACATGATGATATCATAATATCTGATATGGATAAAAACTTGGTGGCCTAAGATGTGCCTGTGTGCCAAATTTGGTTGATTCTTGATGTTGTGGGACTTCATAAGCAAATAGATTATTGTTATCATTATTATCAGTAGTAGTCTAACATGTGTTTACTTTTCTTAATAGAGCCTAAAATGGTTCATGACTATTTAATAAAACTAAAGTAAAGACATTTCAAAGCTTTTCCCTTGGTACAAAATGCTAACAACAGCAATTAAAATATGAAACCTAATCACTTTTTACGGGGGCAGAGAGTAAACACATACATCCATCCTCCTACCTTTATCAGGGTCACAGGGGTTGGAGTCTAGCCTGTCTAGAAGAGGTATACACTGGACAGGTTTCCAGTCTGTCACTGGACTGTGAAAGACAGATTATTTATGAACAATTTGTTAATTAATTAACCTAACCACCCTAACTACTACCTCCACACAGAAAGGATCTGGCCACATGATAAATTTGATCCCAGGACATCCCCGCTGTGTGGAAACAGTGCTAACCTCCTTGGTACTGTGCTGCTGTATCACAATCTGCTTCTTTAAACTTCTGTCCTTAAAAAAAAAATCATGATTTGAAGTTTGAAATTTGAAATATTTGACAGGAACAGCTTGTCTGATTTGTTTTTTTCTCTGGTTGCATCTGTCTTGCAGATGCAGGAGGTGGGCAGTTCCCAGCGAGGCTCTCAGCGGGCCTTCAGCGTCCTGGATCGTTTGCTGCTCACACATCCTGTGTGGCTGCAGCTGTCACTCAACCAAGAAGCTGCCCTCTACATCCTGCTCAGAGAACCTGTCGGGGTGAGGAACTATCAATCATATTACTCATACTATTTAATCAGGTAAAACAATAATGAATAATCTTTTGTGCATACCAATGAACTGGATGGTTACATATGTAACTAAAAAAGCAGGATTTTGTAAAATCTTACGTGGATATGATTCCTGGCTCTCCCTGCTTTAGCTTCATATTTACTGAGGGTGGTCTAAATGTCCTCATCTAATTAACATCATCATCTAAGTACCACCAATCAACCTATTCATGCCAACTGCAATTCTCCACTAATTAAAATGAAATGTGTTTGATTGAAAACCATGAAAATTAACCTTAATCATGAAGTGGACATCAGCTCCTAGACCTGAGAAAACTAAAAAAAATGTTCTGTTCTTATTTTCGGTGATTTTTTTTTGTGCTTACAGACATTTCTAGTGCGCAAATGCAGCTCTACCCAGAGGAAGGTGCTGTGTTTGAGGGTGACAGCGGACAGAAGTGCCTCCTCTGTTAAGGAGTGCTTCATCTGTGAGGAGGACTCCAGTGAGTATAAAACAAGCTAAATTATCAGCCAACTGCAGTTGAAGCAATACACATAACACTCAACACATCCACAGCTGCCAAGAGTCAGGCTGAGTGAGATCAGGGGCAAGGGGATGTGGGGGAGAGGGCTTGTGTTGGAGTACAGCAGGGTTGGACTCTTATTTTTTAGAAATTACCTACACAGCCACTAAGTTGTCATCTTTGTACCTCTAAAAAAAGACCATGTCAGGCTTGTTTTTACGTCTTTTTAGATGTGCACAAATGAAATTAACTGATAATTATTTCATCATATCACATGTAATATTCAAAATTAGCCTTTTTATAAAACATAATGATCTGTTGTGAGGGCCTGGGGCAGGTGGAGGTATGCACTGGAAAGAAGGGGAATGAAAGACTAAAAAACAAGAGAGAATACATGTGTGAATGAGAGGGAGACAGGTGGAAATGTGAACATGCAAGGAGCAGAGGACGTAAAGATGGAGGAGTTTAAATATACCCAAAGCAACAGAAAAAGCAATAGGAGAGTGAAGGGAGGGGTGGAGGGAGATGAGTGTCTTGGTGATTTGTGACAGAAGGATAGCAGCAAGAGTAAGAGGGAAGGTTTACAACAAGATGTATGGTTTGGAGACAGTGGCACTGACAAAAGCACAGGAAGCAGAGTTGAAAATGTTAAGATAGACAAGCACGAGACGGTTTGGATGTGTGCTGAAGAAGGATAGTGTACAATGTTGAATATAGAGCTGCTGGACAGGAGGAAAAGAGGAAGACCTCAGAGGAGGTTCATGGCTGTAGTGAAGAAGGACATGTTTGAAGTTGGTGTGACAGAATATTGGGTTAGGGTGAGATGGAGCTAAAAAAAAATTGAAGTAGGGACCCGTAATGGAGCAGAAAGGTGGTACAATGATACAAATCATTGCTACTTCAAAAACTTCAAACTTCAAAAAGCAATAAACGAGAAAACTTTTTACTTTACACATCAATCTGTTAAAAAGAGCAAAACAAATGGCTTTACAGAGGATGGCTGCACTGCTCTCTGAGATGCTCGAATGGATCATGCTGCTGTTGAATGCAGCAGATATTCAATAAACTCAGAGAAAAGTTCATTAAATAAATCCAATAATCAAATAAATCAATAAAACAAAGTAAACTTTAGTTTCTGTTAAAGGCTTGTCAGAAATGGATTACATGTATTACTGGTGAAGGTCAAACCTGCTACAAACTCATCACAGTGATTTTCTGCTCTCTTGTAGGAATTTCAATGTGTAATAGATGAAAAATGTAGAGTCAAGTAAACGAGGCAAAACTCAACATCCACGAAAGTCGATCTGTGATGTTGGTGAAGTTTGGCGAAGTGTGCATCCACTAACTAAACGAACTAAACTGCAGTCTGGTGCTTTCTGTGATGTTGGTGTTCAGACTGTCGAGAGAAAGCCTGTTTAACATGGATTACTTTTCATAAAGGCTTCTTTTCGTGGCTTCCTCTTAATTGGAGCGAGATTTGTTTTGACAGCATGAGAGTGTGAGACAGACTGAAAACAGGTGTCTCATGTCAAAAGTGTGAGAGTTGACAACCCAGTCAGCGTTTGTGGCGCAGTGCAGCTCAGACACTCTCTCGGTGAAGTGATGTGGGCCGGAGAGGATGGGTCCTCCAGATTTTTTTTTGCAACTGGCACATTTCCTGTTAAAGCTGAACAAGTGTCCCACTGCTCCCATTAGCTGTCAATCAAACTCTGTCTGTGTATAACCAGCGTTCGCCTTGGAGAGCTCAGCACTCAGCTTCCCTGACTTGTGTCGACTGGTGGCCTTCTACTGTATCAGCAGGTAATAATATTATAACTGATAATAAATCTCAATCATTCTTCTTGCTAACATTCAACCTCACTGGCCTATGCAGAGTCCTCACTTCACTATGGATGGCCGAATGCCCAAATCTTATTTCTTAACAGAAGTGGCAGATCTCCCCTAATGCCTTTGCACCTAAATGGGAGCAAAGTCTTTGCACGCTGGGTCCTAAATCTTCTTCTGCATCTTGATGCCCACTGGTTTTTAAAACCAGTTTTATTCCTGTAATTTTTAGCTGTCCACAGACTTCCTTGCATGTAGTAAAATTGACTGTATCTAGTTTTAACTTTCTGATCTCACATATCTTCAAACTTGAACTTTTCTTTTTCTTTGATCTGCAGGGATGTGTTGCCTTTGCCTCTGCAGCTACCTGATGCCATCGTTAGAGCGTCAACACACAGGCAGCTGGAGGCCATCTCACACATGGGACAAGGTCGGTCACTGGTGGCCTCTTTAAAAAATAAACTGCAGCAGCAGGTACATTCGCTTGCTCCAAATAATAAGTGTTACTTAACGTAGATCAGCATTTTTGGGTCAGCCTGTCTAATTGTCTAAATTGCCTAAATACTTCAGCCCAACAGAGCTGCTACCATAAGGTATTTCCTATTTGTCCTACTCTCTCATAATTCACTAACCAGAGGTGGGGGTGGGGCTGTTGAGGGTTTTTTCCCCCTTTAACACTGAACCTAAATGAGATTTAAGGACTTTAAAGATGTGTTCAGGACGAGATCGCTGACAGAAAACCAAAGTTTGAGAGAATGAGAGAGTAAAGTAATAGCTGACTAAAGTGGTGGCTGCCAGCTTGCGTCTATTTTTAAATGCGCGGCATGCTTCTGTAGTGCAGTGGGGTGTGACTTCATTGCGAAAAGTGATAACCAGACTCTTTCTCATCATGCTTCTCCAAAATCAGTCTGCTTCTGGATCAGCTTGCAGTAAAAAAACACAGGTTAATGTTGTGTGTTGTGCTGTGTATTGTTTTAGTTTTCAAGCAGGTGAAACATTAAAAAATGGGAACGCTGTTTAAACACTTGTAAAATAAAGTACAATAAAGACTTACTCAAATATTTAAGTTATCTCCCCTCTCCTGGTTTTTCAATTAGACTTCTGGAGTTCACCGAGTGCTTCAGACATCCAAAATGGACCGATGGAGCCAGTTGCATCCACCAGTCAGGCCCAGACTGGGGTCCAGGACCGATGTCCCCTGCTGTCAAGGGGCACACAAGGCAAACTGTGCTTCATTAACCCGCTCTTTCTGCAGCTGGAGGTTTGCAAGGTTAGTTGCTTAGAAGCTTTCTCTGAGACCTTTCAAGGACACCCGTTGGTGCTTTTCTGGCCTCTACAAGTGCTCTAAATCGAAGCGTCCCTGCAACTGATAAATAACTACACCCTGCACTTTACTCTTATAGATAATCACTTATAGAAAAATAAACAGTTCATCAATCTACCCTTGAATCCATTTCCTCCCTTTTTACAGCAGCAACAGCTCACAAACCACAGTGCCTCCAATAAACGGCACCGCTTCAAGCGCAGCATGCGGCTCCGGCTCTCTGAGTCCTCCATGAATCTGTCCCTCGAGGGGGTTGGTTCCTACTCACCTCCCCTTTCAGTTGAGCAACCTGGTGGGTCAGAAAGGCTGAACAAGACCAACGACAACCCACAGAGGAGAGTTCACGCCGGTGCAGGCGTCCTGAGGAGAACTCCTGCTGTTTCACCTGGATCTGCTGAGGAGGATGACCTGATGTCTGTCTATGTGCCACAAGTAATAAGAGTCAGGATCTTTATTTGCACGTCAAAGCATGCTTATACTGATACGGATATGTGAGCACACCTCCTTTCTGTCTTGATTTATAGTAAATATGTCGCTTTTCACATCATGCAATAACTTCTCCTCTCTTCAAGACATCTCCCAAGGTGGAGGAGCCTCCGAAGCCCCAGCCGTCTGGCCCAGCTGAGGAGCCAGGCATCGAGGTGGCACTTCTGGCCATGGAGCGCCACCCGGCTCCATCTTTGGCTGAGCTCGACAGCAGCAGTTCCTTCAGCAGTATGGATGAGGACCATGACTCAGACACGGAACCTGAAAGCATGTGCCAAACCCAAATGCACGCCTACCATCGCCCGCCACTCTTGCGCTCTCGAGGTCGCGGCGGGCTGCACCGCATGAGCGAGGCATTTGTGTGCTTCTTTGCACCAGACAAGCGGCTCACCCGGCTGGTGGAAGAGCTGTCCAGAGACAGGCGCTCAATCTTCGGGGGTATCATTCAGGACTTCCTCCTAGAGCAGAGAGAGGTGCTCAAATCCCTGACGTCTTCGCCTTCGGCATCGTCCTCATCACGCGTGACCTCCGTGCAGCTTCTGCAGGGTCTGCGCCTCTTTCTGTCCCAGGCAAAGTGTTGCCTGCTGGACAGCGGAGAGCTGGAGCCTCCCATTGAAACCCTGGTGCCAGAGAACGAGAAGGGTAAGCAAATGCAAACATAATTAACATGCAAATACACTCTGATATGAAACACGGTGCATTTAAAACATAGTTTGATCTGTGTTTTTGAAATTTCTCTAAGCTGGAGCTGGAGCAGGTTTATTAGCAGAATCTTATTCCATTGAGGAACATTTAGTTTTTACTTTTTTACACAAATTAAAATAACTGGAATTCAACATGAAGTATTTTTTAGTTCAGTTTCCTCCTGAGGGTGTTTTGTGGTGTCCTGATGGTTGCTTTGAGTGGCCTCTGTGGATCCGAATTGTTTTGAGCTCATTGCACAGATTGAATGTTGTTGTAGAGAATTTGAGGTGAAGTCAGTTCTCATAGTTCGAGCTGAAGACGTGAGCATTGTCCTGCTGGACTTGCTCTTACCATGGTGGGGTATTCCTAGTCGCACGATCTGATATCGTCATGGTGGTGTTGTTCCCAGATCAACATAGTAAATGTTGTTCCAGGATCAACATTGCAAGTGACCAATCAGAATGTTGTGACGTCATACTTTTGCGACTTCGGGAAAAACTGCCGTAAAACAAAAAACTGTACTTAAGCTGCGAGAAACCGCCTCTGTCCGCCGATCAACAGACCTTGACCCTGACCCTTTAATAAACAGTAAGCAGAATTGATATTGTCCTTGCAACATTGGAATTTCATAAATGCACGAATGGCTTGGCGCGCCAAAGAATAACGTCACAACAATGTGATTGGTCACTTGCAATGTTGATCCTGGAACAAAATAGTAAATGTTGTTCCAGGAACAACACCAAAACAACGATATCAGATCATCCATTCCTAGTCTGCTAGACCTGTGCCATTTTTTTCTATTATCTGGATTCACTTATTCTTACACTGGCGATCAGGATAAGCAATCACACGAAGGTCGTTATCAGCTCAATGAGTTAAACCAGGCTTTATCAATCTAGCTACAAGTGTGTTCACAGGAACGGGTTGGTGTTGGCAGCATCCTGCTGATCATAATCATGGATAACAGTGCAGGCAGCAGAGTGGAGGATTTTTACGAAGGAAGATAAAACTACAATATTACAAAAAAACATATGAAGAGGTTACACACACAATATGGGCTGAAAGTGACACAGCTGCTACAGACAAATCAGCCGTGTGTGTGTGTGTGAGAGAGAGATAGAGGACAAACTCTGTACGGTAGTTTAGGATTAAAAGTAAGTAAAGAGTGACAATATTCACAAAGTTTAATCTATTTAAAGACATGAAGGAGAGCCCGTCTGCGTGGGTTAACAGACTTCTCAATATCACAACTTTATCACCTGCTGCTCCAAAGGGGTTTAATGTTCTCTGAGCAAGTAAAGAAAAAATGCGGCATGAATTTGATATAAAGTCCACAAGTATACATCCGTTTCCCATTTCAGAATCATATCTTGATGCTTATAGAGCAATACAATTGATGAAAAATTGTAGTCAGTTTTAAAAGAAAGAGTCTAAGAATCTGTATCAGTTACTGAAACACAGAGACTTCATGCTCTATTAAAAAACTTTAGACCCTCCAACTGTCCACAAACAGAGGTCTGAAGGATCTTCCAGGAACGGTGATGCTATTTTCCAGAGAACTGATTGGCTGTGATTTCATACATGATGATCCCCCATGTGGAGATAAAGCCACACACCCTGATTAGAAGAGGGCCTCAAAAACTCACAAAACATCCATATAAAGGCTAAATTTCCTTTTAGTGAGATGATCAGTGTTATCCATTCAACTGTGAGTCTTTTCAGTGCTGTAGTTGGTACTGCACTGCTGGTCCTCTGCTTCTATAGTGCGGTCATTTTGTCAATAATCTGATTGGTGTGGATGATCCTCCCCACCCCTCCCCCCTGGCAGCCCCGCTCTGATAGGACTGTTCAATCCTTTCACTTCCTTAACATGTATCTTCAAAAGCGCTTCACACCTCAAAGCAAAACTAAACAGTTAAACATGATTGTACGACATTCAGTATCTTTCAGTTTGAGCCACAGAGGAGCTCAAAGTAAGTTTGCTTCGCCGAGGGAAGGATTCGATCAAATTTAGCTGACTGTGCTGGATCACAGTCTGAGCACAATATCCTCACCACCCTTTCTCATATGAATGCTTGATTGGTTTATCACATTTAAAAAAGGAGGCGATGGTGAGTGCACCGAGGGACCGAGGAGAGATAGAAATGTGTAAAACAAAGCAAAAAAAACAACAAACTGTACTATTAGAAAACAGTGATTCAATAGACACTGTGCCAGAGGATGCAGGTCTGTGGAAACATACAGCCTTTTCTGATAAATGGTGGGCTGCTCGGGCTCCAGTGAAAGGCACTGTCAACACAAAGTAGTTTGCGTAGGGGGCGGTTGGGGGGGTAGAGTCTCATTCAGTGGAGCTCATATTGTCTCTGGTATTTAGAAAATAGCATTAGGAAAGCCCGGCCCGACGCGTCTGCACTCACATCCATAGCATTCAAAGCGGGACTCGTCTCATTATTGTAAAGACATCGCAGGGTGTTACTCTGGAAGCATTCTAGTTAGATCTTTTGACACGCTCCTCTGCGTAGGTTTGGTCGTGTTTGGACTGCTTTGTGTGTGGCCGAGCGTCTGCGCTCGCAGGTGCGTGTGCTTGTGTGTAAATGTGTGATGACGGATGGTTGCCTGGCTTCAGAGGCTTCAGGGGAGAGCGGTCGGCCGTTGCCTTCCGTCCTCCCTTTCCTTCCTTCCTTCCTGCGCTGCGATTTTGATTTATCTCGCTTTGCGTCGGTGGGAGGCATTTGCATTTTTTTTTCTCCCCCTCGTTTATCATAAAAAGATATCACAGTCCCACGCTCACTTGAAGAGCAGCACGATTCAGAGGAGGGTGGGAGGGAGAGATCGAAATAGGCAGGTTACTTTGAAAATGTAATCAGTTACTGAACTGTGAGTAACAACTCAAAAAATAAAAGGGAAAAAAGAGAGAAAAGAAAAAGTCAGCTTTTTTTCTGTACCTGGGTTGTAATCACATTACATGTAATCTATTACTCTCCAGAGCTGTGTGTGTGAGAGAGAGAGAGATGGAGCAGAGAGGGAGGTGGATAAACAGAGACTAGAGGGTGGGAATGATTGATCACAAGGGGGAGTGCTATAGTGAGGTAGATGGGGGAGATGTTCAAGGATTATGCAGCAGGGAAACATGAAGCATGGAGAGGAGGGAGTGGAGGATATTGATGATGAGTGGAAAAACAGTGTGCACTGGAGAATTGTTACCCACTTAGTCAGGACTGCCCACTGACTGCAGGAGAACCACCGAGTGTGTGTTTTTTACACGTGTAAGGGAAGGCTCGCATGTGAACCGTTACATGTACACGAGTTCACTGTTGTCACCCCAAAACAAAATGAAAAACAAAACAAAAAAATAAACACACTCCTGAGCTTTTCAGAGGATGAGAAAATGTCATTTCTGATTACATGATCAGGGAGGTTTAAACGGGTCGTTTAACATTTGCAGAAATATGCTCGTTTCTTCATTGGAGGCAGGTTTTAAAGCGTGTTTTATCTTTAGGGGAATGTAAGTAAGGACCTGCTGAACAGAAAGCTAAGGTTTACCCTTATTTCAGTTCTGTGACATCTGTGAAGCACTTCTCTAAGAATTGTGGGTAAGCAGGCGAGACTAGAGCGAGGAGGGAGCCAGGTTTGTGCAAGCGAGGTGGAAAATTGGCTGGGAGATACAAAGGAGTTCCCAGAAAAACTAACAAAGATGAGAAAGTATAGCTTATGCCTGCTGCTAGTTAGAGCCACTATTGTAGTTTCTGGGATCCCTAGTTTATGTAATGAATACACAGTATTGCCAGAAGTATTCATTCACCCATCCAAATCATTGTTCAAATTAAATCCATGACCACAGGTGTTTAAAATCGAACACCTAGGCCTGCAGACTGCTTCTACAAGCCGTGATAGGACGTCGCCTGTGCAACCAGTCCAGTTAATAAATTTCCTCACTGCTGTTAGTGGTATTATAAGTGGAAGCGATTGGGAACGACAGCAACTGAGCCATGAAGTAGTAGTCAAAGGTTCAGTCGCACAGGAACGCGTAATGCTTCAGCACATCAACATGTCCAACATTTTGGACAATTAAATGTCCCCAACCTTGGCAGCAGTTTGGGGATGTCCCCTTCCTGTTCCAACATGACTTTGCGCCAGTACACAAAACAAGGTCCATAAAGACATGAATGAATGAGTGTGCTTTGACAGAACTTGACTGACTTGCACAGAGTCCTGACCTCAGCCCCAAAAAACACCTTTGGGATGAATTAGATTGGAGACTGAGAGCCAGGCCTTCTCGTCCAACATCAGTGTCTGACCTCACAAATGTTCTTCTGGAAGAATGTTTAAAAATTCCCACAAACACTCCTAAACCATGTGGAAAGACTTCCCAGAAGAGCTGAAACTGTTATAGCTGCGATGGGTGGGCGGACATCATTTTGAAGAAGGTATTATTATTAATTATAATGATACTATGCAATCAAAACTGCCAGGATGTTTGCCATAAATTGTGGAAACTTGTTTCTGCCACTAAAAAGACTCAAAAATTCGACTAAAACTGAAGTTTCAATTTTGAGATAATAACTAAAAAATTTTGATTTAGCTCTACCTGCTAATAATTTGTAACTTTCAATGATGGAAATAAGCGTTCACAATAAATTGTCAGAAGGTTGTAGATCGCCTTTTGTTTGTTTGTTTTTTTAATCTTTTTTACACGGTATCTCACCACCTTCAGTCTTCCCAGGCTTTAACACGCCCAAAGCGATGAGAGATGATCGAAATGACAGTCTAGACATTTTTTTCTTGGAGCAGTTATGTGCTGCTGTAACTATGTCTTGACTAAGAATAGCAGGCACAAATCCCAGTCTCAGTCTGCAGCCAGAGGAGGACTGCTGATCACTTTGATTTGTGTTACCTTGAAACGATTCCTGTGTCTCTGCAAAGGTTTGTGCTCTGAGAAAAGGGTTAATGGAAAAACTGTGCCGGGAGGTGAACTGCAGGGAGGGTCGCTTTCAGGTTAATGTGACCATGCAAAATAGGAGCTGTTTCTACAAACACTCACTCTGCACTACAGCAGAAGAGTTTGAACAACATTTCGCTCAGCAATAATCTCCCGAATCCAAAGCACATCTGATTTTATATGATGTGAGGCAAAACAGAAAGCACACAGTCAAGTACAGTACGCTCTGTAAGTAATGTGTGTTAGTAGTTAAACCTTTTAAGGCTGTAATTTGTGTTTCTGTGGATCGCTCCATTAAGCGTACTTTGTCAGATCCATTGCTATCTGAATTATTATTTTCCTCTAAATGAAGGTTCTAAATAAATAATCTAAATATTAATTTGAAACCAGACAATGGGACTTGACACGGCGTGGGCGAGATCATTAAAAAAAATCAAGCCAATGTTATTTGTTGGAATTTTTTTTTATGTATTTTCATATATTTGTCTGTTTTCTGAAGGTAATTTTACTTTATGTGCACTTTATCGCAGGTCACTGGATGATGGCTGAGTATTTGAGAGCAGTAATCGTTAAAATAAATGTAGATAAAATGTTACGGTCCCTAATGGTCCCCCGCCCCCCACTTAGACATTTCCAGGATTTTGTAAATGGAGTGGCAGTGGGCTGGGATGCAGAGCCAGCCATGGGGTCTCATGGGAAATCAGGAACAAATACTAAAGCGAACCACTTGAAAATTGGTTAAAATTTCAGCAAGGTTAATGAGGTCATTATTTTAATTGATTTCATTAATCCATTAGCATCAGGATTGTTACTGCGCTGCAGCATGGGTGTTGATACCGTACAGGGAGGCAGCACTGAAGCACAAGACTCAGGTGTGAAGTAAAAAAAGTTCTTCTATTGACTAGTGAGCACAAGGAACAGTGTCTCAAATATGCTTTCTTTTAAGTTCACTTTTGCAACGTTTATTTTACTGAACTGTGGTTTTATCTTGCTTGTTGTGCAAAGCACATTTACTTTTAACCTTGTGGCTTTTAAATGTGCCATAGAAAACAACTGACATTGGCATTTATCTAGAAATATTAAATTGAATAAATTATAACATTTAAAGCTCATATACAGCCCTGCCTTTGCAGATTTATTGTGTGAAAAGTGAAACTGCATGAGAATTTAAACACAGTCTTGTGATGAATAGTTGTTTTGCAAAGTGGAAAAAAGAATTTAGATATTTAACCTAAGTAACAGTTATAATCCCATTTAACTAGCTTAATAGTTCAAATATATGTAAAGTACCTAAAGTAAATGTACTAATGATGTTTTGGGGTTATAATTATTGATTTACTGATGTGTGAATCTCTTTAATTTGCAAAATAAGAAGTAACGAAAGCTTTAAAAACAAATGGCGTATGAAGTGGAATAATTGCATTCCAAGTATAGAATACATGGAAATATTTAAATGTAGTACAAGTACATTAAATCTATGTGAAGTACTTGAGTAAATGTACTCAGTTACATTCCTACTAGTCCTATCTGTGCTCTCATCCAGTGGTATCAGGAACTACAAGATTAACATTCCTCTGGTTTGAAGGTGCTGCTTTGGTGGTGGGGGAATCACATTTTGAGGGTGGGCTGGTGCCCACCCATGCCCACCTTCTAGACACGCCTCTGCAGAAGACCAAACCACAATATAGGAGGGAGAGCCAATTTTTTAATTGTATTTTTATTGTTTAAATATAAAATTACCTGAAGAATTTTGAGGGGTTGTTGTTATATTTATAGTTATATTTACAGTGATGCACAGTGGAACAACACTGTTCCTCACCCAAAAAGGTGATTACGTCATTTGGAAGAAGGTGCGGCCCCAAGATCCTCTTCTAGAGACGTACCTTTGTTTTAATTTCCATGGGTGCTTCTCAAAATGCAGGACAGAATAAAAACTGGGAAAAAAAGCTTTTCTTCTGCTTTTTCTTAATTTAAAAGGAATTTCATGCATTATGAAAAGTGTTGCTGCAGACCTTTCTGTGTCAGTATTTCCCAGTTGCACAAAACACAAAAATTAGTTCTCTTCCTTCCTTGTGCATCAGTTTGTCAGAATAAATGCTGGTTTTCCCGAATAACAAGCCCCTCCCCTTTTTCGCAGACCTGGCGTTGGAGCGCTCCATGTTCTCCTGTGTGCTCAGGCCTCTGAGGTCCCACCTCGAGAAAGCCCTGGTCGCTTTGCACAATCAGGACGGCTCCACCCAGCGTCTCACCCAGAACCTGCTCCGGCTGAAAGGGGACGCCACCATGGAAAGGCTCGGTGTTCGGACGGGCGTTCCAGACAGCCGAGAGGTGGAGAGGGTGAAGCAGAAACTGGTCCTGATGCAGCGGACGCACTCGCCCATCGACAAGGTGCTGCTGCTGCTCCAAGTGTGCAAGTGTGTGCACAAGGCCATGGGGTCCTTACACGGTGAGACTGCTGGATGCTGCACAGACAGAAACACAGGTAGCCAGAGATGGAGTCACTTCAGCTGGAGTTTTATGTGGATTTGTGATGTTTTTAGTTAAAGATCAGGTTTGAGACTGGAGACTTTTCACTTTCTGTGGCGTTTACAGATAAAGGGCTTTGTCGCTGCTGCTTGTGATCCTGGCTGTACAAAAAAAAAAAAAAAGAAAGACGAAAAAAATGAAGGTCAGGCGTCTCTGCAGAGCCATTCTTCACTGTCAAAACCTTCATATTTCAAACTGTATCTGTGTGGGCAGCAGCACAACCTGCTTGCTTTTGTACACTTGTTTATTTGGTACAATGTTCATTTCAAGCTGTCAGAAAGAACGATGACAGCCTCTTCTTTTCCTTTCCTTCTCTTAATATATATGCAGGACAGGAAGTTAGCTGGGACGACTTCCTGCCGTCGTTGTCTTATGTGATCGTGGAGTGTAACAAGCCTCACATCCTCATAGAGGTGGAGTACATGATGGAGCTGCTGGAGCCCTCATGGCTCGGAGGAGAGGGTAGGTCCTAAACTGTGGCATCGGTCGCACCGCAACACTGTATCAGGTCGTCCCAGGATATCTTTGGTACAACAGCCATCATTAAACCTCTGTTACTGTGCAGCGCAGGAGCAGCTATCACAATAGTTTTGTTACATTTGCTGTCTTTGTTTTGGGACAGCACAGTGCATAACTGAGTTAGGTTATTTTTAATCACCGTCTGTAATAGCCAGACAACATAAACATTTGATGATATAACAATCAAAAGTAATTTATGGGCCAAAGGCCAAATAGGACCAAATTACTTCTCAGGTGCTTTTGATTCCTCTGAGTTTGGGGGTCAACCATCCAAAGCAATAAACAATGCACGAGAGAGATAAAAAAGAGAGTGTCGGTCGGGTGGCGGGGATGGAGACAAGTCTCAGGGGTGATTTATGACAGAAGGATGGCAGCATGAGTGAAGGTTTACAAAATGGGAGTGAGATCTGCTGTGATGTATGTTTTGGAGACGGTGGTACTGACAAAAAAGACAGGAGACCGAGCTGGAGATGAAATGAGTAGATCAGAGCGACGGCGCAGGTTGAGCAGTTTGGAGAGAAAGTTAGAGAAACAAGGGTCAGAGGGTTTGGACATGTGCAGAGGAGGAAGAGTGGATATATTTGACAAAGGATGTTGAAGGTGGAGCTGCCAGGCAGGAGGAGAAGAGGAAGAGCACAGAGGAGATTCATGGGTGTAGTGAATGAGGAGTGTTGGTGTGACGGAGGAGGATAGGGTGAGATGGAGGCAGATGACCCGCCGCAGCATCTCGTAAAGGAAGCAGCTGAAAGAGGAAGAAGAAATCAAATTGTATCCAGACTGGAATATTTTTAAGTGCAACCTTAAACTGTTTTTAAAAAGGTCATTCACAAGTGATTTGGTGTTTTTTTGTTGTGTGAAGCTTTTCTTATGTGTTTTTATGTTTATATGGTGGCAATGCAAATTACTCTAACGAACACTGTGCTGTTGGACTTCTACTAATACTACATACCTATTCCCATATAAAGAAAAGTGACTTTAATGAATAAATTCGATTAGTAGAAATAAAACACTGATGCAAAACTTTTGTAGATACTTGGATGTATTTGATAATCAAAAATTGTCAGGGATGCAGGAGAGAGGACACAAGTGTGAAAACGGCAAAGGAAGACAAACAGGAATTAAAACCAGAAGAGAGACACACAAAAAGCTAACCTTTCAATCTAAAACAGGAAGTTAAAGATGAAAAACTAACAAAAGACAGAGAGAAGGAACACAGGTAACAGCAAAATAAAAAGAACAGATATTATGAAGGTTTATGACAGCTAGTTAATTTTTTTTTCCTGGTTTCAAAAATACACATTTTCAAATATTACCACAAATCTGCGTTTGATGATTCACATTTTACTCGCTTTTTGTCTTAAAATTGCACTGACTGTTCATAATCTACTCTGTCTTATTTGTATTTTGGTAGCTATTACTACATTATTATTATTATATTATTATCCTCTATTATTAATTCGTACCTCTGACTTACACAGGAAGAGTGTAGGAAGTGAATTTAGGAAGTAAATAAAAAAAAAATCTCTTGAAAGCAGAACATGGCAGTGAAGTTTAAGACAATCTTTTTAAGGACAGAGTAGGAGGAAGTACTATGTGATGCAAGATTTAGTCCTGTTTTTACACTCTTTTTCCCTCCTACACCTTTTTCGCCTACAGGTGGCTACTACCTGACCAGCGTGTACGCCAGCCTGCGTCTGATCCAGAGCCTGGACAAGGAGCAGCCGTTCTCGGGCTGCCTGACGCCAGAGGTCCAAGAAGCGCTGAAAGAGTGGAGCTGCAGACGGAGCCGAGAGGCCCAGAGACAGAAAGAGAATCAGCAGAGCCAAGTAGGCGCCGCCTGCTTCGATTGTAGCAGTGCACAAGCCCTAGTAGCATTACATGTGGGTTTGTTGTGGAGTAATGTAGTATACAGCCTTCACACAAACCTCTCTTGTGTGAAATGGTGATTTATGTGTGGACAGCTGCTTATTATGCAGTGAGACAACTCTAATGGGATATTTTGGCCCGTGTGGACGACTTAACGGCAGAAACGGTTTAAAGACACGAAACTAAATCTTACAGGTGGATGAATGACGATCAAAAGAAAAACAAACACATGTGAGGCGGATGTCTTATTTTTTTCTTTCTTTAATCTGTTTTTCTACATGAAGGTTATTACAAACGCAGGGAATTGGATTAAACTGATAATATGGATAAAGAAACGAATGCTAATCAGTAGCTTTGCAGAAATCTCCTTACAGTTTTGAGCTTTCTTGGATAACTCTGGTCAAGCCTGTAAAAGTGTGGCTTTTATTCCATTTTTCTTGGACTGGCTCCATAATGTAGTGGTTTGCACGTTTGCCCAACAAGCAGAAGATCTCTGGTTTGATCCCAGGAGGAGATGCAAATCCCTTTGAGGTTGAATCAGTAGGGGCATCTGGCATAAAGAAAATGTGCCAAATTAAACACGCAGAGCTACCCTGCTGTGGCACCCTGTTGGGAATTAGGGAGCAGCCAAAGTAAGCTTTTATTTTATTCTATACTTCTTGGCAGATTTTCTCAGCCTGATGGGATGCAAGGCGCCTATTCAGACCTCTCGACTGATGTTTTGTGGCGTTTAAGTCTGGGATTTGATGGGGTCACTTAGCGACAGTCAGAGAGCTGCTTTGAGGCCACTCCAGAGTGGCTGTTTGGTTATTAGCTTCAAGTCACTGTCATGCTAAAAAGGTGAACCATCGCCTGTTTGTCAGGTGGTTTATCTCCGTCTCTCTGCTCTGATCAGTCTGCCTTTCCCTCAGATTGATGCTATTTCCAAGCAGTGCCTGGCGTTTCCTGGACATCCACCATTTCACACACGCTGACACTCCAACGGATGGATTCAAGGGGGTTTTAGGGGTGTCAGCACGGGGTTTGGTATCTTAACCAAGGATACTTAGACATGTGGCCTGGAGCAGTCAGAGATTAACCCATTGACCTTCTGATTGGACCTGCTGTAACACCTGAGCTACAGCTGCCCAGTGTAAGAAGCAAAGCATCAGACTTGGGTATTAAACAGTCTATCCCCTGCGCGCTCACCAGCACATCTTAGATTGTAAGAAAGAGGAAGTAATTGTAGGAGCTGCTTGAAGTAAGATAAGATAAGATAACCTTTATTAGTCCCACACGTGGGAAATTTGTTTTGTCACAGCAGGAAGTGGACAGTGCAAAAGTTATGAGGCAAAAATTAGAATACAATAAGAATAAATACAGTACACAACTGTACAGAATAGAATAAAATAAAATACTATATACAGTAGAATAAAATAAAATAAATATACAATAAGATAAAAATAGAATACAAATACAAATACTATATACAACTGAGTAAAAATACAACGATGACAGAAAGGATTATTGCACTTAGTGTTATTGCATATGTATGGATGTGTGTGCTTGATCAGTTAAAGTCTTTATTATGGAGTCTGACAGCAGTGGGGAGGAAAGACCTGCGAAATCTCTCCGTCCCACACCGTGGGTGCCGCAGTCTCCCACTGAAGGAGCTGCTCAGTGCTGTCACAGTCTGCTGCATGGGGTGGGAGATGTTGTCCAACAGGGATGACAGCTTAGCCGCCATTCTCCTGTCACTCACCACCTCCACTGGGTCCAGAGGGCATCCTAGAACAGAGCTGGCCCTTCGGATCACCCTGTTCAGTCTCTTCCTGTCCCCAGCAGAGATGCTGCCGCCCCAGCAGACCACGCCATAAAAGATAGCAGAAGCCACAACAGAGTCATAGAATTTCTTCAGGAGTGGGCCCTCCACTCCAAACGACCTGAGTCTCCGCAGCAGGTACAGCCTGCTCTGCCCTTTCCTGTAGAGGGCGTCTGAGTTATGAGTCCAGTCCAGTCTATTGTTCAGATGAACACCAAGGTACCTGTAGCTGTCCACAGCCTCAATGTCCATACCTTGGATGTTCAGTGGTTGCAGTGGAGAATGCTTGTGCCTGCGGAAGTCTACCACCAGTTCCTTGGTTTTACTGGCGTTGATCTGGAGGTAGTTCAGCTGGCACCAGTCCACAAAGTCTTGGGTCAGACCTCTGTACTCCTTGTCGTCCCCATCAGTGATGAGGCCGACTATTGCAGAGTCATCAGAGAACTTCTGCAGGAAGCACTGGGTGGAATTGTGGGAGAAGTCTGCAGTGTAGATGGTGAAGAGGAACGGAAAAGTCTAATTCGCAGCAAGGATGTGGACATTTTATGTCCTGCATCCTGCACGCTCAGTCCTGCTGCTATTTCCAGGTTTAAGAAGACATCGGAGGACAACTATCTCCTGTCCCAATCTTTTTCTCTAAATGTTTTTTGGGGTTATAAGGCTCATCAGAACAGAATATCTATCCATCAAGGTTCCAGTTCAGGATGCTCGGACTGCAGGGCTAACACAGAGAGACAGACAGCTATTCACATTCACACCTATGGGCAACTTAGAATCATCAGTTACGTTAACCCCACTAACTGCATCTCTTTGGACTGTGGGAGGAAGCCAGAGTACCCGGAGAGAACATGCAAACGCCACACAGGTGGGGTCGAACCCAGTGAGGCAACAGTGCTAATCACCACTCCACCATGCCGCCTATCAGACCAGAACATCTTTTACTCAGATGTTCTCAATCTGCAGGTTTTGTTCTATTTGCAGAGGAGTCTACTTTGGGGTTTTGATTTCACCCCTTCACCAAGAAACTGTGTGTTTGATTTATCAGTTTGGCAGTTTCAGCATAATTACAGAGTTACTAGAAATAGCTTGTTTAGTAAATGTGAATACTTTCTGGATCTACTCTAGCTTATCTCATACAAGGGCCAAGACAAGTGTTTCCATGCAGCTGCAAAGCTTCTGCATGCTGCTTTGACTAGTGCTGGTGTTGGACAGCAGTATAGCTTTAACCATTTTCTGCACGTTTATGGATTAAACACAAAGCTGCACTCAGAAGCAGGCTACCCTGGCTTCGTCTTTGACTGTCAGAGAATAACAAAGCAAATCATCGCTTGATGGCACCAGTTAAAATCTCTTTTCTTCTGGCAGAACAATCAAAGTCTCTCTCGTATCAAACGTGTGGTCTTTGCAGCTTGGAGCGGCCAGCATCTGCTTAGAACTGTCACAGTGCGCTTTGGCACATAAAAATTGCACGAAAGAAGCAAGCGACATCGAAAAAGAGGTGCTAATCCATCCAAAGAGGTCAGATATTACAGCACATTAATTACACTGATGGCAACACAGTGTTGAGCAACATCACACTGTCCTCTATCTGTGACTCTGGCAGGTGGGGTAGAAAAAAAAGGAGCAGTGATCCACATTTGACTCAAAGTTGATTTCGGGCATCACCGCTGAAGCTTCTTGATGAAGTCGGGGACAGAGCTGGAGTTTTTGGAAAGCCGGTTTTTAAATCAGAGGTGAAAGAGCACACCTGGATTTCCCTGTTTTGGTTTTCTGAGTGCAAACACGTTTCAAATTCATTTGGGGGGATTAGTTTTTAGACATTTTTAGAGGTAATCCTCTGATCTGGGGCCGCTGGCTTACGACCGGTCGTGCACTAATGCGCGCTCACACACACACTAACACACACGCACGCTGACTTTTTACCTACACTCTCCTATTATCATCCTGCTGGCCCCACGTTTGTGTAACGGTCCACCAGATGCCATGGAAAACAGGCATTGTCATCCACAACGTTTCTGTCTCGTCACGTGGTTCCTCTCCTGGCTTCAAATAGCCGATCTAACTCACCCGGCAGCCAGATTTTCCACTGACACAGGCGGGGATCAGTGAGCCAAGTGCTATGAAGAAGTGGGCGGTCAGATAACATGAAATTTATTGAGCTGCATCTACCCATCGAAGCAGGCAAACACAATATGCACACGGACAGCGAGGAGCTCAGTGACTCTGTAAGTTCTGATAATGGCTGACCTGTTGATTATATTTGCTACTGACTGCTTTTTCTTTCTTTTTTTCTGCTTCTTTTAAAAGCCACTTATTCGTCTGTGGTGTGTGTGTGTGTTGAGGGAGGCAGGCTGGATGGTTTGTCTGTTTGTGTGTTTCCGTGAGCGACAGGGAAGAGGATTCTCCCTGGTTTCTCAAGGTTGGATGTTTGGTAAAAAGGATTATGTCCAGCATGTTTTCACAGTGTGTGTGTGTGTGTGTGTGCTTTACAGAGAGTTGTGAGGGCGTCTGTAGGTGGTCGAATCTGACATTATGTAATGGCTCAAGTGCCTGAAGAGCAGCGATTGTTGCGATAGACCTGTTAGTTTTGGGTTTGCTCGCTTTTTGCTCTGTGGAAAATGTGAAAAAAGTTTGTGTCTGCTGAGTGGTGGCGGTGGTGGAGGAGAGGGGGGGGGGACTTCAGCAGAGCACCAGAGCAGAGCGAGTTTAATGGATGATATTTGAGTTTGGAAGTGGACTCGCTCGAGTGGATTTATGCCGGGAGTTTGTCAGTGAAGCTGTAACATGAAGCAGAGCAGGGGAAAACAGAGCAGTTTCATGAAGATGGCTTTCGCGTGAAGCTCTCGGACCTGCCGGCTGTGTGTGGGAAGCAGGAGCTTTGTTTAAGAGGCATTTTTCTTTCATGAACGTCCTTTTTCTGATTTTTGTTTTTTTTTGGCTCATTTATTGTGGCAGCGTATCAGCCCGTGCTTATACAGTCCTCACTCCTCCTCTGACTCCATCTCTCTCCTCCCCCTCGTTTGCCCTCACTCCATAAGCCTCTTGACCTGTGTTTTGCATAAATACAGTATATATATTCACTCCTTTTCTCTCTCTCCCTCTCTTTCTCTCTTCCTCCCTCCCTCGCTGCCTCCAGAGGTGCGTTCGGATACTGTTCCAGGACGGGGAGCGGAGCGCCGTGCGGACGTTGCAGTGGAGAGCCGGGGAGACGAGCCAGGCCCTGGCGCAGCTGTGTGCCGCCACCTTCGGAGTGTCCGACCCGCAGCAATACACCCTGTACTGGCGCAGCGGCGGCGAGATGAGGGCCCTGCCGCCCCAGGCCCAGCCCCAGGACCTGGCCAGCCACAGCGAGGGAGGCCCCTCGCTCTCCTACCTGAGGACCGACCACGACTTCAGCAAGATGCGGCGGCTCACCAGGGGTGGCGCCGTGGACCTGAGCGAGTCGGTGTGTGAGGAGTGAGTGGGAGGCATAGAGGAGGAAGGAGGAGGAAGGAAGGAAGGAAGGAAAGGAAGGAGGAGGAGGAGATGGATGGTGGCTCTTGCTTTCTCTCTCTCTTTCTCTCTCTTGTTCTGTCTCTTTTCTCTCTCCGACGGTGTGTTGTGTCTCGTCGTGGGTCGGGACTTTTTCGTGACAAACTGCAGCCCTTCTCCAGACCAGGAGCAGAGCTTTAAAACAAACAAACAAACAAACAAATGGTAAACTCTTCCCTAAATGGACCGACGTGCAGAACAGAGCAGGACCAACGTAGGGGAGTGTTGCCAAAAAGTTGTACCATGTACCACTCAGTGTGGCTGCTAGTGTAAAGGAGTGTGCTGCTTGTGACAATGGAAAATGTGTAATAAATGGATTTTGGTTGTTATTTGAAACATGAACCCAGAGTTATACCACGAAGCGATTACATCATTAAAAACAAAACAAAAAAAAACATGTGAAGAGGCTCGAATCCAAAGACAAATTCTGTGAGACTACTGTTGCCTGGAAACTAATCACTTCCTGCGAGCGCGCGCCGCAAGAAGGCAAATAGTCCACCGCGGTGATGTAACCCTTCCACTGTATAGTTCTGGGTGAAAATTGGATATTTTATTACTTTTTTGGGGGGGTTTTGCTCCTTTTATGTGTAAATGTCTGCAGATTGATTGCTGGATGGAACTATGCTGTTAAAAGGTGGGGGTACGAGGCTTTCTGTGCCCCCCTCCCTCCCTTCCCCCCACCCCAGTGACAAAAAAGGGGAGATGTGTGATAGCCACGACCAAACCTCAATACCAAAGGGACGAAAAAAGAAGATAAAAGAAAGGCCATCTTGTGACACAACAGCTGTTTGCTTTGAAAGAAATCATAAGGGAAGCTTTAAATCAGCTGTTTATTTTTAGGCTCCCCCACAAAGACTATTTTATTTTTACTTCCTGAAGAGAAAAAAAAAGGAAAGCAAAGAAGAAGAAGAAGCTCTTCTCCCAGCTTGCGTATTCTATTTAATGGTTTTGGCAGGTGGAGTAATGGGCAAGTAGGAGGGAAGTGATAGAAAGGCATCATCTCTCTCTGTTTTTAAACCAAGTGAGGGAAGAAAAAAGACGGAAGCGCATCACATCCACACACCAGGACAACAGATTTTACTGAATGACTCGCGAATGTATTTAAAATCTCTCTCAGTGTTTATTCCTTTTCAGAACTGCATCCGTTTCATGTTTCGATTCACCGCTTTTGAGTTCTACTGTTGGCCGAGCCTGTTTTTCTTTCTTTTTGTTATAAGCGGACTGAGAGGACAGTCTGACCAATAAAACCGGGAGCCTCGCGGCGACTGGTAGAATGTAAATGTGCACGTCGCCAGCCTCTTGGTGACTTCCTGCTGCAAGTCATCACTATCGACTCACTGTTCGACTCAGTGTCGTTATCGATGATCATTATTGTGTGTATTTAAAACTTTGAATAGTTGAATTTGTTGGGTAGATATCGAACCTAAACATGTGGACATTCCAACATTTCTGGAGTTTTTGGATCAGCCGAGTCGGGGTAGGGGAGGAGGTTCAGTTTTGAGATGTGTTTTGAACATTATTGCATGCTTTTTTCATTTTAACGCGAAGGTTCTGCGAATGTGGCGTGCGCGTATGTGTGCGTGTACGTGTGCGTGTATGTGTGCGTGAAGCATGTGTTCATTGTGAGAGCTCACTATTTCTTTTCAGTGTAAAAACACATGACTGTATTTTGTCAGGTAACTCAGTATCGCAATAAAAAAAATTGCAATATCCGTTCGCCGTGTGGTTACGGTGAGTGAAGTGCTGGAGTGGGGTTGGGAGTGTTGACGGGTGCAGATTTAACCACCAGATGGCAGCAAATACTAACACTGTCATTTCACACCTTCACATTAATTTCTTACTGACTTTGAGTGTTGAGACTTATCATTGACTATTTAGTAATTCATGTATTAATCCATTAATTAACCCATTAAGCCAAGTCCTGCTTTTGGATTTATTATCATGTTATTTAAAAGGTCTCATGGAAAAAAGATTAAATTATATTTTTTAAATGAAAGGCACTAACATCTGCACTCATTGGTCACTAGTACCAGGTTGGAGCCCTGTTTTCCTTCAGAGCTGCTTTAATACTTCATGGCACAGATTCCTCGGGAATGTCGGTCCATGTTGACATGACAGCATCACACAGTTGGTGCTCATCCATGATGAGAATCTCCTCTTCATCCACATCCCAAAAGTGCTCTGTCGGCCTGAGATCTCGTGGCTGTGGAGGTCATTTGAGTTCAGTGGACCCATTGTCATGTTCAAGAAACCGGTTTCATCTGAGCTTTGGGACATGGTGTGTAGCAGCAATAAGGAGATGCTGCACTGTGGCCATAAAGGGATGGACATGGTCAACATCAGGCTGTGGGGTTTAAATGATGCTTAGTTTGTACTAAGGAGCCCAAAGTGTGCCAACAAAATGTTCCCCCACATTAATGCACCTCGAGCCTGAAACATTAATGAATCCACGTTTGTTCCAAATTCTGACCCTCCTTTCCAAAAGTCAGAGCAGAGCTTGATACACATCAGACTAGGTAACACATTTCTCATCATCTGTTGTCCAGTTTGAATTGTAGCCTCAGTTTTGTGTTCTTAGCAGACAGGAGTGGCACCCGGTGTGGCCTTCTGCTGATGTAGCACATCTGCTTCCAAGGCCAGTGTGTTGTGGATTCAGAGATGTGCTTCTGCATACCTTACTTACTTACTTACTAAGCAATCTGGCCTATTCCTCTCTGACTTCAGGCCTGAACAAGACATTTTTACGCAGAGATCTGCTGCGCACCGGATATTTTCCTTTTTTTTTCAGACTGTACTCTTTAAACCACAGAGATGTTTTTGTGGGAAAATCCTAATAAATCACCAGTTTCTGAAATACTCAGACCAACAACCATGACACATTCAAAGCCACTTAAGTCACATTTCTTCCTCATTCTGATGCTCAGTTTGAAGTTTTGCAGGTTGTCTTCATCATGTCTATATAGCTGAATGCATTAGCTTGCTGCTATTTGATTGCTGATTAGTTACTTGCAGCAATGAGCAGCTGAACTGGTGTACCCAGTTAAGACAGTGTATGTACCCAATATTATATATATGAGAGAAGTAACAGGTCACATTTTGCATCATTTTTCATTGCTTACAGCAAGGAATATGTACAATAAAAAACAATTCTGTTTGACATTTATTAAAAAAAAACAAAAACAAACAAACCCACAGATAAATTCTTTACAGGGTTTTTTTTCCACTCAGAACATTCAAATGTTCAGCCTGTATTTGCCAGTCCATTGAACATTTATTTTTACAGATAATAAGAAGAATCTCTCAGAACGGGAGGAGCAACAAATCAGGAATCAAACTGGGACCGAGGCAAAATGAGCAGCACCAAAGGGCGGAAACACAGGTGTTATAACAAAGGCCAAACTATAAATACACTGAGAAGTGACAAACAGGTGAGGAACGAGATGCAGGTGAGAGTAACACACAATCAGTCACAGTCGGGGCTTTGGGGAGGGCAGACTGGAAGCTATACTAACATTCACAGTTAAACAGATAAAAATAACCCCAGAGACCTACACAGACCCGCATACACACTGAACAAGTCAGGAGTAAGGAAACACAAAGGGAGGAACAACCAGGAACCCTCGGGAGGCTGCCACTAATAATAATAATAATATACATCAACCAAAACTAAGATTAAAGTGCAGGGAAAAAAGCACAAAAGACCTAAACTAATAGTTTATATGAGCCAATAATAAAAGTTAAACTTTTGATAATAACAATAAGCTAACACCACCAACCATATAAACAGAGTAAAGAAAAGAGGATCCCTGTGATTAGATGCCAAGCTAGCCAAAGTAAAAACTAGGCAAGTTTTGTGTTTGAGGAAGATCTTTGACTGTAATCTATTTTTGATTAAATCAAGTTTAGCGAGTAAACTTTACTGACAAATATATAATAAGAAACAGTAGCAAACAGGTTACTGTTTGGTTGGCATAATGTGGAGTCCCAAAATGAATTAGTAATAGAGTTTAACAAAATCATTTAATTTCGGCTTTACATTTACGTCATTTTTATCCAAATATTCATGTTTTTGTGTTATAATAGCCTTGTGAGTATTGCACAAGAATAAATTAGGTCTCAGTTAAGATAAAATGTTAAGTTTTTTTCTGTATTTTTTAAAATGGTCTTCAACAATAGTCCTCCAGACTTTCTAAAGGTTTTTCAAAGACTTCCTTTCAGGGAGGCATGTGACTGGCATGTTCAGACTGTGCTGAAGAATAAAGGTGGTCACACCAAATGTTGACTTTCAAGCCTTATAGAACTTTAATACTTTGTTTTGGCCTCCTTTTCTGAGTTTGTATATACATTTGCACATGTTTCAATACATTGCTGGATCTATTTCCATTTTTTCAGTAACATATAAAAAAATGAAGGGTGACTCAAAACTTTTGCACAGTACTGAAGCACAGATCTATTAGTTTTAAAAAGGTTAAATAAAACATAAACTTGCTATTAATGCAACAAATAAATTCCTGAAATTTTTTAACTTTAGTCATCAAAGTTTCATCAAACGGTCCAAAGAACATGACCTGGATAAGCGAGCACCTACACCGTCCAAAAAACTGTTATATTTAGAACAGTATGTAGAAGCTGAAAAAACCTAAATTGTGTTTTTAATGATAAAACTTGTAATTTTGCTCAGTTAAAACTGTTTTGAATAGAGATGAGACTGTGAGAGGTACGGAGTTAATATTTAAAAGTACAAAACCTAGTTCATATTTTCCTCATTTTTAATTTGTGTTTTTAAAATTCTGTTTAACTCAGTTTTATTTTATCTGACTCCACCTCCCAGCTTCTGCAGCACTCCCAGGCCTTTCTCCTGGTATTCTTGTCTAGTCATCCAGAAGGATTCTTTGTCTTTCATGATGTTAGCCAGCACAGCACCGCCCATGAACACCATGTGTTTTCTCCTGGGAGGGTCCTCGATTCGGATCTTGAACTTCTGCAAGGGTGAAGAGAAAAGTCAGGAGAGGTCATTAAAACACAGAGCCCTGATATATAAGTACAACAATTCTTTCCTTTAAGCCTTTTTTTATATTCTGTGCTGCTACGAAGAAAACTGCTAAAAGAGAAACGACCTCAGTAATGAGGTTAACAAAATAAACTTTCAATTTCTAGATATGTATTTAATTAATATGACAAATGTCACACTTTATTGGTTTGGCTTTAAAACAACAAAAAGTAAATGCATTTTGGTATTTGTAATAAAATAGCCCAAACTTATTTTTAATACAAAGAAAAAGAGATAACATAACCTTAAATGTTGCAGAGCGTCAAATGTGGAATTCAAACTGAGCTTTTTCTAAACTTTTAACTCATAAAGATATTTAAATTCAGAGAGTTAATATCACAGCCAAACTGGACCTGCTGTGGAAAAACCTGCATGCAAGTAGCCCTCAGGTTCAGTGAATAAAACAGAGCATCTATATGAATGCCTGGTGACATTTATTAAATAACTGGAAAATGTATTCTATAAACATTTCGTCAGCTCATGATACAGATGACACTGATCATCAGTAACATTATATTTATGCAAATGCACTGAAGAACGCCTTACAGGCTCTTAATCGAATCCATTCTCTACTGACATTAATATGAAAGCTCTTACTGATAGTTTCTCAGTGTCTCCCTTGAGCACTCTTTCCAGGTAGAGCTGCTTGATCTCCCTCTCGAGCCTGGATGGGAGGCCCGGGTACATGGTGGTCCCCCCGGACAGAACAATGTGCTTATAGAAGTCGGCCCTGGATGGGAAAGCAGACGGGAGACGGACCTGATCAAGGCGTGTTTGCAGTAGTTCAGCTTCATTAATTAGAAAAAAGGGAGGGAGGAGGATTGGACCTGAGGTCAATGTCTGCAGCCTGGATGGTGTTAAACAGCAGCTCGGCTACTCCAGCTCCCTCCACGTTGATGAGATGAGGCTGGAAAAGAGCTTCAGGAGCCCCGAATCGTTCTCCGCCCACCTTCACCTGCCTGCCATCAGGAAGCTGCACAAATGAGAGGAATCGGTTATTTTTTCTGACGTTTCTCGACTTTAGGAGGCAGAATAAATTAAAGCTTGCTCCAACGTACTGTGAATGTCTCCACCAGGTAAGTGGTCTCTGTGGCCAAATGCTGCTCTTGCTCAATGTTGTATGCCACATAGCAGAGCTTCTCCTTCAGCATGCGCACGGTCTCAAAGTCAGCAGTGTGGTTGAAGGCGTAGCCGCGAAGCAGCAGGAGCTGATGGGAAGAACATTTTTTTCACACATATGTTTGCTGTGAAATTGTACATATACTTTCCTTACACTAAAAAAAACCCAACTCTTTGCCCGATCACTGATCTTTCCAGCTCACCTTAATGAGGTAGCGTGTGACATCACGTCCTGCGATGTCCAGCCTGCGTGTAAGGTGGGGCAAAGAGAAGCCCTCGTACACTGGACAGATGTGGGTGACGCCGTCTCCTGAGTCAACTACAACACCGGTAAGCAAACCTGTGGACAGAGTCATTTAACAAAGCGGGAGTTAAAACTGACCAAATATCCAGTCAATTGCACCGTTAACAGCAGGTCAGGATTTAAACCCTTTATTTTTGTGCAGCGTGTCGCGCCCTCTCACCCTGAGCGTACAGAGTGAGCACGGCCTGGATGGCCACGTAGATGCCGTAGAACTGGTACTTCTCAAACATGATTTCAGCGATTTTCTCGCGGTTTTTGGTCGGGTTCATGGGCGGCTCAGTCAGTAGGATCTTGGATAGAAAACATACACAAACTCAATAATAATCTAGTCCTTGTACAGTTTTTTTTTCCATTCATTTCCGTCTTTGTCTGTCTTACACGGGTTCATACCTTGCATTCTTTTGGGTTGATGTCCAGGCATTCTGAGCCAAAGGTGTAGTCCCACAGGTGGAGCATGTCCTCCCAGCAGCGCACCATGCCATTCTCCATGGGGTAGGACATCTCTAGCATGGAGCGACACTCGCTGGCCTCTTCTCCCACCATTAGGTCCTGGTGGAAAAGATGACAGGGACAGGAAATATTAATGGTTTTGTTTTTGCTCTTCTTTGTCTGACCTACAACAAAGTATAGGTTTAATAAATAATAATAAAAAAGCATCAGTTTGATTTTTGTTGTTTCTGTTGAAACGTTTTAAATATACTGTATAAAATATTAAGTTACAAACATGCACATCCATACACAAGTACAAATATAAGACAGCTATCCTGGGAAACCTGGTGTTTCAAGTGAACACTAAATAAAAAATCTATGAAAATGTGATGTTTATTACACAACAGCTTGCCTTAATTTGTTTACTTATTTATTTGTACCAATGACCTTTTCATGCTTTCTCTGCTCCGATCCTGCAGGGATTATCAGGTTAAAAGGTCTGAATGATCTCAGGTTACACGAGTCTATGAACTCAACAGTCTCAGCATCTTAGGAAGCTAGCAGGTGTGCACTTCTAAGACGCTTTAAGCTGAGACACAGGAAGTTGATGAGAACCAGAGATACAGATGATCAAGTCTCAGGATGTGTATCTAGATCTTATAGATGGCTACACCAATCAGCTGCAGCATTAAAACCATACAATTTCTTTCATTTATCGAGTCAAAGGTCGCTGGAGCCTATCTTAGTTGTCACATGGTGGGACACAGGGTACACCCTGGATATGCCACCAATCTGGCACTGGGGTAACAAACACTCCACATTCAGAGGCTCCAGACACCACTGTGCCATCTCGAACATTAAAACCACCTGAGTAATATAGTGCAGGTCCCTGTATTGCTGCCAGAAAAGCTCTGACTTTTCTAGACGTGGACCTTGAGAGTCCTGTGGGTTACTGGGTGGGACCATTGTGGTTGTAGTCTATGTTTTGGCTATTTATTATGTTCTTAGTAGTAGTTTTTGTAGTGTTGCAGGGCCCCTTATCCTTCTTGGGAATGCTGTAATGCTTCGACACCAGGTTTCTCAATAGAGCACTAAACTGTAACAGGATGACTCACCTGGTTTTAATGCTGTTTGCTTTTAATAGAACTCTGCACACAGTAGATGTAATTTCCCCATTTCCCTTTATTTCATCTTTTTTTAATGCTCCATTCTGACTTTAGGTTAACTGAAAGACCCATGTGTAGTCCTTTCATTTACATCAATCTTACCTTTATCTCGATGTTGCCCACTCTGGCGGATGATCGTATGATTGGCCGGCCCACCAGGGCCGGGAAGATGTGCTTTGGGAAGTTGGAGCCGGCAAAACCACACTTGACAAACTGCACAGGGATGTGAAAATGAAACTGAGAGCCAGTTTGTGTTTGTGTAGCCCTGCATTAGGGTTAAACGTATTAATTGTACTCTTGCACTAAAAGCCTTTTGTGCAGGTAAAATTCCATTCATAAATCAGGTTTGTTCCTTTTAATCTGATGCTGGGATTAATCTGCCTCCAAGGACCTGACCTAGAGTGTATTACTGTAATGCATTTAACAAATTGTTTCTTATTTAACAGACAGTGGCGAGAGCAATTTCATCACGTTTACTGGCACTCATTTGGAAAGCACACACACATTGCTTTCCAAATGTATGTGTGTGTGTGTGTATATATATATATATATATATATATATATACACACATATATAATTTTTATTTTTTTTACGCAGCCTTTAAACAGCAATAGATTTACCAAATTTCCCATGCTTTCCTAACTGCTATAACTACTCCTCCTACTACACTGTCTTAACTTGTCCATGTGGGCACAGACACACATTCCTTAGCCTGGAGGGATGCAATGCATTCCTAACAGGGGTAAAAACATGACTGTTTCTGGTTGCAGCAGGTAAAGTCTGTCAATGCGCATCTTCCTCCGGAAATCAACCACTGAGTGCCACTTCTGTGATTTTATCTCCTCTGATAAGTCTCTCTTCCTGGTTTTTGTCCAATGTCTGCTCACTTCAAAGCACCACAGCCATTTATGGTGGTGTGCGCATTCTGAAGGCAGGAGTGACAAGTCCAGACAGATGTGGAATCACACAGCAGTGCACTTTGTCTCACACCCAGGACTTCTTCACATATTTGCCATTAAATGATCCAGATGATTGACAATAAAACAAATAAGATATTTTGATGCAAAAGGTTACTTTGCATCAAGATATCTTAAAAAGACATGCAGTTAACATGATTAGTAATATTTTTCACGCTAAAACTAAATGCTAATGGAAAGAAAAATAAAAGACAACATCCAGCACTGTTAACAGGATATCTGACTATGTGGTAATATGACTGTTTGACTTACCCCTGTCCCATTGTCACTGACCACCACTTTCCTCCCCTGGCTGTCCATTCTTAATTAATATTGCAAAAATCAAAATACCCCCACCCGTCTGCACAGGAACCTCACTGACACACAGCCGATTGTGTGTTATGTGCAGCCCTAAGATTGCACATAAGTGTAGCAGTGGCTAAAAAGTGACAGGTCTGTTTTGCTGCTCCTTCTGGTGTGGGTGGGATTACTGAGCGTGACAACACCCATTTTTGTGGTCAGGCAGGAAGAAGAACTATTCTACACTGTGTTGTTATGAGATAAGAAAAGAGGAATTTACACAAACATGTGACTGACATTTTGCACATTTTGCATTTCACTTACCTCTAAATGTCCTTTAGTCACAGCTGAGGAAACGTTTCTGTATATGTTCACTTCGAGGTTGGTAAAGAACTGTTTGTTTGTTGTTTGTTTGTTTTTGTTGCTTTGTAGCATAATACTATACAATATGTTGGAGGTCTGATATTTATTAAATTGTACTATATACCATTCGTTCATTTTTTTAAAGTTACACATCCAATATCTGAGTAGTTTTAACCTATAACAGCCTGACGGTGCAGAACTTTTTGAATGGCAGCAGCATGTTTTCTGTCAGTGCTGACATAGTTTTAAACTGAAATTACAGAGCAACATATGATTAAAAGGTATAGTTTAAATGACTATTTGTGTTGTTATCTTTAATAACAAGATAAAAACAGTAAATCATTTGTAATTTCCCAAATTTCAGCAATTTCACAACATTTAGCGTGAATCCAAATTATGGGTGAGTGCCAGAAGAAACCTGTTTTAATATTTTACCTTTTTTTGTTTGTTTTGTAATCCCTGTAATGACATGGCTCCTTTCTGCTCGTCATGCAGCTTGCTTAGCTTCTACTTTCAACTTCTTATAGGTTTAGGGTAAAAAAAACCCGTCTATTTCCGGCCGCCATCTTTGTTTAGTTTGAGAACCTCATCTACAGAGGAGCAAGTCTTTTTTGTGAAAGACAGACAGCATTTGTTCCTGGTAAGTCAGGTAAGTCTCTCCAAACAACATTTCAACATATATATTTTTTATGGAAGCTGCAGACATTTGTGAATTGTGCCTTTCTCTTCAGAAACCTATGCTAGCATGGTGTCTGTTAGTATAAGAGTTAGCTAGTACTATCTAGCTAACTCTTATAGCTTATAAGAGATAGCTAGAACTATCTATCTATCTATCTATCTATCTATCTATCTATCTATCTATCTATCTATCTATCTATCTATCTATCTATCTATCTATCTATCTATCTATCTATCTATCACAGATGGCTGTATAAACTGTCATGTGAAAAAGACCATTTCCACAGTACCCCCTCACTGCTTTCATGGGAATTTAGAGGGCTGGTATCAGCCACGTGCTGCAGATCAATTGCATTTGACTAATTGATCAAGAGCATTTGTGAGCTCCTCTCTAAAAGCAGAAGTTTTGGCATTTTGTTGGGCTGCAGCATACATGTGTGTAACATAATGCCTTTATCTTCCCAGCAAAAAGCCACTACAATGCTCACAGTTATTTTAAAACGACCTACAGCTACATCTCAGAGTCTGCAGGTCTCAGTTAGCATTTTAAATGTTCAATTAGACAAACTTTTGATAAGAATGGGCTGTTTGGAAAATCATGGCAGCACAGGTTAAGTTTGCAAAATTGCATGTGAACAAATCAGATGAGACCAAAGTGCAGATGTTTGGCTGTGATGCACGGCACCACAAATCGAAACCAAACACAGCATATCAGCTCAAACACCTCATGCACAGTGATGGAGGGGTGATGGTTTAGGCTTTGCAGCCACAGCACCTGAACACGTCGCAGTCACCGAGTCAAATTCCTCTGTTTATTAAAGTATTCTAGAGTCAAATGTGAGGTCATCTGTCCAACAGCTAAAGCTTGGCTGAAACTGTGTCATGCAACAGGACAATGATGTCAAACAGAGAAGCAAATCTACAACAAATAGTCTGAAAAAATAAAAGAATCAAAGGGCTGCAATGGTCCAAAGTCCAGACCTCAACCTGATTGAAATACTGTGGTGAGACAGAGAGCTGTGCATAAATGACTGAACCGATGCCGTGTTGTAAAGATGAGTGGGCTAGAATTTCTCCACAGTGATGCGAGAGACTGATAAGTCACACAGAAAATGATTGCTTCAAGTTATTATTAACATAACTACATAAGTCCTGGTATTGCAATTGTAACTGTAACCCACTGCAGAGTAGTTTAAAAAACTCTAAATTTTTACACCTTATATTAATATGATACTTAAAGGCGTATTCAACAGGCTATATCTGATTCTTTGTAAGCCTTGAGTAAATCTGTGGCTTCATGCTGATTTTGTTTGGTGAAAAAAGCTCAAGCCTTTTGATATTGAAGGTGATTTAAAGAAAGACAAACAGTGTATTCATACTGATCATAGCTAAAAAGAGACTGCATTGCTTTGGATAAAAATAGGTTCATTTATTTACACAAAACATTACAAAATACACATTTATCATTGAAACGATACTTTATGAGAAATGATGGTCGTTAAGAAAGACGGCAAACAGTAGGCCTTTGCGTGTGTCGTTGTCATGAGGACAGTCTCATGCCTGATTAGGTCTCACTGTTCTCAGATGTAATAGGCACATTGAGTTAAGACCGACGAGTGTGTTTTATTCTCTCTGATTCCTCTTTCACCTCTGCTTTGGCTCCTGCAGGAATTCGTCATCATCAGAGCAGCTCAGGAGCATTTCCAGCAGATTTCGATCAGCGAAAAAGGTAAAACAGCCCACAATGACATGGTTTGTATTTTAAGCAGCATGTGTGCACGGGTGATGAGTTACAGTTCAGTCTCTCTAAACGCGTTGCTTGTTATTGCATTGCAAAACAGTGATGCCCTTAGTTCCATTTTAAGGCAGTGAAATGTGTTGAGTTGGTACGTCCCTATGTTAACATGCAAACTGCAGCGCAGCAAGACAGATTTTGTACATTTACTGGCTGTTTTTAATTTTAATAAATTTGCCTTTATCATCATTAAGTGTGCCACCACTGGCAGCTGTGCATTTTTTGAATGTAATTTTTCAGGAGTGATAAAACTGTAACACTGTGTGGGGACGTCTCTGCCAGTTCTAGGGGATTTTCACAGTTTGTTTTTGGTTCTTATCTGAAGATAATCAAATGAAACAATGTGCATGTTAACATACTGACATACAGTAACAGCCTGCACAAGGCATTTTTCTTTTTGTAGCTTCCATAAAAACTGAGAAATTTTTCTCTACCAAAATAGCATTCAACCTTAAAATATTAATATTCACATCTCTTCTAAAGCTCATAGGCATGATCTCTACAAATACTTCGCCTGAGAGTTTGAAACTCAACTGGATGTTTATCTTTTTACAGCACTGAGTCACATTAAACTAATACATAACAGTCAGAGTCATGTGCCATGGTGCTTTTTTTTAAGTGCATATCTTTACTTTGTCCACTCACATCCACAACAAGTGGTCTCATCTTGCCCTCCTCCCACCGAGAACAGCTCTAATGTGTCCGCAGTCACGCTGAAAGTTCAAGTGTCTTTGTAAGTGTGTCTGGGTCTGATCACAGACAGTAGTAAGAGTCTGCCCGTCTGCGACAGAGAGTCCCTCGTCTCAAGACTCAAACTCGCTGTCGCTGCTGACGGAGATCTCCGGGGTGGAGGCCCCGGTTCCTCTGGGCTCGGGCTCTGTGCTGCAGTCGCTGGCCTCGGGGCTGCCCGGGTGGCGAGGGGAGGCGGGCAGCAGGCGGGGGTGATGGTGGTGTCCCTGGAGGGAGCCGTTGGGAGAGCTTTCAGAGGGCAGGAGGGAAGGATCCTGCTGCAGCCTGCATCAGGGGACAGAAAAGAGAAGAAGAGTGAGAAGTCTTGTTTTTAAGAGTGCGAGTGTCGGAGCTGATCTTCAGACAAGTACAGCCACTTCACCTAATTAGTCTCTTTAACTTGACTAAACAGGGTTTCTCTCTCTTTCTGAGTCATAACTTGTATAAAATGTGGAATTTCTGAGATACCTGTTCTTTGCTGAGGCAGCTCTGTCTCTTTGCCGGCGGTTCTTGAACCAGTTCCCGACTTGCGTAGGTGTGAGCCCGGTGGCCTGGGCCAGGTGGCGTTTCCTGGACGGATTAGGATACGGATCTTGGAGATACCACTCTCGTAGCAAACTGCGAGTTCTTTCCTGGGTAAGAATTAAAATGATGTGGATCATTAAAGACTCTACGTGTCTCATATGACGGATCAACCGAAGGTGACGACAATAAAGTGGTTAGTGTTATTTTAATATCATCCTATTAAACCGCAATAATCACTCTTATATGATACCTGGTATAATCACATTAGTCCGGATTTATAAATAGATAAACACAATCTACATTAGAAGCACACATGACAATGTTTATCCACTAAATTGGATCATGCTAAGTGGTTTAATAAGCTGCTGGAGAAGCTACCCCTCCTGAGGGTTGGAATTAAAGATTAACTCTGAATGATACTTCACCACCGTGCCACTAGAGGGTGCTCACACTTTCAGACACACACTTCCAAGAGGAAAAGTGCATTTTTACTTCCCCCAAACATACTATTTTGTATATTTAAAGCTGTACTTTGTATACTTTTACCGATTTGTGATTTATAAACTGCACTTTAAAAGCCAAAAATGTCGCCAAATTGCCTCCTGGGGAACTGCAACAAATCTCATGGCATCAAAATGTAACATTTTCTTTCTTTCTTTCTTTCTTTCTTTCTTTCTTTCTTTCTTTCTTTCTTTCTTTCTTTCTTTCTTTCTTTCTTTCTTTCTTTCTTTTGAGTTGAGCTTCTCTGCACATCTGGAAAGCATTGTTAATGTGTCACAAGAAAAAAGTTTTATAAATCTAACAGAAGAAGTCTTGCTGTGCAAACCAGCAGTCTGCAAGGTGTGCATTGGAAACTGTTCTCTTAAACATGGCTACAGAACAAGAAGAGGAATTTTGCTGAAACCACAATTTTAACACAGATCCACAGAGGAACTTTCCTTTTAAACACACACGCAGCTGCATCATACAGATAAGCTTAGATTAGTTTTGTCATATCTGCACAAAAACAGTTTATAATGAAATTATTCAACTTTGTTTTTTTTTAAAGTAGGAAAGTCTCAGAAATTTCTGATCTGAGGGGAAACCCATGACTCTGACCGTCATCATTTTAACAGCTCAAAGACCAGCCAGCACGAATACAACAGTCATGTTAAAAAGCCCTGATTTATTAGTTAATGTGTAGTTTGCAGAAATGTTTATGCTTGTTGTAGCAGCCTCTGATGGCACTGCAGAGTCCGTGTTTTCCCTCTGTCACCAAAAGCCACGAGAGTGAAACCACAACCCTACCTTGAAGCAGTGCGTCTTCTGCTCGCCGTCCCAGATGGTGCGGGGCAGCGGGAACTTCTTGCGGATGCGGTACTTCTCCACCGGGCCCAGGGGTCTCCCACGGAGCCTCTCTGCCTCTCGGTAATGCGCGTCCAGCCACAGGTCTTGCAGCTTGGCGTGAGACTCGCGCGTGAAACGGTGACTCTGCAGGATTTGGTAAAGAGCCTCGAAGTTCCCTCCATGAAACGCGACCAGCGCTCTGGCTCGCATTATGGACTCGTGTCGATTGAGCGCTTCCCCGGCGGAACCAGGGACGGCGGCTGGCAGGGACCAGAGGAACCGACCGAGGCGCTCGATATCCCCGGTCTCCTCCAGGTTCTCGCACACCCGAGCTACCTGGTCCGGTGTGAACATCGGCAGGGGGAACATCTCGACCTGTTGCTTCGCAGCAGCTCAGAGAAGAAGTGAAGAAGTGGCCAAAAGACGCATGAAATGCTGTATCCGTGCGTAAAGCCCCGCGCGCTCTCTGCCGCTCTCCTTTTTTCAGATGCTGCAGGTTTATTGACACTTGTCTCGATTATCTAGAGCCTGTCTTATGTAACGGAGTTTTTCCTGGTATCTGTGCAAATTGCTTCGGGGAAGCCGGTGTGAAGGGCGTAGGCTGTTCCAGGTTTAGACGAGCATAGGTAAATGAAGAAAGAGGACAAGGAGTCGGCCAGTATTTATAGCGGGATACAATTAGCATCTCTGTGGTTGTTTTGAGAAGGATTATACATCCCGGCCATTAGCCTCTTAGTGGGGGGTACTGTGTACAGAGGTGGCTGGCTGATCAGCTTGTTTGGCTTAGCCTGAGGATACATTGACTGCCAGAATGACTGCAGTGAGCAAACAAGTGAGGTTAGGTTGGTTAATCGGTGGAGATGGACCAGTGGAGTTGGAGCCCTGCTGGATGATGGGCTGGAGGAAACCTGGGCAAGAAAGGGTGCAGGCCACAAAATGGCTCAGTGTCTGAAGAGGAGGCCAATCAAGACTCAAAAAATGCAAAATAAATACAATTTTTTTGGGAGGTTTTCTGTTAAAGCTGTTCTGCCTTTATGTCACCAGTGATAGTCTGATATCTGACAGTATTTCTGCCACACACTTGGATGCCACAATGAAACCCGGATGTCCCATGATATTAAAAAAAATGTCACATTTGCCTGGACATTTGGCCCAGAGGGAATGTCGGACACAAAGCTGTAGGGATCTCCCCACCAGCTAATACCCCTGTAATTAAAGCAGACATGGTTGCACATCGGCTATCCTCTGCGACCTCTCGTCAGGCCGAGACATAATGAAAACGCCCCTGGACATCGACGTGCAGCAGAGTGACTCCAGGACATGGAATTAATGATCCGCTGCCCGGTTCAATCCTTCTGATCTCAGCAGCTCATTAATCAGTCTGAGGGCAATTCTGTTATTAATCAGGTTAAGGACCCTGAAAGCATCTGTCAGCTGCAATGCAAACATAAACTTTATCTGCACAAAGCACAACATTGAGGAAAAAGTTAGGCTGTTATATAGATGTGGAGTTAGGGTCTGCAAAAAGTTCCTCCGCAGACAGACACCGATTACTCCCTAGAGTGATTTTAACTTTGCATAAAGGTTGCAGTCAGGTGAAGGATCATCTGCTTTAAAATAAGTAGAAGGAGCTTACATTTTTGTCTCGAACTCTGTCTAGAATAGAGATATGAGCCCAGCAGACATCAAAGGCTGAGCTATGAACATCTGGAGTCTTAACCTTGTGTTCATGTGAAACACAGACGGTCAGGCTGACACATAATTACCTTTGTGTGCACATCAAATGTGCACACAAAGTGCACAACCATGAGATTAACATGAAAATTAGCTTTGAACACCTTTTTTACAAAACAAAAAAACAAACAAAAACTAAGTTTAAAGCCTTTACTCACAAAGGTTGAATATTTTTTCCACAATTCACAACTGCAATTGTCAAAAAGTTGGGACACTGTAAAATGTAATTTTTTTATTTTAAAAGAGGTAAATTTCTCAGTTTAAACATTTGTTATTGATGTTCCCAGTGTTCTATTGCAAATAAAATGTTGTTTTATGACATTTGTAAGGTATTGCGTTCTGTTTTTATTTCCAAAACTCTGTGCCAACAGTTTTGGATTCAAGGCTTGCATATTCAGGACCCACGGCTGCAAAAGAGCAAATGTTTTATATCTTTTAAAAAATGATTATTTTGCCTTGATAAGGTACTTAAGTAATGATTTTAACCCAGTAACCTGCAACCAGCAACTGGTCAAATAAATTAAGGAAAACAAAGTAAAACTTTTTTCTTTCCTCAGTTGTTTACTTACATAACGAGTTATATTTTGATATTACAAGTATTCAGAAATGTTGTGTTTAAAACTTCAAGTGAGGTAAGAGGGAAAAAACTGAGTACTGATTAGCACTCCACGTGTAAGACACAGCAATCATCATCTATGAGATCTCATTAGATTGTGGGACCTCTACAGATTTTCTGGGATCAGCAGTGGAATGATTAGAAGAGAGGATATCTACCTCTTCAAAATTTTGACTATTGCATGAAAAACAGCTCTTACAGGGAAAAGGATAAAATCTGATCCGCCAAGGATGGAGACTGGATATGGTAAAAGACAAACAATAATTCCTGACTTAAGAACTGAAGCACAACTACAGACAGTTATGAGCCAGGTGGTCAAAAGTCACAACACGGGTCAAAGATGTAATTTCTAAAACATTTTGGACATTTTGGATTATCTAATTCTGTTTTTCCCCTACATGTTTCTCCCTATTCTGATGTTTATTCCCTTGTTAAAGAAAAAAAAAAGAAAAATTCAGAATTCAAAAGTGGCATTATATATCTGTTATGTATCTAAAAATTACATCTTTTTCCAAACTTGTCCAGAGCAAAACTGTAAATGCAGGATGAACCGATCATACATTTTTAATTGGAAAACTGATTCTTTAAAGTAACAGATATCACCATGAAGTTTCTCCAGCTTGTTACTACATTATAAAAGTTATTTTTCTAAAGGCAAGTTGTTAAAATGTGCAAATGAGGTATCTCATTAATCACACACCAATTTGCATAAATGTCAAATAAACAAAGTGTGTTAAAATAAACACCTAAATGTGTATTTGGATACTTTATTCCCAATATTCTGAATGGAGACAAAGATCCAGTTTATTAAAATGTCTTTAGCTGATTTTCCTTTAATAAGTAGTTGATTAATCTTTTAGAGGTTTTCCAGATCTGTTCCTCAGATGCTGTTTACGAGAGTTTAGGGTATAGAAAGGGTGTAGAATTACTTTGTAAGCAGAAGGCCATCATTTGATACGTGTTAGAGCCTAAATCTAGATTAAAATACCAGGTGGGATTGGTGAGCTAATGGAAAGGTGGTTAGCTGTGTGTGTGTGTGTGTGTGTGTGTGTGTGTGTGTGTGTGTGTGTGTGTGTGTGTGTGTGCGCGCGCGCGCGTCAGGCACACTCATTGTCACAGAAAGGGGGAAATGAGCTCAGTGAAGATCATGCTCATAGTTAATCTAACCCGTCCAAGTTTCAGACATTTGACCACTGACCACCCACCCACCCCACACACACATTCACCTTCATTAAAATAAATACCCCCCTACCCAATCTGTTTAACACTTTGAGGGCAGACTGAACCAAAATCTGCTTAAGTACTCCCAAGCCGTTAGAGCAGAATGAATAATAAGATGGAGGAATAAAAAGATTATGCATGTGTTTGTGGAGGGGAGGAGGCAGTGGGAGGCTCAGAGGGTTCATTTTATATAGTCTTAAAATAGAAAATCACTCACCGTGACTCTTTTTTTTTTTTACTGTAGATACTAAAAAAGGGATCATAAAATGTTGCCTCTAAACAAAACTAAGGCCTGTATTATAAAAATAACTCACAAAGTAATTAGTGCTGTACCAACACTTCACCGAGTTCTTTTGATTCCTGCATTATTGAGGCACTGCAAATTATTTAATCCCAACAGTACATGTGAAATCAGAAGTGCAGTTATTGTTTTGTAATTTTTCTTAATAAAATGCTTCCAGCTCAACTTTTATTTTAATTATATCCAACTGAACCATGTGTACATTAATGGTGATTTAGGAAACACTTTAAAAAAATCTTATTATTGGAGCTTCAACAGGCGGTCCGACTTGTTGATGTAAGGGAGGCCTTTGGCCTTTGTGGGGTGAAAAAAACAATATAAACTATATATCAGAGAGACAGCAAAAACTTTAGCAGAGGCCACATCAATAATCTGGGTATTGCTTATAAAGAGTGAATATCCTGACCAGCTCAGAGACACCAAAAGATCTGAGAGAAAACTAAAGTGAATGATCACAGAATTATTTCCATAGTTAATCAAATCAGCTTCACCACATCTAAACAAGTCAAGCAACTCTTGTGGTGGTACGGTAGGAGTGTCACTGTCAAACGCCACAGTCAAGAGATGCTTTCATGAAGGGAAATTTACAACAAGGTGAAAACCACATATTACACTCAAGAACAAGAAGAAATCTGGAGAACAAAAACTGTCTAACACGGCGGAGGTGGCATGAAGTGTACAGGGCTGTACTCTCTGCTCAGATTCAGCCAAAAGCTGCAAAGCTAATCAGACAGGGCTTCACTGTGCAATGAGATAATGGCCCAAAGAAAACTGTGAGAGCAACCCAAGAGTTTCTCAAGGCCAAGAAATGAGATATTCATCAGTGTCTGAGTCAATCACCTGATCTCAACCTAATCACAGTTACTGCAGAAAAAAATTGTACAGTCATAGATGACTAGCTTATTGGCATGTCCTCAGTTACAGCACATTCAGTCCCTGTCGTGTTCTTTTACTACTTTTTTATGATGCGGCCTTTTCCTAAAATCATTTAAATAATTGATTTTCATGACTCTATATTCACTTCCCTGTTATGAAAAGGCAGAACTAGAATTTTAGGGATGATCTAGGTTTTAGTTTAAAAAAACAAAAGCTGAAATATCATAACAATTAAAGTATTCTGAGCCATTATAAGGTATTTGTTTTATTTTATTTTTTTCTCTTGACGTCAGCTGCAGCAAACGCAGCTCCAAAGCTCTGGAGCAGCCTCCTCCTACAGTTCAGGCTGTCGGCCTCACAAAACAGATTTTAAATCTCAACTAGAAACTAACTGCGTCTTTCTGTGAACAGCATAGGTTTTTATTTTAATCATATTTTAACTATGTCATCTTATTGTTTTGTAATTCTGTTTTCCTGATTGTTATGTTTGCTGTTGTGCTTAAATTTGCTCAATTACTCAAGTGGCGCCTCTACAAATAGTTCTGTAACATCTACAATACTCTAATATTATTTATGTATATATGCAAAGAATATTGTCCAGTTTACTGATTTCCACATTTTTCCTTAAAAAAAACATCATCTGCATTTTCTGTATGTTTGTGGCTCGAAATCCCCTGATGAAGCAGAGTTTTCACACCGAGTGTCGTTTGCCCATCGTGATGTACCTGGTCTTAAATACACACTCCGGTCCCTGAATTGGGACACAGCTTATGGGTGTTAACAAGGTGACAGACTGCCAGTCTGTCTAGAGTATACCTTGACTTTTTCCCAATACACACTGGGTTAAGTTTCATCTTCTAAACACGATATGCTGATTCTTAACAACAGTAAGTTGGAGGAAATCCTCTGGTTTATGTTCGTAGTGATCGATCACTTTTCAGGAGAGCAGAAGTAGATCCAGTTGCTCAACTTGCTGATTTTTCTTTAGCTTTTTTTTTTTTTTTTTGCCTGATTTGTTTACAGAAAGACAAACCTGGATCTCATAGTTATCATATGATAGTCACTGGGTTCCAAGGTTGGTGTGATTCTAATCATAAAAAAAAGAAAAGAAAAGCAGTGAAGAAACTTAATTTAGAGCTGAAATGGAGACAGGAAGGCTGACATTTGTCCTTCAAGTTTTACTGTAATGTGTTATTTAACAAAAGAGGACTATGCCAACCCCTGGCCCGAGTCAGTCATGTATGTGAGACACCCTCTAACAATAAAATCAGGTTTAATCCATTTATTACTCTTCACAGCATTTTCATTTCCATATACTGTTGAGGTCTGACCCCAAAGCTGTCAGGCCCCAGGTATTTAACCTCCATGAATATATTAAAACAAGCAGACACACAGACACACACACTGCTTCATTGGCTGGACTAATATATGATGAAGCACCAAACTGGCATAATTAATCAGCGACTTAAACAGAAATATCCTGATTAAAAAAATGACCTGTTGATTTCGCCAACAAAGCAGGGGGCATGCATCTGTTTTGTGTGTGTGTGTGTGTGTGTGTGTGTGTGTGTGTGTGTGTGTGTGTGTGTGTGTGTGTGTGTGAGGAATGGGGAGTATTACCACGCTGTATAAATCCACACCAAGCACAATTAACAAGCAATGGGGAGGAGAAGTAATTAGTATTATCTGCTTATTGCCGTCAACCCCTATTCTAAGGAAAAGGGGTTAAAAAACACACAATGACACACACACACACACACACACACACACACACACACACACACACACACACACACACACACATGCAAGCACGCACACACTAATTCCCTCCAGGCAAATGTGTAAGAGCTAATTACAAGCTCATTTACAACTCTATGCAGTCTCCTCTCAGACAGGTCCACCCCCTCTGCATCCTCCCCTCCCTTCACCCCCAAAACTCCTGCATGTTAGCTTTACCTCTCAGCTCAAGCCGGGAGCTCTCAGCAAACAAACGACAAAAGTGACTTCCTCATCTGTTGCTGTGGGGTGTAAAGAGAAGAGAGAAGATCTCTTGATTATATAGACACAGGTGATATAAAGTCAGCATGGATGGAAAATACTGATAGGAGATAACAGTAACAACATTCGGTGGGTTATTGGTGAATACAAAGAATAAATAAGGGAAAAGTCATACCTTTGTACAGGTGTGATCTAAAATATGTAATTGGTTTTGGTATAACTGAAGATGCCTCACTGAACAAACTCTTTGAGAAATGTTGTGGCCTCTAAACAAAATCTTTATTTAGATGCAATCCTGTGAAAAACTAAGGACACCCTCAATGCTTTTATAGGAACCAAGCAGCAGTAGTAACAGCCAGGTGAGACTACTGCTGCTTGATTCAATGAACTGATCATAAGCAAGTTTGAGCATCTCCATAAAAGGAGAGGTTTTGAAAGATCGCTGGTCTGGAGCATTCAGGTGTGCATTAAAACTCAAGACAGGAGTGGACGTTCAACCGAGCTCAGACCAATACTCAGAGAAACGGCAAAATCAGAAGAGTCTGTCAGACCCTAGAAACTTTAGCTAGTCTGTTAAACATAATTTGTCAGTACGATTAGAAAAACACTGAACAAGAATGAACTGTTTGGGAGGAGAATACCTTGTCTCTGTAAAAAAGGACATGGCTGCACAGCTTCAGTTTGCAAAACTGTATCCTTACAAAACAAAAGTTTTAAAAAAAAAAGTACTTTGGAAAGAAAAGACCAAAGTGGAGACTTTAGGTCATACTGCACATCACCATGGTAAAAAACAAAAACAACATATCAGCACAAACACCTCATGCGACCTGTTAGCACAGTGATGGAGGGGTCATTATTTGGGCTTGTTTTACATCCACAGGACCTGAACACCTCGCAGTCACTGAGTCAGCCATGACCTCCTCTGTATACCAAAATATTCTAGAGTCAAATGTGTCTGTGTGAGGGGTGTGTGGGGTAATATTCCTCCACAATAATGTGAGAGACTGATACATCACACAGAAAAGGATTTTGCTTCAAGTTATTGCAGCTAAACTGTTTAATCATGAGGGAACTTAGTTTTTAAACCACTGTATTGATAAGTTCAGACTATGCAGTGTTAGGAACAGTTCATCAAAGCCAATGACTAACTGGTTAATTACACAATTTACAGGTTTTACTTTTACTTATTTTTACATTTTTCTTTTCATTTACAGGGTTTGCTCATTTTGGTTTAGTTTTTGAATTAGTTTCAGTTTTTGTCTTAATTTCAGGTCGTATTTGTCAGCTGCAAATTTAAGCCTTTTATAGCAGATATTCTAATGCAAACCCTTCACTCGCAGTCATGTAGACATCAAAATCTTAGTAAACATGACAAATGTGACCAAATTAGACCAAACCTGCGAAGGTTTCTTCATACAGAGTGTTGTAGGTCTCAGGTTTCAGTTATTTAGCTTTTATTTTTCATTTCAGTTAACTATCCTTTGATTTATTTTGTTTTACTTATAATAACTTATAATGTAATAACCCTGGTTATGAGATTCAACCACAGTTAAAGCACTCACAATTGCAAATTTAGAAGATTTAATTTCCAGAACCCTGAAGGAAGCTCTTAAAGATCAGTAATCTTGAGGCATGTGCTGTTCCTTGTAGTGCCTGGTTTCTTGACATTACAGCATTTCCAAGGGAAATCTGAACTGAACTGAAGCAACAGGGTCTTTAAAAGAAAATTCAGCCCTATTATTTGTAACATTTGTGCTTTCCAGGTATCACTAACAGGTGGGTTGGGTTGTTGTTCCCTCCAGCACAATGAACCACCTCCAGACAGTATCATGTTCCCTGTTTGTGGGATCAGCTTACCACAAGCTCACGGTTAGCTGGCAAACTCTAATTTAAGCCAAAGAAAAAATAGCCCAGCAAATCACTGCTTGCACTGGATTGTTTCTTTTCTTTGCTAATTGTGGTCACAGAGCTTTGTATAGACCTGCCTACGTGGGGAACAAAGGTAAAAGATAACACCCAGAAACCCAATGAGGTCACAGAAATGTGGAGGATTGGATTTCTTGTGATTTTTTAGCATTATTAAATTTAAGAGGATTTCAAATTTTCATCATCTTTGTCTCTTTTTTTTCATGTGTGACTTTTAAAGACATATTTTCTGGGGTTTTTTAAGACACAGCAATTAAAAATCAACCACGCAGACTGCTGTCTCAGTTTTAAGGGTTTAAAGCCGACTCCCCGAATTTATGCATTTAATAAATAAAGATAAACATAAAACATAAAACATAAAGATGTTGGAAGAAGTCAAATATTTTTAATGAATAATAAAAACATAACAGCACAGCAGCCAGTATAAAAAGTAGATATGTACAGCTGAAATATTCAGTAAACAACAGTGTGCACTGATATCATTTCACGAGCTTTGATTTTAGATCAGCTACACCAACAGCGTAGACTTTTTTCAGTTATCTGTCTTGTCACAGGAGCCTGGTCTTCCTCTGTGATCCTCTTCTTCATATGTAACAGGTGCTGGTGGTTGTTTAGGAATCCTAAGGGATTTAAGGTGGGACTTATTTTTACCTAATACTATAATGCTCATTAATTCCTGCTTTGGTGACTTACCTCCCCTGATCCTCTCTGGACCGCCCGGCCCTGCCCAGCCTAGCCTCGCCCTCTGTGCTGCTGACGCTGTCAGGGCCTCGACGAGGAGGATAATACAGCACTGAAAGATAGATGTCTACATGTCTGACGTTTATGTGTCGTAAATATAAGCAAACTTTGTGGCCTATGACCTGAAATGTGGTGTGTTTTTTCTTTAGATTGTATTGATGTCAAATGGGATAAATATGAGACAAACCCACAAAAAAGTAAATTAACTGGATGTTCATACTTTGACTTTAATGATTCTGCAGCTAGTTTGCTGTGTTTTTGGTACACCTTAAAATATACATTAGTAAATGTAAGCAGAACTTAATTTAAATAAATGCACATTACATACCAATTATGTTTGCTGCTGTTCTGAACTTCTGAGCTTCAGTATGAACTTCTTCCAGAGTAGGACAAGTTTTACTGCTTTATAACCACCAGGTCAACGGCACTAATTAACTTTTAGTTTGTCTCTTTCTATAGGCTCATGTCTGAAAACATTAGGATCATATGGAGGGAACCCCACTTTATTGTGACACCTGTCAACATGTGTCTCCTCCAAGCTGCACTAAATCATATGAAGAGAATTGTTCACGCCAAAACAGGACATCTCAAAACATGCTGCACTTAACTGGCAATTTACTCTTTTACTCTGGTAATTTAGTAAATAATACACTGTGTGTAAATATCTGTGAGAATGGGGGGAAAGGGGATTTAAGTGACATTGAATGTGGTATGGTTGTTGTCAGACAGACTCTTCTGACTGTTTCAGAAACTGCTGATCTGTAGATCTGAATCTGTAGGGTTCAAAAAAAGAGAAAATATCCAGTGAGCAGATCTCTGGCTGGAAATGCTTTGGTGATGTCAGAGGTCAGAGAATGGGCATAGTGCTTCGAGCTCATAGAAAGGCAACAGTCCCTCAAATAAATGAATGCATAAAATATATATTGTTACAATTACACAAAACTGTTCCTGGTATACTTGACTTTTAGGACCTCCAAGCCTGAAGTTATCTTCATTATCAGTTAGAGCCCCTCCTCATCCTTTTCTTCTTCTTCTTTGGTGCAGCCCTATAAATTTGGGGTAGCCCTTCGGCCTCTCCCTTTTCTACAATTCCCCTGTGGGAGCTCGTGTCATTTCTTTTAGAACAGTAATTATATCTTTATCCACCCTGGTGGGTGTTTTCTTTCTGATCTGTGTGAAATATGTTGCATGTAAGTTTGTACTTCATGTTTAATGTAAAAATAAATACAGCGCCCTTTTCTACAATTCCCCTGTGGGGGAGGAGCTGGAGCGAGCAAGTTATTTACTTTCTTTTTACCTTTCATTGTCAGACACAATGCACGAACACACCGGTTACACAAGGTATGTAAAAAAAAAAAAAAAAGCATCTCTGAATGTAGAACCTCAAAGCAGAAGGGCTACAGCAGCAGAAGACCACACTGGAAGCTGGTCTGATGAGTTTTAATTTCTGCTGCAAAATTCAGATGGTCAGGTCACAGTTTCGCATTAGCAACATGAAAGCATAGTCCAACAGAGCACCTTTATGATGTGGTGCAATGGGAGATTCTCATGATGGATGTGCAGGCGGAAAATCTGCTGCAACTGTGTGATGCTGTCACGTCAGGAATATTTTAGCATCTTGTTGAATCTGAGCCATGAAGAATTAAAGCAGTTCTGAAGAAAAACCAGTACTAGCAGCGTGTACCCAATGAACTGAGTGGAGAAAGTTAACTTGTTTGCAAAATTTGAATAAAATTTTAGTTAATCAACACAAAAATAAAGGTTTAAATCAGTTTTTACCAAACTTATTACTCACTTATCCTCACTTTTATCTTTCTGCAATCAGAGCTGATGTGGACACTTACACACTGACATGATCCATTAACCAGGAGCCACATGCCTGCGGTCATTCAGCCTTCAGCCCTCTTCATGCTGTACTAAGCTGTAATGATAAATAATGTTCTCAAATCTCATTTAGAATTATTAATTGTTTGTGTGGATTATTGAAATTTGCAATTATGCAATTAATTAACCGTATCAAAATGTGTTCATGTGAGCTGAAATAATATGACCTAATTACTAGTTTATTGATCATTTATTAGGTGTATTTAAATAAATAGTACAGCGCACAGGGTCTGAAGGGCACTATGCTGCATTTTTCAACCAAAACCAATCTTTAAAGTTCAGCTCCAGCAAACAGTAAACATATGAAAAAGCTTCATTTATATCAGTATCATAGTCCTTTTTCAGTCTGTGTTACTGTAATAAATGTTTTTTTGTTGCACCTCCAAACATTCGATACAACCTCTGGCGTCATGAGCGCAACAAAATTCACAACAATGAAATAAATAGTGAAAACAAATAGTCGCGCTCACTCGTGGCTTATATTGATTTCCATTAAAGCCATGTTGTGTGATCCTTTGATACAGTGGCTGACAGTTCAACTAAAGTTTAATCTGTCAAATAAATCCAACCTAATCTCTTGTTCCACAACCGCTACACCAAGTATATTAACGTCTGTAACTGCTTAGCAGAAGTGCTTCTACTCAGCCATCAGTGCTACACTTCATAAACCTTTTACAAGTACACAACAATCCATCACGTTCTCTATCGATGCAGATAATATCAGTCAGGTCTTCTCTGAGACATTGTTGTCATACACCCGGGTTGTGTTGTGCAAACACTGGGGTAATGGTATCATAGCGCCCAACATCTGTTAGTGAATTATGGTGATAAATGAGCCTTGCATTAGCACATCGATCGATGCAGAAGCTATTGTAAGTGTGTGTGAGTGTGTGTGGCTGGTGCAGACCATATGTTTCCCCTTTTTTTTGAAACCACCTGCCTTATTTTGTGCTTACAAGCTACCTCTAACATGTCCAGGCCTCTGGGGTCGGCCTCCTCAAGCTGTTCTTTAGCAGTTTTGGCAGTTTGGTGGTGCGTGTTGTCCTTGTGGGGGGGCTAGCTTAAGCGGCTGCTTAAACAATGTTTAAGTTGGTGGTGAGTGTCAAAGTAACAGCAAAATGAGGTTTCCCTGCTGAACGCTGCATTGTAATGAGATGATCAATATTAATTTTACTTGTCAGAGGTTTTAGTGCTGTGACTGAACACATGTGTTCTCTTCAAACAACACATGTATGAATGCAAAGCTGACAGCTTCTAATGATTACGCTGCTAGTGTGTCTGCATTTGTCTATATGCGTATGGCTCCTGGATCTTTTCCTGCTGGGTTCATGTGACAGCCGGGGCGAGAGGCTAAGAGGCGTTAGCTTGGTGAGAAGGATTACCTATATCTGTTAGGCCTCCTTTTCCTTCCCTTGGGCAGTGTCACGTCTCATTACTTCTGTCCTCCAGCCTGGATAGTCTGGCTTTAGTGGGATGCATTTAAAATGCAGGCAGCCGGGGCGTCCAGGAACACCAGGTTTAGAGGTAGAGTGATATGTGTGCCTTTTGCCTGAGAGGCTTTCTTCAGTAAGTAGACAGGTAAACTTCTCCGAAAGCTGGCGCGGATGGCAGCTAAGCCGTCGCTTGTTTAAGTGAAACGGATGCATGCATCACAGAGATCGACATGCCCAGCGTGTGGTTACAATCTGTTGTTGGGATCGTTGATCAAAACAAGAGTGTTTTTGTGTTTGTGATTGAGACCTGAATCTTATTAACAGGCACCATTACAAGAATGAAAAGGAGAAGGGTGGAGGCAGATAGATAGATAGATAGATAGATAGAACTTGTACTATTCTAACAAGTCACCACCTTTATTATGAAAATGAAGCTGCTGCCATATCGATGATGATTTGGCCTGAACATTTCACATTTTGATTCATGACTCCATCAGACCTGTTCCACTGAATTTCATGTCAGTTCTTGTGTAATTTGCCAAATCTCAGCTTACCTGACATACTTTCCCTTCTGTAAGAATGGCTTTTTTACAGCCACCCTTCCACTGTGACCATTTCTGATGAGGCTTTAGTAAACAAGGGATAGATCAACTGAAGGACCAAATGTCTCTCTCACCTTGTGTCAGGATTGTTTCCTCTTTGTTAAGAGTATGACTCTCAGATACTGTGAATCTGTTGTAGATAGCCTGACTCTGCACATCATGCTGAGATATGCCAGGTTTTCAGCTAATAGCTCTTTGGGAATCACCTTGACTTTACATCTGTCAAACTATGTTACCTTTGCTTTTTTTCACAGATTCAACTAAAGAATTTGGAACAAGTGTTAGGTCGGTGGTCTAACAAACAGAAAATCATTTCACTAGCTGGGCCCACGTCCTCATTTTAGGTTTAACAGTGTTTGAGTAGGTAAATGCTTTGACATGAATTGAGCTGCGGTTTGGGGAAGGCCTCGAAGGGGAATGGCGATGGTTCCCGGGCCTGGCAGATCCCCACGTACTAAATAGAGGTGAAGAAGTTAAAGAATGGAGAACAAGGAAGCAGGGAGGGAGGGTGGGGCACGTAAACGAGAATGATCGGCTTGCAAAACTGGGGGAACCTACATAGATGACAACTGGAAGGAGCATGTTTGGAGGCATGTTTTAATGCTCCTGAAAGTCCGATACATAATCTCCAATTCTTTGAAAATGGACAGGTGCAAGGACTGAAGAACAGTCGATAGAGCTCCAGAAAGCTTCGAGAATTATTGCTAAGAAAATCTGCATCCTTAGAAGAAAAATATAAGGAAAAAAAAAAAAAGCACCGCTGTAATAAATCTAAAACAAGCTGTCTTGCAGAAAATTAATGGAAAAAATTCAGACCAGTCAGAGACATCCAAGTAGTTTTTGAAGTGAAAGATATCATGGTCCCTGATAAACGTGACAGTTTGCTCCTTTTTCTGTTATGTGGTTATGTGAACGATCATGCTGCCTTTTTTTTTTTTAGAGATGTTTGACTCTGTGCTGGAGAAAGAAATTTCAAGCAACAAAACATTAAATGATCAATCATTAAGTATAGATGTCTCCAGCAGCTCTAATGTAACCATTTCTGTTATGTTGTTTTATAAAATTATGTGTTTTTGGTCAGGTTGGAATTAAGAAGAAATCTTTTTTTTTATGGTTGTTTGGCATTAGAGGTTAACAAATAATCATAAGTATTGTTTACAACACATAAAATATAATTCTTATAGCAGCATTCAGCTTGCATGGCTGTTTTTGCTTCACTTCACTGGAATAGCTTAATGTGAAAATGATGAATTACAGTCACAAAGTTTTACTTTTTTGTGCAGTTCTTGTGAAACAAAATCCATATTTCATATTTTCACACATTGTCAGATGCCTTGAGTCACAAGCTGAGCATATGCAGAGATCTTTTAAACCATTTCTCTAAACCAATTGTCCTAATCACTTGTAAATCCTTCCAGTCAAGTGGCTCATGAGAAGAAATCGATGACATTAAGCTGAGTAACCATAAACATCCTTTGTGGTCGTTTTCTCTCCACACTCTTGTTAAACATGCTACAGTGAACAAACGCCCTCTTCATCCCCCCACATTTCATTCTGTGAATTCCTTTCATCAGTGTGGGTCACTGACTCCGTCTTTCTGCTCTTGCTCCTCCGCTGACCCGTGCTGCTTGTCCTGCATGTCTACAAGATATGTTTGTTGACCCATTGCTCTTGTTGCCCTCCCTCCCCCCCTTCCCCATCGAGGAACCCCCTGCCGCCTGCTCATCTCGCCCTCCAGCTGGTTCCCTCCACTGTCCAGAAGCCGCCGAGCTCTCCTGGCATGAGTAGGATGGCTAATCTAGATAGCGGGAGGCCTCCCTCCTGCAAGCATACACAAGAGAAGGAAACCCTAATTGCTTATGTCATAAAGCTCTCTGACCCAGATAAGCCTTCACTCCCCAAAGCTGCTGAGATAAACCCCACTTTACCTCACCAAACCTGCCTCTCCTGATCCACCATCCCCCTCCTAACCTTTCCGCGCCTTCTGCTACGTTATTAACACCCTGAGCAGGGGGAGAAGAAATGTACATCATGGGTTTTAAAGTTTAAAAAAGATGACTAAGCATATACCAATTATATATAGTATGTATGAAAAATAAATGAATAACTTAAATGCATGAGTACTCTAACTCAAAGATTTTTGCTACATTGGTAAGGCCTTGCTGTTGTACATGAGTAATAGGGAAGTCGCGATGAAGTGAGTGGAAGGCAAAAACAAAGCCTTACTTAATAAAGCTGGTGATGACCAAGTGTGCGTCCAATGAAAGCTGATCTAAAGTCATAGCATGGCGTTGCGTGCCACTTGCCCTCGTGTGCCTGGACCCAATAATGAAGGCTTAGCCACAAAATGCTACGGCCCCTCGCACAGTTGCCGAGTGCTGAATGTCACACGTGCTCCACTTTATCAACCAACAGATGGCCAGTTAAACCATCAACGCTCGAGCGAGGTTGAAGCTGAGCACAATGATACTGACGTGTTTTATTTTCTTCATCACCTTTCTTTTTTTTTTATTTATCAGGATATAATGAAGGCTCTCCTGGGATCCTCACTGGCCATGGGCGTCATTGCAGAGGGAATTCAGTCCATATGAAGCAGAAGTCATACAGAGAACTCATTAAACTCCAGTGTAACAGAGATCTTAATTACTAAGTAGGAACTTTTAATTGGATTCTGTCCCAGCTCACCTTGTAATCACCTGTCACATGCTGTTGGTGCTTTAAAGCCTCCCCATCTTAAACCCCGTTACACCACAGGTTAGAGTTAACTAGGTCAAGTGTTTTGGAGAATGATACTCCCCTGATAACTCGCAGTTTTCTCACTTTGAGCGACACATATAAAGGTTTTACATAACGTCACGCACGCTCTGTGTTCAGACGGGCGAAGCCTGCTGTGTTTGAAACGCTTTACTTGGACATGAAGTGTTGCAGTTGTTTTCAAATGATGTTTCTGGAAACTCTGTTGACATTAGATGTCATTGCAAATCCCTCTGGTGAAGTTAATTGATTGGATTTGAGCAATTCCAAGTGTTCAAAGAACCTTCGCATGACTGAGGATGTTTGTTTTCTTACTTACAATTTGTTTTCAAATTACTTTTCATTGGAAACGTGTACACAAACAATACAAGAAAAAAATGTAATAATATTTAATTACTATTTATAAAAAATGGTGGTATAAAAACACATACAGTGAAGTTATTTATTTTACAGTTTTGTAGGGTGAGTGAATGCATTTTTAAAAATTCAGCCCAAGGGAGTCTTTACTCGTCTTATAACAGAATAATCTGGACCCATTTTTTATGCCAAATAAGCATTTCAGTTTAATAAAATAAAAGACAAATACATTTCTTCATCCTCCCACTTTACTTATGCATAAATGATAATATATATACATGTTTAATTTTGAAGTATTTTATACATTATTTCATATCAGTGACCTTCCATGATTTGTAAAGCGACTCATTAAAGGAGCATTTCCTGAATTCTTTCATTTAAAAAAAAAAAAAAAAGAGTCTAATATCCAGTCATTATTGCGATTGTTGTCTAATCTTTCAGTGCGTGATAAAGTTTGACTGAATGCTTTACAATATTTAAAAATTGTCAGGGTCTCGGGGGGTGGTGGGGGGGCTAAGACAGGGGTTAGAGGCGAGAGGCAGGGCACTCTGTGGACAGGTGCCAGTCTGTCACAGGGCTCACTACATCTCAGTTACATCTAAATAATTATTATTTTTGTCCAGTAAAGCTGAATTTTAAGCATGTTCACAATGTGGATGCTGTTACATTTCCTTTGATTTAATGAAGTCCAGTCTGAACCTACTGTAGGTTCAATAGAAAAAATGTGATATTTTAAGTGATATCAGTCTTACCCGTAAGTCTCAATAAATTAGAGCCATTAGCACAGATCCTTTCCCAATTTTTCCCAAATACCTCTTGGAGATGTTATATTTGTATTTCTCCCCTTTATCAATCAACAACCTTCAATATTTATAAGCCTCTCGACTTTTGTTGTGCCCACTCCGGGTCGGGGATGAGTTCCTGCCCCAAGTGGAGGAGTTCAAGTATCTCGGGGTCTTGTTCGTGAGTGATGGGAGAAGGGAGCCGGAGATCGACAGACGGATTGGGGCTGCAGCTGCAGTAATGCGGACGCTGCACCGGTCCGTCGTGGTGAAGAGGGAGCTGAGTGTAAAAGCGAAGCTCTCAATTTACCGGTCGATCTACGTCCCTACCCTCACCTATGGCCACGAGCTGTGGGTAGTGACCGAAAGAACGAGATCGCGGATACAAGCGGCAGAAATGAGCTTCCTCCGAAGGGTGGCTGGCCTCTCCCTTAGAGATAGGGTGAGAAGTTCGGCCATCCGGGAGGGGCTCAGAGTAGAGCCGCTGCTCCTCCACATCGAAAGGAGCCAGCTGAGGTGGTTCGGGCATCTGACAAGGATGCCCCCTGGGCGCCTCCTGGGTGAGGTGTTCCAGGCATGTCCCACCGGGAGGAGGCCCCGGGGCAGACCCAGGACACGCTGGAGAGATTATATCTCTCGGCTGGCCTGGGAACGCCTTGGTATTCCCCCGGATAAGCTGGAGGAGGTGGCTGGGGAGAGGGAGGTCTAGGCCTCTTTGCTTAGGCTGCTGCCCCCGCGACCCGGCCCCGGATAAAGCGGATGAAGATGGATGGATGGATGGATGGATGGATGGACTTTTGTTGAATTGAAAACTGACTGAATGGCCAAAGGATTTCTGAAGTTTCTACGTGTAGTATGTTTGCTAATGTTGGTAAATAGACTGCACAGGATTAAGGGCAATATATGAAATGAAGAAATTACAATATTAAGTGTTTTGCACACTTCCATTACACTGTCTTGTCTTGTTTTTTTGCACATTGCATTTTACATAGTCCTGTGTTTGTCTGTCATATGTAGCACCAGGAATGTTGTCTCGTTTCACTCTGTACTGAACCACTGTACATGTTTGAAATGACAATAACAGTCACTTGACATCTTCATGCAGCGCATTAAGTGCTTTCTAACAAACAGACACAGATGCACTGGAGGCAGCTCGGGGTTCAGTATCTTTCCTAAGCCATGTGGGCTGGATGATCCAGGGATCAAGCCACTGACCTTCTGACTAGAAGACGACCTGGTCTACCACCTGAGCCACAGCTGGCTCATTCTTTCATTTGCATACTCTGAGTTTGTGATATAATCAGGTGTGATTTCACTAACTTACTCTATTCTTGAGTTAGAGTCAATCACAGTCACGGGTCAAATGTAAATAATCCAGGTTTATTAGAAATTTCAACAATACAAATCAGGCATCATAGAGAAAAAATAAATAAATAAAAAAAACCCAATAAATTTCCAAATAAAGAAGAAACACTGCACCAGGAAAAAGCACTGCACCACATAATCACATAAGGTAACGTGTTCAAACTGAATCTGCTCCAAAAACACTAAATAAATTATTTCATAGTGGTTTAAAAAAAAAATCACAATGTTCCATTTAAATTTGGTGCTACAGGTTATTCTTTGTGGCTCGAGGTCATAAAAAACTATTCCTGTTAACAAGAGTTTTTACAATAAATATATCACAAACATGACGAGTGAGGAAGAAAAAACACATCAGTCCGTCTCGAATCGAGAATTACATTTAAATTAAACACTTAAACATGTGAGTCAAACATATCTGAAGTGTATATGCATTCACTACAAACAAAGAAGAAGAGTGGTAGTCGAGGTTAATACTGTCTGTATGTACCGTAGTTACAGAATAAAGCCTAAGATCAAACATTTGCTGTCTTTTACTCCAATAGTAGCAAGAGAAGCAATCCTTTAACACCACAGGCTGCTCCTGTTTGTGGTTCACACTTTGATTATGCTTTATATGTGTGCTACATTAGTGCCTGTAGCTGCCTGCTCCCAACACACACTCCAGCTGAAGAGGTAAAAACAACAAAAATCTCTTGATAAATGTAGAGGGCTGCCAGTGTCAGATCCCCAGTGTTATAAATACAGCAGTTCTCCACAGTGTATGCAAAAATCTAGTGTTGTGCATAATCTCTGTACACAGGCTCCCACAGCTTTGTTCTCATGAGATGAACCCTTTCAGTCTGATAAGCACTCGCAGCCAAATATGCTAACGGCCGTGCTGCGGAGCTGCTTCGCGTCCTGAGCACCAAACAGCGCCGCTGATGTGCGACTGTTGCCACCTTGTGGTCAGAGCGCACTATAAGACAGGCTTTACTCCCATGATTGCAGGTCTGCAGAGCAACAATCAGACTACTTCATCATTTTTTTTCTTGAATAGCTGACATAAATGTCTGAAACCAGGCCAAACAAGTGAAGTTAAATAGTGTGAGGAGGGTTTTTTTAGCCACAGAAATCTGTGTCAAATCAAAAGATGCAGATCCATCTGCTGTGACGACCTTGTCAGAATAAAGGAGCAGCTTTATCTTTAAACTAGTGTTTTTGCCCTTGGAGGAAATATAATAATCAGACCCTTCAAGTCCCCAAAAGGAAGAAATGTAGCATTTTTAGCTTCTCTTCCAGTCAGAGGGCTGCTAGTGTTTGTATATATGTAGATGGAGAACTTGTTTCTGTACAGAAAGCCTGATTAAAGCATCTTCAGCATCGCTCTACAAAACAACGCCGCTGCCTTCCTGCTGATGTCTCCTTGTAGACCAGTAGACCTTTGTGATGCTCCACCACCTTCCTAAAAATGAAGCTGCTCCGTCAGTCTGCAGGAGAATAAGCTGGTCAGGAGCTCCACATTAAGCAGCAGGTCCTTACTGTTGGTCCCTGATGTATCAACGAATTCATTTTTCTGCCAGCTGCTGTCAAACACCACCATGCATGTTAACTTTAAACACAATGTCTGAAATGTAAGAGGTTAAACTTCATGTTACTCGCAGTGAAATCTAGGACTCTGCTCCATTTTTCAATCTGGACGAGTATAAAATGATTTCCAAATATAGGATGCATGGATCCTTATGTGCTTTAAAATGACCCTAAATGCTTTCTGGATGTGCATTTAAGTGAAATCGCAGTGAACTCCAGATTTTCTGCCCTGTTTCTCACTCTTGAATTATCATTTCTTTTTCTCCCATCCAAGCGAACACTCAGAAATCCCCAGGCAGCATTTCCCTGATGCTCATTTTCACAAAATTTGAAATAAACGCCTACTGTGCCACCATCACAAAAAAAAAAGAAAAATCAGAGAGAAACTAGGAAATTGATGTGCTGACTATGAAAGTTGGGCAGAAAGGGTTTTACAGGAAGCTAAATCTGGATACAAGAAGAAAGCGTCCGTCGTTTCAGCTCGACAGCGACTTCATCGGCGGCCGATGACCTCGTCTTTTTTTCAGCAGCGCCGGGCGGAGGACGGATATTTGGTCTTCAGGCCCTCTTTGAAGTTGCGAAACAGAACCCGGTTGCGTTTGTTCTCCTCGTCTTTCCTAGCGTGGAACTCCCCCTGGATCTTGAAGCCGCGGTGCACCACAAAGGCAGTGCTCAGCACGGAGAACCTGTATCCGGCCACGTGGAGCTCACAGGCCTGGAGGGAGATTAAACAACAGCATGAGAAGACAGACGTGGAGGTGGGAAGTGATGAGAGCGAATGGGGGGAGGTGAGAGAAGATAATGACACAGGAGACGGTTTTGGTATCGAGGGCAGAAGGCGTGAGAACAAAGGTGAGCGAGCGGACATGAGGAAGGAGAGATGAAATGTCTTCTTCAGGTACGAGGTGTCAGGGAGAGGCTGCGTGGAGCGATGAAACCGACAAAGGTGTGGAGACATTTCCACAGGGGAAAGGAGAAGCTTAGAAAAAGAAGGCCATGAGGTTTAGAAGAGACTACAACCAAAAACGATTTGTGTCGAGCAGATTAATTTAATTTAAAGGAGCCTTCACACCTTTAATATAGTACTTTCCTAAAGTTGAGGAACCTGTGAGAGGTCAAAGCTGATGCACCAGAGGCAGACGTCCTGTGACTTCTCGTCCTCAGTACAGGTGTGTCCACAATCATGTGTTTTAGTGTTAAAATGTGTACCTCTTACTGCATTTACATCCTCATCTGAAGTTTTAGGAAGCTTAAAACTCCATAAAAAAAGCTGCTGACCCAGTTTTAATCTGAAAAGTCCAGGATTATAAAAAAAAAAAGAGAGATTTTATGGGATTTCATCCCGCTCTGGGTCACGTCCTCTCCCACTGCTGTGACTCATTAAACTTCATTTGTGATGACTCCTAATCTCTTGTCCATCTCCATGACCTCTTTACTCTTTTGTGTTACTTTTAGTAACTTCCATTCATTTTCCAAACTGTTTATAGTGTTTATGTTAAATGATCTGCTATAATGATAAAGTTCAGCCAATTTGAAGGCAGGAAGTAGAAGCAACTTAAATAATAAGCGTGTGAGATAACAGACTTGTCAATAGCACAGCTCTATCACTAAGATATGGGAGAGTATTTAAATTAAAATAATGTTTAAAAGACAGTTTTTATGCTTTCAGCTGCAGCCACGGTGGCGCTTAACAGAAGTTTAAAACAAAGACATTAGATACTGTTGGTCTGGGGGATCTCCAGCAATGGCGATGCTATTATTAGAATTGATTATCAGTAGGGGGTAATCTCTAAACTTGAACTTAGAGATGCAGGTTAATTGGCTTGAATCACCAATTAACCTGCATGTATCTGCAGGAGGGAGTCGGAGCAATAGTGATATTTATTGATAGTGTAAAGTTTCTTTAAAGGCAGAAAAATGACTGGTAGCATATATTTGTGCACTTGCTTTTGAATTTAGTCTACAATTTAATTTAAGCAATTCATCTACAGAGTTTTGGACCTGGAAAAAAACCTGAATCTTTTAGTGCAAACAGAAATAATAAAGAAAGTCCTCGATGATAGAAAAAGTGAAGAAAAAGCCTCCATGTGAGTAAAGAGTGAATAAACTGCAGACTTGTGTCAAACTGTGTTTGCAGATCTTATAGAGTAGTAGTGCACCAAGTACTTCTTCCTATGAAAATATACACAACTTACAGTCAAATTAAGAGATTTAAATGCAGAGGTCGGCAAAGTTGTCGACCACTTTCCAGTTTTTTAAAAATACAGCAAAGTATAAATACTGCTGACTTTGGTTTACTGGGACCTGGGCTTTTAATTTTAGAAGGCTGATCGTTCCAGCCACCAAACACCTGGAACAAGCTGCTGCTTTACTCCTTTAGTCTAAGAGCGATACTGATGCTGACAGTGTGTGGTAGCTCTCTCCTGTATGTTCAGTGATTGTTGTGGTTTTGTATTCAAACACCTCATGGGCTTCAGCTAACAGGCAGATCTTCTTGAAATCATGACCACCTTTCTCATACCAACCTGGCTGATACGATTGAAGCCATACTGCTTGAAGTTCTCATCGTAGAGAGGCACAGAGCGGTGCCCGATATAAAAGGGCTCCCAGGGGTCCACCCAGATGAGCGTGTAGGCAACTTCCAGGGTTCCCGTCTCTCTGACGTGGCTGTTTACCCACTGTGAGTAGTTGGTGGGGGCCTGACAACGAGGACACAGCTCTTCATAAAAGGGCCGGACTTCACCGACCTGGTAGAGTTGAACCAGCTCTGCCTTTGTGGCTGGCATCTTCCTAGCGTGGCGGATCTCGAAAGCTGGTAGGACGAAGACCTCGTCACTCGCTGGCTCACGCTTGCTGATCATGGCCATAAACTGCTCATGCAGGTCGGCGCTTGGCAACATGTCCATGTCAATGACCAAGATGTAGGAGGACTCCGTGCCCCCTCTGGCGATGTTACGAAGAAGGTTGTTGGGGTAGGAGATGTTTCCGCTCATAGCATAGTTCTTGTACTTCTCCCCGTGAGTCTCCAGTCTGGAGAACACTGAGGCACAGTCCTCAAGACCTGCAAAATGCTCACGGTCCTGCTCCGGGAAGCTGGCCATCTCTCCAGAGAGGCAAACCAAGTGGAAGTCCACCAGGGCTTGGATGTGAGGGCAGAAGAAGCTGAGAGCGTACACCAGAGCAGTGGCAAACTTCACATCTTGGCCGTGAGCGAATATGGCCACAGAGATGGGGTTCTGCCACCTCTCCAGCAAGGACTCCAGGTAGTGCAGGTTGTTGATAGTGGTGTGTGTAGCTAGAGCCAGGATGTTGGAGCTGGGGTCAGATCCCGGCTTCTCATTCGTGGTGAAGTCACTTTTGATTAAGTTCTTGTACACTCGGTACTGCCCGCTGTTGTCAAAGATCCCGCCGGTGGACAGTGAGTACCTCAGGCGCTCCTTCCGCGAGTTTTTCTCCGGGTGGGCATTTTTCTTGGCCCCGGAGCCTCCGAAGAGCTCCGAGTATCGGTACCGCTGCTGCTTTCCGTGAAACTTGGACAGGAAGGAAAGATAGATGAGCTGCAGCAGCGCCACAATCAGCAGGGCGCTCAGCACTACTTTGAAGGCGGAACATTTCTTGGAGAGATGCATCCCAGACAGGCTGCAGGACACAAAGAGGTCCGAAAACCACAGCTGGATGCCTCTTACTGCTCTATTTCTGTCCCAGCTAGCGTCACCGACACTGGCGCCTCGGTGCTAACTGCAGCCTCCTCGGCTGGAAATGTAACGAATACTCGATCGCATGTTTTCCCGGTTAGTGGCAGCGCTGACCTAGATTTCCACACGACTCACAAAAGAACAAATATAGCGATCATCGAGTTTCTGTGATCTCCATCAAAGCACAGCACAGTTGTCAGCAGTCTGCTGCTGCTGCGACAGCGGCGCACACCGATGTGTTATAACCGTAATGACGGAAGTAAAGGCGCTGCTGAATTTACTCCTGGAGAAGTGTTTGCGCTTGTTTTTAATTTGTCCTAAAGGCCAATGTGTGAACCCGTGGATGTTCTAAATACGGTGCCACGTTACGTGAGAACGAAGTCTTTAGAAACAAGCCACATAAATATGGACACTATTCTAATAGGTTGCCGTTGAATACAATTTGCTGTTGCGGTAGAGACATTCAGACGAGGTGGCCGAGTGGTTAAGGCGATGGACTGCTAATCCATTGTGCTCTGCACGCGTGGGTTCGAATCCCATCCTCGTCGGTAGCTTTTCACTTTTTCCCACTTAATCCTGAATCACGTGTTTTGTCAGTTACGTAACGCCATATGTTTAAAAATAATCTCAGTTGCTCAGTATCACTTGTTCACATTAGTCCAAACGGACCATGAGGTTTAAATTACAAATGAAGGAGCTTCAATCAATCTGCCTCATTCCCATATAAAACCCAGAATCAATACTATAAAGTGTAGCTATATATAGAGAGAGAGAGATAAATATAGATACGTGCAGATATGGCAGTGCACACAGACGCCCAGAGAAAATATCATCTCGCATTTTTTATTGTTTTTGTTAGCTTTTCTTTTCCCCTGTCTCAGTTTACTTTAGTTTCCAGAGTTAATCTGATATTTTAAGGTTTATTTTGTTTGCCTAAGAGTTTTTGGTGTGGTTCATTCTAGTTATCATTCTATAGTTATTTTTGTTGCTGTTGGTTTTGTTTTTGGTGGTTATTTGTCATAGGTAAGATAATAAGTTCGCAAGCACACGGCTCTCTACCACATACTCGTCTCAACTAAACATAAGCTCCAGTCTTTTTATGTTTGACAAAACTAAACTTACAAAAATTACAACTAAAGACATTTTTTATTTTTTGGTTTAGTTTTGTAAACAATCAACATCCTTTCCATTTTTCTTTAAAGTGTGGTGTTTCACTTAAAGTCCTTTCAGTTCCCCACACTAAGTTTGTTATTTATAATTGCCTTGCAGACAAATTAGGAGCAATCCAAAACTTGGACACCAAAATGTACCTTAAAGGTATTATATCTTACGTTAACTGACGTGTATTTTCCTGTTGATACATCTTAGGCATTTTCTGTACTTGAGTAAACAAAGTTATCTTCCTTTCACTGTGTCCAAAACCTTTGGTGAGTGGCAAACTTTTCACTCTCCCAGAAAACCCCCAGAGGTCTTTTTATAAAAACTCCATACAAAAGACTTTCCCCATCTTGAAATCAGTCTTAGATCACCATGCTGAAGGATGTCTCAATTTCTGAACGTCGTGACTTGATAGAGCCATAATAAACGATAGAGGTTTATCCTTTGAAAGCAGGTGCTGCACATACAGGCAAATATACAAACCATGCTATGAGAGGGACTCTTTAAACTAGTCCTTTTTCCTTCACCATTCGTGTGTGAGAACAATTTATGATGCACTTCTGTTGAACCTCGTCTCTTGTTTAAAACTCTTGTTGGCTCCACTCCTAATGGAAGTGATGAGATGAACTGAGAGCAACAAGAAAACACAACTGTGACATTTTTTATTCATCATCATTAACAAAAACAAAGGCCTTACAACACATTAACCGTGTGGACAGTGCTCATGGGGTCCTAGGAGGCATTTCCTCAGTTATGGTGGGTTTTTATTATTAAGGTGTGACAGTTACACTTCCAGGTTCATCACCCCTGAACACAAACTGACCTCATTCAGAGCTAATACTCTACATGAAGTCAAATTTTTGCACATCTTTCAAAACGATCTCTTTGTTACATATTTTACTGGATGTTTAGGCGTCCCATTTGTTCTTAGTTTTCAAAATTAATCTTTAATTAGTTGTATCTTGTGTGAAAAAAAAACAAACACTTTCTATAATCTTAAGACAGCAAAATCATGTTTTTAGCTGCTCCTGTGTGAGTGCGGGTAAATATTCAGGGGGTTGAATTCAGTCAGTGAACTGATGTCACAGTATTTCAGCATTAAAAAAGGCAAACATAAGACAGCTTTAACTTTCACACTGAACATAAGGAAGCTGAATACACCTGCTGCAAATTAACAAGTGCGTTAGATTAAGCAGAGATTTCAGTAAACTTCAAATCCAGAGTTATCCTGCAAAGAGTTTGTTTTCCACCTAAACTGTGTGACTCCATCTACGTGTTCAGCACTGCAGAAATCAAAGGGCCCTGCTGTCACTGTCCATGCTCACTACCTATGAAACTAAAACACCGGCTCCGCTTTTGGATCCGCCTCCTTCGCTGTCCCTGGAGGGAGCGGCTGACTGGCCCTTTTCCTCTCCTTCGCCCTCTCCCACCAAACGTATGTTGTAGCGTTCCCTGTACTCTGTGAGCTCCCGCCCCTTCGTCTGCATCTGTGAGTTGATGGACTCGATTATTTTGGAGATCTGTGAGGACAGAAGGAGGAAGAAAATTAAATTTTGAGTTAAATAAGTGTCTGAGTACAATATAGGACGCTATTAAACGCCAGAGCACTCAGTGTTTAAAGAAAAATTGTAAAATGCTCTCATTTCCTCTTCCATCACCTGTTCTTTGTTGTTTTCCAAGGCAGGTAGAACTTCTTTTACTGTCCTCTCCACCAACACTCCTCCTATTAGACGAAAGCATTTCCTCGATGGATCCACCTCCTTCAATGTGTCTACTACTAAGCTGAATAGAAAAACAGAAATGTTAAAAAGAAAACTTATTCAACTCAAAAGGTAACACAGGAATGCCTCAGCTAGTAGCTGACATTGTGATTCCCCAGACTGTGAAATATTTGCGGCTAAGAACATGCATTCAGTGTTACATTCACATGCACCACCTGGTCTGCCCTAGAGCTTACCGTATTTTCACGACCATAAGGCGCACTTAAAAGTCTTAGATTTTCTTCAAAAAGTGCGGCGCCCTATAGCGCGGTGCGCCCTATGTGTTGTAAGGAGGACGTAGTAGAGAACACCATGAGAACGTTAAAGGGTGAAGTGTGGGCGTTGATCGTATATACCGGGACAATCGCACATACCTGTATAAAAGAACAGGTATGTGCATTATGCAGGACATCGTTGTTTTAACAACCCTGAAAATGGCAAAGAGACACGCTTACGAAGCACAGTTTAAACTGAAGGCCATCAGCTACACGGAGGAACATGGAAATCGAGCAGCGGCGAGAGAATTTAAGATTAACGAATCGATGGTTCGCAAATGGAGGAAGCTGGAAAACAAGCTCCGGCAGGTCAAGAAAACGCAGCTGAGTTTCCACGGACATAAGGCGAGGTGGCTCGAGTTGGAGGAAAGACTCGAGCGGTGGATCATCGAGCAAAGAGCGAGCGGGAGAAGCATTTCGACGGTCACCATTCGGCTAAAAGCAGTTTCACTAGCTGAAGAGATGAACATTGAACATTTCCAAGGAGGTCCGTCTTGGTGCTTTCGTTTTATGAAACGGTGCCATTTTTCCATCCGGACCAGGACTACGGTAGCGCAGCAACTTCCAGCGGATTATAAGGAAAAGCTGGCAATCTTCCGCTCCTACTGCAGCAAACACATCGGCGACAAAAACATCCAGCCCAGCCACATCACAAACATGGACGAGGTCCCGCTCACTTTTGACATCCCGGTGAGTCACACTGTGGAGAAGAAGGGGACCAGCACGGTAGCGATACGCACAACGGGGTATGAAAAGTCTTCTTTTACGCATACGGTACTTGTATGCGCCCTATGGTCCAGTGCGCCTTATGTGTGTGTTAAATACAGTAAGGGCACACATAACTGAGACTGCGCCTTTTAGCACAGTGCGCCTTATGGTCGTGAAAATACAGTATTACGTATTTAGATGCTTATAATATCAGGCCATAAGTCTCAATTAACCTCCACATCCACAAGTCCACTAGGATCATAAATTTCATCATCAGACAGTGAGTGTGAGGGTCCATGTGTCTACGAGGACTTATCCACGGAGACTTTATTTCACCATGCACCGACCACACATGCACTCTGGGAGGTGAACTTAAAAGAAGTATAACAGGAATAACGACTCAGCCATCAGGTCTTCCACCAAGTATATTAATACCCATACAAGTATATCTGACACTTCATTTAAGCATTTATTTATTTTTATATTTAAACGTTTTAAGATCAGTTACTTAAACTCAGTTACCAAAGTAACTGCTGCAAACCAGCCACCTGTTCTGGTTGTGCCAATGAACTGTTGGCAATCAGTACTGTTTGCAAACATGCAAACGTTTCCTAATAAACACTTGCTGTGTGTGTTCTCTATCATCTGTCTGCTTTTTCTGTGTTCACGTGTGTGCGCACACATTTGAGAAGGCACGCAGTAAAACCATAAAATAATTTAGCTGCTTCCCAGTGCGTGTTGCAAGCCATGGTCAGATGGATTAAACTCCACCATCTTGGACTTCTGCTCTGAGATCCTCGATGAGTTGGAGGGGCACTGGAGCTAGAACCTGAGCTAGAATTTGACGAGGACCTAGAGTCAAGGCATGACCCTTGATACCTAGATAACGTCTATCGCCACTAGGATTTCATTCTGCTGTCGTAGCATCGGAGTCGTCAAATAGCATAACTGAATTCTGTATATCAATAAATCATGTTCAGTTCTCTCTTTCTTGAACTGCTGCATGAAACTTCTTTGTAAATGTAAACTGTTTAGAGCGGATCAGAAGGTTTGTACCGACCTGTGCTCGTTGATGTCCATCTCCAACTCTGCAGCTTTAGAAGCCATACTGCGCTGTTCCTGACGCATCCTCTGAAATGTTGCCACCACCTGCCACACAAAACCACAGTGAGCACCATCATGGACCAGCAGAGACTGGACATGTAAGCATGTCTGATCCACACATAGTTAAGGTGTAAAAGTCTATGTAACCTCACTTAACAGAAATTCACACATTTTCAGTCATTTTTTGGCTATATCATAAAAATAATGGCATTTTAATTTTGAGTAACTTAAACACCTCCTGGTGATCAAAACCAGTGAGCCCTGTTTCTACCAGTGGGGGCTGTGTGGAAACTGTGAGGGATTGTTCACATTAACAATTAACCAGACTTCACTAAAAACACATAGGTTCTCTACAACAACACACACAGCCATCACTATTTTATGAGATGACTGAGGGATTTTAATATCCGCTCAGCATGAGTCTGTGATGGTCACTGCCGTACTCTATGCTGTTCTGTGCTGCGCTGGGACAGCAGAGGGCAGCTGACACCAACAAACGCAAACTGATCCATGATGGACAGCCTGCAGGAGCACCACATGAAACCATTGCATTAATCACATTAATCGCTTTCCACATACTTTTGTTGAGAGCAGCTACACTGCAGGACTTTTACGGCAGACTCAGTTCATCGTTACAGGTACTTTATGAATATCTGAGTAATGTGGCTTCACGTTGATTGAGTCGGGCTGGGTGGTCTTCAGTTATAAAAATAGCATCTTCTATTCACCCAGCCACACCACCTCGTTACACACACGCGCACATTTAAATACGTCTAACAGCAATAAACCGCGCTCTAGAAGCGCACACCTGACCCCAGCTCATTATATGAACGCATAAACCTTCATGTTTAACACCAGCTGCTTGTTAGAGAGCAGACCATGACGGCGATGGGAAGCTAACGTTAGCTTTAGCTATCCGGGACTCAAACTGGTGGCTGTAACTCAACCGCACACGGCCCAACGACAACAATATCAACGACTGCACCGGTGAAGCAGCCTGAGGTGGAGGGGAGGGTACCTGTTCAGCTGACGGGCCGGACTGTTTCCCACCGCTGCTGTTGCTGGATTTGCTACCCGTGCTGCTACTGTTGGCTGCCATCTTGGAAGGGTGTTGCTGCGAGGGACCCAGGAAAGACGTACAGGGCTGGTTTACGCGATTGCCTGTATAGAAATGAATAGAATAAAATAAAGTGGGACTTTTCATTATGGTATTATTTTCTTTTAATCACTGTAGTATGTGAAATTTTGGACTGCCTCACATTACTAGGCCTTCAGTATTGACCAATTACTGTATGGACCTTAAATGACATTGTTACACAGCCTATGTTGTTTTTATTGTGGATTATACAATTTTTATTTTTACTTCTTATGGTGTTGCTGCAAGACGGCAATTTCCCTTGCGTGATCAATAAAGAATCTGTCTATTTACACTCTATAGCGAATTCATTCCTTTATGAAATCCCATTTGAAAGCCTTAACATTAGAGTTTTCCATATTATTTATGAGTGACTTATGCTGGGCTCACACTGTGCGATTTTTGGCCCATTTTGAGCCGATTTTTGAGTCGACCGTTTTGGCGATCGGTCCGATTTTGGCCTTCATCGTGCGCCGTGCATCGTGTAGTATACGTGGGGTAACGAGAAGCGATTAACACCTCACGACCAGCTCCCGATCATCAATCGCTTGGTCGTGATCCTCGCGACCGTCGTGAGGCTGTCACCGCAGCTTTTCACACTGCGCACGCGCAAACACAAATGTCGGCGAAAAAGACGGAGCAGCACAGCAGTGCAGCGTGTGATGTGGACACAAGCGATGGAGGCACAACTTGTAGAACTATGGCAAGCTCATCAGGAGCCTTTTCGATGTGGCCTAACAAAATTATCACGACCACAACAACCGTGAAAATAGTTGGTTCTACATTGCTGCTCAATCACAGCTGCCTGATCAATGTTTTTCATTAGCAATTTAGCAAAGTTGATGGTGGTGGTGTGTCTGTGTGAGTGGAAGACAGAGAGAGAGAGCGAGCAACAGATTTTCTGTTATAACCTTAATTTTTATGGACGCACAGTTTGAGAACTCAGGTCGCATCAGAGCATCGGGCCGTATACAACAACAACAATCTTTATTTATAGAGCACATTTAAAAACCAACGGTATGCCAAAGTGCTTAACATAAAACAAGTTAACACAAGTATAAACAGAGTCATAAAAATAGAAGTGTAAAATTATGTTCACAGGAAAAGCCACCAATAAAAAATATAACTATAGCACATAACCATAGCACAATATAACTATGCCATCAAAACACAATGGCGACAAGACATACACAGCAGAAATAAAAGCATGATAGGAAAATTAATAGAATAAATAAATCTCTGCAAACAAGGCCAGCATTCAACCGGTAGAAAAAGCAAGATTAAACAAATACGTTTTAAGCCGTGATTTAAAAGATTGAATAGAGTCAGACGCCCGGATGCCAATCGGAAGGTTGTTCCACAACTCTGGTGCAGCCAGAGCAAACGCTCGATCACCTCTAGATTTCAGCCGAGATCTAGGCTGCACCAGCAGTAACTGCGAGGATGATCTTAAAGCCCTAGCAGGAACATATGAGCTTAAGAGTTCCTTAAGATAGCTCGGTGCTGTGTTATTAGTGATTTTAAAAGTAAACAACAGAATTTTAAATTGGATACGGTATTTCACAGGAGTAATGTGGGCAAACTTCCTAGTTTTGGTTAGAATGCGTGCAGCAGCATTTTGGACTGTCTGTAATCTGTGAAGGAGGGCAGAGTGGAGACCAAAATAGAGTGAATTGCAGTAATCCAGCCTCGAAGTTACAAAGGCATGGATGAGCTTTTCCAGGTCTTTTTTCGGGATATACTGCCTGGCCTTAGAGATAAGGCGGAGTTGGTAAAAACTGGATCTAACAACAGCAGACACTTGTTTATCAAGTTTAAATGAGCTGTCTAGTAGCACGCCCAGATTCCTAGCAGTGTCAGAAAAGGAACTAGTGAGAAAACCAAAAGCATCACGAAGTTTGGCACGGAGAACGTGTGAGACCCTGCATCGTGACCTATGAACTTCTAGCCTCTGCTAGTCAATCATACAGTTTGAGCAGGAGCTGAATCGCACGACTGAAAAAAAGAATCGCACAGTGTATGCCCAGTTTAAGACTATAAACTCAGCAGGAAAGTTTTTTACAGAGGCTTTTCCATAAACATTTATAGGACCTGAAGTGTTTTTGAAACTACAGCAATTAGCATCTGGTGGTCTTCAGACAGAATGCAGGTTTAAGACACTTTGGCTTCAGTGTACACTCAGTTATTCCCCTCGTTATTTTCTAAATATGTTCTAGGTTAGTAAATTTACTTGTGAACGACCCATTTCCCCATAAGAAAGTAAGCAGTCTTTGCTTTTCTGGAAGATGGCTGCCCACCACCTGCCAGCTGCAAAAGGTTGTGTGTGGCAAACCGCTGGTCACTAGCTACCTAGATTTCTTTTTTTAATTGAGCAATTGTAAAATACAAACTTTCAAAGAGGATAACACAGGTAATACAAATGAAAATTTGGAACAGTACAACAGTACAAGCTTGTATGAATCAGGAGTACACATTTTTTGATATTAAGAGATAAACCAGAAGATTGAGATAATAATACTTGAAGTTTTATCTACCATTGATTTATCTTTCAAAAAGATAGATGTATCATCTGCAAACTGACTTTGAACTCTTTGAACTCTCAAAATTGATATTCCTTGTATGTTGTTAGAATTTTTTGATTAATAGTGTTAAGAAATAGGGCATCCTTGTCGGATTCCTTGTTGCACCTTCAAGGAGACCGTGCTACTGATGTCAGTGTAAAGCATTTCAACCATGTTGCAAAATTTACTTCCAAAGCCCAAAAATTCTAAAGCTTTTAACAAAAAGGAACGCTCGATTGTGTCAAAAGCCTTGAAGAAGTCCAGAAACAACACATAGCTGTCTGTTGTGATAAATTTTCTGTAGTCTAGCAGGCCAAGAATCAGTCTAGTGTGGTTATGTATGTTTCCACCCTTCACAAAGGCTGACTGGCACTCATCCACTATTTTGGATAGCCCCAAATCCAATCTATTGGAGTAAATATGTGCTAGCAACTTGTATTCATTGCATAATAAAGTAATTGGTCTCCAATTATCCAGCAATAGTTTGTCCTTACTGGGCTTTGGAATTAATGTGATAACACCCCTTTTCATGGTAGACGACAGAGATGACCAGATGAAGTACATTTCAAAAAGGCATACAAAGCAGTACCCTGATATCATTCCAAAAATGACTATAAAATTCCACTGTTAACCCATCCAGTCCTGGTGACTTTCCTTTTGAAGTATGCCAAATTGCTTTATCTAGCTCTGCAATTCTAAGTTTATCTTCCATGTGTTGCCTAAAAGACTCGTCAATTATTGTACTACTTGGCCTAATTATTTCAAAAAATGTTTGACAGTCATCGAGTGAAAAGTTAGATTCATATAATTTCTTATAGAAATGTTCTATTTCCTTATTTATTTGTTCTTGGCTATCATTCCTAAGATTATCAACAAGTAGTTTATTGATTTTCTTTTTTGTTTGTCTTTGTTTTTCTAGGCCAAAGAAATAAGAAGTATTTTTTTCACCTTCCTCAAGCCAACGAGCTCTTGAGCGTATAAATGCTCCTTTTGCTCTTTCCAGATGTAAACTATCCAACTGATTTTGAAGATTATTTAGTTTGATTTGTTCTTCTACAGATGGGTCTTCTTTTTGACGTAATCTATTCATATCATTAATAATATCATGTTGTTTCCTTTTTTTTTTTTTTTTTACTTTTGAGATGCCTTTACTTATTTTTATGGCAACTTCTTTGATTTTAAATTTTAAACCATTCCCATTTACTCAAGGGTGACATTTCCAGTAGACTAATTTTGTTTAACAAGTTTTTTTGTTTCATTGCAAAATTCCTCATTGTCTAGGAGGCTACTGTTAAACTTCCATAAATAGTTAGGGATATGCTTAACCCCACCTGGTTGAAAAGACATTGAAATAGCACCGTGGTCAGTCAGGGGTGATGCTGATATTTCACATTTAAGGACCTCATTTATCAGGTTAGTAGACATTAACCAAAAGTCTAACCTTGAACATTGACCATTATTAGCCCAATTGCACCATGTGAATTGTTTGACATTGGGATTTCTCATTCTCCAAAAATCAATTAGATTTCCTTTAGTAATAAATTCAGCTATAATCTCCTAATAATAGTGACTATTTCTTCTTGGAAGAAGGCGATCCATATAGACGTCAGGGACCAAATTAAAGTCTCCTCCAACTATGACTCTGTCAGTGTTGGAGTATTATAGGTCACTTTCCATTCCTCCAACATCTTACTCAAGGAAGAGTAAAGTTGTTTGATCTGTGTTCTTTTGTTATAACCATAAACACAAATCAAAATATATTTAACATCATTAAACTCAATCACCATCATTAGCCAGTGTCCATTATTGTCACTACTGTGCAGTGGCGGTCCTAGCCTGTTTGGCGCCCTGGGCGCACCTCGCAAACGGAGGGCGATAGAAAACCGATCGGTGCCTATGCCATTCCCTGGCTGACGTCGGGGCAGCATGAGTACGAGCATTTTTTCTTTTTTTTCGCCGATGCCCGTGATGCCGCCCCCCACCACGATGCCGCCCCGGGCAACCGCCCGTATCTACCGCTACTGCTACTGTGGTTAATTACAATTCCCGAAAACCTGTTGAACAGGATAGTCACTCCAGCTGAAGTCCCATGGCTGAACAAAACACAATCTCCCTATTGTTGTTTCCAGAAATTTTTATCTGCCTACCCCGAATGAGTCTCTTAAAAAATAATGTTGCTCTTCTGCTCTTTGCAAAAAAGAAAAGTTGCCTTAGGCTTTGCATTGTTCTTTAAACCCCCAACATTCAAAGAAAAAAAGGATAACATTCGTTAAATAATAAGAGTGCACGAAGAGAGTGGTGCGCAGGAATGAGCAGCTAATGTGTTCCCAACAAAATTCAACGTTACCATTTATTGCAGCCAGAGATGGGCAGTAACGCGTTACTGTAATCTGATTACTTTTTCGAGTAACGAGTAAAGTAAGGGATTACTATTGCAAAAACGGTAATTAGATTACCGTTAGAAATCTTCACTGAAGTGAATAAGCATTTCATTACATACTTGGGCTTGGGCTGAGCACCTGCCCCTTTCCCGATGGGTGCCCAAAGTGCCCTTTTCTTCAGGCAATTAAAAAAAAATTGTAATTAAAAAAAAATGTGTGTGTGCGTGCGGAGTCCTGTCTGTGTTCCTTAACAATAATAGTTAACTATTAATCACAGTTTTGCTAAATAAAAAGATCTGACTTGCATCAGTCACATGACTACCCATTAATCAATGATCGCCCTTGACGGCAGAGCGCGCTGGTTATGAGCCGGGAACAAGCTCGCGAAGAGCACGCGCATTTTCTTGCTACCAGAGAGCAGAGTGAAACTGACCCCCCCACCCACTTGAAACGTAAAGGCAAATAGGCGGAGCAGTTAGTGTTACGTTTTTGCCGATTTGTGCAGGTAAAATGAGCGTTTGTGCTGCTACGGTTTCTGAGATATTAAACTTTATTTTATAGGTCATTCAAAGGTCACCATCCCCCAAGACTGCTCCAAAACAGACCAAAATGGTCTACTTTTTTAGTGCTACGTTTGTGCTGATTTGTGCAGGTAAAATTAGCGTTTGTGCTGCTAATGTTTCTGAGATATTCTGTTATGGTATTACTGCTGAAAAATGTATTTTTTTTTTACTTCAGTCACTTTTTGTTCATAAAACCACGATGCAAATGCTTGAGGATTTTTTTTTAGAGTGGGTTAAAAAAAACTTTATTGAAAACTTACATTTAAAATACTGAGGTTTTAGTTACTGAGTTAATACATGATATAGCTAACTGTCTGGATCAAAGGGATTTTTTTTTCAATGTTAAACATTTTCAAAAACCCAGCAATTGCAAATTTGCAAATCTGAGAAAACTTTTAAAAAAATGTTTCTTATATGACTTTCAGTGAGAAAATGCATCACTCATTCCATCATGAGTCCATATATTTCCTTTAGGGAATACACTCATTAAATATAAACTGGTGACCAGATTATCTCAGTGTACTTTCCATTCATGTACACCTCCTTTACTCTTTCACAATTCCTTAACCACATTTTTGTTCTTACTTTACGTCTTTCAATGAATTGTTAAAGAAGACATGGATTTGTTGCTGGGGATATTTCACCATTCAGTTTTTTGTCGACCTGTGAGGGAAGGTTCTGGCCTGAACTGTGACCAGTGTTTAATAGTCCAGATGTATGTGGACACAAACGGTTGAAGCATTATGGTCATATATTTGGGGATGAATATAGTTTATTTAACTCCAACACATAAAAACTGATACAAATCAAAATAACACATCACTGCGATCCTGTGTCACATCACTTAACACTTTACAATGGCAAAGACTCAACAACTGTGACAAACAGACATAACTGAGGTCATTTAGGATTACAACTGAGTGACTGAATATAATTAACTCAACTTGTGGATCTCACCAGAAAGAAAATGAATCCTGTAAGTCCTTTAAAAACTGGGTCAAATCACATAGTCAAATGAATAAAAAACAGTTTGTACTCAGATGATCTTTTAAAATACTAAACATTTAAATACTTGACTCAATAATCCTCATAGAAACAAAAACTATATACTGAATTTTTTTAAATTTAAGTCATTTGACACAAAAGTTTAACAAAACTCAAAAGGAATCAATTACATGTCACATATCATATGTATTTAAAAGTTAAAATAAAATAACTAATCAGTGACTACATGCATATTCTCAGTGTCTATTGTACTGCCGCGAATGTCCAACAATCTTTTCACTGACTGTAAGGTTTTGCGGATGAATACAACAAAATAAAACCAGTATCAGTACCAAACAAAGAAGATTTATTCATAACAGACAGGAAAAGCCCCAAGGAAGCCGAGTTAACGATAAAAACAGAGTCAACTCTCGCGGCCCGGTACCAAACGACTCACAGACCAGTACCGGTCCGTGGCCCGGGGGTTGGGCACCGCTGAATTAGAGTATTTTTCATGAACTTGATGAAAGTGATCAGCCAGCATTGTGGGTTGTTTTTTAAATTTTATTGTAAGCCACAGTAGTTATGTTTCTGCGTAGTAACAATATCTTAATTTAGAAATTTTTCTTCAGTATCACAAAAACAATTATTGTGATATTTTCTCCTGTAAGGCTCCAGTCAACCGCGCACCATGAATTGGAAAGTTACTTGATGTAAAATGATTCTTTCAAACTTTTTTCTGCCTGTTCTTTGCTGATTTTTTTCCAAGCTTCTGGAATGACAGCAGGTGCTGCTTCATATTCTTGAGCAAAGTTACGGTTGTATTTTGTCATTACATATTTCCAGTAGTCTGATGCCTCCAGGCTCTCATCCGGTTGAATTTTCCAGTCTTTAAAAATTTCCTTGTAATTCTTATAAGGGTGTGGTTTATATTGTGTTTCAATGCAGCAAAATTTTTTGTGACTTTTCACATTGGAAGAGCATAATTCAGCGACAAGTATACGTGTTGAGAATTTCCTGTATTCACCCAGACCCTGTGGCCTGTGCAGTGAAACAAAGTGCTCAGTATGGGCTTTTCCTCCTGCGTCACAGGGAGCTGCACAGAATGGACACTGTTTGCCACAACCAATCAGCTGCTTGAAAAGCTCATCCTGAGGCTCTACACAGAGATGTTGTAGTTTCATTTCAAATGTAGATTCTTTAAACTCATTTCTGAGAGTTTCTGTCATGTCATTCACAGATGTTGTGAGCCAGTCAGCAAACTGTTCCTTGTCAGCATTGTTCAGTATCATGAAAGCACCAAGAGCATCCTGGGAAATGACCAGTTTATCACCAAGTTCTTTACAAATATCTTTAATAAAAGCCTTGAAGCCATCACTCTTTCTGGTTTTTGCCTTGTTGATGGCAGAATTTATGCTGTCAATACATGACCGTAAATGTCGCTCCTCAAACTCAAAAACTGTCGACTCATTTGAGAAGTGCTTCTTTATCTGTTCAAGTATCCATGTCTTTGCATACTTCTCATATGAGCGAATGTAGCTCAGATAGCTTTGAAAATCCTCCTTGGAGAGCGAATCCAGTAAAATTGAATACTGGAAGGACATTCTTGTGCTGAACTGCTCGAGTTTCCTCATTTCACCAATGATATCAGGGCCCAGGGAGCGATTAATGAAGTCTTCAACAGCAGGCTTCAAACATTGTTTTGTGAATTCTTCTGCCTTCTTCTGACACTGGTCTCGTTTATGAAACACATCTTTGAAGTCCTCATGAAACTTTTCCTTGTTTTTAGTCAGACATCTGTACGGATCATTTTCTTCTATGAAATCTTCGTGCATTTTCTGAAACTTTCTGGCTGCAAATCCACAGATGTGCTGTTTTAGCGAAACTTCAAACTCAATGTTTATCTTGACATCTTGATGGTTTTTCAGCTTCTCATCAATCATGCGGAGGATCTCCTGGATGTAATTGTCATGGTAATTGATTTTTTTTTTCACTTGTTTATTCACAGAGTGTTTGCAAGCAGCTATGATGCTGTCAGACAGACCTTTTATGTGATCCTGACCAGTAAAAACTTTGTTTGTTGTGTGTTTAAATTTGCTTAACCATCTTTCAGCTGTATGTTTGAAAGACTCGTTTCCAAAATCTTGCAGATTATTTTCAGTTAATAATTGTTGTGCACGGCTCCCCCTGTGTTTCAGATTTTCTCTGAGGTAGCGGGACACGCTGTCTGTAACATTTACAATTTTTTGTTCAGAGAAAGACAGTTTTTCTAAAGTTTCCCTCCACATCTTCTCAAACTCTTCGTCCAACTCTCTGTTTGTCATTTTGACTTTTTTCTTTCGACATTTATCAATTAATGCACACACTGCTTTTTCAATCTCTTTTCTGTGACTTTCTTTGATTTTAATAATTTCTGTCATTCCATGTCTGATTTCTGCTGCTGCTTCAAGCTGATACTTTACACCACTTTCTATTTCAAGACGAAGGATTTTTGCACTGTTTGAGAATTCCTCTTTGTATCCTTCAACCAGATCCACATGACCCTCTGTTTGCTTGAAATATTGTGTCAGATTGTCCAGAATCTTTGTCTCCCATGCAGACAGCACTGTGGAGGCTTCACTTTTCAAAAATCCGAGAAATTCTCTCATGTCAGATGTTTCAGATATGGTTGCAATGGTACCAAAATTTGAAATTATCGTTTCTGCATCTTTTACCCAGGTGTACATTTCTTTTCTGAACTCCCACTCCCATTTGTTGAACTGTGTGCAGAGCTTCATGTATGCATCAGCTACGAGGCTGTTTCTGAAGCTGAAGATGAAGTTTTCATGCTTTACTGCATTCCACAGACTTTTCACCCACTCTTTAAACTCCATGATATTATTAGCAGATGACTCACAGTTTCCCAGTAGTTGGATGATGTTTTTCTTGAGTTCATATACAGCCTCACTGTATCCTGCATTAACTGGTGCCATTGGTGGGTTTCCATTCCACAGTCCAGGAATGTACCAGTTCCCAGTGTCTGGACTGTACTCCATCACATCAGTGAAGTTCTTGTTCTCCTCTTTCTTTTCCATTTTGGCTGCTGCCTGAGTCATCTCATTCAACTGATCCAGGAGCAGTTTCCTGTCTCGTAAGTTCTTATCATGGGCTGAAACATCCGACACATTCTGGTGAACAAACTGACATTTAGGCTTTTTGCCCACCTCCTTCATCCTGAGAAAAGCGTGCACAACTATTTGTAGGATGTCCTTCATTTCTGTTGAATTCTCCATTGCAATGTTGACTATGGTGACATCACTCAGCCCCACAACAAGTGTAGCAAGCTCATTGTCGTGCTCATAGCTGTTGTCCAGTTGTGCAAGTTCTGGTGACTTTAAGCCCTCAGTGTCAATGATCACCAAGAAGTCACAGTTTAGGACGTTTTTCATGTCTTCATTGATTTTGATGAGCAACATAAAGGCACCTCGAGTACATCGACCACTGCTGACTGCAAACTGTACTCCAAACATGGTGTTAAGGAGGGTGGACTTTCCTGTGCTCTGAACTCCAAGAACTGTGACTACTCGTATCTTTCTGTTTGGAGACACCAGGTCACTGAGCTGAGATAGAACATCACTCACCCATCTGAGAGGGATGTTGGATGCATCTCCATCTACGAGCTCAAGAGGAAATCCATCAAGCAACAACTCTGCACACAGTTTGGGCAGATGCTGCAATTGTTGACGTGATCTGTCTGTTTCTGGAAGAGACAGTGAAGCTTCATAGATCTGACCCATTTCACGGAAGAAGTGTTCAGTCCCCAGTGAGCTGTTGGAAATCTTTCTGTCAATTTCTTTGATCTCCTCTTTGTTCTCAGAGTTCTTGCATTTTTCTTTATATTTCTCTCGGAGTTCAGACAGTTTTACATGAGACACATTATCGAGGTTCATTCTCATCCACTTCAGGAAATAAAACCTCTCTGTTCCTGGGCTTGATATCCCTGTGATGAAGTTTGTCATAGCTGTCGACATCTCATAAGAGTTTTGCTTTTTCCGCAGTTCTGTTTTCTGTTTCTGAAGATCACTTTTGTAATGTTCTATATTTTTAGACCCAACATTTCGAAGTCGAAACTCTTCCTTCTGTAACGAGGTCAGTTTTTTCCATATTTGTCCTTGTCTGGGAAGCTGATCTTCTTTGTATTTATGGATGTCTTGATTTCCTGCAGTGATGGCGTCTGCATTTTTCTTTGCAGTCTGGCACTCTGAAAAATCTTCATCAACCAGGATTCCCAGTTCATGGGCAATATCCACCATCTTCTCTATTTTCATCTTCAGCTCTGATTTCTCAATCACATTTCTGACTGTCTTCCTCAAATCTTTTACAAAGTGTGCTTCATTTTTCTGCTTTGTCTTAAAAATAATGTTGTTATTGCTGAAGCACAACTTGGTTGCCAGGTTTTTCACAGTATCCAAATTGAAGCGCTTGCTCTCACAGTTACCAACCAAGTAGATCTGTGCTTTTTTGTTCTGGCTTTTAAGTAGACTGATCACAGAGTCAGACTCAGAATCCAAATGATCAAAGAAAACAAAAACTGCTGCAGATGTCTGACACAAAAAGGAGTATTGTGTTTCAAATGAAGCAATGTCTCCGCGAAGGTTAGCAACAGCCACTGGCTGACTGAAAATATCAATGTTTGTGTTTCCACCAGGAAGGTACCAAGTAATTTCAGTCAGTCCATTGGAAATTCTTCTTGGACTGTCACCACACTCCATGTTGTGGTGAACAAAGGTGTTGTGGTATTGCTGATCATTGCTCAGAAGCTTATTGAGAATCTCTGACTTGGACAAGGAGCACTCACTCAGTCTGACAAAAGAGACCATTGGAAGTTCAGAGAGAACGATTCTTTCTTCAATGAAGCCCTTTGACTGTGAAAGAGACTGAGGTCTGTACTTTTTAACAATGTCTCTCATGGCCCACAGCATGAGTGTGCACTGTTCTGTGTCACAATTAGGAAGCAGCAGAGGGACAGAGAACTGACACATGGACATTTTTAGTGCCATTTCTTGCTGTAGAAAACCATCAGAACAAAGAAAGAGAGCAGTGATTATGTCGAGGGGGTTCACCATGTCCTCTGTGTTTGAATGGTTGATCATATTATCAAGATCTAAGTATGCACTCCCTGTTTCATCATCACTGTTTGACTCACACTCTGATGTACATTTCACATTAAGCATCATTACTTTCTTTAGAAAATACCATGGAAGGTCAGATTTACGCCTGGCAGGTTCATCAGTGATGTTCTTCAAATCAATCTCAAGTATTCTGCTGAGTGATAGCTTCTTTGTGTAGCACTGCGTCAAGTCCAGCTCTTCCAATAAGTTCTCCAGGTGTTTCACTGTGGATGTGAGATTTAAAAGTTATTGCATCCTGCTTTTATTTACAACTTAACCAGTATGTCATCTGGTTTTGTAATTGGTGTTAACTTTTACTTGTGTGTGTGTCTGTGTGTAGGTAACAATGGACTGACCTTTGCTTTCATCCTTCATGTCTTCAGGAGTCTGGCTGGACTTTTGTTCCTCTGGTTTCAGGTTGTCTGGCTCTGAGCTGTCCATGTCTGTCAACTCTTTTCCTCCTGTCTGCATGTAATCACTGTGTAATTCTCACTTTCACCAGCAGGCGTGTCCAAATGCTGAGACACTAACTCACTGTTGATATTAAACAGTATTGTCTTGACGTGACAACTAGTAACTGTAGGGATAATAATAGTAATACTTATAATATTAATATATTAATGGTTTTTATTTACAGAAGTCACATCATGTCATGTCCTTCTGCTGTGGCAATAAAAAGCATAAAGATGACTTTTACCTCCTGTAACAATCTGCTGACAGTCATCCCTGCAGGTAGAACATGGTGCCGATGGAGGTCATCCTCACAGTATAGTTCAACAACTAAATCTTCATCATTGTTTTCCTTTTTTACAAATGACGATAAAAAGAGAAAAAAACATTGAAATACATTATTGCAAACACATCTCAAGAGAACAATATCTCCGTTTCTCCCAATCATCTCACAAACAATTTGAGTACTTTTAATAACATAGGCAAATGAGCACTGGCGTGCACAGATAGAGACGAGGTGGTGCTGAAGCACTTGCCCTTTTGCCCTCAGTCCAAAAAAGTGCCCTTTTGAAAGACGTGATTTTTTTTTAAAGCTGCGCGATTTAAAAAGGTGTGAAAATAATGGCTTGATTTGTGCCCCTTCTTCAAAGACACCCGAACCCTGTCGCTTTTTCACTGTCACCGTGTCACGTGAACACGCTTGCAGTTCATTTGTTGTGAGGCGTGTAGCAGCGGCATGACATAGGACTACTTGGAGTAGGCATAGTAGGCTAACTATAGCGACTGGGAGCCACGGCGGACAACACGGCAGCTCTTTCCCTTCCCAACCAGTCAGGTAACCCATGAATCGAGTGAAATTATTCTGTTTGCCCTCTAAGACCAACCTGTTTTGTTGTGAAGTAGCCTGTCAGAAACTGCACATGACAAACTTTGCCAGCTTGCCCCCTCCATCCATCCATATGGATAAACAAAAAAACGACACATTTAAAATGTAACCTAAACCATTTAGGCAACCCCACTCTCCATCAATTCCGACCTTTTTGCATACACTATTGAAAATATCACGTTATGCTATAGGCTACATGCCGTTAGGCAGAGGGCTCTTTTGAGCCCATTTTTCGTTACAAATTTTAGGATGATCTCACGGAAATCTGTGAATAAATACAAAGTTTTCAAACTGAAGTCAGTGACGGGAAGACATCACACTTTTTAGAGATGGAACTGCAGAAAAACCTAAAACCTTGACATGATTATGAATAATAGAATTATGGACGTTTCTCCGTTTTTGTGGATTAGCCTTTCCATAACTAACGTCAACTACTGTCCTACTTTGGTAAGATTGAAATTAATGTCTTTGACTGTCTTTAGTAGGTGTCTCCTGTGAGAAAGTTAGAACACCGTCCAACTGTCTAAAGATGCAGTCTTTAGCCTAACTGGTTGTTACTGACTCAGCGATGCTCGCAGACATTTACGCACTGTGTTGTGACCTGATTGTGACAGAACAGTGACGTTGTTATTGGTAGTTTGAAGGGTACGGTGTTGGGGGTGGTGCATGTTAAAAGTTTTGAGAAGCACTGGTTAGACATGTTAATTTTTTTTGGTGTAACATATTGGCAACATTAACACATTAATTTGCTAAAGGAAAAATAGGCAGTTCCCAATTGCCTGTGAAAACGACCATTCTGCCCTGTTCTTGTAATGACCACAGTCAGTCTTATTCGTTCTCATACATTTTGGTCTATTTATTTACTAATTTCAGCAAGCATAATGCCTAGGAAAGAGAGGCTGAGAAAGGAGAAAGAAAGGGATCTACAACAGGCAGCCCAGGGAAGCAGTTCTCTGCTCTCCTGGATGAAAGCAAAGGAAAATGAAGATGAAAGGTCAGAGTCAAGGGCAGAGTCAGGTTCTATTTTAATGTTTTAATGTAACCTGCTCCTTGCAGTTAATTCTATTGGAAAATCTTAAAAGCTGTTCACACTTAGTTTTTAATGAACTTAATCAGCAGGCATTGAGCTAACTATTATTTTGTACCTACGAAAGTTATTTCTATGTTACAAGACTTGCAGTATGGGTTATTATTAAAACTATCTGTTTAAGCTTATTATTATGATAAATAATAATACTATTATTATTATTATTGTTCCATTGTAGTCAGTCACAGCAGGGAAGCAGCTCTATGCCATCTACCAGCATAGCAGAAGAGGGAGATATAGAAACAGATGAAGCCGCGACCAATGCAGCAACAGGTTCAGTTAGGCCTACAGACACTGATGTAGTGCTCTCTGAAGACCACAATGAGGAAGAACAGATCGATCACATAATGTCAAAGTTAGCAGCTTTACAATACCCAACAGATCCAACACACATCCATACATTTAAAATAAAGCGCAATGACAGATACGTTTCAATGTGCTGCAATGTGGGCCCATGTCAGCCTGATATACCTTACCCAAAAACTGAGGGGAGATCATTCCAGAAACAGTGGTTTTCTGCTAATGTGTGGCTGGTTTTCCACATATGCAAAAAGTGCCCTTTTTTCCCCCTGGAGCACTTGCCCCCCAAAATGTCTGTGCACGCCACTGCAAATGAGTAAAACCCTGACCATGATTTTCATACTCGTTTGCAGCCCTGTGCCCTAAAATATGTGGTTCACAAAACCATTGTTTTGTGTTAATAAGGGTTTTGAATTGTGGTTTTTAACTATTTTTGTCCCTTTAATACAGTATGAATTTAAAAGCGTGGGGTTAACAGCCTGCCTGCAACCAAGTGATGTTCTATTATTAGACTTCAGGGCAAGTAATATTAACAAACACCATGTTCATACATTGTCCATAATTGCACTTGGCACCAGGACAAACTAGGTCACAGGTTGATGATCAATTTTGTCATCATATCATCGGATCTGTGGCTATATATTCTGCACGCTTGATTGAAAAGCTGAGCTGAGCTGTCAGAATGTGGCTCGGCCAGTAAATAAAACAACTTTTTTCTGCTTCTGCACTATTGACAATAAAATTGTTGTACTATTGCTGTGGATAAGTCACTTCCTTTCAATTCCTCAGGCAGTGTAGTGCAGCAGGGATTCTGACAACTCCTTTTACACTGTTAGATGAACACATTCCATTTCACTCAGGATCATGTGATTTCTTGTAAAGGTGTATAGTGCCTCCTTTCCTCTCATTCTGTAAAGCAGTGTAGTGGACCTTAGGTCACACACTTAACTAAATAAACTAAACCTAAAAAACTAAAACTATATGTGAAAAAATATTCAACTAAGAAAATTGTCAAAACCTACTTTTTAAAAAACTGTTGTTATGCGGTTCAGAGCTGTGGATCTGGAGATTTTTTCTGGAGATCTGTATCTATTGGGCGCATTTAAGCGTATTTAAGCTTTTGTGGGTGAGCAAGAGACATGTTATGTGTTATTTTAGACATTTTTACATACAGACAAGTTTTTGAAAGTCAAAACGATCAGATTTGTGAAAGCTGAACTTAACAAATTGTGCGTAAATGATCAGTATTTATTCAGGTTTGGATGTATGCATTCGTGAAATGCTTTTACATGTGTTTTTTAGTAATTGTGTGGGAATTGAAGCATGCATGTGTGAGTCTTCAAAGGTTACATAGAAATCATTGTATACATTTGTAAAGCTTGGTTGGAAATGATGTGGATCATTTCACATATGTTTTAATTTAAAGTAGGCCTGCACATGACAGCTCTGCTCTGCTCTTCAAAGTGTTTGTTAAACAGTTCTTTCAAGCAAAACTCTCTTCTCCTTATCTTATCATTCTCGTATTAAGTACAGGGTGGGCCATTTACATGGATACACCATAATAAAATGAGAATAGTTGGTGATATTAAAGTCCTGTTTGTGGCACATTAGTATATGTGAGGGGGCAAACTCAAGATGGGTGGTGACCGTGGTGGCCATTTAGAAGTCGGCCATCTTGGATACAACTTTTGTTTTTTCAATAGGAAGAGGGCCATGTGACACATCAAACTTATTGGTAATGTTACAAGAAAAACAATGGTGTGCTAGGTTTCAATGTAACGTTATTCTTTCATGAGTTATTTACAAGTTTCACTTTGTTCACCGCCATTGACATGTCAAAGAGGTTAACACGTGAGGAGCGGATCGAAATTGTGTTGATATCTGGTGAACGCAGTAACCGGGTCATTGCAGCAGATTTCAATGCAAGACACACTATGAGACCACCCATCTCCCATGCTACAGTTATCAAACTACTTGCTAAGTTTCGTGAAACTGGTTCAGTGTTGGATTTGCCAAAATGTGGACGCAAGAAAACTGCCACTAATGAAGAAACATCAGTGGCTGTCCTAGCTTCATTCAGCAAGAGCCCACAGCGTAGCACTCTCCGCATGTCACTGGAGAGTGGCATTAGTCGAACATCCCTTCGGCGGATATTAGCTACTCCCAAATGGCACCCTTACAAACTTCAGCTACTGCAGCATCTCAACGAGGATGACCCAGATCGGCGCACAGAATTTGCAGAATGGGCAAAACAAAAATTGGAACAGGACCCTCAGTTCATGCAGAAGATTTTGTTCAGTGATGAGGCAAACTTTTATGTGAATGGTGAAGTTAACAAACAAAATCACCGCTATTGGTCTGACACTAACCCACATTGGATGGATCCTCCAAGACTGTTGGAACAACAAAAGTGATGGTTTGGTGTGGTATATGGGGTACAACGATAGTGGGTCCATTCTTCATCAATGGAAACCTTAAGGCCACTGGATATTTGAAATTGCTACATGATGATGTGTTTCCCTCTTTATGCACTGAAGCTGGCACGTTCCCTGAGATTTTTCCAGCAAGATGGTGCACCACCACATTATGGTGCCAGGTCCGAGTATTCCTAGATGAACAGTTTCCTGGAAAGTGGATTGGTCATCGTGGGCCAGTTGAATGGCCCCCAAGGTCTCCCGATCTGAACCCCTTAGACTTTTATCTTTGGGGTCATCTGAAGGCAATTGTCTATGGTGTGAAAATACGAGATGTGCAGCACCTGAAACTATGGATACTGGATGCCTGTGCTGGCATTTCTCCTGCGGTGTTGCTATCAGTGTGTGAAGAGTGGGAGAAGAGGGTTGCATTGACAATCCAACACAATGGGCAGCACATTGAACACATTTTAAAAGTGGTCAGAAACTTGTAAATAACTCATGAAAGAATAAAGTTACGTTGAAACCAAGCACACCATTGTTTTTCTTGTGACATTACAAATAAGTTTGATGGGTCACATGGCCCTCTTCCTGTATCCATATAAATGGCCCACCCTGTATATGCATCCTGTCTGATTTGGATAGTTTTCTATCCAATTTTATCTGACTTGTGACCTGTTATTATTCTATACCAACCCCAAAATGCACATAATGCAATTTAGTCAGCACAGTGTGTTAGACTAATGTGTGCCGAAGCATACTTTTTCTTAACCCAATAATCAGACTGTAAGTCTACAAAGAATGAAAGCCTTTCTTGAGAAATCTTTTGCTTATTGCAGACTAGACTATTGCATTGAAAAAAGCAGCTTGGTGAATTCACTAGTTAACATCTGGTCTTCCTTATCATCCACATAACAGAAACATCCCTATGAAAAAGAAATAAAAGTATTAAACAACCTACCGTAATGGAAGAGATTTGTCGTCTAACTTAGTCTGCTTCTGCACTAGTGGCAGCACAATTGTTTTCCTGTTTCTGTAGACAAGTCGCTTCTTTTGAATTCTTCAGACAGTGTAGTGCAGCCAGTATTCTGACCACCACTTTTATACTGTTAAATGAACACTTTCATTTTCACTCAGGATCCTGTGATTTCTCGTAAAGGGGTGAGGTGCCTCACTTACTTTCATTTTGTAAGGCAGTGTAGTTAGATTCAAGATTCTTTATTTGTCACGTGCATGGTTATACGAGTATAACATGCAGTGAAATGTGGCCTGATAGGCTCCTCGACTGTGCAAAAAAAAAAAAAAAGTGGTGGTGGTTAGTGGCAGTTTTTGATATGGGCGACATGGGCCGTAGTGTCATGGTGGGGGTGGCATCATGGGCATTGGCAAAAAAGTTGCTTGCACCCAATGTTCCCTCTAATTTTTCATGTGTCTGAGCAAACACAAACTCCCTGAGCACTGTGTGCTCAGGGAGTTGGACCACTGTGTGCAACATTAGACAATTCGAAACCATCCAAGTTACATGGTTTATTAAAATAATCAAATTACAGCATTTACATGTTACTTTTAATTAACTGCTTTAGCCCACTTACAATGAAAATTTAAAAAAAATCTTGTTCATGACCTGTGTAGTAACAGTATTCGAAGTAAAAGTAACTTGAACTCCAATTTTGAAAACACAACTTTCTTTCTTTGTTTTTTATAAAGCTGACTTGTATTATGAGTCTGTGGTCTGGGAGAGAGTCCTGTTACTCTCTGTCTGCAAAATACAGTATATAATGACAAATGTTGGGCAATGAATTATATAGTAACTTCTTCAAAAAAGTAACTGAGTTATGCAAACAACAAAGTTTTTTGCAGCTGTTTACCTAAAAATGGAGCCAAGGCTCCATCAAATCTGATGCCACACAAATTATTTGTGTCACTCCAAAAAATAATTTCTGTCCACTATGAAATAAAGGAGAACAACAGCCTGATACCTGCAGGCCTGACAGCAGGAGTTGTATCACTGCTGTAACACCTGTAACATTCAGCAGTTGCCTCATTGTTCTGACACACACAACAAAACTACTGACTACACTACACACTAACTACACAAGATTTGGCTAAACGTCGCAAATCTCTCACATCTCAAAACACCGCTGTCACTCCTAAAACTTCCCCCTTTCCTAAACAACTAAATGCCACGTTGCCATATCATTTTTTGATAGGTCGACATTGTTGGGAATTTTAGCACTACGGTTAGCATTTACAGGATATTGTTTTGTAGTGATATTATACAGGAGAACTGTTACTCAATAAGGCCCATTTACTAGTTGTTTTTCTCTTTCTCTCTGACCCAAGAATTGATGTGTAAGACTCACAGGCTGGTACCCCAAGGTCGAAAATACCACAGAGACGAGACCACTTCCTTACTCCCATCCTCCCTTCCTTATCTTTTAGAAAAGAGCTTGTTAAAGGCCAGGTGGTTTGTTTCAGAATTTACTAAAGAAAGAACTCTGTATTCTATGTCTAGGAGTGTATTTTGCTGGGATGATCATAAATTGTAGCTGAACTGATAAACTACACAAAGGATACTTCTTTGTTCAGAAGGCAGGAAGACGTTTCCTTATTTGGTCTGTACCGGTTTGAACTGAGAACCTGCTGACACACGAACCTTTTTTTCCTCTATATAAACTGTTGTATGATGAATAAACCTTTGAGTTGGTTTGGGATGACAACCTAGAACAGTCTCTGCGTCTTCTTGTTTTTCCAAACTACTCCCGGTACTCCGGCCGGTACCGTGATTGCCCGTTGATCATGCATGAGAATATTTAAATTTTGTTATATGTTAAAGGATGAACTCTGCTTATTGGTGCCCACGCCTTAGGAGGAAACTCGATCTATGACAGAGATTTCCTTCAGACATGGTACATTTTTTGACCAATAGGAAAGGGTGGGGGGTTTTTTGGTTTTGTCTTTGCTCACAGGCGGAGAGTGCTTTTGAGCATTTTCCTTATAAAATGCTGTTTTTACTGTTTTAGTATTCAGGAATAAAACAAACATTGCATATATTTTTTATCATAACTCTGATTTTATGTGGCCTATCAACACAATTTAAAAACTGCTATAAAGTTTTTAAATTGACACTTTTTCCATCAATTGTTCCGTCTGTCCTGCTCACATCTCCAATGGTTGTACACGTTGTCATTAACGTGGCTTCACTCCACATCAGCCGCTTTGCTAGCTAAAGCACTGGTGTCGGCACATAAGGACGCTGTCATGGCCTGTCAACGACGTTGATTAGGGGCGTATATACGAATGTAAATCGCGTGATTGGCTGGACTATGGGATAAGGTGGCATCGTTCTAATCCCATACGGGAGCAGCCAGTCACTTACTGACTAACACTGCAAAACAGAATTGTTAAAGTTTTAATTCTATTTCAATTCAGGTTAGATTTTTTTTTGTGCACAACACAGATTTTCTGTGCGCAGAGACCGTGCCAGCAGTGCACAATTGCACTTAGAGGGAACATTGCTTGCACCCATGTTGTCTCAACATCATGCCAGTGCATTCTGGGGATTGCATAGGCACCGATTGGTTTTCTACTGCCCATTTGTAGGGAGTATGGACGCCTTCCATTTGTGAGGTGCACCTGCTGCTTGCTGCACTGGAAAGAGAGGGGCTGGGTGGCATCTAATAACTAGCTCGTGAAATAAAACAAAATAAACACAAACCAACAAATACAAAAACACCACACAATGACCCCCAAGAGCCTTTATACTACTCGTACAAATTTCCAGCCCAAAAGCTCTTACAGAAAGCCCAGAATGAACAGCACACGGACAGAGGGATATTAAACCCCTTGTGTAAAAATGAGTGATTTATGACTTAGGATATTAATACAATTGTTATTTCATAACTTCATAACTTTATTTTCAATAATTCAAAAACTATGGTCAGGAAAAATATGGATTTTTATCATGAATAGTATTTTCTAATAGTAGTGTGTGTGTGTGACAAAAACTGCTGCCGATGTCTGACACAAAAAGGAGTATTGTGTTTCAAATGAAGCAATGTCTCCACGAAGGTTAGCTACAGCCACTGGCTGACTGAAAATATCAATGTTTGTGTTTCCACAAGGAAGATACCAAGCAAGTGGCCTGCTTTTTGATGAAAATTGTCTGGAAAGGTTGGCCAGAATAAACCAGAAAAGTTTGCCACATTCACAGGGCTTCATCACACCAACACTAGACACAAATTCTAGATGAGACACTGAGATTAGAGTTTCTAAGAATCTCAAAGAGTTTGAAAAAGAATTATGACTGAGGATATTAACATACTATCAGTGGGACTCTCCACCATAAGGGAAATTGCTAACAAACACCCTCAACTGCATCAGTCCCCAATAATTTCACACATTTAACTATGTAAAGGGCGCTTGAAGAAATTCAGATAAGAGCTTCCCCACTCATTTGATTCCTCAGAATGCATCCTCACTACAACCAGCCAGCTCTTCCACTGAGCCTGTGGATCTCTCTCATGAGCCCAAGGGTGCTGCACTGCTTGAGCCGGAACTTGAGATTTCTGAAGATCCCGCACAACATATCCAATATCCAACTCGGATACTCTCATGTTACCTGAGCCCATGGGTCTCCCAATCGTTTCCCAAGCATCCTAATTGTTTTGGAATTCATGTTCATTTTTACCTACTTTTTTTGTGTGTAGGGTTAACAGCAGACTGACTTTTGCTTTTGTTCTTCGTGTCTTCAGGAGCCTGATTGGACTTAGAGAATAACAGAAACACACATAAAAATCTATTATTGCAAACACAGTATGTAGTGAGGACATTTTTTTTTCATATATTTTACCTCCGTTGTTGGTATTGACTCCTACAGTTGCTCTGGGTTATTTGGTATGTTTCTCTCTGAAAGTAATGAGAGCCAAGCCTTTAACTAATTTGAGCACTTTCATAAACATAAGCTATAAAAACCAAATGACTGAAATTGGAGAGAAAAAGCTGAGGATGATTTTCCTACTCATTTACATTAGTTTCTATTTGGGGTAGGCATTCTCATGGGCGTATCCATGTCTTGTTAACAGCGTCTAGACTTGATAAGCCACTGTTTGAAACTATGTATGAAACTTTTCAGAACTTGTTTAGCATGTTAGTAATGAAAGGATTGATTACAGAGAGGGAAACTTCTGCCATGTCCGGTTTAGCCAAACAGACAAGTTCAACAGTTGGCAACACTATCAGATGAACATTTCTCAGAAATCACTTGGTTGCCTCAATGTTCAAAGTTTTCCATTAGACCACCTTTATTTTTCATGGATATTAAATCCTGCTGTAGACACATACAGTTAACCATGTCACACTGTGCTTAAGATTTAATTCAGCTGCTTTTTCTTGTGAAGATGTTTTAATTATCATGGTTCTGGGTCAATTTTGACCCAGCCTTTTCTGTTTCTGTTTTGTTTTTCTAAATATATGCTTTGTTTGGGTTTTTGAGTTGTGCTGGTTTGATTTTGTATTAGGGGTTATTCTTGGTTTTCTTCTCATTACTTTATTTGGTGTTCTGGCCTTTAGTTTAAGTCACTGTCTCTGTTTTGTGTCATATTCTTCCTGTTTCTCTCAGTGTCAAGTTCGCGTTTTTGTGAATTGTTTCTTATTTCCTGTTTTACTTTGAAAGTTCATGTCTCATGTCTATAGCTGTGTCCCAAAACGTCGGCTGCATCCTTCGGAGGACCCGGTCTTCGTGGTCTACGTGGGCGGGGTCCTTCGAAGACCGAGAAGGCCGGAAGTGCGAGGCTGTGAAATGGGACAGTCTACCCATCAGATTTGCGTCACCGCTGTCTCGGTGGAGTTTAATAAACTTGGCCGTCTGCTCCTTGCTATCTAAAATATAACAGGACACTGGCGTAAATTGTCGACCGTCTCACGCTTCTGTTTAATCAGTTTTCTGTTTAACGTTTATTCAGCTGTGTGAAAATCCCGGAGGAACCCACCCGATGGATTAATAAAGTTTTATATAATCTAATAATCTAATAACTTTGATCTCAGCCAAACCGATTTACTCCGGAACAAATAAAACACCGAAAAAAGGCAAACAATTACATTTTTAAGTTATCCGAGTGACTTATATATCATGTTTAAGCTGAGTAGCGAAAGAGCGGGGATCTGAAAACGATGAAGCCGGGAGTCCGCTGCTCTCGCCGGCTGGAGTGACCATTGAACCCCACGGCTTGCTATCGAGCTGGTGGGTAATAGACATCTCCGAAAACGCCGGCACACTTTTGCAAAAATGCGATGTCTTGATAAACCAAGCAGATATTTGTAATTTACACAGCTACTTTCTCTCCTGAAAATATGTTAAAAGTTTATTTTGTCACCCAGAAAGATTAATAAGAGTAATTTTAAAACTTAGTAGCGGCCGCTATTGTTGGAAATTGGAGTTTGGCTGGGCCGCGCTATGAATTCTGGGGTATGGTGGGCCACAAAGGACACACCCGACCCATCCTTCAATTTCGGGGAAATGAAGGACACATTTGTCGGCCACATTTGAAGGAGTCGATGAATTGGGACAGCCTTCGTCGCCTGGCTGTGACGTAATCGGCCTTCAAATGCGGCCTCTGGAGGATGCAGCCGACATTTTGGGACACAGCTAGTGTGTTCAGTTTTACCTCTTCCGTTAGCCTAATTTCTCCCAGCTGTGTCTCCCTCCTGTTGCTCATTCCCTGATTACTCCCCTGTGTATATAAGCCCTGCGTTTTCCTGTGCTCTCTGTCGTGTCGTACCCTCAACTTGCTGTGTGTTTGTTATGGCCAGTCCTCCAGCACCTCTGTTTATGTAGCCGGTCTGGCCTTAAACTCTGATTGCCGTTAGTTCTCTATGATGTTGTGTTCTGCAAATGACCAGAGGAGTCAGCTCTCACTTTGCCAGCTGGGTGGATTTATTCTTCCAGAACTGTTTAAAATAAAAACAAAACAGTACAGCAACTTCACTTTACTGGACTTCTGCATGAACACCTCTCCTCAGCGGGGCCTCTAGGCGACTGAGGTGCAACATCACAATAAAATCTAATTAACAAATAAAACTGCTAAAATACTAAAATGTATTTATACACATATATAACAAATGAAAACGCACTGCATCGTGAACATATAGTGACAATTATCTCATCAACAAAATTAGACTTTAGGGAGACTTCATTTTCCAGTGGCAATTTTACATATTTTTTAGTTACATATATCTAACAGTAAGTTCGATACTTTGGTGTCACGGTTCGATATTTTTTCGATACAAAAAAAAAAATGTTCATGCCTTTTTAATTTGTCATTTATTAAATTTTCAAAACACATTCCACACCACATCTCTGTGCGTTCATCATTTGTTTGAAGCCAGCTCACCTCTTGCAACTACTTTTCCGAGAATACATGCTTCTTTTGTGGTTCGGACTCCTTCTGACATTTCTTTGGAGGTGGAGGAACATCACAGTAATTGCTTAACCCTTTAAGACCTACCATAGAACCAAGTCCGCCAGAGCTTATATTATATTTTTACATGCTGTGGAGCCATTTTTGGGAGCATTTCAAGTTGCTATTGTCACGGCGAGTGAGGTGAGCCGTGTGGAGGAAATTAAGGAGGATCCAAATGCAGGCAGTCGTGAAGGAGTAAAGGTGGTTTATTGAACATGAAAGTAAATACAAACGGCAAATGGAGCTAGAACTAAACTATACTGGGATCAACTAAACTACAGAGCACAAACCTTAACGAGAACGACCAGAAGAGACTAACGGCGGACAGCAGGGAGAACACACGGGTGAGACATGGTAGATACACAGATGAGGCAGGGTGGAATACACAGACGGACCAGCAACAACAATGACGGAAGACATGACTTAAATACACAGAGAACCACAGGGGAATTACACACAGGTGGTGGACACAGCTGGGAATAATCAACAAGACGAGACAAAGGTAAAACTGAACACACTCACATGAGACCCAGACCTTCACAATAAAACAGGAAATGAGAACACCACACCAAGACGCAGACCTGACACTGAGAGACAGACAGGAAATGACATATGAAACTAAACTCACATCGTAAACCCAGATAAACAGAAACATGGAACTCTAATAATAGAAATCATAATCATCACCATAACACGACAAGAGAACAAGAACACAATCCCTGATGAAAACTTAAATCAAAACACAATAAACTCAAAATACTGGGTCCAACGGACCCAGAACCGTGACAGCTATACATCAATACAACCATTATAGCCCAAACTTTAATAATATGTATTCATTAAGTGCATAGTAATTACATAAATTGCAAAAAAGTGCAATAAACTACAAAAAAATTGAAAATCGTTTTTGCTTTTTTAACATATATTTGTAGTTAGAGAAATTTAAGAGGCTTATCCCTCAAAACTGTAAATACAAAAAAGTTGCACAAAATAGTTTCCCACCACAGGAAATTTATTTTGAGTGTCTTCATAGTTTTATTTTTGAAATACACCAATTTTTATACACTGCAGGAAAAACGAAAATAAATATTATACTGCAAATTTGCAAAAAAGCAGCATATGCATCAAAATAAACTATTTCCAGCAGTGCAATATGAGTCCTAAGCATCCCAGAAATGACACAGAAAGTCATAAAGTCAAAGATAACTTTTAAAAAGACCAGTATATGCCCTGAGGCCCTGATCATAAAAAAAGACTACATTTCCGCAAAATGACGTCACTTCCGGTTTCGGGCAGGTCATGGCGGAAATGCAAAAGTTCGCGCTGACGTCTATTCCAACATAGGAAGTGTTATGAACAGCTGATCGGATTGGCAACGTGTGTTTCTGGAATATTATGTTTTTGTTCTTGCAAGCGCTTTTTATGCAGTTTTTGCAAAGCTTTATGTGGAAGGAAACTGTGACCTAGGACAAGCTGATGGCATAAGATGTGAGTACAACTCCTCCGGTTTCATATCCAAAAAAAATTATTGCGCTAGCTCACGTGGTTGCAGAGCTACCGGGATTTAAAAATAGTTACGCAAAACAGAGCGTGTCCGCTCCGATCGGCTCTAAAGGGTTAAAGGAGCTTGCTTCTTCGACATCTTTAAGAGTTCTAAACAAATGTCTGTCCTCCTCCTGAAAATCTTATGTATGTAAACACGCGTTGCAACTTCTTATCTTGTGCCCGTTTTTTATTTTGACAGCGAATGCGCACCTGCGGACCACTTATGTGCAGCCCTGGTTATTTCGCTTGTGATATTGCAGCCACAGAAATTCTTTTGTCCATGAAACCATAAAGCTGCGCTTTCTTTTTGCCTTATAGTCTGATTTGTCATAACTTTTCCGTTTTGTGGTAAGCTTTTCTTTGGCTGTCACTTCTTCACCCTGACCTGTCTTATTTGGCTCAGCAGAACTAAAATATTGTGGCGAGCTCAGACAAGGAGGAGACGGAGGTATCATTTGGTCTTGCTTCCCGTGAGCTAGCCAGGGAGCACAGCCGTTTATTGACATCTGCAGAAGAACACTGCCGCTAGCTAACTGCTCAGCGCGGCAACAGCACAGCAACAACAACAACAACACACAGGGCGCCCTCTGACCCCGGAAGGACACACCGTCGCAGTGAGAGGGCGTCACCCGTCACTATGGCAACATAAACAAAACATAACTGTACAAACAGAACCCCGAACAGCCCTGACCCGCTACAATATATATCCTGCTGCTTTTACACATGCACTCACATAATGCTCAGCGATTCTCTGCGCAATCAATCTCTCACATGTTTAAGCTTGCTGCGGGAGATTTCACTTGTCATGTTTGCATAGTAAGCTAAAGATTGATAAAACGATGTCAGAGGAATTGGTGCGCAAATTATCACCACTCACCAATCAGTGCTGTCGCTCTCTATACACAGTGCGCGATTGCAAAGTGAAAGCAAAAAACAAGCGCAAATTCAAACGCGATTTCAATATGTCACATATTGACAGTGGCTCACCGATGCCAATGACATAATTAGCCAGCTACATTTCCGAAAGAATGCAAACTCATTGACATATATTTTTCCTTCCTACGATAGGCCGACGGGCAGGGCAGAGATAGATTTTGGTAGCCCGACTGGAAAAATCGCTAGCCCCGGGACGTCGGGCAGGCGATTTTGCGAGCCCTGTATCTGATTGAGGAATCACTCATCTTTGGAAAAGAGAGTTTATTACAGAGAAATGTCTCTTTCCAAAATAAAAGCTATACTATACGCTTCTTCTGGGCTATATTCTCAGCAGCATATTAAACATATCAGGTCCCCATAAGGAGAATCATGTGCTAACGGCTGTCTAAATGACTCGGGTAAAGTTTGTAGCATGCTGCTTGTTGTTTTCTGCTTCCACTTGTCTTTGCACTAGGATGATGTCGGTGTAAATGTGCAGTCATATTTGTTGTGTTCCCACTAGTGCTGTCAGCGTAAATCTCGTTGAAATGACCTTAATGCCACAACACGGCAAATCTCAGTTAACGAGCTACCGCAGATCGCCCGTGCATGAGGCTGGACGGCCAACACGAGCTAACTGCGCTAACACACTAGCTCCCACCCATGTAATTGAGCATTGCGTGGCACATCCAACATACTGTTTTACTTTAGTCCATGATGCGCTTACCTTCAGGGTCATACGTCACATGAAAACCAAAATAGTTCCAAACGCCAGATCTGAATGAGGGTGGGGAGGTTCAATTTGCCATGTTGCAAGGAGAGCTTAACTTCTGTCTCGCTAGCTTGCCCTGCGCTCAGTGAATCTGCGTTCGACTACTCCGCCTAGGCTGCACTGTCGAGCGCAGATCCACTGAGCGCTCATCATCGCGCATCATCAGAAGGAAAGTTGATAAAATAAATTAAAAATTTATTTTGTATTGTTCGATACATATGCGTACCGAACCGAAAGCACTGTATCGAACGGTTCAATATCGATACGAGTATCGTTGCACCCCTATTATTTATGTCTTACACAGCATCCCAACTCTTTAGCTAACTTAACTGCAGCAACTTTAAGATACGCTATTGGAGCTGGAATTACCGCGGCTGCTGGCACCAGACTTGCCCTCCAATGGATCCTCGTTAAAGGATTTAATAACTTTAGCTAAAGTGAATAGTTAGTCTAATTCATTAGTGCAGCATTACTGGATCACCTCTGTTTGAAGTGATATGATATGTGATTAACTACCATAATAATTCTACTGTTTCTACTAGAAACAGTCGATCATATTTGTTTGTCAAAGCTGAATTCAGGGCAAACTACGCTAAATTAGCGTTTTGAGCTAACAGCTACAATAAGCATAAAAGTTACCGTACAGCTATCATTTGTTAACATGACGCTTGTTCTTACATGTAATACATTTATTACCAACCTGAGAGTTTATCCGCTGGTCATTCGACATGACGAATGACTTCTGAAGTCTTAATTCAGCTCAAGACGCTGTAGATTCCCGTCAGTAACACTTTCGGTCCGCTAGTAAAACGTATTTCTATTAATTAGTGATGGGTCGTTCGCGAACGAAATGGCTCTTAGATCCGACTCTTTGAAGTGAACGACGCGAGCCGGCTCGTTATCGCGAGCCATGACGTGGTTTTTTTTTTTGTTGTTGTTTTTTCTCTTTTCTTTCTCTCAACCTCTCTCTTGCACTTTTTTTCCGCTTTACTCTGCACACGAGTCTTGTGCTTTATGCTGGGCAGAGGGGGGAGGGGCGGTAGTTACACTCGCAGTAGCACAGGAACAGAGCCAGAGGGAGAGACAGAGAAAGAGAGCCAGGGACAACAACGTCACATTAGAAAGGTATAGTAATCATCCACAACTATTTTCAGTTGCAGATGATAAAGGATTCAGAAAGTTTATTCATGCGGGCCCATATGACAGAGAATATGCATGTTCTTTTTGTTTTCATATTATAATTTATATTTAATTGTGTTGTGGTTTGCAGTGTTTTGTGTTGTTTCACTTTAAATTTATAAAAGGAAAAAGCGGAAAATTTAAATAGTTAAAAGTTGAAATGTGAATAGTTGATTTTTGTATTATATGATTTATTTATTACATTTTTTGTGGAGTGAATAAATAAAAGTATATTTACGGTGGCCCCTACAGACAAAGCACGTAAAAACTCCAAAACACGTACAAACTCTGAAGCACATACAAACTCCAAAACACGTAAAAACTCAGAAGCACATAAAAACTCAGAAGTACATAAAAACTCAAAACACGTACAAAAGACAACAGAAGTGCTCCAGGATGCTGGGCGCAGTGTGGAGCTTTTGTTATCTTGTGACTACAACAAGCCAGCAAGTACCAACGATCGGATTTGGTGTGTGGTAATAACAGGTAAATGAACTTTTTTTTTAAATTATTTGAATATATATGAGTGCCTGTGTATAAATACACAAACAGTACACACATGCTTTCAATTGTGTAATTTAAGTGATCTAGTAGCTCTGCTTTGGAAGTTCAGTTCATGCTAGAAATGTGTTTTATATTTATATATAAACATATATAAATAAAACCACTTTTTTTTACATTAGTAATTCCTTTTGTGCACAATTTTATAGTATTGTTAATAATAAATTAATTAAAGCAACAAAACAACCTGAAGAGCCGGTTCGGAGCTGAAAGAGCCGGCTCTCTAAAAAGAGCCGGAAATCCCATCACTATCCTCCATGCCTGCTTCATGCCCTGGGGGACGGGGCTATGGCTCGCTACATCCTCTTGCAGACCATTACATGTGGAAACCATTTGAATACAAGCGCGTTGATCCACACAGGTATGCACACGGATGTTCACTGCTCGTAGACTTAAATTACACCTTTCTTGGCTGCTACTTCGAAGCACATTGTGCGCTGTCTGTCCTGCGTGCTGCACAACAACATTGAATATTTAGTATTTACTGCTGTTTACACTTAGCTAGATTAATGCGATGGTGTTGTGTTTAGTATGTTACTTTGTTTTTTGTTTTTTTTGCTTGTTTTCTATTCTTCTCTCAACAGGTGATCCAGGAGATTTTTATTTTTTTCTCCCCCCCTTTCTCACTGTCCCTCTCCCCTTCTGTTTTTCTTTTCCTTCCTCTTTCTCTCTCCCTTTCCTATCCCTCACTCATGTCTGTCCCGTCTGTAACATCTGAAAATAAAATATAATAAATAATAAAAACAAAGATCGATCAAATGGACCAATACGGCAATGCCACGATGATCCATTTGGCAAAGTAAATCCATTGGGTATCCTTGTTGGTCTTCAGACAACAACTCTGATGGCTAAAGAACCAAATGGGACAGGCCAAAAAAAAGAAAAAAAAAAAAAAGAAAACTTGGCGAATCCAAAAGCAGTGTGGCCAGCTGTTCTGGATGCAGGAGTAGATCTACATACTGAATTACTTTAAACCACAGGATTTCAGATAAGCAAGAACAAAACCCATTACTCCATACGGATTGTTTTTTGGAGGAACTATTAAACTCACAATATCCGCTTCATCAGGAGTCAGGTCTGAAGAGACTACTCATTTTATTTTATTTTATTTCATGTTTGCTTTAATTTTCAAAAAAGCGCTTTTCTCAGTTAATCTTCTCTGTTAATTTTCTTTGTTGTTTACATTGGTTTATTGCACCATTGTAACATTGTAATAAACCTGCCAGCTGTTCAACATTCAATTCTCTCAAATTAATTTTACTCCTCTCAAATCTAGTCTATAAGCCTAGCCTAACTATACTAAGCAGGTGTTACATAATGAAATATGATTATTTTAAAAAGTTGCATTATTCAGACTCGTAAAAACACTACATAATAACAGATAATAGTATAACGTAAAAACTCTCTTTTTTTTAAGACTAAAAATATGTAAGCTGCTTCCAGAGACAGTCACATGGACTATATCCAAAATTTTGTGAAGAGCTCAAACCCATGAAAGACACCGTTTACCCCACTTCCTTTGTTAGAGAACAGGGAGGATGAATTTTCACATAATTTTCCTTATTTAATAAGAAACTAATTTATAAAACAGATGATGAAACATACGAGATGTCAAGAAAAACACGTTATTTTTTCCCCCAGATTTATTGATCTGATGTCACTGCAATTTATAAAACACAATAGAAAGTCTCATTTTGATAACACACCCAACCAGAGACATTAAAGCACTGAATATACTGTGTGCTTACACAAAAAAGGCATATAGCTCATCAGGATCAATTCACCACCTGGTCTACCTTCTCCCTGTGTATAAACCTATCGTACACAGGGAACCATGCTGTGAAAAGATGGTGAGACTGAAGTGGGCTCTGAGGAATGGTGGATTGAATTACAGACTACAATTTATTTTTTATTTTTTGTAGATAACACACAGTTTGATCCACTGTTTTCTATTTGTGTAAGTGTAAAGATTCAACATAAGACTCCTCAAAGAAACACAAATTATTTATAAAGTCTGAGTCTCTTTTTTTGTTTTTAACTTTGTTATTGAAAAAAAGACGAAAACTGACTTATCCATAATAGAAATGTGAATATATCAATTACCAAAAAAAAAGAGAAGAAAAACAACACATACAAAACATATATTTGATATCAGATTATTTTTCATTAATTCAGTTAAATTGAACTCAGGGGAAGAGTTCCACACTGGTAAATTTTCTGTGTACTGAGAGTATTTTACTTTTGGCTCAGAAGATATTGAGACATTTTCATTAATATTACAAAAAGCACTATATAAATACAGGCCATTTACCATTTACCAAAAACTACATCTACGATATCTTCTGTACAGCAGGAGGAAATGAGGAGCGATACGAGTAGTTACTTGTATGCCTCATCAAGACTTTTTTCTGCCTGATCTTTATTGATTAGATACCAAAATAATGGGATGTTAGCACATTCTGCTTCATATTCTTCAGCAAACTCCCTGTTGTATTTTTTCATTATATATTTCCAGTAGTCTGATGCTTCGAGAGTCTTATCTGGCTGAATATCCCAGTCCTTATAAATTTTCTTGTATTTCTTATAAGGGTGCCATTCATTGTTTGTATGACTGCAACGAAAGCTGTTGTCACTGATCACTGAGGATGAGCATATGTCAGTGACAAGTCGCTCTGTCCACTCCCAGCTGTATCTACCCAGACCTACTGGTCTATGCAGTGAAACAAAGTGCTCAGTATGGACTTTTCCTCCTGCATCACAGGGAGCTTTACAGAATGGACACTGTTTGCCACAACCAATCAATTTGTTGAAAAGCTCATTCTGAGGCTGCACATGGAGATGTTGTAGTTTCATTTCAAAGGTAGATTTTTTGAACTTCTTTCTGAGAGTTTCTCACAGATGTTGTGAGACAGTCAGCAAACTGTTCCTTGTCAGCATTGTTCAGTATCATGAAAGCACCAAGAGCATCCTGGGAAATGACCAGTTTATCACCAAGTTCTTTGCAAATATCTTTAACAAAAGCCTTGAAGCCATCACTCTCTCTGGTTTTGGCCTCGTTGATGGCAGAATTTATGCTGTCAATACACGACCGCAGATGTCGGTCCTCAAACTCAAAAACTGTCGACTCATTTGAGAAGTGCTTCTTTATTTGTTCGAGTATCCATGTCTTTACATACTTCTCATATGAGCGAATGCAGCTCACATAATTTTGAAAATCCTCCTTGGAGAGCAAATCCAGTAAAATTGAATACTGGAAGGACATTCTTGTGCTGAACTGCTCGAGTTTCCTCATTTCATCAATGATATCAGGGCCCAGGGAGCGATTAACAAAGTCTTCAACAGCAGGCTTCAAACATCGATTTGTGAATTCTTCTGCTTTCTTCTGACACTGGTCTCGTTCATGAAACACATCTTTGAAATCATCATGAAACCTTTCCTTGTTTTTAATCAAACATCTGTACGGATCATTTTCTTCTATGAAATCTTCATGCATTTTCTGAAACTCGCTGGCTGCAAATCCACAGATGTGCTGTCATAGAGAAACTTCAAACTCGATGTTTATCTTAACATCTTGATTGTTTTGCAGTTTCTCATCAATCATGTGGAGGATCTCCTGGATGTAAGTGTCATGGTAATTGTTTTTTCTTCTAACCTGCTCATTAACAAAGTATATGCAAGCATCTATAATGCTGTCAGCCAGATCTTGTGCATCCTTTATGTCATCTTGACGGAAGAACTTTTTTACCTCATGTTTAATTTTGTTCAACCGTCCTTCAGCTGTATATTTGAAAGACTCTTTTCCACAATCTTGCAGACTCCTTTGACTTAATAACTCATTTGCACCCCCCCTGTTTTTCAGATTTTCTCTCAGATAGTAGGACACGCTATTGGTGACATTTGAGGTTTTTTGTTCAGAGAAAGACAGTTTTTCCTTCCACATCTTCTCAAACTCTTTATCCAACTGTAAGTCTGTCATTTGATCTTTTTTCTTTTGACATTTATCAATTAATGCACGCACTGCTTTTTCAATCTCTATTGTATAATTGTCTTTGATTTTATCAATTTCTGTCATTCCCTGCCTGTTTTCTGCTGCTGCTTCAAGCTAATACTTTACACCACTTTCTATTTCTATTGGGGCGACCGTGGCTCAGGGGGTTGGGAATCGCATCTGTAACCTGAAGGTCGCCGGTTCGATCCCTGGGCTCTCTGTCCTGGTCGTTGTGTCCTTGGGCAAGACTTTACCCTACTTGCCTAGTGGTGTTGGCCAGAGGGGCCGATGGCACGATATGGCAGCCTCGTTTCTGTCAGTCTGCCCCAGGGCAGCTGTGGCTACAACTCTAGCTTGCCTCCACCAGTGTATGAATGTAAGAGTGAATGAATAGTGGTATTGTAAAGTGCTTTGGGTGCCTTGAAAAGCGCTATATCAATCCATTATTATTTCACGACGAAGGACCTTTGCACTGTTTGAGAATTCCCCTTTGTATCCTTCAATCAGAGACACATGTCCCTCTGTTTGCTCGAAATATTGTGTCAGATTATCCAGAATCTTTGTCTCCCATGTAGACAGCACTGTGGAGGCTTCACTTTTCAAAGAACTAAGAAATTCTCTCATGTCAGATGTTTCAGATTTTGCTGCAATGGTACCAAAATTGGAAATTTTTGTTTCTGCATTTCTTACCCAGGTGTACATTTATTTTCTGAACTCCCACTCCCATTTGCTGAATTCTGAGCAGAGCTTCATGTATGCATCAGCTACGAGGCTGTTTCTGAAGCTGAAGATGAAGTTTTCATGCTTTACTGCATTCCACAGGCTTTTCACCCACTCTTTAAACTCCATGACATTATTAGCAGATGACTCACAGTTTCCCAGTAGTTGGATGATGTTTTTCTTGAGCTCATATACAGCCTCACTGTATCCTGCATTAACTGGTGCCATTGGTGGGTTTCCATTCCACAGTCCAGGAATGTACCAGTTCCCAGTGTCTGGACTGTAGTCCATCACATCAGTGAAGCTCTTGTTCTCCTCTTTCTTTTCCATTTTGGCTGCTGCCTGAGTCATCTCATTTAACTGATCCAGGAGCAGTTTCCTGTCTTGTAAGTTCTTATCATGGGCTGAAACATCCGACACATTCTGAATGAACAAACTGACATTTAGGCTTTTTGCCCACCTCCTTCTGTCATGGTCTACGGTGGGTGGCTGGAGTTTCCATTAGGCTCCTGAACTGACCTGGGATCCGCCCCTGGGCAGGGCCAACTCCAGCTCCTGCACACCTGGAGCCTATTGCAGGCTATCAAGCCAGAGGGATTTAAACCACACATCGATGTTCACTCACTGCCAGTTCGTCATCAACCCATGTTGGTAACAGGTCTTGTGTTTCAAGTTCTCGCTGTAATTCATCTTACTAACTAAGACTCTTTTGTGCTACAGTCGCTGTACCCACCCTGGCTCACTCCACCTCCGGACTCGGAATACCTAGTGATCATTTTGGAAATCCCTCTGTGCCTCACCTGCCTGCCCTCCTGCCATCACACTCCATCTGGAGCCCCGGATCTCAGGTCAGCCTTTCCACGCCACTCAGCCTCCCCTGGATCTTCATCATCCCCCTCTCAAACACTCCAGGTCCCTAACTGCAAAGTAAGAATTGCTGCTCTTATACTGGCCACTTCTGAGCTGCCTTCTATATCCTCTCCCCTCAGTGTGACTGTTCCCCACTCAGCTCCGTTCCACTTCTCAGGCCTCGTTCCCTCGCCCTAGCCACGTTCCCCTGGGCACGCCACACCAAGGCTCCACGTCTCGTCATTTTCTGTCTTTGCCACGTTTCCCTTTTTTTTTCCCCTTGCACTTAACTGTAATAAACTATTAAATCATCTACCGTCTCCGTTCTGGGTTCCTGCACCTGGGTCCTATTCAGTACCGGCCATCCGTCGCCGTGACAGTACGAACTGGCCAACAAATGGACTCAGCAGACCCAGTACGTTCAGCAGTCTCCAAGCAGGGAGCCATTTTAGGGGCTCATGAGCAAGCGTTGCAGGTTCTCGACACCCGGTGTCAAGCCATAGGCGAGACCCAGGCTAGGATCTTAGCTTCCCTGCAGGAGATTCAGTCGGCTCTTTCCCCTCCTCCAGGCCCATCCTCCGCGTCCCCTGCGCCCGTGGCAGAACCTCCCCAGTCCTCCCCAGCTCCGACCCCTTCGGGCTCCGTGTTTCGCGATGCTGCATTCCCAGAACCCGAGCCGTACTCTGGGGAGCGGGGCCGCTGTACGGCCTTTCTACTGAAATGTTCTCTCGCGTTCACGCATTCACCCCGTTCATTTACTAGCGAATCAGCTCGGGTAGCATATCTGGTGGCTAAGCTACAGGGCAAGGCGCTGTTATGGGCCGAGGCGTACCTGTCGGCTCACCCGCTCCCAACCTGCTCGTTTGATGATTTTCTGTGCGAGTTTAAAAAGACCTTTACTCACCCAGTATCGGAGGGTAGTTCTGATGAAAGGTTGCTCGGGTTGCAACAGGGGAGCCGGAGTGTCGCGGAGTTCATTATCGACTTCCGTACTGCAGCCGCCGAGGCCAATTGGCCCGATCATGCCCTTCGGGGAGTGTTCCGTCGCGCCTTAAACGACGAGCTCAAAGACCAGCTCGCTTCCCGCGATGAGCCCAAATCCTTTGAAGACTTGGTCTCCCTTTCCCTTCGGATAGATAATCGCCTGAGGGAAAGGGAGGCAGAAAAGAACCAGAAACATCGTAAACCTGCGCCTCGTACGTTTTCACTTCCTCCACCGTCACGTCCGGTGTCAACATCCGCTCCCGTTTCCGTGGAAACTGACGCCGCTCCGGAGCCTATGTTAATCGGCCGCTCTCGTCTCACACCAGAGGAGCGAGAACGACGGCTTCGGTCGGGCGCGTGCTTTTACTGTGGCTCAGTGGAGCATAGGTTAGCGCAGTGTTCGGTTCGGCCAAAAGGCTACGCCCGCCGGTAATTTCGGGGATACAGGTGGGCGGATCCTCTTTCAGTTCCAAACCCCGGTTAATTCTACCAGTCACCCTGTGTCTAAATAAGGTTTCTCACCCCCTCCATGCTCTCGTTGATTCCGGAGCAGAGCAAAATTTAATAGATTTAGCTCTCGCTAGACGCCTTCATTTGCCACTCAAGACTCTCGATCCTCCCATCCCTGTTACCGCATTAAACGATCAAATATTCTCTCAGATAACCCATCAGGCTGGCCCCGTAACCCTCGTCACCTCTGGAAACCACCATGAAGCCATTACCTTATTCACCTTCTCTTCTCCTGATTCACCACTCATCCTAGGCTACCCCTGGCTACAGAAACATAACCCTCATATAGACTGGTCTGGAAGTAAAATCGCTAGTTGGAGCCCCTTTTGTCTAGCCCACTGCCTCAAGTCTGCCCTACCGCCGGGGGCCCCTGACACTAACACCTCGGGCGTTGATCCGGTTGACCTCACACTCGTCCCACCTGAGTACCATGACCTCCAGGAAGTTTTCAGTAAAGACAGAGCGTCGTCCTTACCACCCCACAGGCCTTATGACTGCGCTATCGACCTTCTACCTGGTGCTCCGCTTCCCTCTAGCCGGCTATTCAACATCTCCAGACCAGAAAGAGAGTCCATGGAAAAGTACATCCACGAGTCATTAGCTGCAGGTATCATCCGCCCATCCTCCTCTCCAGTGGCCGCCGGCTTCTTTTTTGTGGAAAAGAAGGATAAATCACTCCGTCCATGCATAGACTACAGAGGGTTAAACGACATCACCATTAAAAACAAATATCCTTTACCCCTTATCAGCTCAGCCTTCGAACCCCTCCATGAAGTCACCGTATTCACCAAACTGGATCTCCGCAATGCCTACCACCTTGTCCGCATCAGGGAAGGGGACGAATGGAAAACGGCTTTTAATACGCCCCTAGGTCATTTTGAGTATTTGGTCATGCCGTTTGGGTTAACCAATGCCCCCGCTGTCTTTCAGAACCTGGTCAACGACGTGCTCCGTGATTTCCTGAACCAGTTTGTCTTTGTTTATCTTGATGACATACTCATTTTCTCCAAGACCCCCCAGGAACACCATGTCCACGTCCGAGCAGTCCTCCAACGCCTCCTGGAAAACCGACTTTACGTCAAAGCCGAGAAATGTGAGTTTCATGCACAATCTGTCACTTTTCTTGGCTATATACTCGCAGGAGGGCAGGTGAAGACTGATCCAGCCAAGATCCGCACGATCCTAGAGTGGCCCACGCCCACGTCACGTAAGCACTTACAACGTTTCCTCGGCTTTGCCAATTTCTACCGGAGGTTTATTCGCAACTACAGCCAGGTAGCCACTCCTCTCACTACACTCACATCCACCAAAAGACAGTTCATCTGGACACCTGAAGCTGAGGTAGCATTCAGTAGGCTCAAGCGCCTATTTACTTCAGCTCCAGTATTGTGTCACCCAGATCACTCCAAGCCATTTGTTCTAGAGGTAGACGCGTCCGACGTCGGCGTCGGAGCAGTCCTTTCACAGCATTCAGGTTCCAAGGCCAAGTTACACCCATGTGCCTTTTTCTCACGTCAACTCTCGTCAGCTGAACGCAACTATGATGTAGGAGACAGAGAGTTGCTGGCTATTAAGTTAGCCCTGGAAGAGTGGCGTCACCTATTGGAAGGAGCTGAACACCCATTCACCATCTTCACAGATCATAAAAACCTTACTTACCTCAAAACAGCTAAGCGTCTAAACGCCCGCCAGGCCCGTTGGTCTCTGTTCTTTGATCGCTTCAAGTTTGCCATCTCTTTCCGTCCAGGTTCCAAGAACGCCAAGGCTGATGCCCTGTCTCGTCTTTACGACCCAGACGCTGAACCCACCGAACCAGCTCCTGTGCTTCCTGCCTCCTGCCGCGTAGCGTTTTTATCCTGGGACATAGAGGAATCCATCCAGCGTGCTTTACTGGATGAACCAGACCCTGGCACAGGTCCTCCGGGCCGCCGCTTCGTTCCCACAGCAACCCGTTCGGCTGTAATTAAGTGGGCTCATACCTCCCGGTTTTCCTGCCATCCTGGAATCGGCCGCACCATCGCACTACTACGTCGTCACTTCTGGTGGGCAACTCTGGAACATGATGTGCGGGACTACGTCTCTGCCTGTGACGTGTGCGCCAGGAACAAGACCCGAAATCAGCGACCATCCGGTCTTCTGCAACCTCTAGCCGTACCTTCTCGTCCTTGGTCCCACATTTCCCTGGACTTTGTCACTGGACTGCCTAGGTCAGCAGGTAAAACAGTGATACTCTCCGTGATCGACAGGTTTTCAAAAGCAGCTCACTTCGTTGCCCTGGAGAAACTACCCACTGCCACGGAAACTGCAAGACTGATGGTTGACCACGTCTTCAAACTCCACGGGATTCCTGCCGAGGTCACTTCTGACAGGGGACCTCAGTTTACATCCCAGGTTTGGAAATCTTTCTGCTCTGCCCTGGGTGCTCGAGCCAACCTCAGTTCTGGTTACCACCCTCAAACCAACGGGCAGACTGAGAGGCTCAACCAAGAGCTGGAGTCCATGCTCCGCTGCATGGTTTCCCATAACCCGGCTACCTGGTCAGCACATCTCCCATGGGTGGAGTATGCGCACAATTCTCATGTTTCCGCATCCACTGGTCTCTCTCCATTTGAAGCGTCCCTGGGCTATCAGCCTCCCCTCTTCCCTGAGGAAGAGGCTGATTTGGCTGTGCCTTCCGTCCAGCACCATCTCCAGCGCTGCCGCCGCGTCTGGACTCGGACCCAGGAGGCACTGAAGAAAGCTGCTGCCCGCCACTGCCGCTATGCAGATCGTCTACGGTCGCCAGCTCCTCGGTACGCTCCAGGGCAGAAGGTGTGGCTGTCGGCTAAGGATGTTCCCCTTAAAGTTTCCTCCCGCAAGCTGGCTCCTCGGTTTATTGGGCCGTATGTCATCCACTCGGTCATCTCGCCCTCTGCTGTGAAGCTCGAGCTTCCTCCCAGTCTGCGGATTCACCCGGTTTTTCATGTTTCCCAAGTCAGGCCTGTGCTGTCCAGCGTGCTGTGCCCGCCTTCCGACCCCCCTCCGCCCGCCCGGCTCATCGATGGTCATCCGGCCTATACGGTTCGGCGGGTCGTTGACGTCCGTCGCCGTGGTCGGGGTCGCCAGTTTTTGGTGGACTGGGAGGGGTATGGGCCTGAGGAACGTGCCTGGGTTCCTCGCTCGTTTATCCTTGATCCTGCTCTTGTCTCTGATTTTTTCAGGTCACGTCGCGGGCTGGGGACCGGTCGGCCGCCGGGTGGCGTCCCTTGAGGGGGGGGTACTGTCATGGTCTATGGTGGGTGGCTGGAGTTTCCATTAGGCTCCTGAACTGACCTGGGATCCGCCCCTGGGCAGGGCCAACTCCAGCTCCTGCACACCTGGAGCCTATTGCAGGCTATCAAGCCAGAGGGATTTAAACCACACATCGATGTTCACTCACTGCCAGTTCGTCATCAACCCATGTTGGTAACAGGTCTTGTGTTTCAAGTTCTCGCTGTAATTCATCTTACTAACTAAGACTCTTTTGTGCTACAGTCGCTGTACCCACCCTGGCTCACTCCACCTCCGGACTCGGAATACCTAGTGATCATTTTGGAAATCCCTCTGTGCCTCACCTGCCTGCCCTCCTGCCATCACACTCCATCTGGAGCCCCGGATCTCAGGTCAGCCTTTCCACGCCACTCAGCCTCCCCTGGATCTTCATCATCCCCCTCTCAAACACTCCAGGTCCCTAACTGCAAAGTAAGAATTGCTGCTCTTATACTGGCCACTTCTGAGCTGCCTTCACTACCTGCCTAACTTCTATATCCTCTCCCCTCAGTGTGACTGTTCCCCACTCAGCTCCGTTCCACTTCTCAGGCCTCGTTCCCTCGCCCTAGCCACGTTCCCCTGGGCACGCCACACCAAGGCTCCACGTCTCGTCATTTTCTGTCTTTGCCACGTTTCCCTTTTTTTTCCCCCTTGCACTTAACTGTAATAAACTATTAAATCATCTACCGTCTCCGTTCTGGGTTCCTGCACCTGGGTCCTATTCAGTACCGGCCATCCGTCGCCGTGACACCTTCATCCTGAGAAAAGCGTGCACAACTATTTGTAGGATGTCCTTCATTTCAGTTATATTCTCCATTGCAATGTTCACTATGGTGACATCACTCAGCCCAACAACAAGTGTTGCAAGCTCATTGTCGTGCTCATAGCTGTTGTCCAGTTGTGCAAGTTCTGGTGACTTTAAGCCCTCAGTGTCAATGATCACCAAGAAGTCACAGTTTAGGACGTTTTTCATGTCTTCATTGATTTTGATGAGCAACATAAAGGCACCTCGAGTACATCGACCACTGCTGACTGCAAACTGCACTCCAAACATGGTGTTAAGGAGAGTGGACTTTCCTGTGCTCTGAACTCCAAGAACTGTGACTACTCGTATCTTTCTCTTATTTCCTTTTTTCTTTGGAGACACCAAGCCACTGAGCTGAGAGAGAACATCACTCACCCATCTGAGAGGGATGTTGGATGCATCTCCATCTACAAGCTCAAGAGGAAATCCATCAAGCAACAACTCTGCACACAGTTTGGGCAGATGCTGCAATTGTTGACGTGATCTGTCTGTTTCTGGAAGAGACAGTGAAGCTTCATAGATCTGACCCATTTCACGGAAGAAGTGTTCAATCCCCAGTGAGCTGTTGGAAATTTGTCTGTCAATTTCTTTGATCTCCTCTTTGTTCTCAGAGTTCTTGCATTTTTCTTTATATTTCTCCCTGAGTTCACACAGTTTTATACGAGACACATTATCGAGGTTCATTCGCATCCATTTCAGGAAATAAAGCCTCTCTGTTCCTCGGCTTGATATCCCAGTGATGAAGTTCGTCATAGCTGTTGACATCTCGTATGAGTTCTGCTTTTGCCGCAGTTCATATTTCTGTTTCTGAAGATCACTTTTGTAGTCTTCTATATTTTTAGACCCAACATGTCAAAGTCGAAACTCTTCCTTCTCTAACAAGGTCAGTGTTTTCCATATTTGGCGTTGCCTGGGAAGCTGATCTTCTTTATATTTATGGATGTTTTGAATTTCTTCAGTGATGGTTTTTGCATTTTTCTTTGCAGTCTGGCACTCTGGAGGGTCTTCATCAACCAGGACTCCCAGTTTATGAGCAACATCCACCATCTCCTCTATTTTCATCTTCAGCTCTGATTTCTCAACCACATTACTGACAGTTTTCCTTAAATCTTTTACAAAGTCAGCATCATTTTTCTGCTTTGTCTTAATAATGATGTTGTTTTTAGTCAAACCCAATTGAGTTGCAAGTTTTTTCAAAATATCTACAGGGAGTGCAGAATTATTAGGCAAATGAGTATTTTGTCCACATCATCCTCTTCATGCATGTTGTCTTACTCCAAGCTGTATAGGCTCGAAAGCCTACTACCAATTAAGCATATTAGGTGATGTGCATCCCTGTAATGAGAAGGGGTGTGGTCTAATGACATCAACACCCTATATCAGGTGTGCATAATTATTAGGCAACGTCCTTTCCTTTGGCAAAATGGGTCAAAAGGACTTGACAGGCTCAGAAAAGTCAAAAATAGTGAGATATCTTGCAGAGGGATGCAGCAGTCTCAAAATTGCAAAGCTTCTGAAGCGTGATCATCGAACAATCAAGCGTTTCATTCAAAATAGTCAACAGGGTCGCAAGAAGCGTGTGGAAAAACCAAGGCGCAAAATAACTGCCCATGAACTGAGAAAAGTCAAGCGTGCAGCTGCCAAGATGCCACTTGCCACCAGTTTGGCCATATTTCAGAGCTGCAACATCACTGGAGTGCCCAAAAGCACAAGGTGTGCAATACTCAGAGACATGGCCAAGGTAAGAAAGGCTGAAAGACGACCAACACTGAACAAGACACACAAGCTGAAACGTCAAGACTGGGCCAAGAAATATCTCAAGACTGGTTTTTCTAAGGTTTTATGGACTGATGAAATGAGAGTGAGTCTTGATGGGCCAGATGGATGGGCCCGTGGCTGGATTGGTAAAGGGCAGAGAGCTCCAGTCCGACTCAGACACCAGCAAGGTGGAGGTGGAGTACTGGTTTGGGCTGGTATCATCAAAGATGAGCTTGTGGGGCCTTTTCGGGTTGAGGATGGAGTCAAGCTCAACTCCCAGTCCTACTGCCAGTTTCTGGAAGACACCTTCTTCAAGCAGTGGTACAAGAAGAAGTCTGCATCCTTCAAGAAAAACATGATTTTCATGCAGGACAATGCTCCATCACACGCGTCCAAGTACTCCACAGCGTGGCTGGCAAGAAAGGGTATAAAAGAAGAAAAACTAATGACATGGCCACCTTGTTCACCTGATCTGAACCCCATTGAGAACCTGTGGTCCATCATCAAATGTGAGATTTACAAGGAGGGAAAACAGTACACCTCTCTGAACAGTGTCTGGGAGGCTGTGGTTGCTGCTGCACGCAATGTTGATGGTGAACAGATCACAACACTGACAGAATCCATGGATGGCAGGCTTTTGAGTGTCCTTGCAAAGAAAGGTGGCTATATTGGTCGCTGATTTGTTTTTGTTTTGTTTTTGAATGTCAGAAATGTATATTTGTGAATGTGGAGATGTTATATTGGTTTCACTGGTAAAAATAAATAATTGAAATGGGTATATATTTGTTTTTTGTTAAGTTGCCTAATAATTATGCACAGTAATAGTCACCTGCACACACAGATATCCCCCTAAAATAGAAATCCCCTGAAAATATCAATGTTTGTGTTTCCACCAGGAAGATACCAAGTAATTTCAGTCAGTCCGTTGGAAATTCTCCTTGGACTGTCACCACACTCCATGTCGTGGTGAACAAAGGTGTCATGGTACTGTTGAGAATTGCTCAGATGTTTATTGAGAATCTCTGACTTGAATAAGGAGCACTCACCCAGTCTGACAAAAGAGACCATTGGAAGTTCAGAGAGAACGATTCTTTCTTCAATGAAGCCCTTTGAATGTGAAAGAGACTGAGGTCTGTACTTTTTAACAATGTCTCTCATGGCCCACAGCATGAGTGTGCACTGTTCTGTGTCACAATTAGGAAGCAGCAGAGGGACAGAGAACTGACACATGGACATTTTTAGTGCCATTTCCTGCTGTAGAAAACCATCAGAACACAGAAAGAGAGCAGTGATTATGTCGAGCGGGTTCACCGTGTTGCCTTTGTTTGAACTGTCGATCATATTTTCAAGATCTATATTTGTACTCCCTGTTTCATCATCACTGCTTGAATCAGATTCTGCTGTACATTTCACATTCCTAGCAGTGACATTAAACATCATTAATTTCTTTAGAAAATACCATGGAAGGTCTGATTTACACTTGGCAGGTTCATCAGTGATGGTCTTCTTATCAATCTCAAGTATTCGGCTGAGTGATAGCTTCTCTCTGTAGTACTGCTTCAAGTCCAATTCTTCCAATAATTTATCCAGGTGTTTCACTGTGAATAAAAATAAAAAATAAATAAAAAATAAAATTCTTATTATTTCTGAAGAAACTTTTTATAAAACATAGATTTAAAATTCACAACCTTGGTTATTATGTTTAAGAATTTAAATAATATATTTTAAATTCAAAATGTATTTATATATGATATAACATTAAATTGATAATTTTCTGCGTTATATGATTATTTAAGATTCCATCTATCCACCAATTCCACTTATCCTTGCCAGGGTCACTGGATCCTATCCAAGCTATTATAGCACAAGAGGTGGGGCACACCCTAGACAGATTCCCAGTCTGTCACAGGACTAACACATAGATAGAGATCTCTCACATTCACAATGAAGAATCACCAATCAAGCTCCCCCTCCACTAACTAAGACTGGACTGTGGGATGATGCTGGAGTACTGAGAAAGACCCCAGCAAACACAGGGGGAACATGCTCCACACAGAAAACCCTCTTTTTTCACATTGAGATTTGTGTCTACACTGGGTCCACATATCTGTAATCTCAATTTCTTAAGGTATTTTTTGTATTCTTTAAGTAACTGCTGTATGCAAAACCCCAATTGTGAAAATGCTACATGATGCTCTGCAAAGTGTAAATAAAAACAGAATTTAAATTTTACTTAATTTGTTTCTCTTTTCATGTAAATCCAAATGCTGAGTGATTGAAAAAGAAAAACAACTATTTTTATAGAGCAAAAAAAATGTCTAAAGGGAACATTGATTTTATTTATTTTTATTTTATTTTATTAGCATTTTCCTCAAATGTGTCAAATATATATTTTCTCATCTAAATGTCCTCTGAGCTGTGTGCCAGGGGGCGGTAATGCTCCTTAACATTGGTTGCCAACCAAGAAGAAGAAGAAGAAGAAGCTGTGAGCCTGGAGGGAGGGGGTGAGTGAGTCCTGAGTGATTTGCTTATGCTACGATTCAGCACAGGAAGGGAGGGGGAGCACTCAAATGTGCTGTTAGCATGTTAGCAATGCGATGCTACTGTGAACTGAGGAGCTATTGTCTTGATGTGAGTTTTCTACTCAGGGTTTTTTCTTCCAGTTCAGAGCAGCCAAATATATTTCTACTAATGAAATTAGTTTGCTAACAGCAACAGGGATGAGTCAGTGAGTCAGTAAAGTGATTCTCGAGTATTGAACGATTCGTTCATGATTCCAACATCACTAGTGTCAAGACACACCTGTCTTTCTCGGCAGTCCTCGCTCGCGCTGAGGTTCCGCGTTTGTAAGTCGGACTTTAATTCTGATTAAATAAACGCAAATAAAATGTAATAAAGTTTTCCATCGGGGCATGCAGCTTCCAACTCTCCCCATCCTCACTGTTAGTAAAGCACCGGTTTAACTAAGAATTTTATTTTGGTTTAAAACATGTTCACACACACACACACAGACCCACAAAACAGCTGTCTAAAAAGGTGGCATTTTTGGTCATAAAATGACAAAGTCCTATTCCATATTTTTCATGATCATATTTTTGGGGAATTATTGATTATTATCGAGTTATAAAATATCATAACTTTATGATATTTATAAAAAATTATGACTGCCATTAACTCTTGCTATTTTCATTATTACTTTCTAGGTCATAAATCATTTTCTCAGAGGCCATAAATCACTCGTTTTGACATAAGGGGGTTTATCCCCCTCCTCCCAAAGTCTGTTTCATTGTTGATATTTTGAAAAAGACCACCAACTTCCTGTCTCTCTCCTTCGTCACATGAACAATTTGAACACTTTCATAAATGTAAGTAATAGAAAGCAAACTGAAAAGAAAACACTGAGTTTGGTTTTCATTCTCCCCACACAAGTGTCAGTCTTTTTGTATTAATGATTGCTTCAATTTCTGGCCTTGATGTATTAAACACTTTAATACAGTGTGAAAAAGCAATTAGAAATTTAGAGTAACAGCTAAAAGCTCTGCATTCAAAATCTGACTTAAGATGATTGATTTAAGGCTTCATCACAACACAAAAATAAGACTGAACAGCAAGAAAAATGAAAACTTTCTTGAGGAAACTTCTGCTTGTGGCAGACTGAGCCCTATGCTGCCAATTGATGTTTGAATGGGCTGAATTTATATTTTTTCATTGCTTTTCCAAACTATAGTCTCGGGGGGGCTCGCCCCTCTGCCACAAGAAAGAGAGGAAGGTTACAGACTAGATTGGTGCACTGAAGAAGGCAGCTTCGTGGATCCACAAACTAGTTCTTGGCCTTCCTTTTCATGCACATAATAGAAATATCACCGAAAAAAGAGCAGCATAAAACATCCTACCTTTACAGAAGAGAGCTCTCTGTCTGATGCCGTCATCCATTTTTGTCCTCTTGCTGCAGTATTGTTCTCTTGCGACTTCCTTTCAATTCTTGAGGAAGTGTAATGCAGCAGGGATGCTGACCACCTGTTTTATACAGTTTATAAGGAGGTAATAATGTGGATTAGCTGTGCGTTGAATCTCATTGTACTTGTGTACAATGACAATCCTCTTTTTCCCTCATAACTACTTTAATGCCACACATTCAACAAGGTGTTGGAAACATTCCTCAGAGATTTTGATCCAGGAAAGAAGCTGCAGAACTGCATCTGTGGCTGGTCAAAACTAAAAACTGACATGGGCCTAAAAATCCACCAAGGCACAACTCCCAGCCGAACACAAAGTGCTGTACACTTGACGTGCCAAAAATGATACATTGAATAAGTTAAAATAAATAAAGATAAAAATAACAAAAATAAGATGATAATTAAAATAACATTTAAAATAATAAAATAAGCACAAATAAAATAGTATAAAATGATAGTTAGAATTAGATTTTCTATGGGGTTGAGGTCTGGAGACTGGCTAGGCCACTCCAGGACTTTCAAATGCTTCTTACGGAGCCACTCCTTTGTTGCCCGGGCGGTGTGTTTGGGATCATTGTCATGTTGGAAGACCCAGCCTCGTTTCATCTTCAAAGTTCTCACTGATGGAAGGAGGTTTTGGCTCAAAATCTCACGATACATGGCCCCATTCATTCTGTCCTTAACACGGATCAGTCGTCCTGTCCCCTTGGCAGAAAAACAGCCCCATAGCATGATGTTTCCACCCCCATGCTTCACAGTAGGTATGGTGTTCTTGGGATGCAACTCAGTATTCTTCGTCCTCCAAACACGACGAGTTGAGTTTATACCAAAAAGTTCTACTTTGGTTTCATCTGACCACATGACATTCTCCCAATCCTCTGCTGTATCATCCATGTGCTCTCTGGCAAACTTCAGACGGGCCTGGACATGCACTGGCTTCAGCAGCGGAACACGTCTGGCACTGCGGGATTTGATTCCCTGCCGTTGTAGTGTGTTACTGATGGTGACCTTTGTTACTTTGGTCCCAGCTCTCTGCAGGTCATTCACCAGGTCCCCCCGTGTGGTTCTGGGATCTTTGCTCACCGTTCTCATGATCATTTTGACCCCACGGGATGAGATCTTGCGTGGAGCCCCAGATCGTGGGAGATTATCAGTGGTCTTGTATGTCTTCCATTTTCTGATGATTGCTCCCACAGTTGATTTTTTCACACCAAGCTGCTTGCCTATTGTAGATTCACTCTTCCCAGTCTGGTGCAGGTCTACAATACTTTTCCTGGTGTCCTTCGAAAGCTCTTTGGTCCATGGCGGTCCATGGCGGAGTTTGGAGTCTGACTGTTTGAGGCTGTGGACAGGTGTCTTTTATACAGATGATGAGTTCAAACAGGTGCCATTCATACAGGTAACGAGTGGGGGACAGAAAAGCGTCTTACAGAAGACGTTACAGGTCTGTGAGAGCCAGAGATTTTCCATGTTTGAGGTGACCAAATACTTATTTTCCACCCTAATTTACGAATAAATTCTTTACAAATCCTACCATGTGAATTCATGGATTTTTTTTCACATTCTGTCTCTCACAGTTGAAGTGTACCTCTGGTGCAAATTACTGACCTCTGTCATCATTTTAAGTGGGGGAACTTGCACAATCGGTGGCTGACTAAATACTTTTTTGCCCCACTGTATATGTCATTCAATGCACATATTAAACAAACATGTAGGACTGCTTTCTTCCATTTGCGTAATATTGCTAAAATTAGAAATATCCTGTCTCAGAGTGACGCTGAAAAACTAGTCCATGCATTTGTTACTTCCAGGTTGGACTACTGTAATTCATTATTATCAAGATGTCCTAAAAACTCCCTTAAAATCCTTCAGCTAATCCAAAATGCTGCAGCAAGAGTACTGACAGGGACTAGAAAGAGAGAGCAGATTTCTCCTATGTTGGGTTCTGTAAGGACAAGAAAGACATTGTGGCCCAAATAGGACACCCCCCCCATAATCTTTAGTTACAATATTATATTTGGTTAAATGTTCTGATTGTTCAAATATGTTATTTTCTTTGGTTGTTGTAAAATAATGTGTGCCCCATTCTCCAAAAATGACATAGTGCGGGAAGGATAGTTATTCCTCCGTTACACCACAAGAGTGAGTATCCCCTTGTAACAGTGCAGCCCTTAGCGGCTGGAAACACAGTGAGACAGACCAAGGCAAGTGTAGTGGAACAAAGTATTTATTTGCTATATGGCTCTCCTTAAAACAATTAACTTGTCGAGCTTCTTCACAGCACAAAAATCCCCTAATGACAACTGGCAGCCTTAAATATGTTCAGCTGTCACAGACTTAACCATTATTCCACTCTCAGGTAAATTCTTAAATCCCAACCTTTCACCACAGTATACAATATATCAATAAGAATAAATAAATACATAAATACATCTTCACATTTACATATTAATAAATATTTCACACTTTAATGTTACACAAAACACAATATTATAAAAACCCAGAAACCCAAGCACAAAAAGATTCACCACACTCTTTTTACCAATGGTCTCTCCCGGAACCTTTAAATGGTGTCTGGACCCCCGGGGAAACATTTGCCCAAACACCTTGAAGAGGACACAGGCAAGAAAGGTGAGTAATCATTAACTTACAAACACTTATTTGCACCACTTTTATCCCTAGATTTCACACACACATTTGCATTAGTTTTCCTTATTGGTAAACCTTAATCTCAATCACCATTCTTCTCTCCTGACAGACAACCACCACATTCCTTGATGAGGAGCAGCTGTGCAGGATCTGAAACAAGGCCACCAACTGATTTTAAAATTCCCAATAAATAGACAATAAATATTTAAACTTCTTGTGTGCAAATCCATGCTTAAAGTGCAATGCTACATAAAGTGCTTGATAAGGTGCTTTTAATAAAGTGAAAGGTGTGCTCTAAAGTGCTATACAGACAATACAATATAAATAAATGCAGTAAGGGAGTCCTCTTCCTTACATTTCCTCCTCCCTCTCTTAAGCACGAAGTGCTTCAGTCCTCTGTCATCCTAGATAAACAATCAGCAACCACATTTGACTTCCCCGGCCTATACTGGACCGTAAAGTCATAAGGCTGCAGAGACAGGTACCATCCTGCAATGCGGGCATTCGCATCCCTCATGCGGTTCAACCACTGGAGGGCACGATGATCAGTCTCCAGAGTGAAGTGACGTCCCAGAAGATAATACCTCAAGGCCTCAATAGCCCATTTCATGGCCAAGCACTCTTTCTCTACCGTCGAATACCTCGTCTCCCTGTCGAGTAGTTTCCGACTCAGAAACACCACAGGCCTTCTTTCACCATCCACCTCTTGCTGAAGGACAGCACCAAGGCCAACTCCCAAAGCATCAGTTTGCAAGATGAATGGCTTGTTGAAGTCTGGACTGTGTAGAACTGGATGTGTGCAAACTGCTTCCTTGAGGTCTCTGAATGCTTGCTCACAGTCTTCCGTCCAACGCACTTTGTTAGGGGCTGAGCCTTTTGTGAGGTTATTAAGTACAGTGGATCGCTCTGCAAAAGAAGGTATGAATTTCCGGTACCAGCCTACTAGACCCAGAAAACCTCTCACCTTCCTTTTTGTTGTCGGAACTGGGAAGGACTGAATTGCTTCAATCTTTCCAACCTGCGGCTTTATCTTCCCAGAGCCAACTACAAAGCCCAAGTACTCCACTTCTCTCTTGGCTATGGAGCACTTCTTGGGATTGATAGTCAGTCCAGCCATCCTGATGGAGTGTAGCACCTTCTGTAGGTGAATGACATGCTCTTCCCAGGACTGGCTGTACACCACCACGTCATCCAGATATGCTGCAGAGAATGCTGACACATCTCTCAGTACATGGTCCATTAATCGTTGGAATGTCGCTGGTGCACCTTGAAGACCAAATGGCATGACTTTAAATTGGTACATACCAAACGGAGTTTTGAAGGCTGTCAGCTCTCTTGCTTCTGGTGCCAAAGCCACTTGCCAGTATCCTTTACACAAATCAAGTGTTGTAATGTACGTTGCTGATCCAACTCTCTCCAGCAGGTCATCCACCCTGGGCATTGGGTAGGGATCAAACTTGGATACTGCATTCAAATATCTGAAATCAATACAGAATCTCAGGGTGTCATCTTTCTTTGGTACCAAAACAATCGGGCTGCACCACTCACTGCTTGACACCTCAATGATTCCCAGGTCCAACATCAGTTTTATTTCTTTCTGCAGCACTGGCACCAACCGTTCAGGAATTCTGTAACTCTTTTGTCGAACGGGTGCATCCTCCTTCACCCGTATCTTATGCTGAACCAGTGATGTGAAGCCTGGTGTTTCTCGAAAGAGCTGTGGGTCCACGAGTGGTTTTATATCAGCCTGCTCAGTAGGAGACAAATGAGAAAGGTCAACTGAAGCACAAACTTGAATGTTAGTTGGAAAGAACTTCTCAGTCACCTCCTCATCCTTAACTGAACGCACCAGTAACTGATAGACCGGCTCTTGTCGGCTGTGGAATTCCTTCAACAAGTTCACGTGAAATGTCTGATATTTTTTAACTCTTTCTGGCATATTCAGCTCATAATTGACTTTACTCACTTGTCTGACGATCTCGTATGGTCCATGCCATTTTGTCAGCAACTTGTTATCGCTGGTGGGAAGCAATAATAGTACTTTCTGACCTGGAAGGAAGACCCTATCCCTGGCCTTCTGATCATACCAAGTCTTGTGATGTTTTTGTGCAGCTTTCATGTTGTCTTGCATCAATGATGCCATTTTCTCCAACCTCTCTCTCATGGTGATGACGTAGGCTGCGATGTTTTCGCCCTCTGCTTTGGATTCCTCCCAGCAGTCCTTAAGCAGATCCAGGGGGCCTCTCACTTGGCGACCGTATAAAAGTTCAAAAGGCGAGAAGCCAGTGGAAACCTGCGGGACCTCCCGGTAGGCGAACAGAAGGTAGGGCAGCCATTGATCCCAGTCAGCACCTGTGTCAGAGACAAACTTGCGCAGCATACTTTTGAGAGTCTGGTTGTATCTCTCCACTAGCCCGTCCATTTGGGGTGATACGGGGTGGTCTTAAGTCCCTTTATCCCTAACAGCTTATAAACCTGCTGCAACAACTTGGATAGAAAGTTCGTTCCACAGTCCGTCAGAATTTCTCTTGGTATGCCTACCCTAGAGAAAAGCTGCAGAAGACAATTAGCAATGTGACGAGCTTTAATTGATCTGAGTGGGAAGGCCTCAGGAAACCGTGTTGCATAGTCACATATGACTAATATGTAGCGATGACCTGTGGAGCTCCTCTCTAAAGGGCCCACAATATCCATGCCTAGCCTCTCAAATGGTGTTTCAATAATTGGCAGTGGTTGCAACTGGGCTCGCGCTACTCCTTTGCCTGAGGTCAACTGACATTTTTCACAGGAACGGCAAAACTCAGAAACCTGGACATACATCCCTGGCCAAACAAAACGGCTGCTGATCCTATTCAGTGTTTTGTGAAAAGCCATATGACCTGCCCATGGAATTGAATGACCCAAATCCGTAACTTTGTCTCTGAACTGTTGTGGGAGTGCCACAGCTTCGCACTTCCCCTTTCTCTGGTACAAGATGCCTCCTTTAATCAAGTAAACAGTGTCTGCAAGACAGCTTACCTGACCTTGACTAGCCCCCTCTACCTCTGTTACCTTCTCAAACCAGGGTTTTAGAGTAGGGTCGCTTCTTTGGAGTGCACCTAAATCTGAGGGAACATCAAACTCAAGTTGGTTATTTGGCTTAGGGAACAATGCTGTACCTTTTTCCCATGAGCCTTTGAACTTTTCTCTTCTTTTCTGAGCCCTAGACTTCCTAATCTTCCCTGGCTCCGTTTCGAGAGACTCCTTAAAAAAGGGCAGTTCTTGCATCATTTCCTTTGCACTTTGTGCTCTTGTGACTACATGACAGGGTTTAAATGGTTCAACTGTCATATCTAGAGGAAGTGAGCTTCCAGATTCATCACCTAAGCCTTGAATGTCTTTCTCAGCACTCACTTGAGGGTCATAATCTGACTGGTGTATTAGATCAAAAAGAGTGGGGATGTCATTACCAAGTATCACTGAATATGGCAAACTGGGAACAACAGCTACCACTAACAAGTAGGTTTGACCTCCTACTGTCAGGTAAACCTCAGCAGTGGGGTACCTGTGTTCGTCTCCATGCACACAACTTATTGTAGCCCCAACCCCACTTAGCTTTTCTCCTGAAATTATGCTAGAGTGTACAAGAGTTTGGAAGCACCCAGAGTCAAGCAAAGCTTAGTCTTTACGCCCATTAATTAAAACAGGGACAGTACAAGCTTTCTTTCCTACTGGCTCTGTGGCTGGTCTTGGAACTGCACACAAAAGAGATGGTTTTGACTTAAGGGCAGGGCAAAATTGTTGTGTATGGCCAAAGTTATGACAGTGATAACATTTAATATCCTGAACTAAAGACTTAAAGGATTTCTTCACATTTTGAGGTCTATGAGAAGGGAGCTGCCTAGAACTAGAAAGATTTCTAGCCTGAACTTGACCAGAACCCTGTTCACCCCCAGTGGACTTACTTGGTTGGGCGTAGTGGGTCTCCCGGCTGAAGTAGGTGCTCTTGCTTCCTTTTCTGGCTGAAGTGAAAACCTCTGCGAGGCTAGCTGCTTCCTTTGCAGTCTTTGGGTCATGCTCACGTATCCAAATCTCCAGCTCTGGATTAACCATTCTCAAAAACTGCTCCAGAATTATCTGCTCAGATATTTCTTCTACAGTTGATTTTTCAGGTTTAATCCATCTTGAAAACAGGTCTTTCAATCTTACATAAAGTTCACGTGGCGTCTCACCTGGCTCAACTTTCAGAGATCTGAAGCGGCGTCTGTAGGTGTCAGCAGTGATCTCATATTTTGCCAGAATTGCCTCTTTCACCTTATCATAATTCTCAGAGTCTGTTAAATCCATAAGAATGTAGGCTGTGCGGGCTCTACCTGTCAACAGGGGAACCAGACGAATAGCCCACTCATCTCTGGGCCATCGACACACGTTTGCCATTCTTTCAAACGTAGTCAGAAAATGTTCAATGTCATCTTCTGGTGACAGAGGAAAAAGTTTTGGTTCAATTAAAGACCTGGACCCACTGGCCACTGGAATGTCTTCACCATTGAATCCAAGTTCTTGTTCTTCAGATGTTGTAGGGGGCGCTGGCGCCTCTGGTGGGTCAGGCTTATCAGTTACAGCGTTAACTTGTAGCTGGATTTGCTGAAATTGATGCTGCATGCCTTTCCACCTTTGCTCCTGACGTGACAAATCCTTCTCCCACTTTTGGTCTCTGGCTGCTTGAGACCGCATAAGAGATTTCACCAACCCTGTCAACTCCTCCAATTTGTTCTCAGGGCTTGTTGCTGCCATGGCCTCTAGCTCAGATGAAGCTCCAACTCCTTCATCAGGCTGCTCCTCTTGGCCTGGCTTTCTTCCACCTCTTGTCATCATCTTCTCACTGTGGCATGAGTGACACACTCCTGACACCACTTGTAACAGTGCAGCCCTTAGCGGCTGGAAACACAGTGAGACAGACCAAGGCAAGTGTAGTGGAACAAAGTATTTATTTGCTATATGGCTCTCCTTAAAACAATTAACTTGTCGAGCTTCTTCACAGCACAAAAATCCCCTAATGACAACTGGCAGCCTTAAATATGTTCAGCTGTCACAGACTTAACCATTATTCCACTCTCAGGTAAATTCTTAAATCCCAACCTTTCACCACAGTATACAATATATCAATAAGAATAAATAAATACATAAATACATCTTCACATTTACATATTAATAAATATTTCACACTTTAATGTTACACAAAACACAATATTATAAAAACCCAGAAACCCAAGCACAAAAAGATTCACCACACTCTTTTTACCAATGGTCTCTCCCGGAACCTTTAAATGGTGTCTGGACCCCCGGGGAAACATTTGCCCAAACACCTTGAAGAGGACACAGGCAAGAAAGGTGAGTAATCATTAACTTACAAACACTTATTTGCACCACTTTTATCCCTAGATTTCACACACACATTTGCATTAGTTTTCCTTATTGGTAAACCTTAATCACAATCTCAATCACCATTCTTCTCTCCTGACAGACAACCACCACATTCCTTGATGAGGAGCAGCTGTGCAGGATCTGAAACAAGGCCACCAACTGATTTTAAAATTCCCAATAAATAGTCAATAAATATTTAAACTTCTTGTGTGCAAATCCATGCTTAAAGTGCAATGCTACATAAAGTGCTTGATAAGGTGCTTTTAATAAAGTGAAAGGTGTGCTCTAAAGTGCTATACAGACAATACAATATAAATAAATGCAGTAAGGGAGTCCTCTTCCTTACACCCCTAAAATGAGCAGCTCTAGCGGGAGTAAATAAGCCCAGCCAATAACCATAAGGCAGTGCGCCTAAAAGAGCTGTGCGAGATTGTATAAATGTGTAACCATGCTCTGTGTCTATACATTTGCAGGTAAGCAGATACAATATAGGGAAATAACTTGAGATGTAGGCAGCACGGTGGCACGGTGGTTAGCACTGTTGCCGCACAGCAAGAAGGTCCTGAGTTCAATTCCAACATCAGGCCGGGGTCTTTCTGTGTGGAGTTTGCATGTTCTCCCCGTGTTTGCATGGGTTCCCTCCGGGTACTCCGGCTTCCTCCCACCGTCCAAAGACATGCAGCTTGTGGGGATAAGGTAATTGGATAATCCAAATTGTCACTAGGTGTGAATGTGCGAGTGAATCTGAGTGCAAATGGTTATTTGTCCCTGTGTGTTGGCCCTGCGACAGACTGGCGACCTGTCCAGGGTGTACCCTGCCTCTCGCCCTATGACAGCTGGGATAGGCTCCAGCGCCCCCCGCGACCCTGAAAAGGATAAGTGGAAGCGAATGGATAGATGGATGGAATTTGAGATGTATCTAAAGGTAAGTCCACAGAATTGATGAGAATGTGGGAAAGTTGGCCGTTAATCCCAACGTGTGTCATTAGTATATAAGTTATTGGTAGCGATGTGAATTAGCCGTGAAGCTAACGATTAGCAGCTAGAGCTAATTCATTAGTTTGTGTGGAAACCTCGTGGTGCTTTTGTGGATCTATACCTGTACCGGGCTGTGATCACAGCAGATGAAGACTGGTGAATCACACTCTTCAATCATCACTCTTTTGTTTATGTTTATTTCATTGATGTACTGTAAGAAGTATTAGTGTTTTGAGTTTAGAGACTAACCATAAGGCAGTGCGCCTAAAAGAGCTGTGAGAGATTGTACAAATGTGTAATGTTGGTCTATGTCTATACATTTGCAGCAGTAAAGGCAAATTCACAAGGCAAGGCAAGTTTATTTGTATAGCACAATTCAACAACAAGGTGATTCAAAGTGCTTTACAGAGACATTAGAAACAAGAACAAATAAAAAGCATGATTTAAAATTGATTAAAACAAGCAAATAAACTAACTAACTAATTAACAAACAAACAACAGTATATAAAATCAAAACAGATAAAATCAGAACAGTAGATAAAATCAGTAGTTAAATGTAAGTTTTGAAATTTAAGCTTAAAGTGTGGATTTGGTGCTTTATTCAAATGCAGCTGAGAACAGGTGAGTCTTCAACCTGGATTTAAATAAACTGAGTGTTTCAGCTGATCTGAGGCTTTCTGGGAGTTTGTTCCAGATATAAGGAGCATAAAAGCTGAATGCAGCTTCTCCGTGTCTGGTTCTGACTCTGGGAACTGATAAAAGACCGGATCCAGATGACCTGAGGGATCTGGATGGTTCATACTGGGTCAGGAGGTCATTGATGTATCAAAGCTACACTGGTCTTGATTCATCTTAATCCAAGTGTGCAACAGTTCCCTTCATTGGCTCCCTCTTAAATCCAGAATTGAATTCAAAATCCTGCTCCTCAAATACAAGGTCTTAAATAATGAGACTCCACCTTATCTTAATGACCTTATAGTACCATATCACCCCATTAGAGCACTTCGCTCTCGCTCTGCAGGCCTACTTGTTGTTCCTAGAGTATTTAAAAGTAGAATGGGAGGGAGAGCCTTCAGTTTTCAGGCCCCTCTTCTGTGGAACCAGCTTCCAGTTTGGATTCGGGAGACAGACACTATCTCTACTTTTAAGATTAGACTTAAAACTTTCCTTTTTGCTAAAGCATATAGTTAGGGCTGGACCAGGTGACCCTGAATCCTCCCTTAGTTATGCTGGAATCGGTGCAGGCTGCTGGGGGATTCCCATAATGCATTGAGTTTTTCTTCTTCAGTCACCTTTCTCACTCACTATGGCTATATCCCACTTCAGGGTCTGCAGCCTTGGAGTACGCAGCCTTAACGGTCTACAAGGGCCGCGTACTTGAAAACCACTAAGGCCGGAAGTGCGAGGCTTGTGAAATAGGACGATCTAGCCTCCGCCACGCTGCTCAGGTTGCCTAGCAACCATGATGCTGAAAATCTTTTTGTTCATTTATGTGTTTGTTTGAGCTATTTTTGATTTGATAAGTATCTGAGGCTGAGACCACAGGACTGTAAAAACATGAACTGAGCTTGGCCTTCATTTCTGTACCAATTCTGTTGCTGATACATACTTTAAGTTTATTAATATTAAACTTGTTACTGCCTTTCATAGTGTTTAACTTGAAGGCCCTGAGTACTTTCTCCCACACTGAAAACACTTGAATGATAAAATTATTTTAGCATTATCTAATAAGACTGATTCAGGACAGACAATTAGTTTAAACTTTCCTAGCAGTCCTTCACAAACAGGGAAAAGTCTGTCTATTCTCTCCATCTGTCAGCTGCTGCTGGCTCTTCCTCCTCCTCTTCCTCACATACTGCTGAGTTTGTCCTGGTGGATCATCAGGGGTGCAAAGCCTCACAGATGATGTGCAGCAGTGGGTCCCTCAGTCTGTCCTCACTCTGGACACTTGCAGTTGTCACACATGGAAATCAAATGTGTGATAAGCTGCAGGATTCAAACACAAGTGTAACTTATAAATACATGTTCATACTTTTATTACACAATCAGAGAGAAAGAAACAGAGAGAGGGTGCAGGACAGACAGACAGGTGACAGTCTCAGGTGTATACACTGCTACAAAACAGCACAAGAGAAGGAGGATTAGGTGTTTGTGTTATTACGAGTGCTAAACAAGAAGAGTTCCCAGATGGTGCAGTGGACACATGTGACTCCTGTGATTAAAGCATCTTTCTTTCAGCTTAACGAGTGAACCGTCAGCTTGTTCAAACACACGTTAAAGTCTGTTTGGCTCGACACCACCGAACAGAGGCAGCAATATAACATAGCTAACATTGTGCAGTGAATCCTGCTTGTGCCGTGATATTCAGGACTGCAAACCGAGCAGCATCACTGACTTTCAGCCTGTTGTGTTTGTGGATATATGACTGACTTTAATTATCCACAAAATCATCAGATTCTCTGTAAGATTAAGGTTGACTATTGAACGGCGTATATTTTAAAGTAAAGGCTTTAAAACCAAGTTAGTACAAACATCACTAATGCCACATAACTTTGCTGACATGTTGCCAACAGTAATGTTTTAATGTTCTTCATTATTGAACATTTGTACATAAATAAGTGACATAATATTCAGTATTTACTTTTAAAAGTTTACTCTTTTGCCGCCTCGCTTCAGCCATCCGCCGTTTTTTTCTGCAAAATTATCCACACCCACTGCCGTGCTATGGAGTAAGATAAGATAAGATAACCTTTATTAGTCCCACACGTGGGAAATTTGTTGGGGTATGTTGGGCCACGAAGGATACACCGACCCATCCTTAAAATTCAAGCTCTGTTCTCCTGTGTCTGCATTTGGGTTCGCATCTGAAACACACAGGCTGCTCAGCTGTGACACACTATGTGTTAACAGACCTCAAACTTGTTATTAACCCTTTAAGACCTACCATAGAACCAAGTCCGCCAGAGCTTACTTTATATTTTTACATGCTGTAGTTCCATTTTTGGGAGCATTTCAAGTTACTATACATCAATACAACTGTTATAGCCCATATTTTAATAATATGTATGCATTAAGTCCATAATAACTACATTAATTGCAAAAAAGTGTAATAAACTACAAAGAAATTGAAAATCGTTTTTGGTTTTTTTACATATATTTCTACTTGGAGAAATTTAAGAGGCTTATCCCTCAAAACTTTAAATACAAAAAAGTTGCAAAAAATAGTTTACAACAACAGGAAATTTATTTTGAGTGTCTTCATAGTTTTATTTTTGAGATACACCATTTTTTATATACTGCAGGAAAAACGAAAAACAATCCTATGATGCAAATTTGCAAAGAAAACAGCAGGTGCATCAAAATAAACTATTTTAAGCAGTGCAATTCGAGTTCTAAGCATCCCAGCAACTATTCAGAAAAGCATAAAGTCAAACATGACTTACAAAAACACCAGTATAGGCTCTTAAGGCCTACAAGTAAAAAACTACATTTTCCGCGAAAATGACGTCACTTCCGGTTTCGGGCAGGAAATGGTGGACATGCGATCGTTCGCGCTGACATCTGTTTCAATGTGGGAAGTGTTACGAACAGCTGATCAGATCGGCAAAGCGTGTTTGTGGAATATTATGTTTTTGTTCCTGCAAGGGCTTTTTATGCAATTTTTGCAAAGCTTTATGTGGAAGGAAACCGTGACTTAGGACAAGCTGATGGCATAAGATGTAAGTACAACTCCTCCGGTTTCATATGCAAAAAAAAATTATTGCGCTAGCTTATGCGGTTGCAGTGCTACCGGGATTTAAAAATAGTTACGCAAAAAAGAGCGTGCCCGCTCATAATTCAAGGTAACGTCATAATCCGGTGAGTTTGTTGGTGTTTTGGTGTATTTTTCCACTGATCCTAACACTCCACCTTTCTTCACCTGCAGCTCATCTCCAGTAATCACCTGACAATACTGAAGGAACAGCTTAGATCTTTACAGTCAAGATTCAGGATTTTTATTTTGCCATTTGCACACAGGACCAACAGTCCATGTACATTGGAATTCTTGTGCAGAGCTTTCCAAGTCAAATCACACTTTAACAGTATAACAATATAATAATGTAACAATATAAAGACAGAAAAAGCAGAAGGATAGAAATAAAGTCCAGAGTGGGGTAATCATACTATTTTCTATATACAAGGAAAAAGAAAAAACTGTAGAGAGTTTGTAGTTCTCTACCTCTTATTGCACTCATAGTATTGCACATTTTTCACAGTACTGCACGTTTGTTCCACAGATCTGTTTCACAAGTCTGTTGTGAGTGTATTGCCCATTGGTCAGTGAACCGATCATACATTCAAGTGGAGTTACGTAGTGCAGTGTTGTTTTAAGTGTTCTGTGTTTTTTGTTTGCCATCAGTCTGATTGTGGCGTATTGTGTGTTGTGTGAATGTTTCAGTGTTTGTGTTTTGCCAGCAATCTGACAGTTGCGAGGAAGAAGCTATTGAAGAATCTTGTTCTGTGTGTGATGATGCTGTCCGCTCTGTTGTGTCTCAGATTGTATGTGCAGTTTTTGTGTCTGAGCAGAGAGTGAGCTGGATGGTGTGAGTCCCTGATAATTCTCTCTGCTCTTTTTTGGCAGCGTTGTATGTACAGAAGGTCCATTGGGGGCAAGTTTTGTTCCCATGATCCTCTCCGCAGACTTTATGACTCTTTGCAGAGCCTTCCTCTCTGTCTGTGTAGTGTTCCCATACTAGACACTGATGCCTGCGGTGAGGATGCTCTCTATCAGTCCTCTGTAGGCCTGGGTGAGAGGGCGGTGGTTCATGCCGGCTTTCCTGAGCAGCCGAATGAAATAAAGCCTTTGCTGGGCTTTTTTCACTGTTGCTGTGGTGTTGAGAATCCAGCTCAGGTCTGATGCAACCTGCAGTCCCAGGAATCTGTGGCTGTTTGCCCTCTCCACCTCTGTCCCTTTGACAATAAGAGGTTGCAGGGGAGGGGGGTTCTTCCTAAAGTCCAGTATTAGTTCCTCGGTCTTGTCCGTGTTGAAGATGAGGTTGTTTTCCACACCATAGACAAGAACGTTGTCTACTAGATTTCTGTACCCAGACTTGTCCCCCCCCCTTGATGAGCCCCAGGATGGTGGTGTCGTCAGCGTATTTGATGATGATGGAGTTTTCCTGGGTGGAGACACAGTCATGGGTGTACAGGGTGAAGAGTTTAGGGCTGAGGCAGCAGCCCTGTGGAGATCCAGTGCTGACGGTGCGCTCAGCAGACACATGTCCTCCCATTCTCACCACCTGTGGTCTCTCTGTCAAAAAGTCCAGGATCCAGTTGCAGGTGGGAGTTGGGATGTTGAGGTCCCTCAGTTTCTCGATCAGCTTGCCCAGGCAGATGGTGTTGGAAGCAGAGCTGCAGTCCAGGAAGAGCATCCTGGCATATGTGCCGCTACTTTCAAGATGTTGCAGAGTGTGGTGCAGGGCTAATGCTGTTGCATCATCCACTGATCAATTTGGGCGGTATGCAAACTGGAAGGGGTCTATCGTTTCTGGGACCGTGTGGTTGATGTGTGTTAGAACTATTTTTTCCAGACACTTCATAGCGACTGGTGTGAGGGCCACTGGTCTGAAGTCATTCAGAGTGGAAGTGTCTAGTCATTTGGGAACTGGTATGATGATAGAGGATTTAAAAATGTGTGGGACTATTGCCTGGGATAGTGACAGGTTGAAGATATCAGTGTACACACCAGCTAGTTGTTCCCCAAAGGCTTTCAGTACTCTGGGAAGAACTCCATTGGGTCCCACAGCCTTGTGGGGATTTACCTTTTTCAGAGCTTTCAGTACCTGTGTGTGTCACCTGAAAGACTGGTTCTGTGGGGTCACATGGGGTCTTTGAGGGCAAGTCAGTGTATGCTCTGTCAAACCTGGCATAGAAGGTGTTGAGGCTGCCCGGGACGGTGGCCGTCTTGAAGGCCTCCCTCCTTTCCCTGATTTTCAGTGTAATTTTACCTTGGTGTTCATCTGAACAACAAACTGGACTGGTCTCATAATTCAGACGCCCTTTACAGGTAACGGCACAGCAGGCTGTACCTGCTGCGGAGACTCAGGTCTTTTGGAGTGAAGGGCCCACTCCTGAAGACCTTCTATGACTCTGTGGTGGCCTCAGCCATCTTTTATGGTGTGGTCTGCTGGGCGGCAACATCTCTGCTGGGGACAGGAAGAGACTGAACAGGCTCATCCGCAGGGCCAGCTCTGTTCTAGGATGCCCTCTGGACCCAGTGGAGGTGGTGAGTGACAGGAGAATGGTGGCTAAGCTTTCATCCCTGTTGGACAACATCTCCCACCCCATGCAGGAAACTCTAACAGCACTGAGCAGCTCCTTTAGTGGCAGGCTGCGGCACCCACTGAGTGGGACGGAGAGATTTCGCAGGTCTTTCCTCCCCACTGCTGTCAGACTCCACAACAAAGACTCCAACTGATCAAACACACACACAAACCCACACATGTGCAATAAGACTAAGTGCAATACTCTTTTCTGACAAAGTTGTATTTTTACTCAGTTATATATAGAATTTGTATTTTATTTTTATCCTACTGTATATTTTCTTCTATTCTACTGTATATAGTATATTATTTTATTCTATTCTGTACAGTTGTGTACAGTATTTTATTCTTATTGTATTCTAATTTTTGCTTCATAACTTTTGCACTGTCCACTTCCTGCTGTGACAAAACAAATTTCCCACGTGTGGGACTAATAAAGGTTATCTTATCTTATCTTATGTCTCCATTAAACCAGGGTTTTTGGTTGGGGAACCTACGCACAGTCCTGGGAGGGGCACATACAGATGTACACCAGTTTATGTAGTGAATGTCGTTAGCTGCTCCTTTGAAGATGCTCCAGTCTGTGGTCTCTAAGCAGCCCTGCAGGCTGGCTTTTGCACTGTCAGTCCAGGTGTTAATAGTCCTGACTGTAACTGGGTTTGTCTTGAGCTTTTAGTTATAGGTGGGTTTTAGCCGGATTGCTGGGTGGTCAGACTTACCGAGATCAGGTTTCGGTTCAGCTGAGAAGGCAATCCTGATATTGCTGTAGCAGTGATCCAGTATTTTATTTCCTCTCGTGGGGAAGGTTACAAACTGATGCAGCTTAGGCATAGTTTTCCTGAGATTACAATGATTAGACTCTCCCAGAATAATTACAGCAGCATTTTGGTGTTTATTTTCATGCTCGCTGCAACTCCTTCAGTGCAGCCTCCTCCTTAGCGGAGGGGGGCATATACAGGACACTTACAATGATGCACTGCAGTTCTCTGGGCAAATAAAACGGCCTTAGCCTTAGGGTCAGATGTTCCACATTTTCAGAGCAGGATTTTGAAATGATCTTACGGTCAGTAGACCAAGATTGCTTGACGAGGGCAGCCGTTCTCCTCCACGGATCTTGCCGCTGTAGCGCTTCAATCCGCTCTAAAGACCGTGTAACCGTCTGGTGTTATTGCTGTATCGGGTTTCCTCTCCCCCAGCCAGGTTTCACAGAAACACAGTATGGAGCACTCCTGAATGTCCTTCTGTGTGGAAATCCGAGCGTGGAGGTCGTCCATTTTATTTTCCAGAGACTGAACGTTTGCAAGCAATATGACCGGGAGGGTTAGCCTTCCTTTGCTAACCAAGCACCGGAGCCTTCAGTCAGCCGAAGCCGCGCCTCCTCTTCGGCTTGTTTTCAGAAGAGTCGCCTAGCGACGGGTTAGCAGAGCATGCTAGCTCAGGGTGGGATTCCAGCACGGACAGGTCGAGAAGTCCATAATTACTGTGGTCTCTCAATTTTAGCAGGGTAGCCCAATCGTAGAAGGTCTTTGCAGTGTGTGTCTTAGCTCGACACCATAGAGTAGTAAGAAGAAGAAAAGTAATAATAAGTGACTTGACTTGGAGCGATCCGCGACGTCACACACTGGGGAGCGCCATCTTTTCCTCCAGATTGTCAGCTCTGCTGTAGTAGTAAATTGGCCTTCAGGTCTTGCAATCCCCAAGTGACACCCTGTGTAGTCCTGAGAATATTTATGGTGACTTTGCACACGCATGTCCAGAACTGGCAGCTTTGCTCATTCACGTAGCTGCCGCCCGGCCTCCTCCTAGTCGGTGTGTTTAATTAGATTTTAATGTTTTATATGTGATTTCGTTCCATCTGAGTCAAAACCAGCTACAATCATGTATTTTAATTCCTTCTTATTTAAACTGGATAGCTTGTGGATCTAAATGTTTAGAGACGATAGTGAGGTATAGAGGTCAATGTGATGTTTCAAAGGTTGTTTAATTAACAAGCAATGCATTATTTAATTCTATTTTATCATGTGTATTTTGGTCTTCAGTGGGAATTTATACAGACTGCAATTATTTCAGATGGAGGATCCATTATTTAATGTTACTTTATCCTGATACCATGAAGAAAAAACCCTTATATGTGTCACGGAATGGGGTAGAAAGCAGACCCAAACACTGGACTCCTGAGGCAAAAACTGTGAGTTTATTCACAGTGAAACACAAATCTCAAAAATATATACAGTCCCCTGTCACTGTGGCTCCCGTGAGATTCCCCTGAATCCCACACAATGCGAGTGTCCGTGAAGTGGTGCAAAGCTGTCCCAAACAACCCGTCCTCCGATCTGTGGCTCCAGCACCCATTCTCCCCTCGTGCTCCTGATCTGTGACTCCATCCCAGTGAATGAATGCTCAGCTACGGATCCCTGCCAACACAAGACACAGACATATGTCCACAAGAGGCATCCACACTAGTGGGGTATAACAACACTGTGAAACATGGCCATTCTTACGAGGGTTAACTCAATCATCCAGCGTTGACCGGAGCTCAGCCGCACTGCTAAATAGGACGCTCATCCAGAAGGTGATCAGCATAGCCGGTGATGGCTTGATGAGCTGCAGCTGCCTCCCAAACCAGAGCACTTCTGCGTCCAGAGGTTGCTCCGTGTCCAAAACATCCAGGACAGTGAATGTAAAGACAGAGGGGAAAAGGGAGAACTCAAAACACCACACATGGACAAAAAACATATTTACAGAGAAACAAGCCCTGAGTCCCTAGACCCAGTGTCACGGTCATGGGTCGTGCGACCCAGTGTTTTTGAGTTTCTTTGTATTTTGTTATTCATTTGTGTTCTAGTTTTCATTTCACATTATCTAGTTAAATTCTGTCATGCCTAGGTTGCAAGTAAATAAAATAAAATAAGTACAAATAAAGTACACTAACAGGTGGGAGACATAACTAACCAATGATACACCAGGCATAGTAGGCACGAGCCAAAAGGCTGAAGGTTAAATCATAAAAACATTAATAAAAGCAAAAAAGATAAGTTACAGTACACTTACAAATGCAGGGTGTAGGAGGCAGGGAAGGCAAGGCTAAATAAATATGTTTTTAATCGAGATTTAAAAGATTGAATTGAATCAGATGCGTGAATAGCTTGAGGGAGATTATTCCAGAGGTAGTGTGCAACAGAGGCAAATGTGCGGTCACCTCTGGTGTTAAGCCGAAATCTAGGTCGCACCAGGAGGATTTGGCCTGCTGATCTAAGCGCTCTCCTAGGGGTATAAAAGCTGAGGAGATCAGTAAGATAGCTGGGCAAGGTGTTATTTATGATTTAAAAAGTGAGCCATAAGATTTTAAAATCAATGCGAAGTTTAATGGGGAGCCAGTGGAGGTCGGAAAGTACTGGAGTAATAGACTCAAACCTACCAGTTCCGGTTAAGAGACGCTCAGCAGCATTTTGAATGAGCTGCAGTCTGTGAACAAGTGTAACACTTCTGGAGTCGTTACAGTATACTAGGACCAGTTAGGTTCGACTACTAGAGTAGTAATGAGTGTAGCATGTAATAAAGACCACAGACCAGTAAATACGTTTAAATTGCCGGCTTGTTATTTTGCAAAGACAGAGAATAGACAGTTAACACACATTACATAAAACATTCAACATCACACATTTAAGGAAAACAAGATGTTTTCTTTCCCCTTCTTAGTTCAGTATGTTCTGTTAGTTCATCCTATTTATCTCAAAACCTTTTATTTGGCTTTAGAAGGATGTTATTTTCAACCTAGGTTATTGTTTTATTTATTTCAAGTTCTAAGTTCAAGTTTATCCTTTGATTTATTTGAGTTAACACTGTGTTATTTTAAATCAAGTTTAGTTCTTTAGGCCCAAGATTTAATTTAATCATGGTCTAGGTTCACCTTTAAATTCTCAACCAGTCCTTATTTTGTTTTAACCCAACAAAATTATTTACATTTCCATTAACACCATTACAGCATTAAAATGTAAGGTTGACCAAAATAAATTACAAAAATAAATAAATAAATGTAAAACTGAAAACAATTCAGCAAAAGGCTGAATGAATCCCTTAAACAAACAAATAAACAAAAGAAAATTGCCTCTGTGTCCTTCAACTATTAATCCTGGAATTACTCCGAGTGATTATCCAGTGCTTTGAAAGTCCGCTGTTCTTTTGCAGGTGTTTGGATTAACTACCAGTTTTGTCAGTGAAAGAGCTCAACGTCCAGCAGGGGGCGTTTTCCCTTTTCCTGCTCGGTACAGTTCAATGGGTCCGTGGGTGGCTCGCCATCTTGTTTCTCGCTCAGCGGATCAAACTCCGATTCTAGCTCGGCATTTCCCGATCCAAACCTTAATGGCCTACCATAACAACAAAATAAAGTGCATAAACATTCGAAAATAACACACGGGTAGCCCTTAAATAACAGTCAAAGTCCATTTTTCCAGCTTATTTAGCCGTAAATGAGGTGACGCCAATATGGCGCGCTGAAACACCGTCAAAGGCCTTTGAACTGCAGCCTGTGTGTCGGTTAAGCACGAATCCACCGTTTTTAACATAAAACAACATAAATCTGCTACCTTGGCTCTCCATTTGCATAAAATGAGCAATATAATACAACAAAACATTTCTTGCATGAAATAAAATATAATTTCTGCACTCACCAAGGCAAGGACAGGTTGGAAAAACAAAAATATATTCTCCAGAGTACAAAAATGGCTTTAAGTAGATTTCTGGCTTGTTTTTACTATTTTTTCACTCATTTAAGCAGCAGCTCTGCAAGGACGGTCTGCATTTCTCAATCTCCAGCATCAAAAAAAAGGAACAACCCGATTGGGTGTGGCTATCACAGGAGTCACGCTGCAGCGTGCCCTTTCACAATAAGAGTCTGAACACATATTTTAGCCATTTTTCCTGAATTAACATAAAACACCATGAATTAGCAAGTTCTGTACCCTTTTAACATGTTTTTAAACACAAATGAAATCCTATACCATGAATTATATCATTGCTGATGTTTTTAATGAATTTTCTAACCATTATGATCTATTTATTGACAATTTATCACCTGTAATATTTTTCTTATGACTGTTTTTACTAACAGGCTTTTATTTGTTGTTAGCTATGTTAACCAGGGTTACACAAGGGCAGAATGAAGACCAATATAAAGGGAATTACAGTAATCTAATCTTGATGTAACAAAGGCATGGATAAGTTTTTCCAGGTCCTTACGTGGTATGTAGGGCTTAGCCTTAGAGATTAGACGTAATTGATAGAAACCAGGTTTAACTACAGAGGACACATGTTTGTCCAGCTTGAAGGAACTGTCTAAGACAACACCCAAGTTCCTCGCAGTATCAGAAAGGGAGTTAGCATCATAGCTAGAGATGGCACGATACCACTTTTTTATGTCCGATACCGATACCGATATCATAAATTTGGATATCTGCCGATACCGATATGAATCCGATATAGTGTTTTTTAATCAACAAAACTGTTTTTTAAAATATCTTGCTGCATTTTGCAAGTCTGCAAGTTCATACTCAAGTTTAAAACAACAACTACACTAAAGCTATTCTGTTATACCTGTATACAAAAAAAATATTTCATAGTTCAGCAATACTGATCAATCTAATAAACTTAAACCTACACCATCCTCCCTATTCTGGTATTTTAAAGAGTACTTAGCGTAAATATTAAGCAACCTAACTAATAGGGTTCCAACTCCCAGCAACAACATAAATAAATAAAAAATAGGGAACCACCCCTTACGCGCCACCTCATGATGCTTAATCTACGTAATCAACCTTAATTTGATGCAGTGTGAAGAAAAATGCACAGAAATCAATTATTTTTCAAGAAATATTAAATAGATTCAACATCTTTCTTCAACAAAATTGCAGACTGCACAGATGGTACCTTCCCAAAGTAAAAAGTACTATAGCTTACTAGGGTATATATATTAGACTTTATAGTCACTATATACAGTAATTGACTTCTATTCATTTTACATCAAATTAAAACTTTGGGTGTCAGATAATTATTTATTAAAAGCTAGACATTTTAAATGAGAATAAGAAAGAAAAGTATGTCTTTGTGCCCCCTTTTCCCTGTTCATGCCCTATCGGCCCCCCTGGCTAAACTTTGCTAGATCCGCCCCTGCACAGTTACCAGCCGTCAGCTGTGTAGAAAAAGATCCTGGTGTAGAAAGTAATATTAAATAAATTCTAACAACAGTTTATCAAGTTTAAACGTGCTGCTGTTGTTCAGCCGCTGGTTTCCTCTTTCTGGTGCAAAGTGGGCCAAAAACAAACAAGAGACACGGACTCGCGACAGAAAAGCCGATCAGCTGATCAGTTTCACGATTGAAGTAGCAGCCGGAGAGCGAGAGGCAGTCGCTTGTTAAGCTTAACGTGGGAATGCTTTACAAACATTCAGAGATGGACTTACACACTTGCTTTACTTCTCTCGGGGATAACTTTGTCGGAGATGAAATGCCGGGTTGCTAGCGAAGCTCCAAATGCTACCCAGACCACCGACAGGTCCCGCATGCCACAGCCGCTCTATCACGTGATGCATACTGCTCCGACGTGCTAACGTTCTGAGGTGAGTTACGGCGTGTTGCAAGTTTTGTGAGGTGCTTTCGTGATATTTAATGGATCGGATTACATTTTTTATTTTTCTCCGATATCCGATCCAGTAATTTAGGTCAGTATCGGACCGATACCGATACGTAATATCGGATCGGTCCATCTCTAATCATAGCTGGACTGGCCATCGGGCATACCGGGCATTTGCCCGGTGGGCCGTTGGCGATTTTTTGTTTTTATGGGCCGATGGATTTTTTTTTTTTCTTTAGGAAGGGTATATATAATTCATCTCAAAGGAATGTAAAGGACTGCTGTGTTTTTGTGTTCACGGAAACATGGCTTAGCGACAGTGTCCCGGACCGCGCCATTCAGCTCGACCAGCTAACATGCTACCGTGCTGACAGAGTCATCGTCGCGGGAGGTAAGACCCGCGGGGGAGGACTTTGTGTTTACATCAATGATGCCTGGTGTCGCGATGCTGTTGCGGTCTGCAAACACTGCTCACCAGTGCTGGAGTTTATGGTTATTAAGTGCCGGCCATTCTATCTACCGAGGGAATATACAGCCATACTACTGTGCGCTGTGTACATCCCTCCCTCCTCCAATGTCAACAACAGGAGTGAGGCACTGAATGAACTGTACCAGCACATCAGTGAGCAGCAGACAGCCCATCCTGATGCTTTTCTCATCCTGGCTGGGGATTTCAATCATGCAGACTTAAAGTGCGTGTTTCCAAAAATACAACAACACATAGACTTTCCAACAAGGGGAAATAACACACTGGACTTTGTTTACACCACCCAGAGAGGAGCTTACAAAGCTTTTCCCCTCCCCCACCTCGGCGCCTCAGACCATATCACTGTCGTGCTAATGCCTGCTTACAGACCGCTCGTTAAAGCCACCAAACCGGTTCGTAAGCGGATACAAGTGTGGCCAGAAGGGTCTTCAGAGGCTTTACAGGACTGCTTTAACACCACAGACTGGAACATGTTTAAGCAGGCTGCCACCTATAACAACACCACTGACCTCCAGGAGTACGCAGAGACTGTTACTGCCTACATCAACAAGTGTATCGAGGATGTAACAGTCACAAAAACCATAACTGTCCGGGCAAATCAAAAACCATGGATGACAGGAGAGGTCTACAGGCTGCTGAAAGCTCGGAATGTTGCCTTCAGAGATGGAGACGAGGCAAGCCTGAGGACAGCTAGGGCCAACCTTTCCCGTGGCATCAGAGAGGCTAAGAGACAGTACTCCAGGAAAATATCTCATCACTTCAAAGACAGCAGAGACTCACGGAGCCTGTGGCGGGGCATTCAGACCATCACAGATTACAAGCCCCCATCACAGACCTGTGATAGCACTATCCCCCTGCTGAACGAGCTGAACACTTTCTTTGCTCGCTTTGAAGTCCGAAACAGCACCACTGCACAGAAGACCCCACCCCCTCCTGGTGACCAGGTGATGACTCTGTCCCCGGACAGCGTGAGGAGATCCCTCAGCAAGATCAATGCACGAAAAGCTCCGGGTCCTGACAACATTCCTGGTTGTGTACTGAGAGACTGTGCAGTGGAACTCACTGATGTCTTCACAGACATCTTCAACATATCACTCATCCAGGCTGTCGTCCCCACATGTTTTAAAGCCACCACAATCATTCCGGTTCCAAAAAAGTCATCTCCCTCCTGCTTTAATGACTACCGTCCTGTTGCACTTACTCCCATCCTGATGAAGTGCTTCGAACGACTAGTCATGCAACACATCAAGACTGTCCTGCCCCCCTCCCTGGATCCCTTCCAGTTTGCGTATCGGCCAAACCGCTCAACCGATGATGCCATCTCCACTGCACTCCACTCAGCACTCACACACCTGGACAAAAAAGACTCATATGTTCGAATGCTGTTCATAGATTTCAGTTCAGCATTCAACACTATAATCCCCCAACAGCTCACTCAAAAACTGGTCCAGCTGGGGCTCAACACCTCACTGTGCAACTGGCTGTTGGATTTCCTCACCGGAAGACCTCAAGCAGTACGGGTCGGCAGTAATACATCCAGCACCATCATTTTAAACACGGGGGCCCCGCAGGGATGTGTGCTGAGCCCCCTCCTCTTCACTCTGCTGACCCATGACTGCACTCCATCATATAGCTCCAACCTCTTCATCAAGTTTGCGGACGACACAACGGTGGTGGGTCTCATTAGCAACAGGGATGAGACCGACTACAGAAGTGAGGTGAGACGCCTGGCCACGTGGTGTGCTGACAACAATCTCTCTGAATGTGGAGAAGACGAAGGAGATTGTTGTGGACTTCAGGAGAATGCACACCCAACATGCTCCTCTGACCATTGACGGAGCGTCTGTGGAGAGAGTGAGCAGCACCAAGTTCTTGGGTGTGCACATCACAGAGGATCTCTCCTGGACGTACAACACCACAGCACTGGCCAAGAAATCACAGCAGCGTCTCTTCTTTCTCCGCAAACTAAGAAGAGCAGGAGCACCAGCCCCCATCATGTACACTTTCTACAGAGGCACCATCGAGAGCATCCTGTCGAGCTGCATCACTGTGTGGTTTGGAGCCTGCAATGCGTCCTGCCATAGATCCCTCCAACGCATAGTGAGAGCTGCAGAGAGGATCATTGGTGTCTCTCTCCCCTCCCTCCAGGACATTTACAGCACCCGTCTCACTAAAAAAGCCCTTTGCATAGCGGCTGATCCCACGCACCCAATGCAAAGCTTCTTCAAGCTGCTGCCATCAGGGAGGAGACTGCGGAGTCTCCAGGCCAGGACCAGCAGACTGAAGGACAGCTTCATCCATCAGGCTGTCAGGAAGCTTAACTCCCTCCCGATTCTGCCCCCTCTCCCCTCTTCTCCTCCACACACACACACACACACTCTCTGACTCACTCACTGGCCTGCACCAGTTACCAGTCACTTTGTGGAGCATTGGACTGCCATTACCTCATAAGACTTTGTTGTTACACTATCTCTTACCGCATACTACTAAATCTCCATTTGCACTATTTGCCTATTTGCACTACTATGCCTCCTTACTTGTATATTGTATATTGTATATTGCATAGCTTTTTTTTTTTTTTTTTTTTTTTTTGTTATACGTAAAATTGTATTGTATTTATTTAAATTTTTACTTTTTAATTATTTTATTTGCATTTTTTAATCACTAGGGTTTGAGAGTAACGAAATTTCTATTCTCTGTATGTCCTGTACATGTGGCAGAATTGACAAATAAAGTTGACTTGACTAATGAAAGGTGTTGGATTGGCCAATTGGTCATGATCGACTCTGGGCTGGACCAATTACAGCCGAGGAGGCCGGATGCACCCTCCCCCTTGTTTAGCAATCACGTGATTTTCGCGCATTGCATGCCGGGAACTCGTGGCAACACAATCCAAGTACCGCATCAAATGCAAGCGTTTGCAGCACCGCAAAATGTTCATTCTCCGGTTCCAATACCTTCTTGTTTTTTCTTTGCCGCACAAAAAAGGAATGTACAAAACAAAAGGAGAACAATACCGGTCCGTACAAAGACAGACTCGACGAAAAGACAAAGAAAAGATACGAGGAAAAAAATCAAAGGAGTGAAAGGGTCAGACCCTTACGAGCACACAGAGTGGACAAAAGACGTCAGCGTGCTGTCCAACTTTCACCACGCGCAGATTTATAATTATACGGTTCTTGGAGTGAGTGCATACACTCATGAAGTTTAGTAACTTCCGGTCACTGCAACAAGCCCAGGTACAGTTTACCGACGGATGGGTGCAGGACCTTGAAATGCACCGTGTAGAACGAAAGACCATCGTACGAACAAAGGTAAGTTTACCAGTCTCACAAATCGTCTTCATAAATACACATTCGTTAACCGTTTATTAATAGGACCTTTGAGCTCAACGGTAATTAATTAGTAGTGGAAATAATTTCTGGCAGCATTACAGAAATGTAGCAGTGACAATAATATTGTATGTTGTAATCGTACTGGGCAATTAGTGATACAAAACAACTGTTTTATCCTGTGAATAAAAGTATATGTTTTGTGTCAGGACAATTCACTATTTATGCACAATAAATAAAGGAGCATAGCGCGACCATTTCTGTTCAGCGCCAGACTTGCTTGTAACCTATATCACCAATTATGTTAAGAAAAATGACGTATTAACGACTACAAAACTCTGACCTTTGTGGGAATGCTTGGAGCAGACTAACATGTGAGCTGGAGTGTTCTGAGAAGTTATATTTGGTATATCCAGACCATCCGTCGGCTCTTACTTCGGAAACATGGCTTAAAAATTTCTCTTCAACGACATAATCCGATAAAAAAAAAAAAACGATCTCTTTACCCGTCGGCTTCCCGTGGCTGTCATGCGACCGGCTATTGCAGTTAATAATACAACAGCTTCTTGCCATTTTTTGGGTTTCTTTTTATCGCTGTGTAACTGAGTTCAATTGAACGCCTGCGTGCGCTAGTACCTCTTGCCACAAGTTCCCAGAATCCTTTGCGGTTTACCCCTGAATGACGTCACATTTTCAATCTTTATCCTGGTGGGCCGGTCTCTAGTCAAAATGCCCGGGCCGATTTTTTGTCCCAGTCCAGCCCTGGTTAGCATCATAACTCATCATCATTATTCATCTATGTATTACTTTTATGTATTAGTCATCTATTTGTTGTAATCATCTATCCTTGCAGTTGTTTATTACACAAAATAAATTATATTGTCACACTTCTGGCCACATAGCACTGATATTCATTGCACATGCCCATATTAACCTTAACCAGAGGGTTTTAAAAAAATCAAACCAGTGTTTACATACCATATCTGGACAAACACCAGTTATACTGGTGTTATAAGTTATAAGAACATGGACACACTTTATGTGTCTTAATCAGAGAGGGAAGAAAACTAAAGGGGAAATAAGATATAAAAGCCTGCAGAAATGTTGGGTATTATAACAAAGGTGACTTTCGCAGGTTGTATAATACAAGGATGATAAAAAACAGCACAGAAACAGTTCTTCTTCATTTACTGTCCATTTTATTATTAGTGGCTCTATGTAGGATGAAAGCTCTTGTAACTCATGTTTAAGGTCCGTTTCCTTACCACAGTTCACAGGCCAGGTATTTGGAGCGCTGTCTGCTCGATTTTTCCTAAAATGTTTAGGTATATTTGGCTGCACACTGCTTCGATAGAAAACTGATGTCACGTAACATAGACGAAGGTTAGCTCAATTTAACATTTATGCTAACATTTGTTTCGCAGGATATTAGAAGTGATTAAAACCCCAGTACATTTGAAAGTTTATTTCCGGACCGCTGCTATTTTTTCCCCAAAATTTCTTCAAATGTTAGATTCGCAATGAATCCTGGGATAGGGTGGACAACAAAGAATACACTTGACCAGTCCTTCAAATCCAGGAAAAAGGAGGACGCATTTGTAGGCCTCAAATGGGCACCCTTTGTTGCCTCGCTGTGACATAATTGGCCTATAATTTGCGTATCGGATTTGCAGACTTAAGTATTGAGAAACAGCCCATCAGTCCATGGTTAGGAACGAGTCAAGTGCAAAAACATAACAAACATTTTAGTCCAAAAGGATCGCCACATGGACTTCATTTGTAAGTGGGAGAAAGGACTGGCTCAATTCATGACAGCAGCAGCAGCAGTAGTGGCGCTTCTGGTCTGCTGCAGCAACTAGTGCTGCAACTACTCCACCAAATGTGCACTTGTTGTGCTCTTTATACAATCTTTGTTTAACTCAAACTCGAGACTTAGGAGGATAAAAATAGCTAAAGACATTAAAAGTATTCTAATGAAATATGATTATTTTAAAAAAAAGTAGCATTTTTCAGATTGGTAAAACCACTACATAAAAACAGATAATAATATAATGTAAAATCTTTCTCTCTTTTTTAAGACCAAAAATATGTAAGCTGGTTCTAAAGACAGTCACATAGACTATACTAGATTTTTTGAAAAGCTCAAAGACACGGTTTACCCCATTTCCTTACACATTTGTTAGAGAACAGGGAGGATGAATTTTCACATAATTTTCTTTATTTAATGAGGAACTAATTTATAAAACAGATGATGAAACATATGAAATGTCAAGAAAAATACATGTTATTTCATTTTTTCCCCTAGATTTATTGATCTGATGTCACTGCAATTTATAAAACACAATAGAAAGTCTTATTATGATAACACACACCACCAGAGACATTAAAACACTGAATATACTGTATGCTTACACAAAAAAGGCATATAGCTCATCAAGACAACCTGGTCTACCTTCTCCCTGTGTATAAACCTATCGTACACAGGGACCAATGCTGTGAAAAGATGGTGAGACTGAAGTGGGCTCTGAGGAATGTTTTGACTGAACCATGGAGGATATGCATTGTGATGTCCTGGTGGATTGCATTACAGACTACTTTTTTTTGTAGATAGCACACAGTTTGATGCACAGTTTACTATTTGTGTAAGTGTAAAGATTTAACATAAGATTCCTCAAAGAAACATAAATTATTAATGAAGTCTGAGCGGGATTTTTTTTGTTGTTAACTTTGTTACTGAAAAAAAGAAGAAAACTGACTTATCCATGACAAAAATGTGAATATATCAATTACCAAAAAAGAGAAGAAAAACAACACACACAAAACATATATTACATTTGATATGAGATTATTTTTCATTAATCGAGTTAAATTGAACTCAGGGGAAGAGTTCCACACTGGTAAATTTTCTGTGTACTGAGAGTATTTTACTTTTGTCTTGGAAAATATTAAGGCATTTTCTTCAATATCATGAAAACTACATCTGCGATATCTTCTGTACAGCAGAAGGAAATGAGGAGCAATAGAAGAATGGTTACTTGTATGACTCATCAAGACTTTTTTCTGCCTGATCTTTGTTGATTAGATACCAAAAACCTGGGATGTCAGCAGGTTCTGCTTCATATTGTTCAGCAAACTCCCTGTTGTATTTTGTCATTACATATTTCCAGTAGTCTGATGCTTCGAGAGTCTTATCTGGCTGAATATCCCAGTCCTTATAAATTTTCTTGTATTTCTTATAAGGGTGCCATTCATTGTTTGTATGACTGCAACGAAATCTGTTGTCACTGATCACTGAGGATGAGCATATGTCAGTGACAAGTCGCTCTGTCCACTCCCAGCTGTATCTACCCAGACCTTCTGGTCTATGCAGTGAAACAAAGTGCTCAGTATGGACTTTTCCTCCTGCATCACAGGGAGCTTTGCAGAATGGACACTGTTTGCCACAACCAATCAATTTGTTGAAAAGTTCATTCTGTGGATTCACATGGAGATGTTGTAGTTTCATTTCAAAGGTAGATTTTTTGAACTTCTTTCTGAGAGTTTCTGTCATGTCACTCACAGATGTTGTGAGACAGTCAGCAAACTGTTCCTTGTCCGCATTGTTCAGTATCATGAAAGCACCAAGAGCATCCTGGGAAATGACCAGTTTATCACCAAGTTCTTTCCAAATATCTTCAACAAATTCATTCAAATCCTCACTCTCTCTGGTTTTGGCCTCGTTGATGGCAGAATTTATGCTGTCAATACATGACTGCAGATGTCGGTCCTCAAACTCAAAAACTGTCGACTCATTTGAGAAGCGCTTCTTTATCTGTTCGAGTATCCATGTCTTTACATATTTCTCATATGAGCAAATATAGCTGACATAATTTTGAAAATCCTCCTTGGAGAGCAAATCCAGTAAAATTGAATACTGGAAGGACATTCTTGTGCTGAACTGCTCGAGTTTCCTCATTTCATCAATGATATCAGGACCCAGGGAGCGATTAACAAAGTCTTCAACAGCAGGCTTCAAACATCGATTTGTGAATTCTTCTGCCTTCTTCTGACACTGGTCTCGTTCATTGAACACATCTTTGAAATCATCATGAAACTTTTCCTTGTTTTTAATCAGACATCTGTACGGATCATTTTCTTCTATGAAATCTTCATGCATTTTCTGAAACGTTCTGGCTGCGAATCCACAGATGTGCTGTTTTAGAGAAACTTCAAACTCGATGTTTATCTTAACATCTTGATGGTTTTTTAGCTTCTCATCAATCACGTTGAGGATCTCCTGGATGTAAGTGTCATGGTAATTATTTTTTCTTTTCACTTGTTCATTCACAAGGTCTGTGCAAGCAGCTATGATGCTGTCAGCCAGATGTTGTGCAGCCATTATGTCATCTTGACCGAGAAAGAACTTTTTAGCCCCATGTTTAACTTTGTTGTAAAATCCGTCAGTTGTCCATTTAAAAGACTCTTTTCCACAGTCTTGCAAACTCCTTTGACTTAACTCGTTTGCACAGCTCCCCTTACGTTTCAGATTATCTCTCAGATAGTAGGACACTCTGTCTGTGACATTTGAGGTTTTTTGTTCAGAGAAAGACAGTTTTTCTAAAGTTTCCTTCCACATCTTCTCAAACTCTTTGTCCAACTCTGCGTCTGTCATTTGGATGTTTTTCTTTCGACATTTATCAATTAATGCACGCACTGCTTTTTCAATCTCTTTTGTATGATTGTTTTTGATTTTATCAATTTCTGTCATTCCCTGTCTGATTCCTGCTGCTGCTTCAAGTTGACACATTACACCACTTTCTAATTCACGACGAAGGACCTTTGCACTGTTTGAGAATTCCTCTTTGTATCCTTCAACCAGATACACATGACCCTCTGTTTGCTCGAAATATTGTGTCAGATTGTCCAGAATCTTTGTCTCCCATGCAGACAGCACTGTGGAGGCTTCACTTTTCAAAGATCTGAGAAATTCTCTCATGTCAGATGTTTCAGATTTTGCTGCAATGGTACCAAAATTTGAAATTTTTGTTTCTGCATTTCTTACCCAGGTGTACATTTCTTTTCTGAACTCCCACTCCCATTTATTGAACTCTGTGCAGAGCTTCATGTATGCATCAGCTACTAGGCTGTTTCTGAAGCTGAAGATGAAGTTTTCATGCTTTACTGCATTCCACAGGCTTTTCACCCACTCTTTAAATTCCATGATATCATTAGCAGATGATTCACAGTCTCTCACTAGTTGGATGATGTTTTTCTTGAGCTCATATACAGCCTCACTGTATCCTGCATTAACTGGTGCCATTGGTGGGTTTCCATTCCACAGTCCAGGAATGTACCAGTTCCCAGTGTCTGGACTGTACTCCATCACGTCAGTGAAGCTCTTGTTCCCCTCTTTCTTTTCCATTTTGGCTGCTGCCTGAGTCATCTCATTTAACTGATCCAGGAGCAGTTTCCTGTCTCGTAAGTTCTTATCATGGGCTGAAACATCCGACACATTCTGGTGAACAAACTGACATTTAGGCTTTTTGCCCACCTCCTTCATCCTGAGAAAAGCGTGCACAACTATTTGTAGGATGTCCTTCATTTCAATTAAATTCTCCATTGCAATGTTGACTATGGTGACATCACTCAGCCCCACAACAAGTGTTGCAAGCTCATTGTCATGTTCATAGCTGTTGTCCAGTTGTGCAAGTTCTGGTGACTTTAAGCCCTCAGTGTCAATGATCACCAAGAAGTCACATTTTAGGACGTTTTTCATGTCTTCATTGATTTTGATGAGCAACATAAAGGCACCTCGAGTACATCGACCACTGCTGACTGCAAACTGCACTCCAAACATGGTGTTAAGGAGAGTGGACTTTCCTGTGCTCTGAACTCCAAGAACTGTGACTACTCGTATCTTTCTCTTATTTCCTTTTTTCTTTGGAGACACCAGGTCACTGAGCTGAGAGAGAACATCACTCACCCATCTGAGAGGGATGTTGGATGCATCTCCATCTACAAGCTCAAGAGGAAATCCATCAAGCAACAACTCTGCACACAGTTTGGGCAGATGCTGCAATTGTTGACGTGATGGGTCTGTTTTTGGAAGGGACAGTGAAGCTTCATAGATCTGACCCATTTCACGGAAGAAGTGTTCAATCCCCAGTGAGCTGATAGAAATTTGTCTGTCAATTTCTTTGATCTCCTCTTTGTTCTCAGAGTTCTTGCATTTTTCTTTATATTTCTCTCGGAGTTCAGACAGTTTTATACGAGACACATTATCGAGGTTCATTCGCATCCATTTCAGGAAATAAAACCTCTCTGTTCCTGGGCTTGATATCCCTGTGATGAAGTTTGTCATAGCTGTCGACATCTCATAAGAGTTCTGCTTTTGCCGCAGTTCATATTTCTGTTTCTGAAGATCACTTTTGTAATCTTCTACATTTTTAGACCCAACATTTCGAAGTCGAAACTCTTCCTTCTCTAACAAGGTCAGTGTTTTCCATATTTGTCCTTGTCGGGGAAGCTGATCTTCTTTGTATTTATGGATGTCTTGAATTTCTTCAGTGATGGTTTTTGCATTTTTCTTTGCAGTCTGGCACTCTGGAGAGTCTTCATCAACCAGGATTCCCAGTTCATGGGCAACATCCACCATCTCCTCTATTTTCATCTTCAGCTCTGATTTCTCAACCACATTTCTGACAGTTTTCCTTAAATCTTTTACAAAGTCTGCATCATTTTTTTGCTTTGTCTTAATAATGATGTTGTTTTCAGTTAAATCCAACTCAGTTGCTACTTTTTCCAAAGCATCTAAATTGAAGCGCTTGCTCTCATAGTTGCCGACCAAGTAGATCTGTGCTTTGTGGTGTTGGCTTTTAAGCAGATTGAACACAGATTCAGACTCAGAATCCAAATGCTCAAAGAAGACAAAAACTGCTGCAGATGTCTGACACAAAAAGGAGTATTGTGTTTCAAATGAAGCAATGTCCCCACGAAGGTTAGCTACAGCCACTGGCTGACTGAAAATGTCAATGTTTGTGTTTCCACCAGGAAGGTACCAAGTAATTTCAGTCAGTCCGTTGGAAATTCTTCTTGGACTGTCACCACACTCCATGTTGTGGTGAACAAAGGTGTCGTGGTACTGCTGAGAATTGCTCAGAAGCTTATTGAGAATCTCTGACTTGGACAAGGAGCACTCACCCAGTCTGACAAAAGAGACCATTGGAAGTTCAGAGAGAACGATTCTTTCTTCAATGAAGCCCTTTGACTGTGAAAGAGACTGAGGTCTGTACTTTTTAACAATGTCTCTCATGGCCCACAGCATGAGTGTGCACTGTCCTGTGTCACAATTAGGAAGCAGCAGAGGGACAGAGAACTGACACATGGACATTTTTAGTGCCATTTCCTGCTGTAGAAAACCATCAGAACACAGAAAGAGAGCAGTGATTATGTCGAGCGGGTTCACCATGTTATCTGTGTTTGGACTGCTGACCATATTTTTAAGATTTAACTTTTTAGTTCCTGATGTATCATCACTGGTTGAATCACACTCTGATGTACATTTCACATTCCTAGCAGTGACATTAAACATCATTAGTTTCTTTAGAAAATACCATGGAAGGTCTGATTTGCACTTCGCAGATTCATCAGTGGTGGTCTTCTTATTAATCCCAAGTATTCTCCTGAGTGATAGCTTCTTTGTGTAGTTCTGCTTCAAGCCCAGTTTTTTCAATAAGGTTTGCAGGTGTTTCACTGAGGATGTGAGATTTAAAAGTTATTACATTCTGTTTTTATTTTCAACTTAACCAGTATGCCATCATTTTTGTAATTGGTGTTAACGTTTACCTGTGTGTGTTGAGGTAACTAAGGACTGACTTTCGATTTCATCCTTCATGTCTTCAGGAGTCTGGCTGGACTTTTCTTCTTCTGGTTTCAGGTAGTCGGGCTCTGAGCTGTCCATGTCTGTCGACTCTTGCTCAGTTTCTTCCTCTCTGCATGTAATCACTGTGTAGTTCTCACTGTCACCAACAGGACTGTCCAAATGCTGAGACACTAACTCACTGCTGATGTAAAACACTTTTGTCTTCACATGATGACAAGTAACTGTGGGCATAATGATAGTAATATTGATAATATTAATAATGTGCTTACGTACAGACTTCACATCATATTGTGTTTTTCTGCTGTAGCAGTAAAAAGTATAAAGCTGACTTTTACCTCCTGTAATAATCTGCTGACAGTCATCCCAGCAGGTAGAACATGGTGCAGATGGAGGGTCATTTACTTCCTCACAGTATAGCTCAACAACTAAATCTTCATCACTGTTTTCCTTTTTTACAAATGATGATAAAAAGAGAAAAAAAATGAAAACATATTATTGCAAACACAGTATCTCCAAAGAACAATATTTGAGTTTCATATATTTTACCTCCATTGTTGATACAGAATCTGTCATCCAACATTTGCCCCAGGTTATTCAGCCAGTTTCTCCCTGAAAGTAATGAGAGGAAAATATTTAACTATTTATGCTCCAAAGACTATTTTATGGTTGGCATTTTGAAAAAGACTACAAACTCCCTGCCTCTCCCCTTAATCTCACAAAAAATTTGAGCACTTAAAAAAAAGCATTCATCCATTCTCTTCTGCTTATCGTTTTCAGCATCACAGGGGGGCTGGAGGCTATTCCAGCTGTCTTAGGGCAAGAGGCAGGGTACACCCTGGATAGGTCGCCATACTGTTGCAGGGCTAACACAGACGCAGACAACCATTCACAATCACATTCCTACCTATAGGCAATTTAGAGTCACCAATTAACCTAATCCCATTAACTTCATATCTATGTGAGAGGAAGCCAGAGTACCCGGAGAGAACCCATGCACCCACTCAATTTTGTAATCATGTCATCAGATCTGTGGCAATATGTTCTGCACGCTTGATTGAAGAGCTGAGCTGAGCTGTCAGCTGATCACCACCTGATGGTGAGTTGAATCAGGTGGTGGGAATGACACCTGACAGACCTGGCAAACCTAAACATATTATGATGGTGTAATGGGAATGTCTGACAGAGGCCCCACTCTCTAAGATCTTCAACTCCCACTTCCAGCAGAACTATTGATGGAGGCTGGGGACAAGCAGAATGTGGTTCGGCCAGTAGCTGACACAAAAACTCATCTATTTTCTGCTCCTGCACTACTGGCAGTGAAATTGTTGTACTATTGCTGTAAATCACTTCCTTTCAATTCTTTAGGCAGTGTAGTGCAGCAGGGATTCTGACCACTCCTCTTCAGAGGTCGGTAGTAATGAGTTACATTAACGCTGTACGTTAATGTAATGTTAATGCGTGATCTGCCTCACAGAAACCTGGCTATCGGACAAGGTACCGGACTCCGCAATACAACTACCGGGGTTCTCTGTGCACTGCACGGACAGGTCACAGGATCTTACTGGGAAAAGCAGAGGCGGTGGTGTGTGTTTCATGATCAACAACAGCTGGTGTGATTATGCGAACGTGCACCCGGTCAAATCCTTCTGCTCACCGGACCTGGAGTACCTGATGATTAAGTGCCGGCCATTCTGGCTACCGAGGGAATTTACAGCAGTGATTATTACGGCTGTTTACATTCCCCCACAAGCCGACACTGACCGTGCACTCAGGGAACTGTACAGCGCGATCAGCAGCGAGGAAACCGCACACCCAGAGGCAGCGTTTATCACAGCCGGAGACTTTAATAAGGGAAACCTGAAGAAAGTCTCACCCAAACTCCACCAACACATCCACTTTAACACTCGTGGAGATCGGCTACTCGACCACTGCTACACCTCTTTCCGGGATGCGTACAAAGCCCTCCCCCGCGCCCCATTCGGCCAATCAGATCACCGCTCCATCCTGCTCCTGCCCGCCTACAGGCAGAAGCTGAAACAGGAAGCTCCAACCCGGAGGGCGGTGCACTGTTGGACGGACCAATCGGAGTCTGCGCTGCGGGACTGTTTTGATCACGCGGACTGGGAAATGTTTCACGTGGCTGCTAGGGACATTGATGAATACACAGACTCAGTCTGCGGATTTATCAGGAAATGCGTGGAAGATGTCGTCCCATCCAGAACAGTCAAATCCTTCCCAAATCAAAAACCCTGGATTAACGGAGATGTTCGTGCGGCACTGGCGGCACGGAGCACCGCCTTTGCCTCCGCGAACACATCGGACTACAAACACGCACATTACCAACTCCGGAAGACGATCAAAGCAGCCAAACGTGAGTACAGGGACAGGGTGGAGCAACAGTTTGACAACCCTCGGAGTATGTGGCAGGGACTAAACACGATCACAGACTTTAGAGGGAAAACCAGCACACCGCAGACCACGGCCTCTCTGTGTGAGGATCTAAACGTATTCTACGCTAGATTCGACGCAGCGAACACCATGAGACCGGACAGTGTGCGCACCGCGGATGACGTCAGTGCGCACACTGTGTCTGAGGAGGATGTGCGGAGGTGCTTCAGGAAGGTGAACGCACGCAAAGCTACTGGTCCGGACGGGATTCCCGGCCGCGTCCTCAGGTCATGCGCGGCTCAGCTGGCTGGAGTGTTCACGCACATCTTCAACCTTTCCCTCTCTCTGTCTGTAGTCCCAGCCTGCTTCAAAATGGCCACCATCGTCCCTGTACCCAAATCCTCCACCATCTCCTCATTGAACGACTGGCGACCTGTAGCCCTGACCCCCATCGTAAGCAAATGCTTCGAGAAGCTGGTCAGGGACTTCATCCGCTCTGCACTACCCGACTCACTGGACCCTCTACAGTTTGCATACCGCCACAACAGGTCCACTGATGATGCCATAGCCCTGACACTACACACTGCCCTGTCACACCTGGAGAAGAGAGACACGTATGTGAGGATGCTGTTTGTAGATTACAGCTCAGCATTCAATACCATCGTTCCCTCGAAGCTGGACAGGAAACTGCAGGATCTAGGACTGAGCAGCTCCCTCTGCAGCTGGATCCTTAGCTTCCTGTCTGACAGACGCCAGGTGGTCAGACTGGGCAGCATCACCTCATCCCCCATCACACTGAACACTGGTGCTCCACAGGGGTGTGTACTGAGCCCTCTCCTGTACTCACTCTACACCTACGACTGCACAGCCACTAACAGCTCCAACATCATTGTGAAGTTTGCGGACGACACTACAGTGGTGGGTCTTATCACCAACGGTGATGAGACGGCTTACAGGGAGGAGGTCAGCGCCCTGACCCACTGGTGTCAAGACAACCATCTCACCCTCAACGTCGCAAAGACAAAGGAGTTGATAGTGGACTTCCGGAGGTGCAGAGAAGTACACACCCCCATCACCATCAACGGCGCTGCTGTGGAGAGAGTGAGCAGCTTCCGGTTCCTTGGCGTACACCTGGCTGAGGATCTTACGTGGTCAGTACACACAAACAAAACAGTGAAGAAGGCGCAGCAGCGCCTCTTCTTTCTCAGGAGATTGAAAAGATTCGGCATGAGCCCCCGCATCCTCAGGACCTTCTATCACTGTGCCATTGAGAGCATCCTCACTGGATGCATCACCACCTGGTATGGCAACAGCACCGCCTACAACTGCAAAGCTCTCCAGCGAGTAGTGCGGTGCTCTGAACGGATAATTGGAGGTGAGCTTCCCTCCCTCCAAGACATCTACAGGAAGCGGTGCCTGAGGAAAGCGGGGAGGATCATCAAGGACTCCAGTCACCCCAGCCATAAACTGTTCAGACTGCTTCCATCAGGAAGGAGGTTCTGCAGCATCCGGTCCCGTACCAGCAGACTGAGAGACAGCTTCTTCCATCAGGCCATCAGACTGCTGAACACGTCATAGACACCTCAGCTTCACTACTGGAACTTCAACATTATGCACTCCATACTGTACAGTAATGCCACTGTTTTGCACATGTCTTACTCTGTATATTTTTATATATTTTATTTATTGTTTACTCTATTTAATTTGTAAAATATGTGTACGTACACACACACACAGGTAGAAAAATATTTAGTATACACATCCAGAAATGCATATACTATTATATATTGTACATATATTTATTAGTTTCAGATGTAGCCATTCTTGTATTTTGCTTGTTTACATTATTGTATTTTGCACAACTCTGTTGCTTGTGAAGCTCGCACACAAGAATTTCACTCACATGTGCTGTACCAATGTACCTGCACATGTGATGTGACAATAAAAGTGATTTGATTTGATTTGATTTGATTTTTGAAAAAAATGTACTTCTAAAAGTACCTTTATTGCACCATACTTTTTACTTTTACTTGAGTACATTTGTGAAGAAGAAATGTTATTTTTACTCCGCTATATTTGACTTGTTACTTTTTCTACATAATTAATTTCACACATTAGATAATAATGGATCATGCTGCCAGTGGAGTTACCCTTAACTCTTTCACCAATCAGATGTAGCCATGCAGTCACATGACCAGTTTATAAACTGTGGCGGGCAGTGCGGCCCGAGCCTTTCAAACTAGCGGACACAGAAAGTAGAAACATGAAAACATGGCAGAGGCAACTGTCTGGTTCAAGCCCCCGGCTCCGACAGTCTCGGTCGTTGTGTCCTTGGGCAAGACACTTCACCCGTTGCCTACTGGTGGTGGTCAGAGTGTCCGGCAGCCTCGCCTCTGTCAGTGCGCCCCAGGGCAGCTGTCGCTACAATGTAGCTTGCCATCACCAGTGTGTGAATGTGTGGATGACTGAATGAGTAAAGCGCTTTGGGGTCCTTAGGGACTAGTAAAGCGCTATACAAATACAGGCCATTTACATTAGTAATTAAGCCGTTTTTATTTTATTTTTCTCAACATGTGACTTTTTGTCCTGACTCCTCCTTCAGTGAACTACAGTTATGAGGTGTAGAAGTTTATAACTAAGAAGAAAGGCTAAAAAAAATGTTTTTGAAGGAGAATATGTTGGCTAGCACTGCTTAGCCTTGCATACGTTCTTATTTTGAACTTAATCTGGAATTCATCACAAACTGTTTGTGCGGAGATATGAATGACCAGATTTTGTTTTTCAACAAGAGTTAGTAAAAAATATCTCCAGCGTGATAAAATATTTATGCCAAACATCCGCAGCTTGGCAGTCTATACAGCACTATAATGCCCAGACCTAATTCTTTTGAAAACCGTATGTTTCCACAGGTCTGAACTTCATCAGACATCACCTAGACACAGAGCTGGATGAGGCCAGCACAAACAGCGGCCTAACCGACGAAGATGATTGCTTTGGATCCATGGGGTTAGGAAAACCAGAAGCAGGGGAGCTGGAGAGGTACCTTTCATGTCTGTTCACTGGAGGTGTGGATCTATTGCATAATCTTCCTGCATCTGGAGCTTGTGAAGGACTTTTTAGTCAGGCAGGACTCCTGTTCACTGCTAAACAATTACAGCCTTGTATGTACATATGTTGAAGTTGCCTTGCTCTAATGTTTTCTCTGAGGCTGCTGTGCCATTTGGAGTAAAGCTGAATATAAAGTATACAGCATATCTTGTCACTGGAAATGGTTTGCATTGTTCATATATTTATATAATTTACTGTAGGTACAGTGGTCCCTCGCAATAACACGATTCACCTTTTGCGGCCTTGCTGTCGCGAATTTTTTGTGTGCAATTTTTCAAGGGTTTTTTGGGGTTTTTTGCACAGCGCATTGTGTTTTGCGTCCTGATTGGCTGTAGACCATTGTCAATCAATCTCGTGCTCCGTGTCTCCTGTACAATACAGAATGCGTTCAGCTGGTCAAATTGACATAAATCTCAAGTGCTAGCAGTGTGACTCTGAACCCTGTACTGTATATTTGTAAGTTTTCTCCCCAACAAACGCAACAATGTCGATGAAACATTTTGCACCGTCAGAGGCAACCATGGGTGCCTTTGGTTTCATTCCATAATACTCAACGAAGATTTGAACTGTGACATTTTCACACTTTTATCAAGGGATAAAAGTGTGAAAATGTTCATGCCTGTCTGAGAAAAGTGCATAAAGTGTATACTGAGGCTTAAAACATCTATTTACAGCCGTAAAACATCTATAATAATTATAAAAAGTAAAGTTGGCTACTTCATGGATTTCACCTATCACGGGTTATTTTTAGAATTTAACTCTCACGATAAATGAGGGACCACTGTATTGGTTAAAAGAGCTTTATGTTGTGAAAAACTGAAATCTGGAAATTAGAAGTGGTGTGCCTTATTTTGTTAATGTTTTTATATTCTATTTGAGATTACTAAAATTTGTGTATTTATTTATTTTTGCTTGTCTGATAAGCATTTATTTTTTAAAAAAGTAAAAAAATAAATCAGACACTACAACCAGTTACTCAGTACCTGAGTAGTCTTTTCACGAACTATGTTTTTTACTCTTACTTCAGTAATTTTTTGGATGACTACTTTTCACTTTTACTTGAGTAATAATATTTTAAAGTAATGCTACTCTTACTTGAGTACAATTTTTGTATACTCGACCCACCTCTCCTCCTATGATGTTAGATGAACACTTTCGTGTTTGCTCAAAATCATGTGACCTTTTGTAAAGGTGTTTAGTGCCTCATTTCCTTTCATTTTGTAGGGCATCCTAGTGGACCTTAGGTACTGTACAAACTGTTAGATGAATACTTTGAATTAGGGCTGGGCCATATCATACCATTCACGGTAATACTGGTATAATGTTGGGCAACGATAAGAAAATGAAATATCGCGATAGAATATGGGTAAAACGTGCATGCGCAGTGCCTTTGTTTTCATATGCACATGGCGGCGACGGAGAATGAGAAGGGCGAAAGCGGATCGTTGAATGAAACAGATGAACCAGAATTGGTTTGTAAAAATGTTGCAACTTCAGTGGTGTGGAACTGGTTTAGCTTTCGTCCGTCAGATACATAACAAAGCACTATTTTTGGTAGAGCATGCTAACGGGCCGTCGTTATTACCGTATTTTTGGAAAATACAGCACACTTAAAATCAATACTTTGATTTCTCTGAAAATCGACAGTGCCCCTTACCTTATAATCCCGTGTGCCTTATGTATGAATTCTGGTTGTGTTTACTGACCTCGAAACGATTTTATGTGGTACACGGCGAAAATCTGTCAAATGTTTTAGTACGACTTTGCTAAGCTACGAACCCGCACCACTTGATGGATTGTCGGAGCATTACGGTTATCGTAGGCAGGAGCCTCGCGGAGTTATACGTACTGTGCTTCAACATAATATTACCGTATTGTGTGTATAACCGCTTTTTAAGTTTTGTGGAGCACGGTAGCACGGTGGTTAGCACTGTTGCCACACAGCAAGAAGGTCCTGAGTTCAATTATAGTTCAATTATCATAAAAAAACAGCTGCTTGTTTAAGTGAAAATAAATTGATGGGGTTTTTATTTGCACTAACAAAGTTGTGTTATAAAGTATTTTGTCCAGTGTCAATTATATCGTCAGTTATATCGTTATCGCAAATTTCCAAATGCATATTGTTGGGTCTGTGTTTCCACAAGCCCCACTAGCAAGGGAAGTTTTTGGTCAAGAACCATTTCTTGGAGCTCATGCTCCTAACCTGTCTCCAGCCCAAAATCCTTCCAAGAGCAGCTTCCCTCGCAGCTATTTATTGACAAACTGTTACAATTCACACAATACACATCACAGCAAAGCAACGCCCACCATAAAACCCCCCAAATGGTTCTAAGACAAGGCACTATGTGTGTGTATGTGTAAACATCTGTGTGCGTGTGTGTGTGTGTGTGTGTGTGTGTGTGTGTGAGAATGTGTGTCTCTCTGTGTGCATGTGTCTCTGTATGCATGACTTCCTGCTCACCAAAAGGATCATAAAAGCAGGAAGCAACATCACAAGAAACAGATCTTCCAGATCCAGAGAACGTATCTGCAATAAAAGCCTCTCCAGCCAGTGGTCAGAGACAAAGGAATGTCTTGATCCTATAGATTGAACTCAGACCTTACAAATTTAAGAACATAATGACAACATTCAACAATTAGACTTAACATATCGTGATAAATATTTTTGTTCATATCGCCCTGCTCTACTTTGAATTTTACTCAGGTTTATGTGATTTCTTGTGCAACTTTTACAATAATTTGCCTCAGATGATTTAGTGCACAAATATTTTCTGCAGATAAAGACATTTTTTCAAAAAGTGAATGCTGAAGCCATGAAACCGGGTAGAACTGTTTACGCAAAAAATGAAAACACATACAAAGGTTATTATATTCAACTAAAACTAAACTTAAAAACTAAAACTAGATGTGAAAAAAAAATTAAAAATACTTTTTAACAACCTAGTTTTTAAAACTGTTGTTCGGAGTCGTGGATCTGGAAATAAATCTACCGAGCCCAACTCTTACTTGAAAATGGAAAAACTATGCTTTCAATATGGACATATAGAAATATGTCTCATGAGGTTCGCATACAGATACGATATGATCCACAAGCAATGCTTTGTATGCATTTGTTTCACACTGAGAGTTGAACGCAGAAGGTGGAAGCATTAAATATGCCTCGAAACTGCACTTGGCCATGCCACATGATCTATACATGTCAGGCGATTTGTCCATATGTATTTAAGGTTTTGTGAGTGTGCGGGAGAGATGTCACAGGTATTTTTAGACATTTGTACAAACAGAAAGGTTATTGAAAGTCAAAATGGTCAGATTCATGAAGCTGAAACTTTTTAAATTACATGTGGTCGGATTGCTTGGTATTTTTTTGTATAGTGAAGCATGCCTGAGTTCTCAACGGTTTCACATAAATCATTGTACACATTTGAAAAGCTCAGTTTAAGCTTGTGGATCATACTGTATGAATTTTAATTTAAAAGTAGGCCTGCACGTAACACCTCAGCTCTGCTTTTCAAAATGTTCGTTGAACAGCTCTTAAAAAGTAAAAAAGCTCTTCTCCTTATTAAGACATCTTATTATTCTTGTATTAAGTAAATGTATTGTCCTTTCTGAATTGCATCATTTCTTACTCCCATCTGCACCACACAAACCACAGACACACACATGCACATGTAGGTCTTTTTCTTCCAGTGTTCGGTCAGAGGGTCTGAAATGGCACTTTTGATGTTGAAGGTTCATGTATGTACGCCTGATCTAGACAGTGATAACCACATTATAATATCTGGCACACTATACCAAACTTTGTGACCTGTTATCAGTCTACAGCAATCCAAAAATGCACCTATTGTAATTTTATCACCACAGTGTGTTAGACTGTGCTGATAACTATAACCATAACTACATAAGATAACTATGTATTGTTTTTATCTGTGAAAACATTAAGGTGTAATCATAACCCATAAATCAGACTGTACGGCCACAAAGAATGAAAAAAAAAGCATTAAACAACCTACCGTTACAGAAGAGATCTGCCTGTCTAACCTTTTCTGCTTCTGCACTACTAGCAGGAAGATTGTTTTCCTGTTTCTGCAGATAAGTCACTTCCTGTAGCGCAGTGTAGTGCAGAGGGGATTCTGAACACCCCCTTTATATGGTTAGATGAACACTTTCATTTCACCCTGGATCATGTGACTTCCTGTAAAGTGGTTTAGTGCCTCACTTACTTTCATTCAGTAAGGCAGTGTAGTGCAGAGGGGATTCTAACTGCCTCTTCAATAAAGAACTACTATAACTTTATGTTCCACACAAATATGTGTAGGGTTTTTTGTAAGAGAGAAGGCAAATAGCTCCAGTTATAGGTTTTCACAATTTATTATCAAAATGGTTAGAATTTCTAATTTTTTTACATGGCACCATGGACCTCGTCTCTGGTTCAGAGACAAAAGGCTGCCGTGTCTCTCTGCTCACTCAGGAGACACAAACAAACAAACAGCACCACACCAGGCAGCAAATTATTATCTGTGATAAACAGGATTTAAGGAGATTGGTCAAAAGTTGGAGAAGAGCCACAGTTCTACCTTATTTGACTGAGATCCAGCACTTTGGCTCATGTTTCTTCTTCTGTAGCTTTCTTGGTATGTCTTTATGTGGAAATGCTCCTGTTACCATGAAAACCACCTCTTGTCTTCCTGTCAGGCCTGTAGAGTTAGAAGGGGGAGGGTATAGTGCGTACTATCTCCTAACACCTGATTTATGGCTGTAACAAACCCACAGCAGACCCGTGTGCATGTTCATGCTTTGTGGCATTCTTTATTTATATGCAAACCCACACAGAGCTGCAGCTCTCTCCTGCTGCCAGCTCAACATCCTCACAGTACACTGTGTGTAGCAAAGTATAAAACACACATATGTGATGTTAATTATGAGGTGTTAGCCTTACAGATTGTTAGGTTTTGTATTGTTGATTGTCATTTATGCTTAGAAATATTTAACCATATATGCTTAGAGGTGTATAATCAATTGTGTAGTGGTAGGCTGTGTGATCTTTAACAGGCTGCAAAGGTTTGGTGTGTATTCCACACTAGAATGCACACCCACATCCTAGGAACATAAGAGAGGTCCTATCTTCTCTTTGTTGATATATGGTATAGAAAACACACGTATATCTCTTTAAGTAAGAGCCTTTTGTTCAGATGGACCCGCTAGACTCCTGGCACCAGCTTTGGGGAGTCTTCACAGGGTCACATCTTGACCTCACACAAATCACACCACACACACACACACACACACACACACACACACACACACAAAGGCAAGGTACTCTTTGTGTGTATGTAGACATCATATGTTAATGACCCTGTGCATATTCATGTAACCACAATAAAAGGAGTGCTATGGGGAACCTGGCTGAGAGTCTGACGGAGGTCAAGTGGTGGAACGACACTTGGCTCCAGGCAGGTCTCCCTCATGCATGAGTAACATGAAGAACTTTGCCTACTTTGTGTCTTGCTTGCTGTGTAATTATATTGTCTTCAACGTTCCAGCGAATAGGTTCAAGCTACAAACCTATCACAGATAAAAATAATTTGTAACACATGCAAACACAAAAATACTGCTGCTCAACTGTGTAATGTGCTTCAAAGGTGTAGTTTAACAAAACTACACTTAAAAGCTTATACAATATACAAAAATTAAATCACATAATGTGACCACACATTACAGTGTGTCACATATACGCAGAACTCTTCACGTAATAAATCAGATACAAACATCTAAAAGTAAAGCCATGCTTATGAGTATCGATGCAGAAAAAGCTTTTGACTCTGTAAATTGGGACTTTCTTTACAAAGTCTTGAACAAATTTGGCTTTCATAATAGAATTATTGATACGGTGAAGGCATTATATACTAACCCTACTGCAAGAATTAAAGTTAATGGTTATCTCTCAAATAGCTTCGCTCTGCAAAGAGGAAATAAACAAGACTGCGCTTGGTCTCCACTTTTATTCTGATTATTCGTAGAACCTCTGGCACAATCAATCAGACAAAACAAAGACATCAAGGGAATAAACATTAAAGAACAGGAACATAAGCTTGCTTGCTATGCAGATGACATATTAATATACCTAGAACAGCCCACAAACTCCCTACCTGAACTGATGAATCTATGCCAAAAATTTAGGAAACTTTCTGGGTATAAAATTAATATGTCCAAAACTCAAATACTATAACTATAGCCCCCCAGCTCACTTGGTTGCTCAATATCCAATGAGATGGCAAGCAAAATCATTGAAATATTTGGGACTTGTCATACCTAAAGACTTAACGAAATTATTTGAGGAGAATTTTGGTTCCCTGCAAAAGAGAATAGTGGATGATATCAAACGATGGAACATGATTCCCTTTCTAACTTTATACTCACGAATTGAATCCATCAAAATGAATATTCTGCCAAGATTACTATATTTATTCCAAACGCTACCAATACAAATTGATCAAAGCCAATTTAACGAATGGGACAAAATTATATCACGATTTATATGGGGAGGGAAGAGACCAAGGGCTTGTTTTAAAACTTTACAATTACAATAAAAGACAGGACGATGGGGGCTGTCGTCACTAAAAAATTATTTTTGGGCTGCTCAGTTGAAGACTGCGATTAACTGGTGTGATATAAGCTATAAAGCACAATGGAAAAATATTGAGGAGAGCATGTTTTCTTTTCCAATACAAGCTGTCCTGATGGACTTAAACATTCCAAAATATATAGACAAGGTCTACCACCCTTGGGTGAAATGTACACTTAATGTATGGAGAAATGTTGTGAGGGAATTTAAATTGGAACTTGGCTTTATTTGCGTATGACTCTGATTTTGCCCAAAATAAATTGGACTCAAGGTTTAAAAGTTGGTCTGCTAAAGGATTACCTACATTTGATAGTCTGATTAAAGATGGGAACTTAATTAGTTTTGATACATTAAAAAAAAAATACAATCTGGAAAAGCAGGATTTTTATCGATACTTGCAAATAAGACATTATATTAAGACAACAATCAGAGTGGTGTCGAACACTAATGTAGATTTGATAGCTATGCTTAAAAAGGCATATAGTGGTGACATCAATAAAAAGCATATTTTCTTTTTGTATACATTTCTTACAAATAAGCTTTCTCACTCAACTGAATATGTGAAGATATTATGGGAAAAGGAGGGAGGAGTGTGTATAACAAAGGATGAATGGACTCAAATATGGGAACGACAATGGAAATGCACTTCCTCACGAAGATGGAGGGAATTTGGATGGAAAACTATGATAAGGTTATTTATCACCCCTTGCCAAAAGACTCATTATGATGGGAATCCCCCTGTTTGTTGGAGAAAACGTGGACACCAACGAGCACACCACGCTCACATAATGTGGGACGTCCCTTTGATCAGGACTTATTGGAAAGACATTCACAAAACACTACAAGAAATTTTCAACTGTACAATTTTTTTTGGATGTACGGCACAGGAATGGTCTAAAAAAGATAAATGTTTACTAAGTGCCTTGCTAGTTGCAAGGAAAAAATGTATAACAAAGAAACGGTTATTACAAGATGTACCGACTTTATCATTGTGGTGGGAAATAACACTAGAAATTTATAGGATGGAGGAGTTAACAGCATATGTGAATAACAGAGTAAGTTGGTTTTTGTCGTGCTGGGATAAGTGGGTCCAATACACCAATATTCATAAGCCGAATTTAATTCTCAAATTTTAAAATCAGTAATCTGGCTACTGGTCACTCTCGATTGTTCAGTGTTTCTCTTTTGTTTGGTTTTTTGCAAATTGTGTTAATAACTGTAACTAGCATCGTAAACTGTAATAAAAACAAACAAACAACAAAAACAAACAAACAACACAACAACAACATTGGTTTGGGGAAAAGTTTAAGCTTAAGCTTATAAATCATGTTACACATTTATAGGACATACGTTTTTCCCAAAAGGTTGATTCTCTTCATCTGAATGTAGCGTTTTCAGTGGAATCGTCAACTGATTGAGGCAGGTGACACAGATTAATCAATATAAGGATGAGCCTCCAATACCACTATCCACTACCTCCACTATCAAAATGGAGTGTTATTCAGATGTGGGTGTCTGTAACAGGGCGGCCCTTAGCGGCTGGAATCACAGTGAGGCAGACCAAATCAAAGATTATGGAACAAACAGTTTTTTTCATGCAGCTGCATGCAAATCTATGCTTAAAGTGTGACGCTAAATAAAGTGCTAGATAAGGTGCTTTTAATAAAGTGAAAGTTGTGCTCCTAAAGTGCTATAGCGATTATAATAAATAACAGCAGGGGAATCCTCTTCCTTACAGTGTCAAAGTGTGTGACTGCCCTACCCTAAAATAAGACACTGCCATGTAAAAACTAACTCCCAGTGAAAAACTTGTGCTGATATGAGCACAAGTGGATGTTACTGATGTGTACATGTGGGGATTTTGTGTCAGTAACATTAAACCTGACCAAGAAATCAGTTTAAAAAGTGCCTCTGTTACTCCTTTTGCTCGATGGAGGAGAAAGGTTAACACTGGATTTAATGGTAGAGGCGGAAGGCAGTTCTGACACACATCGGTTCCTGGTTTGAATTCTGTACGTCTTAGTGTTTAGGAAAGCTCATTTTCCTAATGAGATAGTCGGGGGTTGGGTTCAGCTACTCTGAGAGAGAGAGTGAGAGAGAGACAGAGACTTCCTTGCTCCATTCTTCTTCATTTCACCCTAGACTGTGAATTTTCAGACAGACCAAAGCAGTACTTATGGGGGGCTAAGTTTTCTCAGAAACAGCAATGTATTTGAACTCCACTGATTTATCATTTTGTAGGCTATGTCATGAAGCATAACAGCAGCAAAATGTCAGGTCAAGTCAAAGTTTATTCCTATAGCATATTTTAAACAAACTCAGTTGACCAGAGTGCAAGTCATACAATTTAGACACTATATATAAAAGTCACTAAACAACAATAAATATACACAAAAAATGACATAAAACTAGAGAATGCATTTCCTCAAAGTGAGGTGTGAATGCTGATGACAGTTCATAGACCGTATATCACTTTAAGATTGGAATTATGTATTTTAAATTTCTAAATGTCTAAACTGTGTGTGTTTGTGTGCGTGTGAAACTATACAGACTAAAAACAGAGGCATTCAATTAGGTTAGTTGAGTAGACGTGTGGGACAATCCACCACAGATTCTAAAACTGACTGTAACTGCCCAGATATGAACCACCTGTCTGCTGAAGAACAGTCCGCCAATGAAAAACAAGCCTGAAGTTAATCTGCCAATCAGGATGACCCATCATTCCCATATATTTAAATTCACCATCTGAAAACAACTGCCAACAGTTTTCAGTGTGACTGCAGCAAATACTGTGACAAATCCCTGTGAAATCTGCCTCCGTACATTTGTTGAACAAAAGTTTCAAAATCAAGACCATAACCGCGAGGGTGCTGAGGACTTGTCCTACACAACGGTGTGTGTTTTATGTTCCTGATGTCAATAAAGTGGTCACATGAGCAGTTTAAAAAGTAGGGTCTTCCCTGCTGTTGAGACAAAGTCCTCACTGAAAACACTATCTAGTTTTTTATGTTCTATGCTTCAGTTAGAAGATTCATCCTCTACTTGGATCCACACATTTCTAAACATTTACATCCCTTAGCTTTGAGAAATGCACTGTTTAAAAGAAGAAAAACACTCCTAAGTTTTGATGGTAAAACGATGACTGTAGAGTGAAAACTGTGGAAACTGCAGCAGTTGAAAGACTCATTTTTGATTTTCCATCAAATATATCAAATTTGACCACATCTGCCTTTCTTTCAAGTTGACCTGAAAATTTGTTGTTTTTACTGCAAGCACTTGGCAACTTCCTAAAACACCTCTATAGAGCAAAAAGAAAACAAAATGTTTATATATCAAATTACTTGATTTACCTTAAAAGTACATGCTGCTCAGATAGTGAGCTGCCGTGGTGGAGGTTTGCGCTCTCAGGGTGCTTCTTTAGCATTCTGTTAGTCACATGCCAATACGACGACTCTCCACTAGGTGGAGCTGATGTGCTTTATGTCTGAGCTCACAGGAGAAGAAGAATGAACCTTAACTCTTCCTGTTGAAGAGGACAGAGCAGAACACAGAAGTAAATGTTTATATGATGATACTAAAATCGCCCAATCAGGGAAGGTGACTGTGTCTGGGGCCGATGTTGACGCTCAGGTGCGTTTTGGGATCATCTGCAAAGTTTCTGGTCTCGTTCCCAGCTTTGAGGCACAACACCAGGCTGCAAAACAGGTATGTTGTTGCTGTTGTTCTTGATTATTCTTACAGCTGTGAGCTAGCCTTTGTAACAAAGTGTCATGGATTTGCAAATTTTGGGTTATGTCAGCAAATAAGAGCATAAAAACTTGAAGAGTTGGTTCAAATACTGATTTATTTGTAGGTTTCGTTTTACAGATGTCTACCTGTCCTTAAAAGCCACAGTGAGCTGCAGTCAGTAACTGTATAACAGAGTAGTAAGAGCAGTAGTTAATGATCAGCTGTGGTGGTGGTTGACCTGAACGTTTTCTTCAGCCTGCAGCTGAAAAACAACCTCTTCTCTGCGCAGCATGTCCGGCTCACTTCGCCCGCTGGCCGCTGTCTGTCAGGTGACAGCCACCCCTGACAAAGAGGCCAACTTCTCTGCCTGCAAACAGCTGGTGGAGGAAGCCAAGCAGCGAGGGGCCAGCATGGTCTTCCTGCCTGAGGGCTTTGACTACATTGGATCCAGCAGAGAGGAGACGCTGGCGCTGTCAGAGAGCCTGGCAGGAGACACGATCTCAAGATACACTCAGCTGGCCAGGTAAACACACAGCCTTCAGTCTGTTTTATCCAGAGCCAACAATGAAACGCACTGGAGAGATTAACTTCTCACTAACTGCTTAAGTGCAATGTTGGTACAATCAGCTTGTTAAGGCAAAATGTGCTCTTGGTTTCATAATGTGCATGAACTGGAGTCAGCTGGAAACGTGTGGATAAGTATTTAAATCGCTGTTTCTTTCAGGAAGTTGGAGTTGTGGTTGTCTCTTGGAGGATTTCATGAGAGGGGACACGACTGGGAGGCTGACCGACGGATCTACAACAGTCACGTCATAATTAACGACAGAGGTGCTTTCCCGCTGTCTGCCCTCCCTCCCTCCCTCCCTGTCTCTGTTTAAAGCCCTTTAAAATAAATCTAGTTCATTCACGCTGACACGCTGTCGTTTCCTCCACAGGTGACATCGTTTCAGTCTACAGGAAGTCCCACTTGTTCGATGTGGAGCTGCCAGAAAAAGGCGTGTCCCTCAAAGAAAGCGCTTTCACCATTCCTGGACCCTCCCTCGTGGCCCCGGTCCAGACTCCAATCGGAAAGGTGTCACTTTAAGAGATTTTAAACATGCAAATTAATTTTAATTCCTCTTATTAAATTAAACATTTAGTTATTTAGGGGTTCAAATGTAAGCTAAGGGTGCTATAATCATGGGAATCCAGTCAGAATGCAAAAGAAAGCAGTGATTCTGCAGCTGGTTTTATTTTACAGTCCTTACATGTGTGCCAGGTGAGTTCAGTTAAGATAAAAGAAACTCAGAGAGGAAATGAGGGAAAGATGACAACTGAGAAAAAAGGTAAATGAAATAAGAATATTTACTACAGTTTTCATGCTGGTTTCACAGAAACTTGAAGTTTCTCTTTACATATGATGTTAAATATCCACCAAAAGTAATTCAGGGTTATTTATCCTACAAGGTCTTGTTTGGACTACTTCAAAGATGATGATTTGCAGTGTTTGAAACACCAAAGCACTGATTAAGTGCAGTAACATTAAGGTGGGCACGTGCACTTTGTGTTTCTACTGACCCTGTGCTTAATCCAGGTGGGCTTGGGCATCTGCTACGATCTAAGATTTCCTGAGTTGTCGGCCGCCCTGCAGAGACACGGGGCTGAGATCCTGACATACCCGTCAGCCTTTACTGTAGCCACAGGAGCTGCTCACTGGGAGGTGAGCTGGCTCATTGTAGGACAGCTGGATTGCTGTGAGATATAAACCAACATAAAAATGTCCCTTTAAATGCATTCACACTCAGGTGTTACTACGTGCCCGGGCAATTGAGACCCAGTGCTTCGTCCTGGCAGCGGCACAAGTTGGACACCACCACGAGAAGCGCTCGTCATACGGACACGCCCTGGCCGTGGACCCCTGGGGCGAGGTGCTGGGTGACTGCGGGGAGGAGAAGCCAGGTTTGGCGCTTGTGGAGGTGGACCTGGGGAAAGTTAGAAGCACAAGGAGGAACATGCCGGTCCAGCAGCACCGCAGAGACGATGCCTTCTACCGCAGCCTGCCTCAAACCTGAGAGGAACGTGGGAGGTGTTTAATGATGGATCCACAAATCAGGATGTCTGTAACAGCCGGCAGAATAAGGTGTCCTTTTTTCACTTCAGACTTCAAGCATTAACAGGAGATCAAAAAAGACATCATTGTGAGCTCAGAATCAACAAACCGAGGTGGTGGAAATTTTTCTTTCCTGTGTGGAAAGAAACCGTCAGTGTTTTTACATCAGTAGTTGACAGAAATTGAGGAAGTTCAAATTAGTTTTCTCTGCTCATGATGGAGAAATCTGAGATGTATTGATTTAAACTCTGAGTCATCAGTGTAGTAGGTCATCTTATTTCCAGTTATTAAAGCTCACTCAGCCTTTTAGCTCTTCCGATAAAGAAAATAATTCTAAAATCATCCCACGAGTCTGTAAGTGACATTACTCCTTCTCATCAATAGGTGGTGCTGTTGGCCAATAAGAGCACAGGAAGGGAGGAAAGCAAAATCTTTCAGTAAGAGAAGATATTGTGAAAGATGTGATGAGAAACAGCGGGGTTAAAACTGAATTGTATTTCACAGTTAATTTATTAAAATGTGAATTATCTAAAAACACGACTCTGTTTGTTTTCTTGTGTTCACTAATAAAAAAATGAGTCTTTGCTTTTCTGCAGTGATGACTTGTTTCTGTCTGATGGGTCAAAATCCCAGTTCCAGCAAGAAACTTATGCATACAGTTAAACATGTATAACAGCTCTAAATATGAATATTAATACGAGCAGTCATGCACTAAGGTTTAATGCTTGTTGGTGTAGTTTTTTTAAATTGGAAAAAACAAAAAACACAGCATGTTTTCAGGTCCATGGGTGTATCCACAAATCTTTGCTTCATATTTGGGTAATATTCTTGCCTTATTTATTTTTGTAGGACAAAGTGACCACACAATAAAAACCCACATGCAACCAGAAACACACACAATCAAATAAAATCAAATATTAACTAAATGAACCTGGATGAACACATTCAAGAGGTGTAAAAAAACCAAAACAAAACACCTTTATTCTCAGAAATGTTTGGTTTTGAAAACATGACCAAACCATGAATGTAAGTTGTTTGTTTTTTTCTTAATTGAAGCCCAGTATTTTATTGAAGAACAGCTGACAGCTGAAAATCGTTGCAACTTCCAGCAACCTCTAAAAGCTTGAAATTCCTATTTTCATCATATACATGGCTGCTGTTAGGGAATACATATTTTTCTCCAGGGATCGGTGTGATCGGTGTTTGCCAACCATTCTCCTAGGCCAGTGTGAGTGCGGCTTTAACCAGACAGACTGACACAAAAGAGGACAGAGACAACAATCCCGATCTGTCGCTTACCTGGAGTCAAGTGGGTAAGAGACAAAACACAACTTTACTTTAAAGTTGTGTTTTATTTTAATTTTAGTCAACAAGCTTAATTTAGGGCTTTATTTGTGGATTTAATTGCCACTTTTTCCATTAGCTATGTCCGATTATAGTGTGTCCGTCCATCCCAGTGTCATGATTTGCTCTCTTGAAGGCCTCAGGGGAATTCCTTCACATCTGGGACAAAGTTCACTCAGACTGAAAAATGAGCTGGTTAGATTTTTATGGTCAAAGGTCAAGGTCATTGAAACTTCACTTCTTTCCACTGGTCCACTGGCCAGAAATGATGACTGTTTCTGGTGGAAGTAGTTTGGACAGCCATGTTTCTGCACACTCCTCGAATTTGGACATTTCACAGTGCACAAGCTTATCCATTGCATTGCATAACTAAAAACTGATTGAAATGGTTGAAGTTTGTGATTAGTCGAACAACACACGTCTGTGCAGCAGCGCCTTCGGTCGTCTCTGTCTGTTCGGTTGCAGTGTGGGATGAATAATTGATCAGCTGGCTGCTTCCAGGCTGTTGTGCTATCACAGAGACGGTGGGTGGGAGCCGCTGTCCGCCGATGTCCGCCGCTGCTGCTGCTGGAATATGATGGGAACAGGAAGTGAACGTCACTGACACAGGAATGGGACTGAAAAAAGGAAAACACCACCAGGATGAGGAGAATGTCAAGCTCCTCGGCGTAGGAAACTAAACCCCGGCTTCAGCTCAGGAAAAGGATGAACTGCTGCGTCCGAGCTGGATTTGAGGCATCAGGAAGGTACGTTTGCTGTCATTTGCGGGTGCTGAGGTGAAGGTTAGCCAGCTGTGTGCTGGAGAACAGAGATGTGTGTTTCATCCTCCGAAGCTCTCCGTCCATCCACCCGTCCTCCTGTAGCTGTCAGATTCAGTGAACTTGGCTTCATTTCTCATCCTCGGCGCTGTCGAACAGGTGCTAGCGGGTTTGCTAGCTAGCTGTGGATACTAGCCTGGCTCCGCGTCGATGCCCCTTCAGTGGAAATTTACTGTTAGCCTGGCTGCACGTTTCACTGTGTTTTGCAAACAGTTTGCTGGAGTCAGGCCCTCGGGTTGCAGCTCAGGGTGAGTCTAGCTGGGGCTGTTGTCTTGTTGTTGTTGGGTTTTTTTCTGGACCTGTTTACCCTGTAATGCAGATGTAATAGTAGTGCACGCGCGGCTAACTGCTGAGCTCGTGTGGGTGCGAGAAAGGACTGTCGGTGCGATTCTGTTTCTGCCATGCTGGCTCTGACAGGGTTGTTTTTCTTCATTGGAGCCGAGGAAGCATCAGTGCGTCTGTACCTGTGCAGCTCTGGAGCTGAAAGCTGGCTTTTCCTTACTTAATCTCATGTATAGGAGCATTTTTAAGCTATAACTCGCTTACTAACTAACTGTCAGGGACTTTAAAAAAGTTGGTCTGCAGGTCAAGCGCTGCATCTTTACAGTGGTGTTGTTTTCTTTTCGTGCACCAGATAATTCAGCATGATGTTATTAATTTTACTCTGAGGTGTTTTCTACAAAGTGGAAATTACTTTGGAAACTGATGAGTATTTTTTTTTTCAGGCATAATGTCCCCAAATCACTGAAAGTAGTAGCTTTCGAAAAGTGAACGTTTTCAGGCTTTCTGTGAAGGGAAACTGATTTTTGTTTTTTGGTATCATTGATCATTTGAAGTTGACCTATTATGCTGTCATATGCATGAAGTCCTAATTGTGGTCGCTGTTATTTATCACAACCATACAGGTCAGAATTACAATACACTCATCATGTGCAGAAATGTTATGGTGATTTTAAACTGTTCTTTTTTCCAGGCTGGAATGATTATACAGCAATGAGTTTAAAAACTAATCTTGGTGCACAAGTTTGAATTTACTCTTGATTTTCTCTAATCCATTCAAAATTACATATATATGTAAAAGCTGAAATATATACATACATTCCCACTAGTATTTGTTTAAATGTCCCTAAGCAAGTCACATCTCGATGCTTTTTGTAGTCATCAACAAGCTTCTGAATATTGGCTACTCTTCTTGGCAGAAGGTGTAGAGTCCATTTAAATTGGTTGGTTTGCTAGCATGGACTCTGCTGTTAGGCGCAGTCCACAAATTTTCAATAGGGTTGAGGTCAGGACTTTGGGGAGGCCATTCCAGAAGCTTAATGTTAGCCTGATCGATCCAAAACCACATCTGAAGTGTGTTTGGGATCATTGTCGGTTTGGACACCCAAATGTGTCCAAGTTTTATCTGTCTTGCTGCTGATTTGAGGTAAAGTTGAAGAATTCGGAGGAAGTTCTCCTTTATTATTATTCCTCCACTTTGTGTAATGTATCAGTACCACTGGCAGCAAAACAGCTCCTGAGCATGGTGCTACCACAACTCCCTTTAATGCCGATGAAGAGAAACAACCAGTTTTAGTTGATCATGATCACTAACAACAAGTTATTAAACCTTGGCCAAGTCAAGATAAAAATGTTGAAAAACACTTAAAATTATTCAAAAACAAGAATTGGATGCATAAGTTTCTTGTTCTTTCTTGTTTTTTGAAAGAAATTAAAGATGTATGGTGGCAGCCCGATGTTTAGCACTGTTGCCTCACAGCAAAAAGGTCCTGAGTGCAATTCCACCAGTGTCTTTCTGTGTGGAGTTTGCATGTTCTCTCTGTGTCTGTGTGGGTTCTCTCCAGGCAATCCGCCTTCCTCCCCCAGTCCAAAGACATGCAGTTAGTGGGGTTAGGTTAACTAGGGATTCTAAATTGCCCATAGGTGTGAATGGGAATGGTTGTCTGTCTCTATGTGTTAGCCCTGTGACAGACTGGCAACCTGTTCTGGGTGTACCCTGCCTTAGGAGAGCTGGGATAGGCGACTCTGATAAGGCTATGTGGAAGAGGATGGATGGATTAAACATGCATGTAGATGTATGCTGTACAACCATTTCACACTGGAGAAAGGCTGGAGCCTGTCCCAGCTACCATAGGGCAAAAGGCGGGGTACACCCTGGACAGGTCGACAGTTTTAGTTGATAATGATCACTGCTCACATTCACACCTATGGGCAATTTAGATGCACCAGTTAACGTAACCCCACTAACTGCGTGTCTTTGGACCGCAGGAGAAAGCCGGAGTACCCAGGGAGAGAACCCACGCAAACACAAACTCCACACAGAAAGGTCCCAGCTTGATGGTGTATGAGTACAAAAAAACTTTTGGTAGAAAAATATTTTTAAGTGGATCTAATATTGAATTTTTCAAATACTAAAAATGTTCCTCATCAGGAACATCTAGTTATGAAATCCACCGATTGCATGGTTGATAAATCATGCAGTTTTTGGTTGTGTTTAACTTCCTGAACTGTAACGAATGATCATCACAAATGACCTAATAATCATTTTTTTAACTGTTTTTAAGCAACTTTCAACACTTCAAAAGACTGAATTCAAAATAAATATAAAGACAAAAATAGTGAGTCCCCACTTTTACAAAGCTGGAATTACAATATGTACTAATCAGTAATAATACTTTTAGATTTCTTTTAAGTCAACTAAACATTTCTCCTGTAAAAATCATGTCAAACACATGATGTGAAATGTGGGATGCTGCAGACACACAGATATTCTGTGTGATTAGTGATGAGCCTGATCATGATCAACATTCATATTAATATTCACTATTATTCTATTCACGTAGCTCTGACATTAACTTGTTGACAAAGTGACCTTGACATTGAAAAAATTCTTAATATTATGCATAACCTCATGGTGATGTTCCCTTACTCTTGTATATCCATCTGTGCTTAAAAACCCGGTGTGTGTGTGTGTGTGTGTGTGTGTGTGTGTGTGTGTGTGTGTGTGTGTAATTTCTGATTAGCCGGTAGTCCCGTCACAGCACAATCAGCATCTGTGGCGCTTTCACTTTTTCCACCCTGGCAGACACAGACAGGTCAGACCAAAGGCGCTGCAATGCTCTTTATCTGATTTGCTCTCTGCTGGGTTAATCAGCACTCACAGCAGCTCGTTCAACTGTTTCTCTCCCTCCTATCCACTTATGACCCGGTCTGTAAGGTTTGCTGCTTGCTATGTTGTAGGTCAGATTACACACACTGCCTGAGACTGGTTGAACATTTACAAATCCTGCTAAGTCTCAGTTTGTCTTCTTCCTTACAAGAAAAATATAGCCTGTGTCTTTAGTGAGACTTGTTTTCATTGTTATTGACAGTAATAGAAGTAGTATTAGTGCTTTTGACTGCTGAGTATATACTTTTCTGTCAAGTTACTTCCATGTGTGTGTGTGTGTGTGTGTGTGTGTGTGTGTGTGTGTGTGTGTGTGTGTGTGTGTGTGTGTGTGTGTGTGTGTGTGTGTGTATTCAACAACCAAAATACAATCACTTTCAAAGTGAGGCCTGCGGTTTATACACAATTGATGACAATTAATTTAGTTTTTTTTAGGTAAAGATTTACTGATACTTCAGTGAACTTATAAATAAAAACTGTCTGTAGTTGGAGTGCAGTCCCTCAAGCTGCCGACCTTTTACTGGTAGTGTCCTCCACACTACATTAACTCTCCTGCTAGCTACCAATACGCCACTGCTGACGTGCTGTGTAGTAAACAACATGCAGTTCAGTTCCATTCAGGTTTATTTATGTAGCACCACTTCACAATAACAGTCACTGCAAGCAGAGCTTGATATAGAAACTTAGTCCCCCTTAAAAATAACCTATAATGCAGTCATTAGGCAATGATAGATCTGTGTGTTAATATAAAAAAAGTCTGACAGTCAGTTGATCAGTGTTACTGGAAATGTGTATGTGCATACAGAACTTATTTTGACTGTGTACATTTGACAAATTTAGCTATTTATTGGTCATTTTAATTTGTTTGTCTGGAACAGGTCGCTCTTGCAAATGAGACATTGGATCTCAATACGACAACTTGTATAAATAAAGGTTAAATAAATAAATACAACTTTGAATTCCTCTGTGGTCCTTGTGTATCAGCACCTGTATCAATCTGTTGTTATTGAATCACATATTTGTTCTTTGTGATACAAAACTCGCTTTGGAGAAATGCATATTTTGCTCCCACCGTTTGAGAAACTGGGACCCGATCAATACTGAGTTTTAGAGGCAGTCTAGCTATTATTCATGCTTTTATTTCCTCTCAATTAGATTACTGCTGTGGCCTTTTAACAGTTATCAGTCAGAACACCACTTAATAGATTTCAATTTGTTCAAAATGGAGCAGCAAGAATTCCTGCAAGAGCAAAGACAAGTGAACATAGTAGACCAGTTTTAAGGACTCTGCACCGGCTGCCAGTTTGTTTTAGAAGTATGTTTAACTCTACTGTTAAAGCCTTTCATTGTTCCAGTATTGGCTCTGCAGTCACCTCCTGACTGTTCTGCACCGCCTCTTTAATACAAAACACAACTGAGTGTTTGCTGCTAGCCAGGCAGGCAGAAGAGCCTGAACTTCACAACTATCTTCTTTTTCGTTACTGTTTTTTATTTTTTAACAATTGTTTGTTTTATAACGTCTAACTTTTACATTTTTAGGTTATTGTTAGTTTATCCTTGTCTGCTGAGTCACACTGCAAATACTCTCAATGCTGTGCTTCAGTCTTCACTGGTCTGTTTGACAATGTAGATTTTAAATAGATATGCAGATTATGTCTATAGCTCACTATAAGATAAATAACTTTATTATTATTAATCATACTTTTATAATCATCTGCCAAACACATTGTCCACTTCGTATAGTTTTCCAAGTACAGATTTAATGTTATAAACTAGGTACATGTAGTTTGAACCGTTGTGCCTTTAAGCTAAACCCAGTCACACAGACCTAGAGACGGGTTGGTGACTATCTGGCAACCACCGGTCTCTAGGGAAAAATGAGTATTCCCCAGCTGACACGTTCATCATCAAAGTAAAGATGTGCCTTCCTGCAGCAAACAACATGTTTCCATAGGTGCAGCTTTTACTTTGAAGGCAAATATTTTGCAGTTTGTGTTGCATCTTTCTCAGGTTCTCAACCGCTTGTAGAGCAACTATTGAGCGTTTGCAGACAAGTCTGAGTCCTCACTGCAGGCAACCCAGGCCACCTGCCACTGACCAACACAGTCACAATCACAAGGAGGTTTTCAGTGCAGCACTTCTTTACAACTGGTCTTTAGGTCAATATGCCTGGGCCTTTAGCAGTCTTCACAGACACTGCTATCAACTTTTAGCAACACTAGCCAACTGGGGAGAGAATACACTTTGCTTTTTGGGGGGGCTTTTTCCACTTGTAGCTGGTGGTTGCCAGATAGTCTATAGCCCTGTTTGACTACGGCCTATCTGATCAAATATATTATCACTGATAGTAGTAGTGTTATTATAAGTATTACCCTTATTACATTTTACTTTGACTGCTCGTTAAATAATTATAAAGCATTTTGGAAACGATCATTTCTATTGGGTGTAACTTTGGTGCTGAAGTGGCAGAAAAATGATGATATAAGTTGATTAAATGATACTCGTCTGTTTCAGTAAACTAATAACTGCTTACATTTATTATATGTGCATGTTTGGCTGTATATGCGTGTGTTATTTTCTCAAATTGACTTCCCTGCATGACTTCACACCTTCAGCCATCAGTGTCAGTGACACAGTCAGAGCAGTTGGCTGCTTGTTGCTGAAGTGCTGTTAATTATGATGAGTGAAAGCCCCGTGCTGTGCTGGGCTGCTCTACATCGGATGTTCACGATCCATATATCGACCGCCCGCTGCCTATGATGGATACGCATGTCAAGTCCTCTCTGTGAAGGAGGTACGAGCCCGACCGTTAGAGGGAGGGTAAAAAGCTGAGTCACATCTCAGCAACAGTCGCCTGGGCAACACCTCCATAGTGACCGGCTGAAGAAAGATAAGGTCCCTCGCTGCTCAACTAGTTGTATAACATCAGCAGACCCTGCAGCATTTTGTTGCTGCGCTGCTGATTATGCCGCACTTATCAGCTTACCCTCAAACAGCGAGCTGCAATCTGAGTTGCTCGGTTGCAGCTCCTAAATAATCAACACCCTCCGGTCTCCCTGGTGTAATTATTGTTTTGATTTCTGTTGCAGAGAAAGAGGGGAAACTTGAACAAGTACACTGCAGACTGTCATAATTATAGCTATCACATGGCACTAGCAGAGCTGAGTAAAAGAAAATACGATGGTTAGAAGTGAAGCTGTCCATCATTAAGAGACGCAGCAGTGTGGTTCATCTCATACGTGCATTTTATTGTCTTAGCTTGCGATGCTTCGTGAGTCAGCACCCCTGCTGTGCGCTTTATTTAAATGCCAGAATTGGCAGAGTATGGATCCAAGATCCTGGCAGTTTTTATGTAACTGGAGGTCAAACAGCGAAGAGAAAACAATCTCTGCCTCAGGGTTGTTTCTGCAAATAGGCTGAATTGAATTTCCTGACCGTACTGATTTGATAAAGCTCAAAGGGAAATCCCGTCTCACAGTGAATGAGTGTGATTGTTGGCTCGGGGAAAGTTTGTCTTTTCTTTTTTCCTCACATTGTGGAGTTGGTTCCAGTGAGGATTACTGCTCTGTAGCTGCACCGTTGGCCTTTGCAGAAGGCTGTCGTGTGCTGTCATAACAAGTGTCAGCGTTTGCTTGTTGGAGGTGAAAGAAGGGAGGGGGTCAGTTATGAGAAACATGTTTGTGTGATTCCTGCGGGTGGGTAAGAACGGGATATTTAATGACTTAGCATTTTTATTTGCAAACTGTGCGGGATAGATGATGATAAATTGTGTATTAGTGCACAATTATTAATTGTGATGAGTAATAATTGAAAATTGCAGATCTGTTGCCGTCTGCTATACATATGGAGAAAATGACATTAAAGAAATTCACATAGATGCCTCCACAAATCGTGAGGTAGGTGCTGCCAGATAGTGATTCAACTGCCAAATGCCATAGGCAGAAACCCTGAAACCAGAAACCTCACCCTGCACCAATCTGTCTGAGAATGATTGAAGTCAATCTGAGGCGGACCACGATCGTTGGAAACAGGTTGCCATGTGTCGCATGTTCCACCTCTGGGTGACCAGTTGATCATCACAGGCTACGTCCACACGTTTCTCTTGTTTTCTCTCCGTTTTGGCCCCCGTCCACACTGAGAAACGCAGCGTTTTGAAAACGCTCTCGAAAACGCATTCATTTCAAAACGGAGCTGCCCCGTCGTAGTGTGGACACTCGAAAACGCAGCCTTTCTAAAATGATGACGCATTTTAGTCATGTGATGCAGTCATTTGACCAATTAAACAAAGATAGCGGAGGGCATTATACAGCAGTTGCTTTGATTGCTCTCAATTTTGACAGATGAATATCAGTTTGTACATGCTCCAGATAGCTTTTCTTCAAATTCTTTAATTCTCACTCGCTTGTGCGCATGCGCAGGACTGAAACGTAAGCGTTTTGGGCCGTTTCAATGTGGACGCACAACTCTGTGAAAACCACTGAAAACGCTAGTGTGGGCGCAGAGCGTTTTCAGACGAAAACACGGTTTTCAGATCTATCCGGGCTAGTGTGGACTTAGCCTCAGTTACATCGAAGCAGTTGCCAAATGTGACAAAAAAATTCAATGCAACCACCGCTGCAGGGTGTGGAGAAGTACCTCATATGGGGCTGTTGAATGAAGGCTAGCAAGATAGGAGAGAGATGTCACAAAACCAGGTTACTCATGTTTGCAGAGGATTGTATTTGATCTATATTTATTCTTTCAAAAAGCCGTTGTGTGTGTCTTTCTGTGAACCACACAATTCACTTCATTGTTAACACAGCCTCAAAACATGCTGTGACCACCAGCTGTGACTCACACACAGACTTTCAGCAGTGCAGTGTGCAGAGGTTAAGATGGGCTTAATATTTGGGGCGAATTTAAGGACGATGCCACTTAATTGTGACAGGCCCAGTGTGACTCTGGCCTGCACTGGAAAGCTGGATCTCCCGCTATTCCCTTTTTCCTGTCTACTTTTATACTATTATATTCAATCTGGATCCAATGACAGAATCTGTATCACTGATGGACATATGGTTATTTTAAAAGTCAATCTAGAGTTCCACAGTGAGTTCCAGTATCCCAATACTTAATGAAGAAAAAAATACTTCCTTATAATCCTGAAAAAGCAACAGAGCGGGGGAAAACCCTCAAACTTTATGTCAGATATAATCTGACAAGGAGAAGATAGATGAACAATAGCAGTGCCTTCCTCGCGGTTTTTATCTTAAAACAGAGTTTTGTGCACCTTGAAGTCTAAATTTAACTGGTTTCAGGAAGTAATATGAAGAAAAGCACTGTGTGGAGAAACACCCGTCTGGAAATGAACGACTTTAGCGTGAAGCAACGTAGGAACTACAGGGCTGACTAAGCATGTTTTACTTCTGGCCATAATTCAGTCAGTGTTATCCAAGCAGGAAAACACACACACACACACACAAATCAGCAGTGGTCAGGTTTCAGCTCTACGCTACTTTTCTGTAGGAAGTTTAGCTCCTGTAGAATATAAATATAGAGAGCTAATGTCTGTTTTAAGCCCAAATCTCCTTTCACAAGTGTGTTGGATAAATATAGAGCCACCTGTGCATCCTTGATTAATAAAGACCCTCCATTATTCAGCACCAGGCTGCTGATATTCCATCTTTCCCCATTACAGCGTGGCTCATCATGTTTCGGGGTACATATTTCTATTAATAGCCGAAGGTCACCTTTAATCTTCAGGACCCGCTGCACTGTCATCGTGTGTGGGGCCTGCTGAGGATCACTTTTGGTTTGGTCCTGAGTCACGTTTGTGGTTACGTATTGAGTTGTAATTTCCAACTTTTCCACAAGGGGGCGAGATGTAAGAGCAGGTGGCATGCAGTGGCATTGAACAGGCTCTGTAATTTTTCCCCCAGCAGGAATATTATCATAATCGTGCTCTCATTGTGGAGAGGATACCCTTGTGTCATTTTAATCCCTCAGTCTATAAATAACCTTCCCTTGGCTGCGCTGCGAGTGGAAGGGCCTTCGGTTTGGTGCATCATCTTTGCCAAATAAATCACCAAATCACTTTTATTGTCACGTCACATGTGCAGGTACACTGGTACAGTACATGCGAGTGAAATTCTTGTGTGCGAGCTTCACAAGCAACAGAGTTGTGCAAAAATACAATAACATAAAACAAGAAAAATATAAGACTGGCTAAATCTGAGAGTAATAAATATATGTGCAAAATAAGAGTGTAGCTGTTGCTTGGGGGAGCTCGTGACGAGGCTGCCATACTCGGCGCCATCTTGGTGTATCAAATACTTAAGATTTAAAATTTTTAGTGTTGTCTGAAGAAAACAAGTAGGCTAAGAAACAAAAATAAAGAAATGTCTCTTATTCATATGCCAAACACCATTGAAAAATTGGGCATACAAAACAAAATAAAGCTTTTACACAAAAAGGGAAAAAAGACTTTAGACGAGCGTTAAGAATAAGTAATAATATAGGGTTGTTAGGTTTTGGGGGGGGGGTTTGTGGTTAAATGACCCATTTAAGTCTGAAAAATAACCCCAACACTGGGATTTATTGATGGACTGATCTCTTCAGTTAGAGGCGGGAGGTTTCTTCTGCTCACTGCGCCTCAGGTCTGATTTGTTGCTGTGCTACGTCATTGCCATGAAGGGTTCACTTTGGGTCTGATCATCATCTTCATCATCGTGCGTTTTTCTCTTCTCATTACCCGCTGTCAGCCTGCATTCATCTTTCAGCTGAATGGATGTCTCATCCCTCTCGTCTGCAGAAAGAAATTAATGGCTGCAGATGGTTTATCATATCAAAGCTACGCTCTGCAAAATGCCAACAGATTAAATGGTGTAATATCTTTATTATGCTGTGTATTTTATATATTGGATCTTGTTATCTCTTTTTTATATTATTCAGTTAGTACAGATGGAGATACAAAGCATGTGTGATGCATGAAAAAGAGAGAGGGTAAAATTTTCTGTTTGGGGTGGGATAAAGTGTACTTGCAGACCCATGACGTGTGTGGATGTGTGACAGCGTAGGATCATGTGAATAAGTCTGCATTCACACTGGACTAGAGACCAGTCTGCAACCATTTGGCATCCACTGGTCATGAAGTAATGATGGGTATTCTTCGGCCAGTTGCGCGCCCCAGTCACACAGGTCTACAGACCATTCGGTGAATGTATCAACCATCAAAGCGTTGCTGTATTTGATTCTGATGTGTTTGTTTTGCCCGTCCATCGTTGCTATTTACCTGCTAACATACCACCCTGCTCACCTGTGCCCATCATAGACTCACTTCACCATGTAGACTCTAATCAAGCACAATATGTATAACTCCACCACTCCCCTCCTTATCACCCAGGGTCCCGGCGCGTTGCTAAATGGAGTCGGAGCAGCTGTACCACAGAGGCTACTGCAGGAACAGCTACAACAGCATCGCCAGCGCCAGCAGCGACGAGGAGCTGCTGGATGGAGCCGGCGTCATCATGGACTTCCACACCACCGAGGACGACAACCTGCTGGATGGGGACGCTGCCTCCCCAGGTAGGGAGTACAGGAAATTCTTTTCCAGCGCTTTGATTGGTCAGAATCTGGACATCTTGAGCTTCCCTTCACGAATCCCCCGACCCTCCTTTCCTTGAACTCTCAGTGAGCTTCCCCATCGTTGCCATCTTACGGCTCTCTGTTGGTCTCTGGGTGTGAGTCATCGCACTGCTGACGCTTGTGTATGCTTCTGTCTTGTGCCACCGCCACCCTCATCTTCATCATCATCAACTGTTCTCTATGTCAAACCCTGGAAAAACTTTCTCTTAAACCATCCACCCAGCATCATTGTCCTGCTTCCATTTTCACCATTGAAGACAAAGAACTTTAACTTATCTTATCTCGTATTCACTTTCTAGATTTTCTTTAAGAACCATTAACTTCTTCCTGTTTTCACCCATGAAAATTTCTGGAGCTGTATTACCAAATATGATAGTTTTCATCAATTAAATGTAACAGAAGTAACAAACATGTAAAACAGACATGGTACTTAACTGATTATCAATATCGTCCAATTAAAACTGAGTTAATTAGCTGTTTTGTAATCATATGTAAGGCAGTTTCAGCAGCTCCATGTAGTTTTTTTTCTTCCTGTGTTCATTTGTTGCTGTCTCTGCATACCACCTTATTTATAATTGTTGCTCTGTTGCGTGGTTTTATAGTTTGTCCTCTTCTAGCATCCTGTTTATCTTGCCGTGCTGTTTCCCTCGATCAGTTTGACCTTATCACCTCTTTAATGTTCTTGCTTCCTGTTTCCTAAAGTGTGCCTCGTTGCATGTTGTCATTTCTGCTTTTGCGCTTTCTCCTCCTCCTTTCATCCCTTGGCACATGCAGATGTTCGTGTCAGGTAGCTGTTAAGCGGAGGTGGTGGTAGTAGTACTGTCATATGACAGAGCGAGTTGATCCGCTGTGTTTTGCCAAGTTGGAGCAAATGTTACAGTTACTTAATTACTTCAATCACAGACAGCGCTGAATGTGATCTCTGTGTCAAGCTGCCACGTTTCATAATTCCCATCATGCCTATCATTTTTCAGCGCGGTCACCCGCTTCTCAGTCAGTCAGCGTCTCAGTGGTGCTCCGACTCGCTTATCCCCATCAGCACCCAATCCGCAGCTTCCTGTTTTCTCTTCCTCGTCTCAGTAAATATGCTGATTCGTTTAATTTCTTACTCGCAGCTGATCAAACAGAGAGCGCGCGTCGTGCTGAGGATCGTGTCAGAGGTGTCGGCCGAGCTCGGCTCTCCAAATATGAGCCGCTCGTGTTTAGTCAGGATATCTCTGCGCTGAAGCGGTGTCTCTCTTTGAATGCAGAACGAAGACTGATTTTGGCAAGCTAGTGTGTTTATGCAGGCGATAAAGGCACCGCATTCAGTTTCAACCCTGTTTTGAGTGTTTGTTTAGCACAGAGGTTATTTTCCCTCTGATAAAAGGATAATTAGGATCAACTGTTTCTATTTGATACATTTCTTGTATTGCAGATGGCTTAAAATGAAGATACAGTACACGACAATAATTGTTTTCTTTTTTTTTGGTAAGCCTGTGCTGAAAGCACAATCCTGACTGTCATCTTTCTTTTCTGTGGTCCCGGTGATTGCAGCTCTTCTTGCATACTGAATAGTGCAGCCGTGCATCTCTGCCACTTTTCCTGCTCCTTCTCCTGACTTTAAATCTGCAAAGTAAACACTAATACCTGTAGCCAAGCATACACACATACCCTAAGAGTCAGTCTAAGTAAAGGTTGAAAGGTTTCAGACAGGAGATTCCCTTTAGTAAAGTAAAATGTTGAGTCTTGACTGAGCATTTTCATTATTAAACAGTGAAACTGAGGGTGACCACGTGACTTTTAACTGCATGGGCGACCAGACAAGAGGGAGGTTGTACGGAACAAGATCAGTCTGGCTAGCTTTGTTGTAATGATCATTAGAAATAAGTAAATCAAGTTTGGCTGGATTAAACAAAAGTATCCTGGCAGGATCTTAACAGGAGCAGCAAAGGCATCAGCTGTAGAGCTGATTGCTTGAAGCATGATTTATGTCTGCAGGTAGGTTTAGCATGCTAACACGTGTCATGGCTATTACACAACCTGATATTGTTCGTTATCAGGATTTCTTCAGTCATTGGGACTGAAAATCATGTTTATATACAGTTTTGAAAGACTGCACATGGGAGAAGTTTGCCTGCAGGGCTTTTTGTAAAAAAAACAAAAACAGAAAGGCAAATTAATGTGTTACCTAAAGACCTATTTTAGAGCAAATCCCCTTCTAAAAATAAATGTGTAGTTTACACCCATCCATAGGGGCTAGAGCTTATCCTAGCTGTCCGGTCGGGATTCTGTCGCAGGGCCAGCACTGAGTGATGCACAAGCATTTATAGTTACCAGCTGGAGAGAACCAATACAGGCACAGGAAGAAGATGTGAACCCAGCCAGTGGATTTAAACTGAGGAACTTGTTCCTGTGAGCAGTGATAGTGCTAACCACTGTGCTGCACCATGCAGTTCATTTTCTGCCTAAAACGAAATAGTGATTGATAACTGCTTTTCTTACAGCATTTTTTAAAAATTGTTATAAAATAGTCTTTGTTTTATCTTAAAGTAATGTTGGCAAATTTAGGGGGTTGGTTTTGCTCCTTAGCAAAGTCAAGCTCTGAAAGCGACCTCTAGAACACAGCTCGATCCTTTTTTCTTTGTAACTCAAAAACACTGCAGCACGTTCCCGGGTAGACCCTGGTCAGTTCTGTGTGTGGCTTATTTAGCCAAAGTCACAAATACATAACAGTGGCTATACTGACCACACCGTTTACAGTTTAACTGCTGTTTATGTGCACTGCCACCATCTTGGACTGTTAAGCTGGGGTCAGTGGGGTTGCTTTGACGTTCCAAGTTGGAGATCTGACTTGAGGGTATGTTCCAGCCGTAAATTTCCACTTCAAAAGAAACCATCTTTATATGGAGCACACCCCTTCCACTTCAACATGAGCTACACCTTAGTGTTTCTCACTGAGCCGCAAAGCTGTGACATCACAATGTTGTGATTGGACAGTTGCAGTGATGGCGCTGGAACAGCAACACTGTGTATATATTGTTAGAAAACTACGAACACAGTGACATCGGATACACAATTACAGCACTGATGTTAGTTTTTGCTCTGATTTAGCATTTTGACATGTTAGCTTATTAGTATAAAATTCTGAACATGTTTTATAGATATTAGTATATTAGTGTTCGTAAAATAGCCCATCCAATATTTTTGACGCAGGTAGTAAAAGTAATATTTAGGAGATATGGCCTGATAGTATTATAGTTCCTTAAATGTCTTATAGTACATTTTATAGTAATTGCTTGGTGTATACCAATCCAGGGTATACACCAACCATGGAGCTGGATCATTGAAGTCACTGAAATTCATCCTGTGTGGAAATATTGAGGATGGCTCTGAGAGTTGTCGTCTTTGTCTCGTCTCTTTATGTGCAGAGAGTAGCAGAGGGTGTGTTTCAGGTACTGAGTGTTTATATAAGAGGGTTTGGCTTAAAGTTCCGTGTCTTCAGGTTCTGTTGATGTACTCTGAACGTGGTGAAAAGGTGAAAGCATAAATTAACTTTAAGCTGTCACCTTTTGTGTTCTCACTGCTGCTACAAACAGAAAACTGTGAGAGAAAACACTAATTATACACTAATGACACAGTCAGACAGAGAAACCCTTTTCTTTCTTTAAGAAATCTTTAATAACTAACAGTAATTAACAGCTAATGACTGGCTTCCTTTCCACATTGATATTTTGGACCATATTGTAATGCAGCACATTACTACAGGCCTGAGCTCCACCTACCTGACTCGTCATTCATGCTTTGTGTGTGATAGACGTGGAACAGCATTCCCATGAACCAGTCTTGGTGTGAGCGAAGGAAATCTCTGGATGAATGCCTTTCCTTGAAGTTGGTGTGCTGCCCGTGTCTGCTTCTCTGTGCTATTTTTACGTGAGGGGTGGGTTCATAGAAAGCCCCGTAAAGCCCTCCTCTGAGCTTAGACTGCAGTGTGACCAAGGAGCCGGATCACTCGGTAGTCCCATGGAGTGTTGGAGTGAGACTTGTTGCACTGGACTTTTACTGGAACACATTTTATGGAAACCTGAGAGACCTGTTGTGGTTTTGCTGCTTTGAAGTGCTGACGAGGGCTTTTTTTAAAGGAGGGAGGTGACAAACTATGGCTGATATCACCTGTGCCACTGCTGAGCAGCGATAACGCGGCGTGACAAAAGGTAAGGGTAAAAGGATTTCAATTTGTGAAATCCTAGAATAACACATGTTAAGCCTGAAACCACAAAAGAGGGAACTGAGTCTGGTTTTTGTTTCATATAATAACACGTGATTACACCGAGTTTACAAAACATCTTTGAAACATAGGGACTGATTCTTTTTGGATTTTACCCGTGACATTGTTTTCAGTTATTTTGGAGATGTTTAACCAGTAATGTTGAGTCATAGTGCCTAAGTTCTGGGATGTCCAGATAATATCTCGGGTGATTTTTGTTTTTGTTTGTTTTGGTCTGTGTCTGCTGTTCTGACGTGGTTGAAACTTTGTTTTTAGTTTTTATTCGGGATTCAGTTTCTTTTGCAACCCTCATAAATGTTTCATTTTCTTTTTGGATGCTAAAGGCAAGACAACACATCAGTGCCCAACTACTACATTCTGCTTTCTTTCTTTCCATCCATGGACTGACAGAGATTTCAGATAAAAACTGGTGTGGAAAGTTTTCTTTATCATTTTAGGATGTAAGTAGAGGTGTACTGTGCTGGCTGAGGCTCTAGGCTTTTCAAAATGCTTTTTATTGGCTTTTATTGGAATTCTTCATGTGTAGTGCGTCTTCAAGTGAGGTTTTACAACTTCACAGTGTCACGGACAGCAAATATTGATGCACTTCAGAAATGAATCAGTCTGTTGTGGAGTAAGATTTCAACGTGGATGTTAGTGACTCAAACTAAACAGCAACATATTAATGACTAACCTTGTGCTCTGGGTGAGCTCAACTCTTGGCTAAACATGAATGTTTACTGAGAACAGTCTAACCCACATCCTACATCCTTCCTGTGCTAATGTGTTTTACATTGGTGTAACCATAGCTCTACTGCTGGTCACAAGGCAGCAGATATACGCTAACTAGCTCAATTTCACTAGCCTTCAAAAACGTTGCTAGCATTTACTTTTCTGTCTTTGTTTACGTCCACTGTTTAATGTGTCACAGTGCTTGTTTGCCTTTGGGATTTGAAGGAGCTTTGCACTGAAGGTTTTGTCCTCGCTGCTGAGGGTTCAATTCCCCACCTGGCCATTTGCATGTCATCCCTTGACCTCTATACTGTTACATATATGGTCATTATGTGGGTTTTTTGGCCGTTTTAGTCCTCCCTGCGGAGACTAGGCAGATCTAATGGGGATTTGATTTTCCTGAAATAACGCACATCAGTCTTAAACAGGAACGGGAAAAAGTAATCCCGTTACTTTACTGATTACTTATTTTCAAAAGTAATTAATTACTTAGTTACTTTTTAAAAACACGATTTACAACCTGAATAGGTGATAAAGCGATAGATCTTTCAGCCCAATTCTACTTTTCTGCATAATCCATCATACAAAATGTAATCAAATGGAAAGGTCTCTTTTTAAAACTTGTTTTATTTGTTTTAACCTTTTAACTTTATGCATCAAGCAAAAAATTAATTATATGCAACATTCTCTGACTGGAAGAAATTTGTTTAACAACATCAGCCCCTCTGATGACATGGTCCAAAAAATAAATAAACTGTGGCCACAAAATACTACTTCGTGGGCACGAAATGGGTATAACGTGCCCACGAAATACTATTTCGATGGCACTGAAGGTTTTGTCCTCGCTGCTGAGGGTTCGATTCCCCGCCTGGCCACGAAATACTATTTCGAGGGCACGAAACAGGTATAACGTGCGCACGAAATGCTAATTTGTGGGCACGAAACACTTGACCGATAACCGCGATCCTTCCCAGGCCCTTGCAGTTGGTTGACAATAAAATCTATTATTTAGGTAGCAATTACGTCTGTAAAGCAACGTGGCTCTCAACATCCTGTTTAAATGTCTCTCCGTAATAATGGTTCCTTGCATTGCAGGCTTTTCAAAATGCATTTGTAGCTCATTCCCAGCCTAAAATAAAACTCAATCATACCGTCTCTGTCCATGGTGTATAGGTTTAGCCTACTCTTATGCCTATGGTTCTACGCAACTGTGATGTGCGCACGTCATCTATTTCGTTGCCACAAATACGTAATTCGTTGCCACGTTATACCCAATTCGTGCACGCAAATTAGCATTTCGTACGCACGTTACACTATTTCGAGGGCACGAAGTAGTATTTTGTGGCCACAATTTATTTGTTTTTTGTTACAAGTAACGTGTTACTGCCCATCTCTGCCATAAACTATTAAAAAAATTAATATTAGTCCGACTTTATTTTTTTTTATCATTAATTAATTTAATTAACTACAATATGATACAAAGAAAAGCAAGAAACATTCACAGTTGGACATTTAGGCTCAGAAAAATTAATTAATCGTAAATCTCTGGTCAAATTTGTTGCTAGTTAGCTATTTTGTCTTTTTTAAAGCATGGTGTATGTGTTTCACTCCATACGGCTCTGTAAAAACTTTCTTTTATCCTCCTTACTGCAGTGCTTAGAGTGGAATTTTCCATTTTGGAGCTCACCAACTCCACCGCTTGTAAAACACACGCACACCCCTGTGACCCGACACTATGGTTTCTTCCGTAAGAGGCACGGCTCACTGATCTCCCTTAGCAACTAAAGCGGGTAGGGCCGACCGGCCTGTGATCGTCTTTCCCTGTGTATGATGACATCATCAACTCTAGCAGTCAGCTGCTGCAGTGAGGAGCGAGCGAGGAGGAAAAGGAAGGGAGGGAGGACTGTGCGCGCTCTCTAACACACACAGGCACGTTTTTCCGCTCAAACAGACACGCGCGCTCTCTCTCTCACACAGCCCCATTTGTCCTCCTCTGGTAAACATGGCAGCGGGAGCAGCGAATGGCACACGCAGCGAGCATAGCGTAATGAAACTGAGCACGGTTTAGTTTAGCCTCATCTAGACTGTCAACATGGAGGAGGAGGACGCGGCGGCCGATCCCTATTTGCCTTACGACGGGGGAGGTGACACCATCCCCCTGCAGGAGATCCCTAGAAGAGGTAACGACACGTCTCCCTCTCTCCCCCCCTCCCTCTTGATTCCCTCCTTTTATAACGCTGCTGCGATAACATAGGTCGACCTCCTTCTGCTTGTACACTTGAGTGCATGTATCCATATGGCAGGTGGAGCAAACGACTGCCTCCTCTGCTTTATGGACCACAAGCTGCCATTTCCACAGTCAACAAGCTACCTAGCCGGCACATTCCTGCTCTGGCCTCTCCTGCTGATGATTAACCAGCAGTGTGTGCACGTCAGCCAAAGATAATGAGATAAACACAGGGTGGATTTGGTGTGAAGACTCGAGCTCGGGCCTGAGAACATCACGGGCATCCATTTTAATTTGTGCACAGACGTTCTGCAGAAACTGCTGGTTGTGCACATGTAAGCTGGATGTTTGTACATCTGCGCTGCTGTGCGTCTTTGCACCTCTCACAGTCTTTCCTGCAGTGAGTGTGAGGACACCTGTTGGCAAGATACAGGATGTCAACTCGCATCAATCAGCCAGGCTATCATTTTTTTTTTTTTTGACATGTTCTCTGCTCTAATCTTTATCTTTCCTCTGTGGCGTTCAGGGAGTCAGGAGTTGGTTCCTTTTGGCCTTGTTAGATTTTTTTTATGGTGAGCGAGCAGGGACAAAACACTTAAGCTTAGTAGGCAACCCCTACTCCCAGCATTCACGCTTCAGTCGGCAAATGTCTTCTGTTTTCATCAGTTTAATGTTGTTACTCTGGAATTTCTAGCAATTTTACGGTCAAAAGCACACTAGCTGTACTGCTGAAAAGTTTGAATTAAAGGTGAAAGTGGACACGGTGCAGTGCGCAGAGTACAGGCACTGCAAAACAAACTTATAGTAAGTCGATCGTCTTGTGGTCGTTGACCTGAAACACTGTGGCCTTGTCTCAGCTTGGTGAGCAGCACAACCTTTTGGACTTTGATCCATTTTTCTGTCCGCCTGGTTCATGGTACTCCAGAGACTCCAGCAGTGTGGACAGCACGCTGCTGTCTGTCCTCGGGCTCTAATGGGATCATTTATGATCACATGATGGCTGAGAAGTCTAACCCTGATGACCCAGCTGCCTCTAAACCCTTCTTTGAATTACTCAACAGTAGTAGAGTAGATCTAATGAAGATTAATACAGCTGTGGTTGTTGGAGTGAAGCATGAAACCTCTAGTCACTTCTCATTTCATTGGTGATGGTTTTACAGGAAGGCTGTCTGTTCATTTAGAGAAGTGTGTTCTCCACTGTCAGCAAGACTCCGTGCACACTGACGTGGCGTTCTTCCTCCAATGCAGAACCGCAGCGTCGCGGTGCCAATGCACAGGGGAACATAGCTGAAGCCTTCTTTTTCTTTTCTTTTTTAATATGCATGTGTATTGTCTGCATGTCTGCTGAACCATCCAAGCACGATGCTGGAAATGTGCGCACATACAATCCCCTCTGGTTTCCGTGGCGTCACCATCCACACCTGCAGTGGGACTAATGAGTGCCTGAAAGCGCAGCATCATCAGGAGGGGCTCGTCTGGTTTATTCCATCAGTGAAATCTGTTGTTTTGAAACGTTTCCCTTCTTAATTGAGCCACGTTGGTTCTGCAGTGTAGAGCAGCAGTCGTGTCTTCATCCTCCGTCGTATTCATAGGCAGATACTGCTGTGGTCAACAAACCAGTCGACAGCAGAAAATATTAAAGGCAGTTCGTCTCTTTCGTAAAGCATTCACTTTTCTCTTTTGTTTTTCTATAAATCTGGCCTTTGTCAGGTTCAAGGATGGGCTGGCACATCTGCAAAAGAGCAATAGCAACACATGGTGCACTGACGTAAACATGGAGGCCAGTGTAGTCAGCATTTATGGTGTTGGTTATGTCCATGTGCTGTAGTAACCTGCAAAACCATGAGCTCCAAGATAAATGGAGCCAACTATGGGCTTCTGTGGCTGCCACTTCTGCATGGAGGGTTAGGGTTGTGACTTAGATGACTACATTGAAATGCAGTTAGGCACAATTTAAGGATGTGATGAAACATTTTTAACCACATCCATGAGCACTTTGCTAGATGACTCTCACGGTAAGATACTAGAGTCCAGGAAGTGACATAGAAGTCCCTTTACTTCTGATTTGACTATTTAGATGTGCTGTGTACTCGATTCTCGCTTATGAAAATGAGAAGTGAAATGATTAGATTCTGTGTAATATGTGCTGCTCTTCACGTTGTCATGAAAAAGAGTTCAACACACAAATAAATTGGGTCACATTAGCTGTGGTATGATGAACCTGTTCTAATGTTGGACATTTCTCTAACCAAACTGTTTGTGGTCGTGTTCGTGGTTAGCATTTATTAACCAGTTGTCAGCTGTGTGTTGGAGTCTTTTTATTTCCTGTTCAATCAGGCTGTTTTTTTTCTACTCCTCTCATGAGTCAGGCTGTGAATCATCTACAGAGATGCCAGGATAATAATTTTGGATAATAACTTTTTCAATTAAGGGGTAACATCAGGGCTAAAGGATTCTGAGAAAATTATTTTTTGTGACAAAATTCTGTTTTGTTTTGTTTTTTACAGTGAGTCAGGCTTCAGTTCAGTATTTACAAGCCATCAACTTTTTAAAAATCCTTTTCAGTCATCCTTGTAACGATTTTGATACGTTGCTCATACCGAGGCTGCTGGCCGCCTGTGAGCCCTGGATAGCTTTAGCGCCTTTTTCTTTGTAAGCTTCTTTGAAAAGTCCATGCGTCAGCTGCGTGAGGGTGATACAAGTGTCTAAGTAGGGTATCGTTTCATTTTTGAGGTGGTCTCCCTCTGATTTACCCTGGCAAAATGGCATCTTCAATCACGGTGAGGAGCTTCCATGCTAACCACTTGTTAGCATGTGGCTGCGTGACGACTGTTCGCCTGAAACTGACTGCCTCATAATCAAACATATATGAAGCTGGCTGTCTGATCAGTCCGGTCTCTGGCCAGTCCATTGGTGATGCACTGTGTGTTTTCCTCTCTGCCACACATACAACTGAGGATGCAAGAGGCAGGTGAAGATAAACTTAGGATTATACTTAAACTGACATCATTTCATTTCATTAAATAAAAACTGCAAACTCTAAAGGCCTTTTTCCAGAGCTTGATCCTTTACGAATCTGAGTTTTAAATTTGTCTTGATATATTTAATGTCAGCTAAACAGCACAGAGCTCTGTCAGCAGAGGTTGTTATAGCAACAGGATGTCCAACTTGTGGTGTCGCAACAAAGTAAGTAATTGAAATTTGTTCTCAATAAACTAAAACCACCGAAATTATAGAAGGATTTTTGTCACTCTTTTGTAGTTACTATGCAGATGTAACCTTGATTAGTCAAAGGAAACTCGATACATAAACAGAAGGTTTATTTCTACCTTTGTTATTTGTTGAGCCCTTACAGGTGCACCTAGTTTATTGACCTGTCCAAAGCAAACATATGAGGCTTGTGTTGTGAACTGAGTCATCGCCCCATCACTCAGCCAATCCATCTGTAACCGTCACTCTGAAATCAAAATGGAGACGGATACAATCTCTGTAATGCTTCTCCTTATTGCTGCTGACTCCACAGCAGCTGCAGTAGTGTCTTACACAGTCACTACTCCTTACTGTTCACTGGACAGGATAGGCAGCGTCTAATCAGGAGCATTTCATCCCTGCTTCTTCTCCTCCTACATCCTGTCAAACCTCAAAGGGAGCGACATGAGCTAATAAGCAGCTCTTTCAGAATCTCTGTTACGGCCCCGTTCAGGTCTGTGGGAATCGGGCTTTACTCTGGACTAATGTCTCAGAAAGATTTTGACGTTACCCCACTGCAGTAGTAGTTAATGATGTGGCTGTGTAGGAATGCAGAGGACAACATGAGGATGTGTTTCATGATCTGTTTTAATGATCCCAACCACTTAAGGTCACAGTGATGAACAAACCTTTGTGTGATAAGCCACGTTCATTCTTAGTTTCTCAAGATATTAAAAATGTAAAGAGGAGTTTTGTTGTGGTGCCTGGAATTGATGTGTTTCCTGTACTGAAGGTCATGAGAGTTACCCCGTTGTATGTTTTGACTGGTTTGGCACTTATACTGTATTTATGCTTCTCTCTGTGTGTGGGTACCATATAATGAAATGCTGTTTCTACTGTAGGCTGTTTCTTTTTATTGAAGGTAAATTTATCTGATATTATATTTGCATATCTTACTAAATACTTAAATAAAACAATTATAATTTGTGTTGTAAACTTCTGACACAGTTATTTAGTTTAGTTTTACTCTTTGTCTCAGGGACTGTGTGCAAAAACAGTGGTGTCATGGCATGATTGGCTCGTTTTTGGAAATGGCCTCAAGTGGCCAGAAGAGGAACTGCAGGGATTTCTTTTTTATCCTTCCATGTTTGCAGCGCTTTTATTTCAGTCAGGGTGACTGTGCATCTAATTAATACTGACAAGTATGGCTTCTTGGAATTGGCTCGTGTGTGTGTGTGTGTGTGTGTGTGTGTGTGTGTGTGTGTGTGTGTGTGTGTGTGTGTGTGTGTGTGTGTGTGTGTGTGTGTGTTCCTGTCTAGCTATCTTTGTGAGGACCAAAATCTGCATTCTAGGGAGCTCATTCTGTTCTTTATTGGACTTGAGTAAAAAAAGAAGACTGTGCAAAAGCTGAGCTACTAGTAGTAGAGTACTAGTAGAGTGTAGCTCTACTAGTAGTTCATCACAGTGTGCTGACCCTGCTCTAGTTTCCTATTCAGAACTTGTGAGGTTTGTTTATAAAATAGTCTTTTAAAGTTGTCTAAATATTAGAAAGTGTCATTGCACTCACATGCAGCCTTGTTACTTCCTGTGAGTAACTTTCTGAAGATGACTATCTTGTATTTCCGCGTGTTCATCTCTAAGCTCAGAGAGCACCAAAGTATTAAACGAGCTCAGCATGAAGATCTGAAAAAGCCTTTTTGCTTAGATGTCCCAGTAAAATATCTGAAAGCCTTGTTTATGAAGATGTCCTGGTTTAGCTGCTCATCTGTTAAAGACAGTAAAATACAAACATTGTATCTTTTGTCTCCGTCATTATCAGCTGGGTCAGGTAGGGCTTGTGAGCCATCTTACTGTCTGCTTTGGTGGTGTTGGTTTTAACACACGCAGTAATTACACCCATGTTCTTATTTGTTCATTAATCTCATATTGTTGACTGTCCCCACACAGGAGAAATGAGCTATACTTGTTGGATTTGCAGGCCTTGTTGTTGTGTCATTTAATCTTATTGTTGCGCACAGTTCAGTCTTTGTTTTCAGATGAATACTTGTGTCATCTGAAGGAGGAGGCTCGGGCTCGATTTGATAACAGTTTTAAATGTCAGAGGATGGACTTTTCTCTGATTTCTCAAACAGGCTTTGTCCCAAGTTAAACAAACTAAATGGCGCTCTTAAGGAAACCTGCTGCATTATACGGATGTTGTGGAGGGATTTTAAAGTCTCCCACAGGTCGCTGTTGTACATCAGAGATCATTTCTCATCACGCCGCCGCCTCAGGCAGCAAAGAGAAATGTCAGCCGTGTAAAGCCTGTGATGCTTCTCAGATAAGAAGCAGAGAATCGGCCCCTCAACTCGCCCTGATGTGTGTGCGTCTGTGTGTGCAGATGACTCAGTATGTTTTGTTCTGTGTTCATACTGAGCATGTCCGTCCTGCCAGAGCAGGTCAGACCTAACCAGTGACTGCCGGCGTCTCGTCCCAGCATAATGAGCAAAGTCATTGCACAGAATGAGAGGATCAGCCCATCTCTGAATACTATATGGGTATTCATATAGTATTCGGCTAACAATGTTTGCTGCTGTTTCGCTTATCATTAATGAATTTTTCCTGATAATAATCCAAGTCATGTTCAAGTCATTACTTACAAGATAGAAGTGGTTATTTGGCCTGAAGGGAGTCACATGGTCCTGCAGCCTGTGGACCAGTGAAGCAGAATTCAAAATGGCTTTTACCCTCAAAGCAAACCTAAACATACATAAATATATTTAAAATGTAATGGCCTTTAATGGTTACATCTAGTTTGTAGAGGTAAGCTGTTATGATTAGTTATGGGTTTTGTTCCACATGAGGTGATGGGCTGCAGTGTTTCCAGCAGTCTCATTAGATCTCAGTGATGGACGTGCAGTGATCTCTGCGGTGCTTGTGATGGGGCTCGATTATGGAGGAGGTGTAACTCTAATGCAGCCGAGGCAGCACTGTGATGGATCTCTTTCTTTTTTTTCCAAGGATTATGTGTAAGAATCAGAAGTATAAACTGCCAAAATGTATCGTTTGAAAAGTCATCAGACTGATGTATGGTGTAACACTGTAAGCCTGCTCACACAGCCTTCTGGTTTCATACATTGTGGGGAAAAAAATCATATTTCTTGTTTTTTACTCTTTCAAATATGTTTTAAATGTCAATAGTCTTCTTTTAAAAAATTGGACCGTGAACTTGTGCTTGTTGTTTTTTCTTCAGGATCTAACTACGCCATGTCGAACGGGGGCGGGGCTCCCAGCAGCTCCACCCACCTGCTGGACTTCCTAGAGGAGCCCATCCCTGGTGTTGGGACCTACGATGACTTTCACACCATCGACTGGGTCCGTGAGAAGTGCAAGGACCGCGAGAGACACCGGAAGGTGAGGACCCCGACGCCAAACCAGCTACAAACCAGCCACTTTTCAGCTTCGAACAGAGACCGAAGCTGACCCAGAGACAGAAAAATACTTTTAATATTTTGTAAAGAAAATATTTTTCTTCACAGGCCACAAACAGCCCTACTTAATTTAAAGAAAAAAATACGTTTCCCACCACTGTGTTATGCACTTCCTGTTGTAGAAAAAGTTTGTTTGGGTCACATAAAAGAAAGAAATGTCAGGTAGGATCAGCACCTACTGCTCTGATGGCTTAACAGAGAGGGTAAACAACACTTTTCCAACAAAAATGATCCCTTCTTATAATGTTTTTCATTTATACAAACTTGACCACAGTTTCCAAATTATAAATTAAGAGATCAGTTTCTTATCCACCACTAGCATTCATGGGCTAAGTGTGTGGGAGATTTTACGGCCCTTCAGTTGGTCATGAGCACATTTCGGGTCTGCCAACACTTTTATCCAAGTGTTTTACTGCAAGACGCTGCAGGACAATCTGAATGTTATTTGCATACCCGGTGTTCTCCGCCCCTCAGCTGACTGTTATATTGAGGCAACAGTGGAAATCATGGCTGTAGAGGTGGTGTATTGTCACTGAAGGTCACTGTTTTTACCCCTCAGCTGTAAAAGGCTGATGAGGTATTGTTAACCTTTCCCTCACTTGCATTACTCTCACTGTAAGTTGATCTAATAGTTTTATTTTTAGCCATCGATGCTTGTTATTGAGTCTTTTGTGTGTGTTGATACAGATCAATAGTAAGAAAAAGGAGTCTGCATGGGAGTTCACCAAGAGCCTGTACGATGCTTGGTCCGGCTGGCTGGTGGTGACGCTCACTGGCTTGGCATCAGGTAACATACATGTGGTACTAAAGTGCACACAGCTCTTATCTGCCCTGCCGGTGACTCTCACATGCTTTGCCTCAGGCAGCTCACACTCAGTCTTTCTCTTGTTCACTGTCTTGTGCTTTCGCTCACCCACCTCTTATAAGCACACTGTTCTTCCTGCAGAGCCCCACGTGACACATCTCAGAGCCATGAAATCCTCGCCGTGTGTGTTTTATGGCCACTAAATAACAGAAAATCTTTTTCTAGCTGAGCTAGTCAAAGTGGAGTAGTTATGAAAAGGTCCAGGCTACAGAGGGGAGAAATGAGTAAAATGAGTATGCCTGTTGGGCTCTTTGTGTAAAAGAAGCTCTGCACTGTGATATCACATTATATAGATTTAAAACTGGGGTGACTGAGCTGTTTTAGGGCCTAAAATGTCCATTACTTCATAAAATACAGCCTTTTGAAATGAGATAATTATTACTGATAAACTTACAGATACCACTTTCCATTGTCTTTATCACACCAACAGGCCTTTTCCCCACTCTCCCCAAAAAACTGACAGGTTGTGGGAGAAGTAGGCGGATAAAATGATGGTAATAATATGTAGAAATCTAGAAATGTGGCTGCACTCACTCACGTGAAGGTCAGCGAGCCTGTGATGTTTACAAAGATCCATCTGATATGAAAATGTCAGCCACACAGTCCCCTTACATGCCAAAGGTCACTGGTTAGAGAACAGGAGGAGACCCAGATCCCAGTATCAGGATATCCAGGTATCAGGCATTAAACATCTGTCAGATCAAACATGTGAATCTTTCCACTGTGGCAAGGTTTGTGAATAAAGGAGCAGCCGAAAGAAGCTTTGCTGTTTAAGTCAGACACTGATTTTTGTGCTGTAATATTTATGCATTGAGAGCTGAAGATCGTCTAATGTGAAGATTTGCTGCAGAGTTTTCTAGTGTGCGTTTAGGTTCATATTCAGTGAGGATGTTTCTCAGAATTATTGTTAAATCACCTGAAAACATCTTTGTCAGGTAGTAAGCCTGGTAGTGTAGTTAGGAACTCATCTCTCTCTCTGTTTTTCTGTTCTTCACCTTTCCCACTCGTCCCTGCCTTCACTTCTTTGCCCTTTTATTTCCTTTCCTTTCCTGGTTCCCTCCTCCCGCCAGGTGCTTTGGCTGGCCTGATTGACATTGCTGCTGATTGGATGAACGACCTGAAGGAGGGCGTGTGTCTGAGCGCCTTGTGGTTCAACCACGAGCAGTGCTGCTGGACGTCCAATGAGACCACCTTCGCTGAGAGGGACAAGTGTCCTCAGTGGAAGAGCTGGGCTGAGCTAATACTGGGGCAGGCTGAGGTAGAGGAACACGGGCACATGAAAGGGAGCGCATGCTGTCGATTTAAAACCAGACATTTTCTGCAGTACGTATTCGTCACTGCAGTGAGACCAAGAGGCTACGGCTTCTAAGCAACGATGCAAAAATAAAACCCTTGTTGTTCAAATTCATCTAAAAAAAAAATTTCAATTAAAAAGTAGACAGTTTGCAAAAGCTTTGCACCTTTTCTCATGAGCTGACTGCAGTGACACTGACACATAAGGGCAGACATAGTCTCAGGCGTCCACACGAGTTTTTTTTTAATTTTTTATTGAAGGTTTGGACGTTTTTCTTCCACTCTTTAACTTTTCCCTCCCTCTTCATCCGCCCCTCTCTGCAGGGCCCCGGCTCGTACATCATGAACTATTTCATGTACATCTACTGGGCTCTGTCCTTCGCCTTCCTGGCAGTTTGTCTGGTTAAGGTGTTTGCGCCGTACGCCTGCGGCTCAGGGATCCCAGAGGTGAGGAAAACATTGCTTTTGTAAGTCCTGGTACAGCTGAAACTTTCTTCATTTTAACCTCTTCTGGTGATACATCGATGTGCATGAAGGAAATCCTTGAACTCTTAAATAGGAAATGTTGTTCGACTGTTCGCTGGGTGATCGATTTGTCTCCCGGTGACTCTGTGAAAGAGTCTGATGGGTTTCAGGATCTTTTAATGTACTGAAGCACTTAAAAATGATTAATTCAGCTGGGAGATGTGAAATATTTTACTGCTAAGAAAAAAAAAGGGGGGGGGGGGGGCTCTTTGTTGCCATGGAAACACAAAAGCGGCACGTGTTAGACAATGACCTGAAAGCAGAGATGCAGCTCAACTAACAACCCAGTGAATTTATGTCATTATTTCATTTTAACTTTCATGTGTTTACGTGTCTGATCCTGAGCACCTCGCTTTCCTCACTCCTGCCTCTGCCATAGATCAAGACCATCCTGAGTGGGTTCATCATCCGGGGATATCTGGGCAAGTGGACCTTGATGATCAAAACCATCACTCTGGTGTTGGCTGTGGCGTCGGGCCTGAGCCTGGGGAAAGAGGGCCCCCTGGTCCATGTGGCCTGCTGCTGTGGGAACATCTTCTCCTACCTCTTCCCCAAGTACAGCAAGAACGAGGCCAAGAAACGAGAGGTGAGAGCAAAAAAGCAAAAAAGTCCAGGTCCCTGTAGCACGAGTAATAAATGTTTAATACGTAGGAGTGTTTTTAGTAGTTTGTGCCTGTGTGAACGAGCCCGGCGCTGGTGCTGAGGTGTGTTTGTTTTGTGCTCTCAGGTTCTCTCTGCCGCGTCAGCTGCCGGGGTGTCTGTTGCTTTTGGAGCACCAATCGGGGGAGTCCTCTTCAGCTTAGAGGAGGTGCATCAGCACTTAAACAAGTTACTATGTGGTGTTGTTTTAATGTGATGGTAACAGCAACAGTATTAATCCACCAATGCTCTCCTCGCTCCTTCAGGTGAGCTACTATTTCCCTCTAAAGACGTTGTGGCGCTCATTCTTTGCGGCCCTGGTGGCGGCCTTCGTGCTTCGCTCCATTAACCCGTTTGGGAACAGCCGCCTGGTGCTGTTCTACGTGGAGTACCACACGCCATGGTACCTGTTTGAGCTCCTCCCGTTCATCCTGCTGGGAGTGTTCGGGGGCCTCTGGGGCGCCTTCTTCATCAAAGCCAACATCGCCTGGTGCCGGCGGCGCAAGTCGACACGTTTCGGTATGATGTGACCTCGTGGTGACCTCACTATTTAAAACTTTTACTGAGAGCTTAATGGTGGAAAAAAGTGAAATGGAATAAAGACTGTTTCTATCAGTCGATACTCTCCTCTCATGTGCTTTTTATGATTTTAGTGAGTCCACAGTGCCGTGTCTGAATTTTAAAATCCTCTTTTCTTAAAATCAAATGTATAAAAGCATCTTTCCATGAAGCAGAGCAACAGTGTTTAATCTGCATTTGAGGCGTTTCACACAAACCTCTGTCTCGCTCTGTAGGCAGGTACCCGGTGTTGGAGGTGATCCTGGTGGCGGCCATCACTGCGGTGGTTGCTTTCCCAAACCCTTACACGCGTAAGAACACCAGCGAGCTGATAAAGGAGCTGTTCACCGACTGCGGTCCGCTGGAGTCTTCGCAGCTCTGTCAGTACCGCAGCCAGATGAACGGCACCAAAGCCTTCTCTGATGACCAGCCGGCGGGGCCCGGCGTCTACTCGGCCATGTGGCAGCTGTGCCTGGCGCTCATCTTTAAAATCATCATGACTATATTCACATTTGGACTCAAGGTGAGAGATTTTTTTCCTTAATAATGAAGCAGATGTTTTGCCCTGCGAGTCTTCATCAGCACTGAAACATGTTCCTTTCTCATCGTTAGGTACCGTCGGGTTTGTTCATCCCCAGCATGGCCATCGGGGCGATCGCGGGGCGGATTGTTGGCATTGCCATGGAGCAGCTTGCATATTATCACCACGACTGGTTCCTGTTCAAAGAGTGGTGCGAAGTCGGAGCTGACTGCATCACTCCAGGGCTCTACGCTATGGTGGGAGCTGCAGCGTGCCTGGGTGAGTCAGCACTTAATGGGATTGTTAAGCTTTGCCACCAGTTTGTGCCAAAGCCTTCACGTTTCAGCACCGAGGGGCGGGTGATGAGCATATATGAGATATCCTGCTGCTATTGCAATAACTGGCTGTGTCAGAACATGTTACTCACTGTGAGTAACATGTGATCAGGGATGTGTAGCTTTGCCTCATCTGTTATAGAAATAAACACTTGTTTAGTTGGAGTCGTAGTTTAATGCGTGTTACTGTCACGCCTTCCTCCCTCTGTAGGTGGAGTGACTCGTATGACTGTCTCCCTCGTCATCATCGTGTTCGAGCTGACCGGCGGGCTGGAGTACATCGTCCCCCTCATGGCCGCCGTGATGACCAGCAAATGGGTGGGCGATGCATTCGGTCGAGAGGGAATCTACGAGGCCCACATCCGACTGAACGGATACCCCTTCCTGGATTCAAAGGAGGAGTTCACGCACACCACGCTGGCCCGGGAGGTGATGAGGCCCCGACGCAACGACCCGCCGTTGGCAGTGCTCACGCAGGACGACCTGACTGTGGAGGAGCTGCAGGGCATTATCAATGAAACCAGTTATAATGGTTTCCCTGTGATCGTGTCTAAGGAGTCCCAGAGGCTAGTGGGCTTCGCTCTGCGCAGAGACATCACAATCGCTATAGGTAAGACTGGAGAGACAACACCTGAACCCCCCGTGACCTTCTGGAGTTTAAAGATGGTGTAAAGTGAATGCTTTTCATATCTCTACAGAGAACGCACGCCGCAAACAGGAGGGCATCGTGCTGAACTCAAGGGTGTACTTCACCCAGCATGCACCCACGCTGCCTGCCGACAGCCCTCGACCCCTCAAGCTTCGCTCCATCCTGGACATGAGCCCCTTCACCGTCACTGACCACACCCCCATGGAGATCGTGGTGGACATTTTCAGGAAGCTGGGTCTGCGCCAGTGCCTGGTTACTCACAACGGGTAAGTGTGTCTCGGAAGGAAGGAGGTGCTGTAGGAGCTGAAGGTGGATCCGTCTCACATCGTTGTTTCTGGTGTAGTGATTGCTTAACACACACACACACACACACACACACACACACACACACACTGTCTGGTGTTGCATGAGCTCTGGGATCCCTGGATTTATGCTGTAATCTGCATGGCCTGGCCTAATCGCTGTGCTGCACCTCCTTTTATCCTCCCGGTGAGCAGTGACGGTCTCCTTTACAGGAGAGGCTGAGCTGCTGACGGAAACTAACCACAAACACATAACAGGTGTCACGCAGTGGGAGTATAGACAGTAAGAGGAGCTGATGTGTGGTCTGAATCTGAGGAGGAACGTTAAAGGTTTTACCTCCGCGAGAAACCTTCAGTGAAACTAATTTAAAAGTAAAGTCTCGTCCACGTGTGGAGACGCCTGCAGGAGATCCGGTCTGTTTGGGTCTTTGCAGATGTGCGATGTTGAAACTACGAGACAGACCGCGTTAATTTGCTGTGATGATCACTGGAGAGGAACTGTGCAGCAGTGTTTGTTTCATTTACCTTTTTTAGGATTAACCTTTTATTTCTTTCTTAAATAATGACACTAGGTTTTTTTTATTTTTCATATTTTTGTTGTTGTCAACAAATCTCATGAAAAGACCTAAACTGTCAGTCATGAAGGAGGTTCAGGATGATTTAAAGATGTAAATTTATTACGATCTTTCCTTCTATTGTTATTGGGATTTGCTAGAGTAGCTTTGCTTGATTAATAGTTCAGAATAATCTGTATTTATCTGATACTGGGTCTTCATCCACCTGAATATAGGCAGCTACTTTAGCCAGCTTCCTTCTCATTGGCTGCCCCTCCTAAGCAGAAGGTTTGAACAGCAGGGGATTTGCTCAGAGTTCCTGAGATGACTGTTTTAGTGATAGACAGTGATGTCATACAGAGCAAAACACAGAAAGAACTGAGCACATAGAGCAGTCCGAATGCTGAGTTTGTGGCTCAGAGTCACACACTTATCTCATAATTTAAAATGTTTAATATGAACACTCACTCCTGTAAGAGTAAGGAAGGAGCAAGGCCTCCTTTATACGTATGAAGAAGAACAACGTTACACAATGATTGAAAAACAAGTACTTATAAAACACTGAGCAATCCTACAGAGATTAGAGGGATTAGGTTCATTGGTTGGATTATTATTAGCTGCTAATAAATGCTGGTTCTTAATGATTCTTACATTCGCGTTGGATAAACCTAAAGTCATTTAATGCACCTGTCTGATACTCTGCTGTAACGTAATCTTTTTTACAGCTTACAAAAGACACTGTACACTTTATTAGGTACACCTGGCTAGTACTGGGTGTGACCCAGGTTTGTCTTCACAGCTGCTTCAACAAGGTGTTTAAAACATTACCGAGATTTTCGTCCATGTTGACATGAGAAGTTCACACAGTTGCTGCACATCTGTCTGCTGCACATCCAGGATGGCAGTGCCACGAGCAGTCTAACAGGTGTACCTAATAAAGTGGCAGATGAGTGTAAAATCCCTCTTCATGGGATTTGTTGACAGAAGAATCAGTCATATTATGAGTAATTAAACCGTTATTCTTTTATCATTACTCTTTGACTTCATTTATAACTTTAGTTGTATTTGCGTGTTTAGTTTTGTTAGTTTTGAGTTGTATTTTTTGTTGTGTTTATTGTGTACTGCTGCTGTGTGTTCTCTCTGTGTCTGTCTGTTGTTGTTGTTGTTGTTTTGGGCAGTCTGCTGAGTAACAGGTGTGTGTTTCAGGATTGTGTTGGGCATCATCACTAAGAAGAATATATTAGAGCATCTGGAGGAGCTCAAGCAGCACACGCCGCCCCTGGTGACTAGCCCCGCCCCTTTCACACGTGATCTGTTCCCCCACCTTTTTTTTTTTTTTTGCACCTGTCTCTTAGGCTCTGCCTCTTAGGGGAGGGGAGGGGGGGATGCATGAAGTGTAGTGTGAAAAGCTGATGGCAGTTCCCGGCTAAAACATCCAGACTTCCTGCCCTCTTCCTTACTTCAAGCACTTTTCTGCTCCTGGGTTTGTTTGTTGTGGATTTACCTCTAATGAAGCCAAACATGCGTAGACAGACTAGTCTGACCTCCATCTTCATGGTAGCTGTAGCAGTTTCGGAGACATCGCGTAGAGAAGCATTAGGCTGGTCCTGTAATGTTGGACCTCGATGGGAACTGTCGCCCACATCAGTTCAGAGCCCCTTTCAGACACGAGCTTCAGCGCTTACTGTGACTCGTGTTGGACGCAGAAGGAGTCACACGAAGGGCCAGACAAAGGCTCAGCTGCTCAGGCATGGCAGCTTCTCATGTCTGAGAAACTGGACAACAGAGTTTATTGACGTCCTGTAATACAAACAACACAGCCTTCATCAAACTTGTCATTTGGTCTTCAAGGAAAAAGTCTAATAACCGTTAAAATGCTTAGTTCAAGGTTATTGTTAATAATATTGTTAATAAAAACTAAAAGTAGTTTAAAAGCAGCAAAAAACACAAAGAATGAACTAATATTATTAATTTTACTTAAAAAACAAAGGAAAATGCTCAATCTCACCGCTGACAGTTAAACTTCAGTATTTTAATCACTCATAAAATTAAAACTGAGCGTTATGACTAACGGCAGCTAAACTAAAACACAACAGAACAAACTAAACTGAAGTCGACGCTGAAACTAATCAGAAAACACAAAACCGTCATAACTCTGGTTTAGTCCAGCACATAAACATCTCAAACTCATGACAACAGTAGCTTCTGGTAGTGCGAAGCATTTAATAAAACTAGACTGTATCCTGATGTAAAAGGGAAAAAATGACTGATTTTTGATGATGGAGGAAGCTTCAGTTGAAAAGTAAAGAATCTGTCATCATGTAGTTTTTCTGCGCCGTACAGCCCAGCTTTGTGGCATAAAACCAGCTGCACATGAAAACAAAGCTTATCTTTGCTTTCAACTCCATTACTTTGATATTTGTCTCAAGGAGAAGCACACTGTGTTTCAGTTAAATGACTCTCTTCTCTTTCTGTGGCTTTCGTGTTTTTGCTTTTTGGAGTCAAACAGAGCCTCGTGGCAGGTGGATAAAGCTGCCTCTCTTACATTTAGTGCCTGAACTTCCTTTTTGCTGTCCTTTGACTTAACTGTGTGTTTAGTTTGGGACATAAATCAGAGTTTACTGAGAACCTGAAGATATTCATCGAGCCAGGTTGTAGCATGATCAGGGCCTTGATTTGATCAGATATGCCTCTAACACTCAAAACCTTCAACTTCAAACACATTAGTGGGGAAACCACCAGAGCCTCTGAGCGCACCTGAGCAGCTGCATCAGAGTAAACAAACTCTGTTACACGTTTTAATATTGGTCTAGAAAAAACGGTGTCCATTAAGTATTAATTGATAGTAAATATAACGAGCATCGCCCTCCCTAAAACTGTTTGCATCCATAAAGTGCGTTAATGCACACGCACCACTTAAAAGCTGCAGTTTGCATGGAGTGTGTAAGCAAACAGAAGTGAGTCATAAACTAACACTGTGCCTGATAACTGAGATACTTCAGGCTATAAAGCAGGCTGAGCTAGTGATTGTGTGTGATGAACAATGATGGCACGTTGTAGTCGCTGTAAATCTCTGGATTTTATGCACAGTTCTCCGTCACTAATCCAGATTCAGGCGCACTCTTTTGCTTTTCATGGACATTTTGTTTCACACGGCTTGAGATTTTCAACACTATTCAGTAAAAGACGTTTAACATAAATTGACTGATATTAACTGAAACAGTGATTTCCTGGTTTTTAAAAATAAACGGTAGTTTAGCAGACGTGTGACGAGTGCTGCTGACGGTGTCTGAAAGGGGCTCAGTAGATTCCCACAGAGCAGAGTTCATCCCATCGACCTGCATTTGTACACACAGTAGCTGTTTCGTGCTAGCCCCGTTCACTCACAGCACCCTGTTGTGTTCCTGGCTGACTGTGTGATCAGAGACACTCAGCATGTGTGCAGTCGTGTAACCGTGAAGCCTGTTGTGTGTTTCCCATCTCCCCCTCACAACAGAAGTCATTTCAAGTTCAGCCTCCCAAAGTTTTCTGTTTTCATTAACGACTGCTTTTTCCCTCCCCCCCCCCTTTTTTTTTAAACCCCTCCCCTCTCGACCACAACCGCCCCGGGGGCTCCACAGATCAACGACATGTGAGCCGTCACCTGTGCAACGACTGGGCGAGTAGTTAGCCGCCTTGGGAAAGCGGACCACCGTTGCTTTAGTCCTTTTAAAGATTGAAGGGGGTGGGATGTTAGTAGGAGGGAGGGAGGGGGGCAATCTGTAGTGATGCGACTCATTCCTATAATCCCCCTCATCCTGTAGTGGTAGTGCGCCTGGTGGAGTGACGATGTTGTGTTGACTGGTGCCAGTAGTGCTGTAGCTTATGTAGCTAGCGTGCGATGATCACATGATTCCTTTTATGAAGTGATTACTAATCCTGTTCTTTAACCTGCCGATGTTTCCTCTGAGCCAGCAGTGTCCCGCCTTCTGCGTGTGGGCCCACAGCAGACATGGAGAAGGTGTTAGAATATACTCTGGAGTAAATGTTAAAAAAGCACGATTATGAGAAGCAATAGGAAGGAAAATAGAAACTTTCAAAGTAAATTATAAGTAAATTGTGTATATTGTCATTAGAAACACACAAAAAACACCATTTGCACAAGCTCCAGTTGATATAATAATCTGTAATAAGCAACATGGCTACATCAGCTACTGTGACACCACCCATCTGCTTCTGTTTCCAGATTTTGAAGCTTCAGTATTTTTGGTGCCATCATATCAGACGTTAGAAACGTCCGAGTGTGGACGAAAGGATGGAGGGCTCGTTTATCAGCTAACATGGCTGCACACGTAAACTGCAGCTCGCACACTCGTGTATCAGCACCAGAGGAATAATGACGGTCTGCAGCACAGATTTATGACCTTGCTGTGCATGCAGAGAAGAGTCAGGTGTACAGCACAGTTACAGGCTGCTTTATTATTAATGTGTTGTAATGTTAGTGCAGGTGGTGCTACGCTCACTTCCTGGCCCAGATTTTTACCTGAAATTAGCTGGGGCAGGTCACTGCTGGTTTAACTGGAAACATTGTGGTCACTCTTCACCTGACCCACTCTGATCTGCACCTGGCTTCCCGAGCCTCTGCTGCCGGTCTGATCGGCCGGCGGGGGAACCCAGGTCTGATCTGTGTGACTGCTGCTTCACACCTCCGCCCTCCACAGGTACCTCAGCTCCACCCACTCAGACCTGGGTTCGCTTTCAATTATTTGCCTTCTAGGGTCAAAACGCAGCTGAAGATCACGATTAATCATAAACGCATGAACTCCTTGTGGTCACCTGACTGCATTAACACAAAGCACACTGAGCTCTTTGGACCCAGCTCTACATGATTTGAGCTCTGTAGGAGTCACATAGCTCACTGCTTCTTCTTCTCACTGCTCTCAGCTGTTTCTCCTCTTCACCTGACCTCACTGCAGTCAGCAGGAGCATCGCCGATGTTTAAAAAGCTGCCGTGTTAGTCCTTAATGGCCCCAGCTGACTGACTAAATCCTTTACAGTGTCATACAGAGAGAAAGTGCTCCGTAGTGCTGCGAGGTGGATTCATCACAGGAGTCAGAAATCGCTATTGAAACATGATTATGAAATGAGCTGTAATTTATCACAACTTGAAATCACCTGTGTTTTGTGGAAACTTTCAGGAAAAGAGAAATCAGAAATGCAACCTGGAAGGGAAAATAAATCCTAAAATGTGGAACTTCACACTAAAAAACAGACTTTGAATGTTTTTCTGTACAACGACTGGGCGATGTAGACTTTCTGGCTCTACACAGTTCAAACCCTTCACCATTAAGTTTTTTAGCAATCTGAAATAAACATGATTACATTTTTAATGAAATTCGAGTCAGAATGTTGTTCATCTCCACAGACCCATGATGACTGACTTCATGCGAGCGATATAACCGCTGGCGACACAAAGCGGGTCTGTCGAGAGTTAATCTTTGAGGCGATCGACTAGAAATGAGGGTGAAGTGCACTGCTGATTGATATATGACAGAGTGGTAAACAGATTAGAGGGTTACCTTGGCAACTGGAGCTTGGACTCTCCACTAGCAACCAATGATGCTTTAATGTGAGTCACTTCCTGTGTGAACGGCCCTTTAATGTGACACTGTCGCCTGGTTACCAACGGGGACTCTGTCACCTGTCAGACATTCAGGGCTTCGTATTATGAAAATGATGTTACAGAAAGCACTTTGAAAAATGTCAAACATTAGAAATATTTCTCACAGGTTTAAAGAACAGGAGCAATTGATGTGTTTTTGTGACAGGCAGTAACAAAGTGTCTAAAGATACAAGTTGTCAATTACGTGTAGGCACATCATGAACCTGTAAAATATCAAAGGATGAACCAGTGTTACGCAGCCCAACGAACAAAGCATTCCTGTGAAAATGGTCAAGTACAAGGACTGAAAATGAGTGAAAAAGCATCCAATGAAAAACTTTGAAAGTCCTTCAAAAAAGACTGGAGAACTGTTGCTCAAGAGCACTTTAAAAAATACAAAAGCCGGACTGCTTGGAAACAAAATATAAAGAAGTGATGCTGGCTCGAGACTTTTGCACATCACTGTGATGTTTGCTGTCTGATCTTACTGCAAAAGCTTTAAATTGGACTGAATAAAAAGAAAAGGTAAAAGATAGAAATGTCCCGACTCCTGTGATGGGCACCGCCTCTTCCTCTGCTCCTCTGACTTTACTCCTGTTCACTGCTTCCTGTCTCCTCTGAAGGATCCAGCTCCTCCTTTTGCTCAGCAGCAAATCTCAAACGGCCGTGGCAGGGGTCTGAAGCGGGGGAAGCTGGGTGCTGTTTCTCACCTGCCTTTTTCCTCTTCCACCTCCTGCTGCTGACTTTTGCTTCCTCAGGGACTCGTGCTTTTGTTGGCCTCATTCTGACACAGATTCATATAATTAATGTCATACCAGAGCCAAAATTAAACAATGCGATTCTGTTTTTGCCAACAAAAACATGATGTTTTTATTGTTTCCTGCTTTACTTCAGCTGCCAACCACCAACACCACCACCACCACCTCCTCATGCTTCTGTCCCTCTTTGTCTCCCTCTGCAGGCGGCTTCTTGGTATTATCACAAAAAAAGATATCCTTCGTCACATGGCTCAAATGGCAAATCAGGATCCAGAGTCCATCATGTTCAACTGATCCGCTCTTTCCAGGACGGCTGGGGTGGAGGGGGCAACGAGGAGGAGGAGGAGGAGGAGGAGGAGGAAGAGGTGTGCCTCCTGAACGGCTCCAGTCTCTGACACGCGGACCCCGTTTTTGTTTGTTCGTTTTTAGTTTTCAGCTGTAGACCCTGAACCTCACTGACTGACTGACTGAGGCCTCCAGAGACTTTCAGGCCACCCGAGGAGAAGACGATGACACGAGACTTTGTTCTCATCGTCCGGCTGCCGAGGACACGATGAGGTCACGGGTCGAAGGCACGCACACACACAAGGAATGCACTTTTTACACACACACTTTTGCACTCGCAGACACCTCACTCATGCATGCTGTACACACACACACACACACACACACACACACACACACACACACACACACACACACACACACAAAAGACTCCCTAAACCTGTACAGCTACGCCCGTTTGCACTCTACACGTGCCTCACCCCCTTGTACTGTCTCCCTCCTCTGTGGTGGATGCCGCCTGGCTGGGGTCAAAGGTCAGGATGAACCGCTGATGAGGGACGCGATGAGGGACCTTGAAGCCTCCAGGCTCTCGTTTAAATAAAGTTTAAAACAAAAAGCAACATAAAAACAACTCACTTCCCTCACCCCTGCGCACACCTGAGCTGTCCGTCCTGCAGAAGATTACCTTGTTTACCTGTGAAGTGTGTGTGTGTGTCTGTGTGTGTGTGTGTGTGTGTGTGTGTGTGTGTGTGTGTGCGTGTCGTTAGCACCACTACATTCCAGCCAGGTTATCATCGGAAGTGAGGGGATGATCTTACGCTCCTCACCCCGAAAACACGGCAGCCTCTTGTGATCGCATCATGGCACGCTGCTGCTTCCCTGGGTCATGTGAAAATGAGACGTCTGTAAGGTGTGTGTGTGTGTGTGTGTGTGTGTGTGTGTGTGTGTGTGTGTGTGTGTGTGTGTGTGTGTGTGTGTGTGTGTGTGTGTGTGTGTGTGAGAGAGAGAGAGAGTGCGAGGAAGAGAGGACGGTACTGTATTTCAAGAACAAACGTGTTCCCAGTGAGGAGGGAAGAAGTGAAGATCTCTGTGCGTCCATTTCTGAGCCAGTTTGTGCTGTGTGTGTGTCTGTGTGTGTGTGAGACAGAGAGTGTGTGTGTGTGAGAGAGAGCGAGAGAAAAGGAAGGGAAAAAGGAAAAAGGTTGAGTTTTGTGGAATCGCAGTTTGTTTCTCCCCATGTGACCTTTAGATTATTGCTCTCCAATCATTTCCAAAGTCTGCTTTAAGTGATCAGTAACTTCATCAGTAACATGACTCGCGTACCTTCAGCCCGCCTTTTATAATTATAGAATATGTAAAAGTTGATCGTCTGAGCCCCCACAGGTGGCGTTTAACACTCCAAACTCATTTACACAACAAAGACTGACAGAAAGAGAGATCAACTGATCAGCACTCTGTGATCGATGCTTTGATCCACAGATTCTCAGTGTTTTTAATAAACGTGCTTCGTCCCAACATTCAGAGGCTGTGAAGCTGTAAATTGTCACGTTTTAGAAGATGAAGCCAGCAGACGGTAATTAAAAACCATTCAACTTTATCTGCACTACAGTTGTTGGAGTTTGAGAGATTTTTATATAGAGTTTGTACTCTGATCCAAAGCTGCCGCCACCTTAAATCCACGCGTGTTTGTTGGGTCTAACATGTCACTAACGCCTCGGATGAAGCTTGCTTTTTGCCCTGCATTGTTTTCAAGGTTGTAGAGGATAATACTGCAGAACATCTGGCTGCAACTGTCTGTCGCTTTCAATCACACCAGGTTTCTTTTTCTCCCCACGTCTGCCAAGTGCCTGGCACAAGTTTTTTTGTTTTGTTTTTTCTTTAGGCTTTTCACACCCCGATCTCTCTGCTCCCTCTTTTTTTTTTTTTTTTTTTTTTAATCAAACGTCATCACTCGATGAAGGGAAATGAAGTGAGGTGTGTGTGTTCCTGTGTCCGTCTTTGCATTGCAGTGACTGTCCTGCTGTGGTGTGACAGGATCGTCTTTGTTACCTGTGGTGTTGCCTAACGTTGTGTTTCATACTGATCTCGATGTTTTTCTTTTTTTTGTTTCTCTTTTTTTTATTTATGGGTAGTCTGGATAGAGTTGTGCATTACTATAATAAATTTCATGTATGATTGCAACAATTGTTTGATTGTATATTAAAAATAAAACCTGTAAAGATTAAAATTTGTTTTAAATTAAAAAAAAAAAAGATTCAAGTTGCACACGAGGACTGATGTGTGATTTGTTCTCGGCAGGTTTTGCTTGTTGTCAGGTTGTTGAGCTCCACTTGTTAGCTGTCATGAAGCTCACAAAAGTCCTCGATTTTAGAATCAGACAGACTTTTCAGAAAACTTTATAGTTTCCACGAAGACAAAGTTTATTTACCCTTTTCATTAAAATAGAAACTCATTCTTACAAAAAAGAAAAAGGTGCTCTATAAAATACAAACCATTCACCTGTTGACCGACAGGTTACCAGGTACACCTGATCAACTGCTTGTAAATCTAATCAGCCAATCACATGGCAGCAGCTCAACACATTTATTCATGTGGACGTGATCAAGACGACCTACTGAAGTTTAAACTGACACTGGTATAATTGTTACAGAAACTGCTGGGATTTTCCCCACATCGGGAAAATATCCAGTGAGCAGCAGTTTTCTGGAGGATTTTATTTTGGGCAGACTGCTTCAAGCTGAAGGCAGGCAGCAGTAACTCAAATAACTATTGTTACCATAGTAGACGATGCAGAAGAGCATCTCTGAATGTTGAATCTTGAAGCAGATGGGCTTCAGCAGCAGGAGACCACACCAGCTGCCACTGCTGTCAGCTAAGATCAGGAAACTGAGTTCACAGGTTCACCAAAATTGGACAACAATAGACGGCGTCTGGTCTGATGAGTCTCTGGAACTTTCAGAAGGTAGGATTAGAAGTTGGTGTCAATTGCATGAAAGCGTGGCTCCATCCTGCCTTGTATCACCAGTCCAGGCTGGTGGCGGTATAATGTTGGGGATATTTTCTTGGCAAACTTTGAGCCCCTCGGTACTAACTGGGCATCATTTAAAAACCACAGCCTGCCTGAGTATTAATGCCAGTCATGTCAATCCCTTTATGACCACAGTGCACCATCTGATGGCTGCTTCGAGCAGGACGACACACCATGTCAGAAAGCTCAGATCAAACTGGTTTCTTGAACATAATGAGTTCACTCAACTCAAACAACCTCCACAGTCTCCAGATCTCAGTGTGATAGAGCAGCTTTGAGATGCGGAAGAAGAGGAGATTCAAATCATAGATGTGTGATGCTGTCATGCCAACATGGACCATGAAGGTACCTAATAAACTGTCCAGTGAGTGTAACTCTTGATTTGCTGTCTCTTTTCCTTTCATGTAATGGCTGCTTTGTATTTCAGGTCATCAGGTTTTCTTCGGAGTTGTGGTTGCAATCTTGTGGTCTTTGCCAGAGGAAGAACCTGCAGGCCGAGCTATCACTTACTGTAAACGTAAGGATTTCATTATTGTTTGTAGTCAAATGCTGTGCAAATACTCTCCACCCTGCTTTGCACGTTGTTTATTCGGGCACTTAGAAACATTAGCATGGATAGGCACGCACTCACTCTCTGTTCTCATGTTGCTCCACAGCCATAATTTGCCATATTGTTGACACAGATGTGGCACATCTGGCAGCTGTGGTATAACTTTACTGTATATAATCTAAGATAAAAGCAGAATTTGATATGCAACTGATGATGCAAAGAAAATCTTGTTTAAAAAAGAATGTTATCCACTTTATCAGGTTCTTCCTCCAGAGCCAGTTGAAACAGGAAATGCCACCTAAATTTAGGGTGGATCTACTTACCCACTGGCTCATCTTACCCCACTTTCCTCCAAGGACACGCTGACACTGTGTGTGTGTGTGGCAGGACAGAACAAACAGCTAATAGGTTTCCACTGATGATTCTTCCACTGATGATTTGCTGTGCATAGACGGTATGAAACATCTTCTCTCTCATTCAGTCTCTCCTAATAATCTCTGTGGTTGCAGCTTTCTCAACAACTGCTCAGTCATATTGCAAGAAATCTGAGACGTGAAGTCATTTCTGTTTATACATGTTTGTAAAACAGATATTAATTGCTTTTTTTGTGATGTTAAAAAAGGATTTCAAGCCTAAAATGAACTCGTGTCTTACTGAAGCGTCTGAGGTTCCCTTTAGGTGTAATGCAACAGCCTGCTGCTGAAACAGAAAAGGCTTCTCTCAGATCGAGACATTTGTTTATTCGCACTGCACTTTGTGATTTATCTCTTGTCCTCAGACTAGCAGAAGCTAATTAGTGCAGACAGGAAGTCTTATAATGTTGTCCCAAACGCAGGAATGGGGTTGAGTTTGAGAGGTTCAGGTTTCCCAGAGATGGACCAGCTTCTGTGAGCAGTCCCTGCCCAGTGTCTCAGCGACCTGACAGCGATCCACTTACACATCTATCATTCATGACTCTGTCCTTTCCCTGTTCACCTCTATTCACAAAACGGTGTCTGATCCTCTTGCAGATTCAGAAACAAACAGGGCTTTCTCACCTAAATCCATATTAACATCGGATTAGCTGTGTGAACATTTTGTGTGCAGCTTCTCAGTTTGTGGGTTTGTTGTTTGAATGAATGTGCTGCTGTTCACCTGCATTCTGAAAGAAATGACTTATTTTATTTTTTTCTCTCCTCAGGAGATCTATTTCCTCCATCACCTGTGTCTGGCACAGCCTCGTAGCCATGGCTACCACAGCCATTACACAAAAAGGTCTAACTTGCATTATTAACGCCCTTCACATGAATGCCTTCGGGAGCATACGATTTCAAGCTGAGGAAAAAGCAGACCTTGAATGGTTTGTTATTGGACTGCAGTGAAAAAGAATAAAAGGACCAAAACTTCAATGCAACTTGTTTTGTCTTTATTCAGCTTTTAAAGGTCAGCTACTCCCACTTCCATCTTAGATTTTTATTCTTGATTCTACTAGAGTAACTTTACATGAGTCATGGCTCAAAATAAGCCTTGTTAGTGTATTATTAAAGGGCATAGTTGCAGCCACTTGATGCTTTAGCTTCTCTTCTCTCAGCCAATCAGAAGTAAGATGACTGTTCCATTTTTGTCACAAGAGGTCACCACAGCTCCATGTTTTTGTTTTGTTTTTGTCATGTTACACTGGATGCTCTTTCTGATACAACCCCAAAGACTTTGTCTCCTCCTACAATTGAACCAGGAACCTTTTGCTTGTTGGGAAAAAAGGAAACACCAGAAAAAGCTGAGAACTACTGGTGTAAATGGAGAGGTGCTAATAATGGCTTATTTCATACAGGGTTACTTGTGATAAATGATTACTTTGAACTGTGAATCATGCAAAGCTGCTGTAATAGCTGGAAATGAGCATAATAAGTTCCATTTAATATGCCAACTTCATGACTGATAATGAAAAAAAGACATCAGACCAAACTGTGGAATCATTTTAAGCACAGCACTTTCATTTTATTCCACTACAAAAGAGAAGCATCGAAGAGCACCAGAAGAAGCAGAACATCGCCCACTCATATCTGCCACAGACTGGACCGTAAGCCAAGCGAAGGGCCAAACAAAAGGAGTCATTTCAGTCCCAGAGAAAGATGTCTAAAATCCCAACATGCAGCAGAAATACGACTGTACTGTAAAGCTTCTGCAGAAGCAAGACGAAGACGCAGAAATCAGGTCAGGAGTCAAATTAAAATAAAATCACAAAGGAAGCGAAGCTGCTCTTCTCTACTCAAGCGAAAACAAGACACTAGTCTTAGTAAGAAGATAAAAATGACTAAGAAACAAAAATCACAGCACAAAATGGGCAGTAATAATAAAAATACTCAAACTATTTTAAAGGAAACAGATCTAAGCTCCACCCAGTGTGTGTGTGCTCTCTCTCCTCGCTTACTTCCATGTTGTTAGAGATGCAGAGAGCTTGTACAATCATGAGTAAGCAGTCGGACTGTCGGCTATTGCTCCTAGAGTCCGGCATGCATCTGTAGGCTGTGACAGTAGCTGGATGTGAATTCTGGAGTGGATCTAGGAAGCTCGCTTTCACAATCCGAAAACAAGAGTACGCAGAGCAGCTTGAGGCAGATTTCTGAAGTATGTCGTTAAAAACCCCTAGCACTGTAAGAAACTACCAACTGAAAAATCCCCACAACTCTTTAAATAAGAACACAGGAAATGCCCGTTTACAATGCTTTGCTTGTTACATTTACACTGATATTCCTCCGCCCGGATACATTCAAGCACCCAGAGTCTCCTTTTGATTGATTTTCAGTAGATGAGCCTGCAGAGGTTTAGAGAGATTGTTCACAAACGATAAATACAACTGATTGTTTCTCTTCAAAATGTGAACTTACAAATGTTTATGGACCTTTTTCAAGTGGAAATGCATAGCAGGGTAACGTATCGTCTCTCCGGAGCTCGCCACAGTTCGTCACACGTGGCTCTCGTAGAACACCTGGCATGTTGGGGTCTTGCTTGCCACCGGTTCGTCGGCGGCAGCGACCTCCTCGGTGTCCTCGGGCTGCTCATTGTGGTGAAGAGAAGACGGCGGCGGGGACAGGGACGCCGTAGCCTCTGGCTGCTCTGCGGCTTCCTCGCTGTACCCGCCGACAACGAGTGGCGGGTGGACCGACACCTGGATGGCGATGTGCTGCGGCTGCTCGTGATCGGAGGAGTTGTCGGAATCGGCGGCGGGTGACTCGCTGCGTCCCCGCTCCCTCTCCTGCAGGATTGTGAAGACATCTCTCACCCCGATGGAGGGGAGCCGGCGTCCGTCGGGAGCCTGCCTGAGGAAGGTGTGCCTCATCTCCTCCACCCCCACCACCTCCAGGATCTCCTCCATGAAGGTGCGGCAGTTCATGATGAGTGGGGGCAGCGGGATGCTCCGGGCCAGCTCCTCGATGTACCGCGCAAACTCCATGGTCTTGAACTGCGTCACCTTGGCGAGCTCCAGCGTCTTGGCCGAGGTGATGATGGGGATCCTCTTGGCGATCTCAAAGGCCTTCTGCAGCTTCTCTGCGCCTTCGGTGCGGAAGAACTCGTTGATGGCTTTCTCCGTCTTCTTCAGGTGGCTGCTCATCATGCAGAGGCGTGTGACGTTCAAGATCATGATGATGGTGAAGGTGACCAGGCACACCACCATGTAGTACACGCCCATGTCGCCGTTGGTGAACACCACGCGCAGCGTCACCGTGCAGTTGGAGCTGCCGTACGCGTTGGACGCCATGCAGGTGTACTTCCCGCGGTCCGCGAACTCAATGCCAGTGATGTTGAGGACACCGTTGTCGAGCAGCGACCACTTCCCTCCTGCAGACACAGAGAAGGTCACGAATGTGTAAAACATGGAATAAAAAAACTTGTAAAGAATCAGGATTTTTGTTTTTGTGGCCCATCTGTTTGAAATGAGTTTGGAGGATTTGACTGTGTCACTGCTGCTGCTTTTCCCTGTTAATGTGCAGATTCGGTTCCTTGGAAGTTATTTTGGTCATGGCTGTGTTATCCTAACCGACTGAGCCAACAACATGAGCTTTTTCCTGGCCTGCACTGAGCCTCTGAGAAGTGACTTATGGGCACAAATGGTCTTTGTCTATTCAAGGCAATGACTCTGTTACCTTGTTTGACAGAAATGTAGACATTTTTATCTTCTATCATTTAATAAGAAAAGCTGTCTGCTATGTTGGAGTAAACTAAATCCCAATCAAAAAATCTGGTTAAAAATCATTTTATTACAGCAGCTCCGACTGAGACGTCTTCGCGGTTGCCAAACATTTTAGACCACGCAGAAAGAAAATCCCGTCATTAGTTTTAGCAGAAACTGGACATCCTGACCAGATTTAGAATCATGACCACTCAGTGGTACAACACGGCCTACTGAAGTCAGAGTTTAAACCCTGAAAATCCTCTTAATGCATCAGTCTCCCTGCTCTGCGAGTCTGCTGTAACCTCTCCTCAGCTGTGTTTCTGCAGCTGCTGCTTTTGAATAGGAGCACTTTGTTTTTTTATTCCTTCTCACTCTGCGTTTTAGAATCCGTCCGCTCAGGAAAACACGGCGTTTTATCTTCATGCCTGTCCTGTTACTGTACAGAAAGTCCTTTAAAGCATCGGCACTCTCTTATTCACCTCTATGCTGAAGTCAACAGTGCTACATGTTAATGAGATAAATGAACTGACTCGTTTTAAGGTAACATGTGGTTTGCATATGTGCGTGTGAGTGCAGAGCTGAAGTGACCTTAGTGTTCCTGCCATGCTTTCAATATTTAAACATGTCTCGATGTGCTGAGGTTTCCAGCACTGATCGGCACACAAGCGATCTGTTTACCCACTTGTAAACAGATCACGGGTAATGATGTCATCTATAAAGTTTGGTTCCCTGCTAGCCTACATTTGATAACCTCAGTCACAGGGTTGGCCACCAGTTGTGGTGACAGATAACTAACAGCACCTGTCAGGCAGCACAGGAGGTAACTCGAGAAGTGCTTAATTAAAATGTGGTTTACAGTCAAATCCATGGCAGAGCGATTCATACAGGGTGTGTGTGTGTGTGTAGCCTAAATGTTTGCTGGTTCTGTATCAGTTCTCATTAGAATAGTGAAGTGGCTGTTTTAGCTGAGAAACTGCCTGGAGTCAGAGTGGTGCTGTTAACACCTGTGTGTGGTTTAAAGGGAAAGGAGAAAAGCACTCGATGCCTGCTGTTCTCACCCTCATGAGCTATTCTAGTGAGTGATGGAGAAGCAGACGACTTCCTCTCACAGTCCAAAGACGTGCTTGTTAGTGAGGTACCACATACCACATTGTCAATACCTGTATACATTTCTAAGTGATATAAAATACCACATGATGACTTCATTGTCACGGCAGCTCCACGTGGTTATGCTCGCTGGTGCATACAAGACTCATCATCAAAACAATCAGATCAGAGGGAGTTGCTTCAGCCTCTTCCAACACAGCAGAATACTTGGAAGAAAACTGTGTTCACCAGGGCTGGACTGGGACAAAAAATCGGCCCAGGCATTTTGACTAGAGACCGGCCAACCAAGTATTATAGGAAAAACCATAAAGCCTTTGAATGAAAACAAACGCTGTTGTGACAGTGATGTACACTGTCTTGTTGGTATATGTATGATTTCTATACGTTGTAGTACATCAGATAAAAACTTTGGTTGTAAGATTCAGATAATTATTTAATAAAAGCTAGATATTTTAAATGAGAATAAGAAAGAAAAGTATTTCCTTGTGCCCACCTCTCCCTATTAATGCCCTACCTGCCCCCCTGGCAAAGCTTTGCTAGATCCGCCCCTGCACAGTTACCAGCTGTCAGCTATTTAGAAAAGCATCCTGGTGTTATTTGTCTCTCAGAAACAGTTCATAACTTCCCTTCAACTCATTCATGTCACCTAAAAGGTAAACCTGTTTCTCCATCACCTGTTCAGCTCTGATGATTCAGTAAGGACATCTCCTGGTTTCATCTTCATGTTTCCCTCTCACCAGATAACCAAACCTACATCATGACCAGCAGTTTTACAGCTGTGGCTCCAGCAAACATCAGCTGATAGTAGAAATTAATGTTAAATAAATTCTAACAACAGCTGATCAAGCTTAAACGTGCTGCTGTTGTTTAGCGCGACATCCGCTGGTTTCCTCTTTTTTCATGTGCAAAGTGGGCGATAAATAAACAAGAAAGAAAAGCCGATCAGCTGATCATTGATCAGTTTCACGATTGAATGAGAGAAGAAGAGACAGCTGACAGCATAAAGACAGAGAAAAACTCCAGCTTTGTGTCTTTTTCCATCCTAGCTGAAGTCCGGGACAAACTGTGTTCCTTTTCACCTCAATACGAAACGTGTAATATTTTCTCTGAATGCGGGACAATTCCATTTTTTAGGGGACGGTTGGCAACTCTACTAACTAACCTTGTGAATAAAATAAAGTTCACTATCAGTAACATAGCACCAACCCAGCTGTAGAAACTCTGTCATGCTAGCTAGTACGCAGTACTTGTTATTGCAACTGACAGTAAAAAGTCAGCATAACGAAAATAAACTCCACCTAAACTTGGTTCATATCTGACCCAGATAGACTGCAGGTCATAACTTCTTACCTGAAGTTCAGTTCACCTGACACTCGAACCGGCAGCCGCCTTGGGTCTCTGCTCCTCCTGCCTCACCTTTCCCTCATCCACCTGGCCTCTTGTGGCAGCTCCGCCATAGCCACCACCAAACAACTGAGTTATTTTTACACATCTGCCAGCATCTGGTCAATCCACCACCTCTCATTGTTTATACCGTTATAAAAATAAATAAATAAAAAAAATCATCGGCCCATAAAAACGAAAAATCACCATCGGCATACCGGGATGGCCAATCCAGCTATGGTGTTCACTGAAGGTGGAAACTTGTTTTACCACTTGAGGCAAAGATAAATAAATAAAAGAAATAATAACAATAACCCATCATTATTAAGCATAACAAGGATACGCTTTGCTGGAGTATTTGCTAGCTGCAAATGATGAAAGTTACAGTAACTGTGTGGAAACATCCCAGGCAGAAAATATCAATTTCATTTTTATGTGACAATATTGTGCAGCTCCTGACGCGTTACAGGCTTAGATTATTAATAAGAACAATTAAAGTAAAGCGTTAAGCAGCTGTGTTATATTTGTGTGCTTACATTTAAACTTGCACTGTGTCATTCCTACTTTATCCATAATGCTGTTACCATTCAGTGTTTTTTTTTCTTCTATATCATCAGAAATATTATAAATGCTGCTGACATATTATAATATGACTTAGAGTATATCATCCACCTGTAATGCCAGGTTAATTAGTGAGTGACCGTGGATGTGAGGTAGACCAAAGTGTATAGAATAAAGTGTTGTATGAACATATTGCTGAGTGGGCTGCGGAGGTGCTGGTGGAGATATTGTTACTTACAGACCAAACAAAGTTTGTTGTTTCAACCTGATTCCAATCTTTGTGCTGAGCTCAGCTTAAGAGATGCTTGTCTGATAAGGTTTTGCAGCCCAGCACAGCGCAGGTGCGTTGTAGTCGCTCTGCAGTCTTTCTGCAGATGCAGTTAACATTCCTGAGTTATTGCCGTTTTCTACCTTTGGCTGAAAATTGTTTTTAACGACCCTATTTGCTGCATATTTCCCCCACAGAGCAACGTTTTAGTGCATTCACCTCCTCCCCAGCTACTCACTGTCTCTACTGTGTGGGAGCAAGAGATGGACAGAAATCACAGAGGGCTTTTACAAATCTGCAGTATGAGGTCTAAAAACCACTTCTGCTCCTTTCTACTCGGCAATCACGATCAATTTCCCACACTGCTATCCTCCGGAGGAGAAGGATGAATGGGCATTCAGGAAATGTAGCCTGGCCGGCAAACAGTGTCCCGCCCATCCGCCTTTTTCATGTGGAGGCGAGCATTTCTAATTTTATCACCACCACCAGATTATAAAATGACTGATGTGCTGCCGAGTACTACGAGCTAACAAACTGCAGAAGCCTGTGCTACCAAGTAGGATGTGGGGCTTATCGAGGGAACTTCAGGGTTAACCTTGGGTGTTTTACTCTTGCTTCACACGCCACCTGCTCTTGAGCATGTTCTGTTTAAAATAAGAGATCAACAGGTACAAAACTACTAATCAATCAGCTCTAGGGAAAGGCACTATTCCTGGAGTATCCCTCAGACCTTAGCGCTGAGTTAGTAAGAAGGTTTAAGGTTTGGTTTTTTAAATTGGGTCTAAAAGTCGCTATTGTTCCCAGATGAGCATCAGTTTTAATTGTTTGAAAATAGTTTTTGTTCTTTTAACCTTAATCATAAACAGGACACATATGTACTTTTGGACCTTCACTTATCCTTTGATAAAGCCAGACACACACATTCATACAGCCCTTTTCCTCTCGCACACCCACATCTGCTCCCTTTATCTTTGTAAAAAGCATGCATAGAACTTTCACCAGCAGATCTGTGCGTGTTTCTGATTGGCCAGGTACTGCTAACGTCACCCCTCTTTCATTTGAAAGTGTTGGCAGCTAGACTGATAAACCCTGGGTAGACTTTTCGAGTCGATAACCAGCTTCTTGTGACAGTTTGACTGGTAATGTTACAGTAAGTGAGACCTGATAACAGAAATATGTCCTGGGTATGATGAACTGGCTTCGTTTTACAGGATCCAGGTTAGTGACTCTGCTACGTTTATTGCTCAGTGAAGTACTGCCAGCTATGGGAAAGTCTATCTGCCCCTAATTATATTCCTGAGTGTAACCCAAGGGAAAAGCTGAGTGGTGGGTACAGACGCACTTCTGGGTTTGTAGGTCATAATAACAACTGCGGCTTCTCTTTCTCTCGCTCTCAACTGCAGGTTTCAACAGGTCGGCTCAGGAGGATCGCGAAAACAACAAACCACTGCTCCCTCCCTGTTTCTACTAAGGTGGATCACAGACAAAAGGATAGTGGGCTCGAAAGAAAATCACTAGTTTAAGGCTTCCTGAATCTAATTGACACAGACCATCCATCAGAAAAAGAATAATCACTGCTGCCAGACAAAATGGAGAATAATTGGGCCACAATCCCCCCAGGAACACAAGTCAGACTCCTCTTTGAATACAGAGCCAGCAACGCTTCTGGTCTTTAGATTCTTACGATGACTGCTCAGAATGTTTAAAGCCCACAGCACAAGCTCCCGTGGGGAGAAACCTGTAGTGTTTATGCTGATTTCTAAGTCCTCGTTAACTTACTCCAATTAAGAAAATCACCCTAAACTCATGTGGTAACAATGATGATGCTGCAAGTAAATAAAAATGTCACTGCAAAAAGAAAAACAGTCAGGAACCACTCACTTCAGTGGGCTCCTTTAATGTGATCATTTTATAATAGGAAAGTGAGAGCAGGAAACCAGGTTTATAATGAATTTTAAAAAAAGTCTATCTCACCGCTCGTGTCCACCCGGTGACCGTGGGAGTTGAACCACTGAACGCTGGGGAATGGGTCTCCAGTGACATTGCAATCAATCAGTGTGCAGCTCCCCTCTCGGGCAATTATCTGGCTCACGCTTGTGAACACAGCGGGGACAGATCCTCCGTCTGTCGCGTTACCGGTTTCCGTGTAGTTTCCGTCTGCGTTAAGCTGTGAGGCCCCGGCAGTTTGCGAGGCGACGAAGAACACCAGGACCAGAAAAACGAATCCACCGGCCCAGTTCATTTTCTCTAGCTGAAGGTTTGTTACCCAAGGGGGACGAAACTGTCATTCCTCCAGGGACTCCATCCTGCAGACTGGCTATCTCGTGATGCTTGAGGGTAATTTGGTATTCAGCTCAGGTCCATGAAGTATCTCACTGAAGCAAGAAAGTGAGGGGCATGCAATAATTAGAGACAGCCCAGGAACAAACTAATAATAATCAGATGTTTTGATAACTAGAACTCCAACCATAGGTTAATACACTTCTGTGAGACAGGATTACGTTTTTACATTTGAATTTTGTTCACACAAAGATCTAAGATCTAAAAGTATCCATTTACAATTACACTATATGGACAAAAGTACTGGGCCACCTGCATATTGCTCCTACAAGAGCTCCTTGGCCTCAAAGCTCCCAGGGCAGTGTTTGTGCTGATGTTAATGCCTATGCCACATCCCTCAGCACTCAGCGACCCCGCTCCGTAACTGTATCTGGGACTTTGTGGGTGAGTTGCTGTGGTTCCTAAAGGCTCCCACGCTCCAATAACACCACTCAGGGTTGATTTTAACCACCTGAATTCAAAGATTATGAGGTGTGGCCCAGCACTTTGCTTTATATACACTATGAAGAAACGCACTCCATATTTAATAACCTGCAGCAGATTCTGTTTCTGTGCTAGATTTAAAGTGACAACAATCTTAACCCTGCAACCTCGCAGTTACTTCCCCTACACTGCGTTCTTATTCCGGTAAATACCATATTTTTTGACCACTGCTGCTGTTATTACACTAATCACCCATTTCCTTTATGTCTCGCAGGGTTAACGGTATCTACTGTTCAATCAGCTTCCACTGCAATAAACTGCATCCGCATCTGAGCCAGTCACACAGAAATCCTCTCTAAAACACCGTTAAATGTTCATTCATAGACTTCAAAGTTAGCAACATCAAACGGCAGCATTTTTGCTAGTCTGAAGCTGACATCGAGCTAATATTCCAGCTAAAGGCTGGTAGTGTTACATCAGACAGATATAACGCACATAGTACAGCTTAACAACAACTACGATTAACAATGTTGTTGTTGTTTTTTTTAACGTTTTATCCATATAGGCAGCCTTGCTTTGCGTTACAACCGCATCTTTGGGCTCGATTAGTATGAAAACAAAGGGAGACTGCCACATAACGGAGCTGTGTGTGGGCTCCGGCTATTTTCCGCTGTCACACGTAAAGTCCCTCCGACAAAAATAACGTTACCTACATTACTTTATCAATTAGGTAGAATACAGATATGTCAATGCGGATATTAGTCATGTGTGGTTGAGCTGTTAAGATTTTAAACTGTGCTTGAGGATAAAATAAAATAAAACAAGGGCGTGGGGCCCGGCTACGTGCTGGACAGCAGATATATGTATGGGGACCCTTCCAGAACTGTGCCACCGCAGACTGTTTACACAGGACGAGGGTTCATTTCATGTATCGCTACAGTTAAATTGTCAACGTTACTGGACCAAAAGAGGAGAAACAAATAGCTGAAAAGACACCGGGTAATGCTGCAACGTTACCTCCTCGGCGGAGAGCCAAGCGGTCCAGCAAGCCGGTCCTTACCGTTGACAATGGCAGCGGCGGCGGATAAACGGTCCTAAAAACGGCAAAATCCGCGACTCCCCCGCTAATAAAACTCGGGCTTCATACTCACATCATGGTCGGCCGCTGTTTCACCTCGAAAGTTTGGTAGAAACTACCATAGTCGGCGGTTATCGCTGTGCTATTTCTGCTCGGGCATCATCGTCCTCCTCCTCATCGGACCGCTGACAGCTCGCTCTGCAAACGACGACTGAGCTGCTTCAAGGCACGGAGGGAGGCAACGTCGCCCAGTTGCTTGGGTTGCCCTGCCTGTACAGATGGCTGCCAGACTCAAACTCAATTCTCACTTTATACAATAAAAGAATATTTGTGACATGGTTTCTATAACTTAATCCATTTTAACATTCTTTGCTTGATTTTTGATCACGTGGGGTGCGCAGAGGGTGGGAAAAATGCAACACATGAACAAATACTGGTGCAGTGCAATACGATCTAATACCGCTAATATGCTGCCAGTACTTCAACTTATCCAAACCATCACTAAACCGGTTCTCTTATGCTCTCTGGTTAATTTATTAGCAGCTTACACAAGGCAGGGAAGATATTGGAAATTATGTTAACTTGAGCTTGACAAGTTAAACCACAAAAAGCCACAAGTTAATACACAAAACAGGTTTAAAAAATGTAGATTTTTTTAATTTAATTAAAAATTAAGCACCATGGGCTGATTTAAAATGATACTTGTGTTTACATGGTTTACTTTCAGATAGATCAGACAAACCTAGACACACGAAGTAAGATATTAATTGGAAGCTTTAATACACAACACACCTGTGAGCATCAGTGCTGGAGCCTCGTTTATCCTTCCTCACACAGGATATAACTGCTGCATGTTTATGCAGCCCGGCCTCCAGACTCCCACGAGGACAGAAGTAAGGTCTGAACAGCTTTCCAGTGCAAAAGACTGATAACCTCGCTCACATAAAGCCTTGTGGCATTTAATAGCATGGCACACTAAGTAGGTTATTTTGTGCATGTCTGCATTACAGCGTAGGCCTATAGTAAGAGGTAAATGGGCTGTGGTGAAAACACATTCTAAAAGGCCGTTCAAGGAAAAGACTGTATGTGGATCACAGTGCCAGCTTCCTTTTGAAACAATTAAAGGCAGAATAAAGGCTGCTCTAAATTTAGACCCGGCCAGGGTCATTCAGCCTGTACAGGCTGTTATTCTGTTTACCAGGCCTGATAAAAGGAGACCCTGAAGCCACAGCGCGAGTTGGGGATTGACGTTATATGCCAGAACCTCAGCAGGCAGTCAATAATTAAGTCAATGCTTCATCTATGTATAGAAGCTGTGGAGGTTAAGGAGGTGGTGTGTGTTTTAGCTTGTGTGGACGGTTGTTTTTATTGTTTCAAAGTAAAAACAAAACAAAAGTTTATTCAGTAACTTTAAGAGAATTTCAACTTTTCTGCTCTAGAGAGGATTTTGGTGCTTTCATCCATTTCTGTGTTAATGTTTCACATTCTACCAAACAAATCTGGGGCACTGCTTCGGTTTTAAAGTTACTGTTGACTGAAACACATTCAAAGAGAGACCTCTTCACAGTTGCTCCTCTTCAGTTGTTGTTCAGATTCCCATCCTGGTATTTACAGAAATCTTTGCATTCAAATTTGAACGCTTCATCCACGACTGCAGTGAGAGGGGTAAAGTGTTAACAGTCTTGTATCTAAGCCACCTCGCTGACCCCGTCCTCCTTTCCAGATGAATGTTTGAGCAGTACACAAACACTTCAGACTGCTACATATTAACACAGCGGGGGCAGAAAGTCTGTACAAAGGAGAAGAAAACAGTTCCCACCAAACAGATAGACCCTGTTGTTGCTGTTGTCAGCAGGTGCTGTTATGTGAGAGCCAGCAGACTTTAGAAAAAAGGATGAAGAGGAAGACGAGTCGGTGCTGAATTGTTCATGACTCCACCTGAACCTGACCAGCTCTCAGGTCCCTCCACTTTGCATACCAAATATCCTTGGGCAAGATACTATCCTCAAGTTGCTATGGATGTGTGTGAATGTTAGCTAGAACAAGCGTAGAAAAAAGCACTGGTGTGAATGAGGCAAGTTTTCTAAAGCGCTTTGAGTGCTCAGAGTAGAAAAGCACTATGTAAGAACCACACCAATTACTTTGTAAAGTGAAATCAGATCAGGCCACCTGCAATATGATCTGATTTTATCATCTGCACCAATCCCTGAGCAGCAAACTACAAACAGACTAAAAAAAAAAATACAACAAAATACAAAAGGTAAAAAGTCCTTACTTTATTTCACAGATGAGATAAAACCATGTTCTCATGCAGTAATGAGTTTGTGTAGCCATTGTTCATTATACAGCAGTGAGGCTGTGTCTGCCATGTTTGCCCTGGTTTGGGTCCCAGGGGTCAGAGTTTCTTTAGAGGGTTTTTAATGTGTTGGATATTCTGATCCTCTTAGTTTGAGGTTGCTGCTGTGCTGAGGTTTCGATTCAGCTATGTGGTGCTTCAGGTCTTGTTGTATTCTTCTTTCTTGGAGTTGAGTCCTTGCTTTTTCTACGTGGTTTCAGTTCCTAGTTTTAGTTTATTTATGTTTAGTGTTTTCAGGGTTTCGTTTTCTGTTCCTCCCTCCACCTCGTCCTTCTCCGTTTCCCTTTGTATTACTTACTTGCTTGAATGTTTCAGCATGAAAGTGAACCACTTTCATAGTACACAAAACTCAGGGCTAACCTTGAAGTTACCCAGATAAACCTAAATCTTGCTTTGTCGCAGAGGCCTCTGGTCTACTTTAAAATAATTATATCAAGAACTGTTAAGACGGAGCTCTCTGACTTCCTGCTCGCTAAGAAAGGGATCATTTTTCTTCTGGAAAATGATCTGTTTGTTAACATGAATTCATCCCAGAGATTATGACGTCTCTGTGATGGGTGATGGTTAGATTTGGAAAAACTAGATTTAGAAGAACTTCATTAAGCGTTTAGGGTGTGCTGTACCGATTTCTTGGTCTGCTAAACAAACTCTGAGCTGAGGAAGGCGGGCATCACTCAAATGATCAGATACCTTCTTCACCCAGTCAGCACACCTATAGTTTTTTCTGTGTAGGTCCTGATTTTGGGCTTGTAACACTATAATTTTGACAGTCATAAGAACGCACTATTAAATCTAAACTAAGCCCTTCAACCACATATTTAAAAAATCCTGCATCTGCCAAGGACGAATAAACCATCACAAAGCCTCTTTGATGAGCGCAGAGAGTCTTTTCAAAGCCTGGTGGGGAAAGAAATACAAGATTAGATTGAGTTGTAGAGATTGTATGTGTTTATCTGGTTGTTTATCCATTTGTTTACCTCATCAATCTGCTCCGGTGTGCTGAGAGAAAAGGCCGCTCTGACGTAGGGGCAGGGCTCACTACTGTTGATCATGAACACGCCTCCAGGAACTAGCAGGACCTGTAACACACACACACAAACATGTATCACCAGTTCTTACACATCTCCAGTTTTTACATAGGGAATAAAACTTATTACATATTGTCTTTTCCTACATTCACCCCAGCCAAACTGTGTCTTGAGCTAACATAAAGCCAGGCAGGTCACCAGATTTTACTCTAAATGATAAAAATTACAATCGTGTCCGTCTAAGTCCAGAAAAGTCCAAAAAAAAGCTTACATTAGCTTTCAAACAGCTCACTGAGTAAAATGACAACTTTGTGATATATTTTAGTTACTGCAGGCTTTTTGTTAGGATTTCAGGTACTGGTTACAAACTGTGAGGCCAAATGTTTCCCTTTATGCCAGGTTGTGTCACCGTCGTATTTTTCTCTGTTTGGTAACTTTTTAAAAAAAATTACTATTTGTGGCATTATTCATGTGAAGTGAGAGGAACACTAGGAATAACGTCCAGGATATCCTCCATGTTTGGTCAACATCCTGTCTTCTCTGTCTCTGATAACCAGCTTTCTCACTCTGATATAGCAGTTTGGATTGGGTATAAATATTCTGGTATCTGTTTTGATCTCACAGGCTGTAAACTGTTCGCCGTGGCATTTATGACAGCACTGAAAGACTCATTTTAGATTCAGCTGTCCATTATTCCTCCTCTGCCCAATGACACAGTGGTGTTATTATCTGCTGTATGAAGGCTTTAAATGCTCAGGACTCAGGACACGAGCCTGCTGTGCAGAGGCCTTGGAAAATCCCGATTGTACCCACTCTTGTTCATACACAGCTAATTCAGTAGCATGGAATTACAAACACACTGTGTGTGAGTGTGTGTGTTTGTGAGGAGATGTTTGCACCAAGGCCGATGCAGGTTTTGTGTCTCGGCAGAGTGTGGGATGGTGCTTGTAAAGCAGCCTTTGTGCAAGTGTTTTCCCTCTCACGCACACGCACGCACACAAGTGCCTCTGGGGTATCTGCTGTTCAATAGGCAGGTCTTAACCTGAAAAGAGAACAGCACCTGCATGTTTGTTCACACTGACCTCTTTCTCCAACGCCTTCTCCATGATCAGCTGCTGGGTATCAGCTATGCCCTTCAGTTTCATCCACAGGAACATGCCTGCTGATGGTGTGTGCCACTCTGCTACATCTGCACGCACACACACAAACAAAAGTGCCTGAGCATTTTTTCTGTGATTCACAATGCCTCTTTGGTCATACAGTGCTTTAAGTAGGACAGACAGTCACTGGTTTAGCGGCTGCTGGTGCAGTGAGCCACAAAATCTCACTTAGATTCAGTGTCTTTGGTTCCTGAAAAGGCTGCTGGGCAGAAAGTCCAAGAAAAGTGACTGAGGAAGATGAAGAAGGATGAGAGGAAGTGTCAAAAATCACTGATAGTTCACTACACCTTAGTTCTGGGTTTGTTAGTGAATCTGCTGCCAAATGTAAGTAATTTTACAAAAATGACTGCTGTTAGATGACGGCACTATTGCCTTACAGCAAGAAGGTCCAGAGTTCGACTCCACAGGCCGGCCGTGGCCTTCCTTTGTGGAGTGCATGTTTGTGTGTGTGTGTGTGTGTGTGTGTGTGTGTGTGTGTGTGTGTGTGTGTGTTCTCTGTGAGTACTCTGGCTTCATCCCATAGTTAGACATGCAGTTAGTGGGGTTAGGTTAACTGGTGATTAAACTGCCTCTGAGTGTCAGTGGTTGTCTGTTTCTCTGTGTTAGCCCTGTAACAGACTGGCAACCTGTCCAAAGTCTAATTGTAAGTAATCATAAGCTTTATGATGAATGTAAATAACTAACACTTTTATATGAGTGTGGCCCCACTACAGTACTTTTCCATTTATACAGCATGACCTTTTGGCTCCAGCCCGTTATGAAGGAAGGTCAGAGCTGTCTGGATGCAGAGGTAAGTTTTCCTTTTTCCATTAATGGGGATATAATAAATATTAAATATGTTTAATCCATTTCCTTCCTGAGAAACCAACTGTAAACCAGACATTTTCCTAATAATTTGAAACACACACACACAAACTTAGAAATACCGGTTAACCTAACGAGTTGGTGTTTGGATTGTGGGAGGAAGCTGGAGTAAAATGGTAAATGGCCTGTATTTGTATCGTGCTTTACTTAGCCCCTATGGACCCCAAAGCGCTTTACACTCCATTCAGTCATCCACCAATTCACACCCACATTCACATACCCAGAAAGACCCACACAGGCACAGAAAGGGCCTCAGCACACTCAAATAATCTTGGTCATTGCTTAATAGTGTTTCTCTTCTTCAGAAAACTATACAGGAACCTTAAAACGGAGTATGCTGACAACAGATTTCACCTTCAGCCTCAGTGGGTGTGAGCCTTCCATCAAAGATCTAAATTTATGTTTGCAAGCACAGACTGTATATAAAGGATGACTGTTGCTTCCAGCAGGAGGCGACACCTCTGGATGCAAAGAGAAAATTACCCTATTGGTAACTTGACCTCATTAAATGCTTACCAGCTGACTTTATGGTTCAACCACTAGTTTATAGACATACCTAATACAGCATGGAACAATTTAAAGTGAACTAGAATATAAAACATGGTACCCTTCACGGCTTGGCCATGTTTAAAAGCCGTTACTGTTTGCCTATCAGAATCACTCATGTCAGTCTGGAGTGTTCACACATCAAAGCTGATCTGACTGTGGCTACATCACCTGTTATATAGAGTCTATGAGTCCAGCTTAAAGGAAACATGAAGTAAAGTGAACAGGTCACTGCTTGTTTACATGTGGATACTTTGGGCTTCATCAGTGAGTGCACAAACCTTTGAGCCATTTGTCTGCAGAGCTGATCATGGCATCTCGCTGTTTCCTGTAAAACTCAATCACCCTGCAAGAGGAAAGAAAAGAACTGTTTGATTTCCTGTTGGAAACGTAACTGGATCCAAGTCAGTTTTTAACAAGTCAAACTGGTCAGACAGGAAGTGACATACTTGTCTATGTGCTGGAGGAAACCCTCCTGTCCCCAGCTGTGCAACAACTGAGACACCATGAGCTGAAAGAAAGCAGGGCACTCTGATTATATATTGGCATCACTCCAAATCATTTGACTGTAAAATGACTGTACAGCAGATAATAAAACTGCATATTAATAGTTTAATGAGTTGAAGAGGCACACTTTCCTCCTTCTCACATGGGGTTTTTATGCCTGAGCTGTTTGCATTTTAAATCTTTCATGCATTAATAACAGAGGTGGGACCAAGTCATTGTTTTGCAAGTCTCAAGTAAGTCTCAAGTCTTTATCCTCAAGTCTCAAGTCAAGTCTCAAGTCAAGTCTCAAGTAATGTCAGGCAAGTCAGAGTCGAGTCTCAAGTCACTGGTGTAAAAGTCCGAGTCAAGTCACAAGTCTGAAACTTTGAATTTCAAGTCCTTTCGAGTCTTTAAAAAAAAAAAAAAACGAAAAAATAATGTTGCAGTTATGCTAAATGTAAATATTAGACCATGTAATTTTAAAATCTGTGTTTTTCTCAACACATGACAAAATAGTGAACTTAGAAAATATACACAAATTGTGAAATTGCACCTCTTTAAAATGCAGCTCAATTAAACCTAGCTCCAAGAATAATTTTCACCGACAGTTCTGAGATAAGCTGCATGTTATTCTTGGATGCGCTTGTAGGACCAGCTTTAAAATCGCATGACAAAAATATCATACACATTAAAAAAAACTGTATCACCAACATAGCCTGGACAACATTTGCTAGTTAGATGAAGTCAGCTATCTCATCTTAGCATATTTATATGCATATTTATAATCATACGGTTCTTGGAGTGAGTGCACACACTCATGAAGTTTAGTAACTTCCGGTCACTGCAACAAGCCCAGGTACAGTTTACCGACGGATGGGTGCAGGACCTTGAAACGCACCGTGTAGAAAGTAAAGACCATCGTACGTATCATAAGTTTACCAGTCTCACAAATCGTCGTCATAAATATACATTCCTTAACCGTTTATTAATAGGACCTTTGAGCTCAACGGTAATTAATTAGTAGTGGAAATAATTTCTGGTACCCATCACAGAAATGTAGCAGTGACAATAATACTGTATGCTGTAATCGTACTGGGCAATTAGTGATACAAAACAACTGTTTTATCCTGTGAATAAAAGCATATGTTTTTGTCAATGTACCATAATAACAGAAGCGAAACGCAATATTGTGTCAGGACAATTCACTATTTATGCACAATAAATAAAGGAGCATAGCGCGACAATTTCTGTTCAGCGCCAGACTTGCTTGTAACCTATATCACCAATTATGTTAAGAAAATGACGTATTAACTACTAAAAAACACTGACCTTCGTGTAAATGCTTAGAGCAGACTAACCTGTGAGCTGGAGGGTTCTGGGACGTTATATTTGATCTTTGAATGGCTGCAATCCAGGCCATCCGTCGCCTCTTTGTTACTTCGGAAACATGGCTCGAACAATTTCTCTTCAACGACGTAATCCGATAACAACCGATCTCTTTACCCGTCGGCTTCCCGTGGCTGTCATGCGACCGGCTATTGCAGTTAATAATACAACAGCTTCTTGACATTTTTGTGTTTCTTTTTATCGCTGTGTGACTGATTTTAATTGAAAGCCTGCGTGAGCTAGTACCTCTTGCCACGAGTTCCCAGAATCCTTTGCGGTTCTACCCGTGAATGACGTCACATTTTCAATCTCTATATAATATGCATGTTAAATTTTATATTTGGGGTAAAATATCAAGTCTTTTCAAGTAAACCGGTTCAAGTCCAATTCAAGTCCCAGGTCATTGGTGTAAAAGTCCAAGTCAAGTCACAAGTCTTAGAACATTTTTTCAAGTCAAGTCTAAAGTCATAAAATTAATGACTCGAGTCTGACTCGAGTCCAAGTCATGTGACTCGAGTCCACACCTCTGATTAATAACATTTCTGGTTTAGATTAGATGAATATGCAGAGGTGAGGATTAAATAAGAGGTTGGAGGCAGATCTTTTGGAGGTCCTCATTAATCCTCTCCTCCTTCTTTCTGAGTAAAATCTGCTCTGCTGCTTCTGCTAGTTCAGACACGCGATAAATTCTTTTTCAGCTTTAAATGTAGCGTGACAGCAGCACACCACTCATCCTCGCCTGGTTTGAGTTTATGTCTGTGCAAATCAGGCGTGCCTGGTGGGTGGGAACTTAATCTGGCAGAGTATAAAAGTCAGTAATGACTCTGCTCACAAATATGCTTCATTGCTAGCACACTGCGCAACTGTGCTGCCCTGCTCTGTGTTTACTGCTGCTTTATGTGATGGCATACTGTCACTATCAACAGCACTTCACGCTGAAAGATTTCTTTTAGTCCATTCAGGGTGAATACGATGAGATTCTGGGTGGTGTTAAGTGGGAGATTTCTCACCTGTGTGAAGGTGCTTGTGTGCATCGTCGAAGCCTGGATGTGCAGCACCACCCGGTCTACAAGCGGTTTGGGGCCGGTCACGAAACCTATCCTCAGTCTGAAGCAACAACACAACCAGCTGAATAATTCAAGTCAGAAACACTCACAGTACATAAAACCTGGAGTCAAATATCAACTTCACTCTTAAACCTAAGACGTAAACACTCTGTGACCAGATCCTGTTTTAACAGACTGTGTTTCGCAATGTGACTTCACTGAAACTGAGGAACTGGAGCCTGGATAAGCAATGCTGGAAACACACATTACTGTGCAGATAAAGGCTGGGGTGCCATATTTACATTTTGTGTCCATGAGGATGTTGCTTGATAAACGAGTGTCTGTACTATGTCACTTGGCTGGAAGCCGCTGAATGTGTCGACAACATAAGTCAGTAAACCCTGCTTGAACCCCTTTAGAAATAGCTACACACTATACTACTGTAATCTTTATAATTTCCTACAATTCACCTCACTACTATACTTACGATTGTTTAAAAAACTGCATTTGTTGTTTTTTATTTGTGGTTAAAGTGTAAAAGTTATTCCATGCGTTACCTTTGGCTGCTCTCTTAGTCACAAGGCTTCACCACAGCAGGTAGCGCTCTGTGTTTGATTTGGCAGATTTTTATGCCTGATGACACAAAAGGGATTCGTGTCTCCTCCCGGAAACAAACCGGGGAACTTTTGCTTGTTAGGTCAATATGTAAAAAACTATGGAGCCACTCTCCAAAGCCATCACATCATGTAGTTAAAAACATAAATAAAAAAATAACCGGAGGGATTTTTCTAGATAAACTTCAAGCGAGTGAGTGAGCCATATATTTTTATGTGGCACTGTGATATTTCTTTTTTAGGAGTTTATTTTTGAGCGTTTTTACCTAAACTGAAAATGGCTGAGAGCAGACTCGAACCTGGACCCCTGCAGTGACCCTTTAGCACATGGGCTGCCTTCTAGACCTGTATGCTACATCAGTGTCTGATCTTTGAGGTACTTTGACTCATAAAAATGTTTCCTGACATTTCCCCCCCCCCAATCTATAACTCCTACAGCTTTTCACGGGTCCAGTGATGTGGCAAGAATACCAATAGAGCAACACATGACACTGGAAACATGTTATTTTAACATTAATAGTACTGATTTTCCACTTTTACCATTAAATACAAATTTTTTTTACTGTGAACTGCAGCTAACAGAACAAGATTACAAGGTATCCTGAGGTGTGTGCAGTTTCACAACTGAGCAGCTGGAGCTCAGACACAGGCCACGGACAAACTTGTTGCTTTCAGGCATATTTGGACAACGTTTGCTGCCTGAAATACTTTCTCCCTGTTACTGATCTCTGTGTACATGAACAGTTGGTGGCCTTTAGAGGCAGGTGGTGTTTCAGTCTCTTAAAAAAAAGCAGCCAAATATGGCATAAAGATCTGATGAAAAAATGTGATGCCAGAACCACAAATAAGTACATTAGAACATTATTTAACATGTCTGTCATAGACAAAAGGGAACGCTACAGTTGTGATAAACACATATTCAGCCATTTAAACAAACTATTCCTGCAGAACATATTACAGGTCATACATCACCCTATTCTGTCATTTTAGTCGCTAAAATAGTTTGTTTACTTGAGGGTTGGACCCAAATATATGTGTTCCTGAAGGATCCTGACGTTTTCATTCCAACAAACGTAAAAGAAATTTATGTGTCAGGTTCATAGTCGCTAGGGCAAATCAAGAAATGGGAACATCAGTTCCACATGTACTGGGAGTAAAACAAATCCACCCACCTAAACGGTCACAAAGGTTGAGAAACTCACCCTGAAGACAGAATTTTGGAGAAGGAGTCGGTCCTGATGATCCTCCCATCAACATCCATGGAGAGAAACGTGGGAGCCCACGGCTGCCACACAAGTAAACATGACATGAACTAACTGTGACCTTTATTCATTATTAATGAAGGTCAGATTAACAGGCTGCCGTTTGTCATTTAAAGAAAAAATCTCTTGTCTTTGCACCTTTTCAAACTGTAGGAAATAGTAGGGGTCATCCTCGATGATGAGCATGTCGTACTGCCTGGCCAGCTATTAAAGAGAAGAGAGGTTTAAATAAAAAACGTCAGAGTGAATCTGCAGGGAAAGCAGCTTTACAACAAGCTGTAATTAGCAGAGTGCACGCTTCACTGGTTTGCTTTGTACGACCGTGACTCAAGAGAGTCAAAATCTGCAGCGTGTGCATGTATTTATCTCACTGAGTATGACTTTGGCGACGACTTACCTCATACACTTCCTTCTTCCTCTCTGCTGTCATGGAGGCCCCGGTGGGGTTTCCTCCATTAGGGATAGTGTAGAGGATTTTGGGAGCGGTGCTTCCGGGCTTGTGGATCTCTGACGGATCCCACCGGGACAGGACTTCCTTCAGAGCTGCAGGTATCATGCCATGCTGATCGCTGGGAACGTTTACCAAGTTGCAGCCGAGAGGATGGAGCTGCACAGGAAATGAGAGCGTAAGGTGGTCGCAGTGCTTCGTGTCACAATGTTTGTGTTGTGCAGAAGAAAAATGCTCTTACTGCTGCGAGCGTGCCCGAATACGTGGGCGCATCCAGAAGAACATTGTCTCCGGGGTTGACCAACATCTCAAACACCTGCACCAAAACCAGCAAACATACGAGGCTAAGACACAGGCTGTGAATGTTTTCCTTGACATGAAAAACTGCTATAATAAATAAAACTATATTAAAATATAGAGATTCTTACTTTAAAGCTATAGCTTAAGGGTTTCAGTGGGTCTAAGCTGTTCAGCTGATGTCAGATGGACAGGTAAATCTACAGGTGATGGTGTCAGTACCTTGCAGAGCCCCTCCTGGCTCCCCGTCGTCACACACATCTCCATCTGCCCGCTTTCAGGGCTGTAGCTAGCAGTCGGCGGGTTGTGGAGGTTCTTCTGCAGGTTTTTCATCCACGTCAGCAGCTCAGGTATTCTACGCATTGAAGAGAAATCAGGTGTTTCCGAGACAAATCTATTTTCATAAAATAGTAATCTGTTTTATTTTCACACAAATACTGCACATGTCTGCACGAGTGTCTGTCTTAATCCTCTAATCCAAACTGAAATGCTGTTCTGAAAATTGTCACAAAGCAGTGACCGATTCTGTCATCTGGATTTCTCACCCATTAGAGGCGGAGTACTGCAGAGCTCTCTTCATCGCCACCTCATCGAAGGTGACTGTCTGCCCGTTCTTCACCGTGATGGACGCTGACTGGAAGGGGAAGGTGTTGGAGTTAGGAGCTCCTCCGGCCAAAGAAATCAGCGATGGAGGTGACCGCTGCTGCAGCTCAGCTTCATGTGGGATCACAGAGAGAAGATGATGAAACCTTCAGCTCAGCGTCCTGTCTTTTATTCAGTTCCACTGTCTCACCAAACCATACATCACAGCATCACTACCATCTTGTAAACCTTCCCTTTTACTCTTGCTGCTATCTTTCTGTCACAATCCACCACTGATATTCGTCTCCACCCACTCCACCCTGCCTGCACTCTCCTCTTTACTTCTCGTGTGCTTTCTGTTGCTTTGCATGGATGACTCCAGGTGTTTAAACTCATCCACGATCACTACTTCTGCTCTTTGCTGTTATACTGGTCTCCCTCTCATTTACACACATGTGTTCTGCCTTGTTTCTCCTGACCTTAATTTCTCTTTTCTTCAGTGCATATCTCCACCTCTGCAGGCTCTCTATCAACCTGCTCCACACTCTCACTACAGATCAGTGTCATCTGCAAACATCATAGCCCACACAGATTCCTGCCTGACCTCATCTGTCAGCCTGTTCATCACCACTGCAAACAAGAAGGGGCTCAGAGTGAATCCCTGATGTAATCCCACCACCATCTTGAACTCACCCGTTACTCCAACTGCACACCCCATCACTGTCTCACTCTCCTCATGCATTTCCTGCACCACCTCACATACATCTTTGCCACTCCTGACTTCCAGATGCAGTATCACAGTTTCTCATTTTGCACCCCATCAATTTAGAGTCACCAGTTGGTCTAAAATGCATGCTTAATTCTGATTGTGCCCACACAGGAAGAGAGAGAACATACAAACTGCACACAGAAAGGTCCCAGCTTATAGTCTCATCACCACCCAGACTTACAAATGTTTAGTTGTAACAGAAATATTTGTATATAACAGAAAAAGTTAAAAAACTGAAATTGTCATCTGCTTGCTTTTTCTTCTGTTCTATTATTTCAGCTGGTCTTTTCACCTAATCTGTTATGTGCAATGAAACAGGGCAGATTTGGGATGTGCCTCTTGTAGCGGTAGACTACTGTTCCCATAAGGCTGTGTGTGGGGGGAGCTTCGAGTAAAGTGGGAAAACATCACCCGAACACGCTGCGTCCAGTGTCATCATTTATACGTGGTGTCAGAAGTGCGAACGGCGGTCTCCACTGTTTTTTTCTTCTTCTTCTTTTTCGAGTACAGTACAGTGCAGTTAACTGCGAGAGAAGTTTTCGCATCGGTAACCCGAACAAGACCGGCATGCAGGTGAAGCGCGGCCGAGGCTGTGACCGGCGCTAGCAACAGGGCGCGTGCGCGCGCGCGGTCGAGCACGAGCCTCACATGTCGGAGGGAGGAGACGAGGTCAGCAGAGTGAAGCTGACCCCCCACCCACTTGAAACGTAAAGGCAAATAGGCGGAGCGGTTAGTGCTACGTTTGTGCAGATTTGTGCAGGTAAAATTAGCGTTTGTGCTGCTACGGTTTCCGAGATATTAAACTTTATTTTATAGGTCATTCAAAGGTCACCATCCCCCCAGACTGCTCCAAAACGGGCCAAAATGGTCTACTTTTTTAGTGCTACGTTTGTGCTGATTTGTGCAGGTAAAATTAGCGTTTGTGCTGCTACGGTTTCCGAGATATTAAACTTTATTTTATAGGTCATTCAAAGGTCACCATCCCCCCAGACTGCTCCAAAACGGGCCAAAATGGTCTACTTTTTTAGTGCTACGTTTGTGCTGATTTGTGCAGGTAAAATTAGCGTTTGTGCTGCTACGGTTTTTGAGATATTAAACTTTATTTTATAGGTCATTCAAAGGTCACCATCCCCCCAGACTGCTCCAAAACAAACCAAAATGGTCTACTTTTTTAGTGCTACGTTTGTGCTGATTTGTGCAGGTAAAATTAGCATTTGTGCTGCTACAGTATCTGAGATATAATGATTTTAATTATCACGGCCTACGCTGTATAACACCAGTGTCTGTGGCAGTGAGTTTCAGCAGCTGTGGAGTTTTGCACTTTTTCTAGGCTTGCTGCATATTAACTTTTATTAGTTTACACTTTAGGAACACAATTTATTCAGCGGAAAGGTTGATATTTCTTTTGTTACTAGTGCAGAAACGTACACAAGGTAGGCTAAAGTTTTTATTTTTTCTGTGGCAAAACTGAGTTTCATGTGAAGTGATTCACGTATACCTAAATTATTATTATTTTTTACAAACCTAGTTGGCCTCTATGATTTTGTTTTGAATTATATATGTTCATTATTATTAATGTAGCTGTCTCAGAAAAAATGAAGTGTTTGCTTTGATAGGTTGTTACCTACGTGTAGAAAACTGAATATTCCACAGCACCCAGGCGAGGGATCTTCAACCTGAGGCTCTAAAGCAACATGTGGCTCTCCGGCCCCTCCACTGTGGCTCTTATAAGACCAAGTAAGTCATTTTTTTATTATAAAGACAAGAAAGGGTTCTGTTAACAGTTTTTTTTTAAATGAAATATCTGCATTGACTATTCACTGAATGTACAAGGCTTTTAAAAGTGATTTAATGTTTCTTAGGTTCAAATCTGTTTACTGTAATTTTCAAGTTGGTTGCCCATCTTTCCTAATTTTCAATTATTATGGAAAGGACTCACGTAGCTGGCTTCCTTTTAACAAATACTTTTTTCCGTTATAAAGCTTTGATGATTCATTGTCTTATCAAATCTAAAAATAAGCATTTTTATTTACATTTCCATAGCTTACACGATACAACAACTCATTTTCTAGATATTTATAGGCTCTTTCTTTTTTTAGGCTCTAGACAGGTTTTGTAGCAGCAGGGGGAAAAGGGGCCCTTTGAAATGAAAAGGATGCTGACCCCTGACTTAAGCCACCAGGTAAACACAAAACAAATACAGAAAAATTATTGACAGAAAAATGGAACGGGTACTTTCAAGGCTACGGGTGAAGGTGACTGGGTGTGTAAAAGCAAATATGCATCAGACTGACAAAGAAAAGAGTGTTAAAAGATTTTTAATTTAGAACTTTAACTTTATGTGCAAAACTGAACTTACTGATAACACACACTAGCCATTTGAACACATGTAACTGTAATGAACCAAATAAAACAGAAAAATGCAGGCAGCACTCATTATACTGTGTATAACACAGCATGGGGTTGTATTTTTTTCTTTTCAGATGCTCCTGTCACTCCATTTCCCAGGTCATCATAGCACTCCCACACACATGGAGCTCTCCTGCAGTATGCAGTGTAATGCCCCAAACTATCAGTGGTCATCTTTCCATGGAAAGCAATTAATGCCCTCAAAGTGAACGACTTTCCTTGGAGAACCACGTTGGAGGGAAATTCATTCAGTGGAAATTCTGTTTGGTTTGCAAGGTCAGTATCAATCCACACGATATCTCCAATGTTGTAGCTGTGAGTAACTGTCCCTGCACAGAGCTCATTTCCTGTGGTGCTGTCTTCTGTTTTGAATTCTGATGGACACAGAGATGGATTGGACAGTGGCCTGAGGCAGGTAGACTCAGGTAGGCCAAGTCCTGCTTCCACAGCCGTGCCAAGATGAGCCATACCAGACTCTTTGAGGACAGAGATGGCAGGAGAAACAAATGGCACTTCCCTTGTCATCCCTTTGCTGAGGTAGCAGTGCTGTGAGGAGCAGTGTTTGGTAAAATAAACACTTGAGATGTTCCTCATTGTCTTAGCAATTACAGCGGAGATATTGCACTGAGCATCAATTTGGATCGCAGCAGACCTCAACGAGACAGCTTCAAACATTACACTAAGCAGCTCTGCTCTCCTCCTGTAGGTTTGTTGGGTCACACCATCTGTGGCAATGGCTTTCACCAGCTGCAGGACTGGGTTTTCACTGTCTTTCAGAACAGCATTTTGAAATGTGGAGCTGTCACAGAAGGCACAACATAAGCACTGAAAAAATGCATCAAATGCACAGGTATTGAGCACAGAGATTGTCGATTCCCCTAATCTAATAGGCTGATGGAGGTTTCCATTTTTTAATAATCCCACTTTCACTCTTTTGGCCCCAAAAGTTTCATCTGCATGGAGCCATTCGGTACATGAAGAGAGGTAGGAAGTCCTCTTCCTTTTTTTGGGTGGAACAGCTAGGCCCCTCCAGTTCTCAACTGCATCCCCATCAGCCGGAAGAATGTTTGTGGCAGCATCAGATCCCACAAACGGGTGAGCATCCATTTTTATTTTGTCTTTTGCATTGTGAGTCGTCATGGATCCAGAATTGGCATCTGTGACTTTCAGTGATCCCACTGTTGCCTCATCTTTGACCTTTTCTTTTGCAGAACAAATCCGCATATTTCCCTCGATGAATGAAAGATGACGAGCAATGAAGCGATCGACTCGAAGAGGCAAGTTGTCATGTTTGAAAAGGCCATGTTTTATGTTTTTGAACTCAGCTTCAACAGTGGCTGAACTTGCTGTGATGCTGGTGCTTTGGAAGAGAGGGACCATTATTCCTGTCCAGAGTGGCAAGTAACTTGCCAGTCTTATTATATGAGGAATAATCTCAGGGAGAAAGTGAATATTATTTCTATCCCCGTTTGCTGCAGCAAGTGACCTGCTCTCCTCACATATTTCTGTTACCCACTGTCGTAGGTCAGTCTGGATCTCATCCACTGAATCCACTCTCTCACTTTCCTCCGTCTGTTCATCTGGAATGATGATGGAGTCTTGAGCAATTTGGGCTTTCAAGTATTTCTTGCACCTTTCTGAAGGAAGAGGGGCTCCAGAACTGTCATCACCTTCTGCCTCACTGAGGGCCACAACAGTGATAGCATGTAGGAGCTGTTTTGCATGGTCCAAACATTGAGACTGAAGAAGTTTTGCTAATGACCTGACAAAGAAATCTTTAACACGATGTGTTTTCTTCTTCAGGCAGTCCCACTGGCATATCATCTTGATGCAGTGCGCAACATCAACCCTGATATAACAAGGGGGGAGTTTGGCAGACTGGGTTCCAAGAAGGACATGAAAGCATTCATTAAGGTAGGACTTCAGATCAGGATGAGGAGTGAAAGCCTTGACCAGAGCTCCCAGAATTGCCAGAGAAAAGTCACTCACAGCTTCCTTTGGCACAGGTGCACCTGCACGAATCCATTCTGTCAACCAGTTTGCGATGGCATTAACATCATGTTTCTCTGACAGCATTTGCACCACTGGGACACTGGGGCAATTGTTTTCTTTCAGAATACCTTGATAAAGGAAGATATGGCCAGATTTGCCATTTGGTCTCAGCAGTTTTTTCACAACTGAACCGGTTGCATCAAAACACACAGTTGGGGGAGATTTTTTTGACAATGTCTTATAAACATGCATCTGTGTTTGACTCCAGTAGTGACAGAAAAACTTGTCCAGTCCAATATCTCGGATGCTACCACTGTGAGGAACACTATATTTTAACAATTGCAGAGATGCAATGGGGTCCTTATCTCCTAATTCCAAGTCTTTTCTCTCTTGTTTGGCTTTTCGCAGTGTGGCCAAATTTGGAAGGTGGCTTGGCTCAGGATCTCCAACATCCATCAGATCTGCTGCCCTCGCTGACCTCCATACAGCTGGTTCCATTCTGCCCTCACACAGCTCTTTAGCGATCTGTTCACGCAGGTTTCCAGACATGAACCGCTTGGAGTGGCCAGTGTGCAGGGAGAAATCTGTATTTCTCATGAAACACTGGAGCACCATTGGACTATTAATTGCTGGCTGTCTGTCACATGACATTTCTAACTGGCCATGACACTCCTTACAGTCGCCTCTGATGTCCAGATATTTATTGGTGACAGTTGGATGGACCTTTGCTCTACGGAACACAAGTGTACATGTATTTTTGATCTTCTTCCATATAAGATCGTTGATGATATGAGTCCAAGTGCCAGGTTTCAAAATTGTGTATTCCCTTTTTTGGGTAGGAGAAAACTTGTCATTGTATTCAACCTTTTCAGGAATAAATTTAACCCAGTCCTCAAAAGGGACTTCTAGTTCAAAAGCTTGACAGTTTTCTTGTCCAGGAGAAATGCAATGTGAATCTAACTCTCCTTCACTATTACTTTCCTGATCACTGATTTCCAAAGCTGACCAGATGTTGTGTCTATTTAGCTTCACAAAAGTGTACAGGGCCTTTGCTGACATCTTGTCTTCTAGCTGCTGACTCAGCTCTTTCCAGACTGATGCAGCTGGAGTGGCTATTTTGCCATTTTGGACTATGGCCTCTTTTGAATTGCAAAGAACTGCAAAAATGGAAACCTTGTCTACAGATGGCTTTCGAGGCATCTAAAAAAAAACAACACACTGATTATGATGGAGCAAAATGTGATTTCTGAACTATATATACAGCCAGGAGCAACCCCTCCCCCAAGTTCTCCACCAATCTACACTTTCATATTTTGTGGAATTATTGTTTTTAAGATGGAGCTATTGAATTTGTGAGTTTATTAAATTGAGTCTGAGTATTTAACCCATGTACTGTACAGCACTTTAGTCCAGTGTACTACATGTTTTAAAGTGCTTTAGAAACTTTTTTCTTGGACATTTTTGAAAATGTTTAACATTGAAAAAAAATCCTTTTGATCCAGACAGTTAGCTATATCATGTATTAACTCAGTAACTAAAACCTCAGTATTTTAAATGTAAGCTTACCTTGTTCAGAAATCAGATGAACGCTGTTCTAAGAATCCTTCAGACACAGTAATGCCAAAAAATAGTTTTTTCTGCCAGAAAATGTGTATTTGATGCAAAAGACTGCTAGCTTGTTCGTTTCTCAAAAAGTGTTCATGGGAGTGTAAAATGTTCAAATGTAGTTTTCAATAAAGTTTTTTTAATCCACTCTAAAAAAAATAAATACTCAAGCATTTGCATCGTGGTTTCATGAACAAAAAGTGATTGAAGTAAAGAAATTGAAGTTTAAAAAAAATACACTTATTACAAATTTAGCTTATTAAATACAACAAGAGGGTTTTTTTAACAGAACTTTATTGAACAAGTGAACACACAAAGTGAAAGGTCATTTGAAAAAGACATTTTTCAGCAGTAAACCATAACAGGATATCTCAAATCACAGGAGCACAAACGCTAATTTTACCTGCACAAATCTGCACAAACGTAGCACTAAAAAAGTAGACCATTTTGGCCCGTTTTGGAGCAGTCTGGGGGGATGGTGACCTTTGAATGACCTATAAAATAAAGTTTAATATCTCGGAAACCGTAGCAGCACAAACGCTAATTTTACCTGCACAAATGTAGCACTAACCGCTCCGCCTATTTGCCTTTACGTTTCAAGTGGGTGGGGGGTCAGCTTCACTCTGCTGACGAGGTCGGCGCACCGGAAAGCTTGGATTCTGAACGCGAGGAAGCCAGGGATCCACACGTCACGATGGCGACCACGGTACCCAGAAACATTTGACTTTTCTCATCCTGCCGAATGGCCAAAGTGGATCAGAAGGTTCGAAAGATTTCGCATTGCAACTGCTCTTGATAACAAATCAGACGAGTATCAAGTTAATGCACTCCTGTACGCTATAGGAGACGCTGCTGATGATGTTTCGGCAGTTTTACCACTGTGCGATGCAGATAAAAAGAAATATGCAACTGTCAAAGAGGCATTTGACAAACATTACGTAGGAAAACACAACGTAATTTTTGAAAGAGCACAGTTTAACTCCAGACGGCAACAGGAAGGGGAAAGTACAAAGTCGTTCATCACTGCTGTGCACAAACTTGCAGAAAATTGTGCATTTGGAGCACTCAAAGACTAACTCATAAGGGACAGAATTGTAGTTGACATAAAAGACAAAAGACTGTCGGAGCTGCTGCAAATGGACTCAGAGTTGACTCTTGCTAAAGCCACTGAGAAAGTTAGGCAGAGCGAAACGGTAAAGAAACAACAACCAATACTTCACAGCAGCGCGGCAGTGGAGAAAACACTGAACATGGACACAATACGGACAAATACAACACGCGGGAAAACGCAGACGTGGCAGAAGAAAGAACAAAAGCCAATCAAGCAAAGCGGAAAGGAATGTGGCCGCTGTGGTCGCAAGAACAAACACTCATGGAAAGAATGTCCAGCCAAAGAGGTACAGTGTCGAAAATGTCAGAAAAAAGGGCACTTTGCTGCGGTCTGTCGCAGTAGTGAAGCTACAGCGCTACGCGAAGTGACAGAAAATCCGAAAGATACAGACAGCGAGGATTGTGTGTTCTTGGGTGAAGTAGAGACTGGGAGGTCACAGCCCTGGGTGTAAAAGGTCAAGTTAAATGAGGAAAATGTATATTTTAAACTTGACACAGGGGCGGATGTTACATCTATTCCAGAGGGTTTGTACAGTCCAGACAGGGATGGTAAGCTGCAGAGACCCAGAAAGAAGTTACTAGGGCCGGGCAGTAACCCACTCAATGTTAAAGGCTGCTTCGAGGCACAGCTAGCAGTGAAAGGGCGCAATGTTTCTCAAGACGTCTACCTTGTGTCAGGTCTAGTACAGCCACTGCTAAGCAGGCCAGCGTGTGAGGCTCTGGGTCTTGTGTACAGAGTAAGCACAGTAACGGAATTGGTGACAGATTTCAGGGCAGCATACCCAGACGTTTTTAAAGGTTTAGGCGTGCTGAGGGAGCCTTATCACATTGAGATAGAGCAAGCAGCAGTAGATCAAACACTAGCGATGATGAAAGATGCTAAAGTGTTCACAAAGCTCGACGCCCGGTCTGGATTCTGGCAAATTCCGCTCACGCCAGAGTCAAGACCACTCACTACCTTCATCACGCCTTTTGGAAGGTTTCAGTTCAACCGCCTTCCTTTTGGCATTGCATCAGCGCCGGAACATTTCCAAAGGCGAATGTCACAGATGCTGGAAGATTTTGAAGGGGTGATTTGTCACGCCGATGATGTGCTTGTATATGGCAGAGACAGGCAGGAGCACGACCAGAGGTTGCACTGTGTGCGCCAAATGTTTCAGAAGGAGGGTCTCACTCTGAATGAGAAGTGTGAGTTTGCTAAAAGTCTAATAATCTTTGTGGGACACAAAGTGTCAGCAAAAGGCATTGAGGCTGATCCCAACAAGATAACAGCAATCCAGCAGCTGCCGCAGCCTCAGAGTGTGGGAGATGTGCGCCGTCTCATGGGCATGGCCAACTATCTTGCCAAGTTTATGCCACAACTAGCCACAATCACCACACCATTAAAGGAACTGCTAAAAGACAGAAACGAGTGGATATGGGGGGAGCCACAGGAAAAAGCATTTAGGAGACTAAAAGGGATATTAAGCTCTCCAGAAGTGCTCGCTCAGTACTCCAACTCAGCAGATACACGAGTCGCTGCAGATGCATCGGCATACGGTGTCGGGGCTGTTCTCACTCAGAAACAGTCTGACAACTCCTGGCGACCGGTCACATATATCTCAAGAGGTCTCACAGACACAGAGAAACGCTACGCGCAGATAGAAAAGGAGGCGCTCGCTGTAACGTGGGTGTGTGAACGACTGTCATCTTACCTCATGGGCCTACAGTTCACTCTAATCACAGATCACAAACCCCTGGTCCCTCTTCTGAGCACAAGAGGCCTGGACGACCTGCCTCCACGCATCCTGAGATTCCGCCTCAGGCTTCTGCGCTTTACTTTCACCATTGTCCATGTTCCAGGGAAAAACCTTGTCACTGCTGATGCTCTCTCACGAGCACCGCTGGCAGGGCCTCCTTCTGCTGGGGATCTTCAGCTGGAAAAAGAGGTGGAGGTTTTCGTGGACGGTGTAGTTTCCCATCTCCCAGCAACAGATAAAAGGTTGGAGGAGATTAAGTTGGCGCAGGAAATGGATGACCTGTGTAGAAAGGTGGTGTATCAATGTGGGACAGGCTGGCCAGAAAAAGGTAAACTAGATCCAGAGTTAAAGGGGTGCTGGGAATACAGAATGGACTTCAATCTAGTCCATGGTCTTCTCATGAAAGGGGAGAGACTTGTGATACCACCTCAAATGAGAGCGGAGGTTTTGTCACGTTTGCATGAAGGCCACCAGGGCGTTTCAAAATGCAGGGCCAGAGCAAAAGAGTCTGTGTGGTGGCCGGGAATCTCAACCCAAATATGTCAAATGGTAGACAGGTGCGAAACATGTCAAAAACATAGGTTACAGTGCCGTGAACCAATGCTGGCAACTCCTGTTCCCGACCGCCCATGGCAAAAAGTCGGCATGGATCTGTTCGAGTGGTCAAAGAAACACTTCCTGCTGATTATTCATTTTTTCTCAAGGTACATTGAGATAGCTGAACTGAGACACACAACTGCAGAGGTCACTATTAATGCTGTAAAAGAAGCCTTTGCAAGACATGGTGTTGCCGAGACTGTGGTATCGGATAACGGGCCGCAATTTTCATCAGAACAGTTCAAGCACTTTGCCAAAGAGTACCAGTTCACACATGAAACGAGCAGCCCCAGGTACCCCCAAGCCAATGGGGAGGCAGAACGCGCTGTTCGTACCATTAAAGACTTGTGGAAAAAGCACTGTGACTACACCAGAGCACTGCTAGCGTACAGGGCCACCCCACTGGAACATGGGCTCTCGCCAGCGCAGTTGCTTATGGGGAGACACCTGCGGACCACGCTGCCACAAGCTGTGGCAAAGCTGGTGCCAAAGTGGCCTGACCTACAGGCTTTTCGCAAAAAAGATGAGGAGGGGAGGCGTGAGCAGGCAAAACACTACAACCGCAGACATAGAGTCAGACCGCTTCCGGAACTATCGTCAGGACAGAAAGTGTGGATTACCACTGAAGGAACTACCGGAGCAGTAGTTGGACCTGCCAGTGCTCCCAGATCCTATGTGGTAGAAACAGACAGGGGTTTTCTGAGGAGAAATAGGAGCCACCTCAGACCAACAGGGACTATTACCAGATCTGGTCGAGTGGTGAGACCTCCTGAAAGACTGGATGTGTAATTCTCTGAAGTTATCCATTCATGCCTTATTCAAAGCTGGGTTAAGCTGTCAGAGATGTTTACAATAATGTGTTTTGTTTAAATGTAAGTGAACAAATGAGGGATGTGTATAATTTTCACGTTTCATGATGTTCCCCATTTCTGTTCTAGTGAGCCGTTTGAGACGTTATGAAGTATGTCTTTAGCTAAAAGGAGGTGTAGCGGTAGACTACTGTTCCCATAAGGCCGTGTGTGGGGGGAGCTTCCGGGTTACGAGTAAAGTTGGAAAACATCACCCGAACATGCTGCGTCCAGTGTCGTCATTTATACGCCTCTGACGTTTTTTTTTAACCATATAAACTAAATAAAACTCGTGTTTTAATGTGTTCTGTTTATTTCATCTGTTTCCGGTGGAGCAAATAGAGATGGCATGGAAAATATGAACCTTGCGGTTAGAAAGATCACCGGTTTAATTGGTCATTTTTGTTGTAGTTAAATAAAAACCACAGCAGACAAGGAAAAACTGAAAAAAACTCAGAAGACTTGCTGTTTTTTTGCATTCTCACACTAGGGTTGCCAACCGTCCCTTAAAATACGGAATCGTCCCGTATTTCGAAACAAAAGTACACGTCCCGTATTGAGCTAATAAGGGACGCACTTTGTCCCGTAATACAGTGAGAATCAAAAGTAGTCTATAACTTTTAATGGAATTAACGCTTTGTTTGAAAACATAATTCCCAGCCCCTCTCCTGCTTTGTGACCAATGAGCTGACAGCACACTTATGACAATTCGAGTATGACAAGTCAGATTACCGCTCATCTCATTGGTTGAGGAAAGGTCGCTTACGGAGAAAATACCGGAAGACAACCGATGACCACAACAACAAGCATGGCCAACAGGGAAACAAACGCCGACACTGCGGTGCAAGTCTCGGACGGCACACTGTGCGTCCATAAAATGAAGGTTATAACAGAAAATCTGTCGCTCGCTCTCTCTGTCTTTCACTCACACAGACACACCACCACATCAACTTTGCTAAATTGCTAATGAAAAACATTGATCAGGCAGCTGTGATTGAGCAGCAGTGTAAATCCAACTATTTTCACGGTTGTTGTGGTCGTGATAATTTTGTGATGCCACATGGAAAAGGCTCGGATGAGCTTTCCAAAGTTCTACAAGTTGTGCCTCCATCGCTTGTGTCCAGATCACACGCTGCACAGCTGTGCTGCTCCGTCTTTTTCACCGACGTTTACGTGTTTGCGCGTGAGCAGCTGCGGTGACACCCTCACGAGCGATTGATGATCGGGAGCTGGTCGTGAGGTGTTAATCGCTTCTCGTTACCCCACGTATACTACACGACGCACGATGAAGGCCAAAATCGGGCTGATCACCAAATCGGTCGCACGACTCAAAAATCGGCTCAAAATGGGCCAAAAATCGCACAGTGTGAGCCCAGCGTTAGAGCAGCAATGTTTGTTCGCTCAGAGAAAGAAAAAAAAAAAGGCTGCAAAAGTACAGGGAGAAATGGGAAAAGGAAAACACCTGGCTGGAAAAGTGCACGATAACACCTATAAAGCGCACTGCACTGTGTGCCGGCGCACTTTTTCCATAGGCATGCTTCTATTGGTGGGCACATGAAGAACACGAGGGGCATGAAAGCTCGGGGAACCCTTTACCAATTTTTTGTCCGCCAGGCCACGGCAGAAGCAGATATGGTATGTAAACACTGGTTTGTTGTTTAAACCCTCTGGTTAAGGTTAATATGGGCATGTGCGGTGAATATCAGGGCTATGTGGCCAGAAGTGTGATAATATAATTTATTTTGTGTAATAAACAACTGCAAGGATAGATGATTACAACAAATAGATCACTAATACATAAAAGTAATACATAGATTAATAATGATGATGAGTTAAGATGCGTAATCATGGGAACAAGCGGGTTTACAAACAGGAGCAGCTGATTAGCATTAGAAAAGCTGAAATAATACCTCAACTGAAGCCAACTGTACTAAATGCACTAAATGTGCACTGTTACAAGAATGATTTTGTTCTATTGTTTTCTATTAATTTATATAATTTTAAGTTAAGCAGGACAGAGTTCTTTTAAAGAAAGATTTACTTATATTCTCAAAAGTTAAGCATGACAGGCTTCTGTTTAAGAAAGAGACCTGTTTTACTGTGTTAATGTTGTCATTGTGAGCTAAAAATAAATGGCTAAATGATCATTTGTTTCCCATATGGTCATATCACAAAGAATATGCATCTGCTTAAATCAAGTTCAAGTCAAATGGTTAAAAAATAATTTCACACACAAAAAAAGAGCTACCACACTGGGAAGGGTGAAGACAACTGGGTTGCCCGGCCCTGGCCACGAGGTGTCCCTTATTTATTTTTCAGGGAGTTGGCAACCCTAGTTACGAGTAAAGTTGGAAAACATCACCCGAACACGCTGCGTCCAGTGTCGTCATTTATACGCCTCTGACGTTTTTTTTAACCATATAAACTAAATAAAACTCGTGTTTTAATGTGTTCTGTTTATTTCATCTGTTTCCGGTGGAGCAAATAGAGATGGCATGGAAAATATGAACCTTGCGGTTAGAAAGATCACCGGTTTAATTGGTCATTTTTGTTGTAGTTAAATAAAAACCACAGCAGACAAGGAAAAACTGAAAAAAACTCAGAAGACTTGCTGTTTTTTTGCATTCTCACACAGACATAACTCACACGAAAGAGAGGTAAACACCAAACACGGGTGCTACCAGTGACATCATAGGCTCTATTCCACATTAGCTACAGACCCTTAAGGTGATTAGGAACACCCGTTTTTACCATTTTGTGTCAAACTGGCTATTGTAATGGGTGCATTAGTCTCGCTGTACAACCGGACACAAGTGTATTAATATATGAAAAGTACTCACTCAGCATCCTGATGGGGGAAGGCTTTCTCGCTGCACTGACAGCTGTCAGAAACCGAGCGTAATTCATGCTTCCTGTCAAATTACAAGGTGAAAAATATCAGCTGCCTCCCCTCACACAGCGGGGTTATCTGCCCATTAAGCTTACACCTCCTTCCACAGGCTTTCAGTGAAGCATTTACGCTGTTTCTATAAGTTAATCTGTAACTGTAGCTCTTAACTGAGCCAGCGGCTATGGTAGAAATGTGTTACCTTTTTTTGGTATGTAACGTAAAAACAGATTCATATCTATATATATATACATATATCTATATATACATATATAGATATAAACCCGAAACAGCTATAAGGTGAGCTAACACGGACACACACTATGGGAGGCTACAGTGAACACAGGACTAAACATATCATAGGTGTAAACAATTATTTTAACTGTAGTTATGACATTTGCTCTACCACACTCTGCAGTGTAACTGACCTTGCGCGTGTGGCAGAATCGACGCGGGGGCTTCTGGTCAGTGTATTTCTAGATGCGTGGCGACTTTCTGTGGTGGTTAGCGCCGGTGACCGCTTCTTGAACTACATTACCCAAGATGTACTACAAAGAAAAATATTAACGCCTGCCTGCTTACCGGGCAGAAATGTCTGCATTTTCTGTTGTACGAGTCTGTGTCACGAAGCGTTAGAAATTATTTCACGTTAAAGAAAATATCGGCTGCTCGACATTTCACAGATGCGAAGCCTGAACGAGACGTTGTGCAGCAGTCTCTGGTGAATGTTTATTCCTCTGGTCCCCGCTAGGGTGCAGTGAAGCGCGGGAAAGCGGAAACAGCAGGAAAACGACGAAGAAGCGGAACTTCCGTGTTGTTCAACATGGAGTGAGAAAATGTAGCGTAATCTCGCTTAGTTAATATCTAAAATGAGTTAGTTAATGTTTTGTGTAGCGTTTCTTCTCCAAAGTTTATTGGTAATTGGTTTTTTTTATCATTATTTTGAGCCTTTTGACTATATTAGCAGTTGTTTGATGCTAGCAGAGGAGGCTGAATGAGGCCGCTCAGTGTTTAAGCTTTAATGTTTGTTTACCGTGAGGTTTCTGCTGCTATGTAAGCTGCTTTTGTTTCGTCGTTTCAATGGGAAAAAGGAAAGACATGATTCACCCCAGATTTCTCGGTGAGTATTTGAGAAAGCTTGTACTGTTGCAGTCGCACGTTTTCGTATATTCTTTCCTTGTGCTTAAAGTCTCCAGTTTGTCTGCTTAAAACCACAGCCTGCAAAAAGCTGATTAAACATATCCATAAAACAAAACAAAACATAAGCGCATCTAAACCAGGGGTGATCTCTTGGAATATCCCATCCTCATATAAAGCTTAACGTGGGCCTTTTGTAGTGGCTGGCCTCCGTTTTTAGCAGTAAATGGAGGCTGTGTGTGTTGATAGTTTGGGGGGGATAACAAACAGGAAGTTTGGCTGATATTTTGAAATGCATCTTAAACAAATGTTTATAGGAGAAACCTCCTCCAAGTTGGGACAAAACATGTCCCTTCACAGTTTACTTTGTAGATTTAAAGAGTTTCTTACAGCAGTAGAAAAGGTCTTTTCGTTGTTGTTGTTGTTGTTGTTGTTGTGTTTTTTTTTTTGTTTTTTTTAAAAAATCTGCCAGCATTCAGACTGTGGGTCAGTTGTGAGCCCAACAACACATAAACTACACACAACAAATGTTGTGTGATTTGGAGACGGTGGCACTGACAAAGACAGGTGGTTGAGCTGGAGATAGGGCTGCTCGATTATGGCAAAAATGATAATCACGATTATTTTCACTGAAATTGAGATCTCGATTATTTGACGATATTTATTTAACCCTTTAAGACCTACCATAGAACCAAGTCCGCCAGAGCTTATATTATTTTTTTACATGTTGTAGTGCCATTTGTGGGAGCATTTCAAGTTGCTATACAACTGTTATAGCCCATATTTTAATAATATGTATGCATTATGTCCATAGTAACTGCATAAATTGCAAAAAAGTTGCAATAAACTACAAAAAAATTGAAAATCGGTTTTGTTTTTTTACATATATTTCTACTTGGAGAAATTTAAGAGGTTTATCCCTCAAAACTTTAAATACAAAAAAGTTGCAAAAAATAGTTTACAACAACAGGAAATTTATTTTGAGTGTCTTCATAGTTTTATTTTGGAGATACACCAATTTTTATATACACTGCAGGAAAAACGAAAAAACAATCCTATGATGCAAATTTGCAAAGAAAACAGAAGGTGCATCAAAATAAACGATTTCCAGCAGTGCAATTCGAGTTCTAAGCATCCCAGAAACTATTCAGAAAAGTCAAACATGACCAGTATAGGCTTTTAAGGCCTACAAGTAAAAAACTACATTTCCGCGAAAATGACGTCACTTCCGGTTTCGGGGAGGAAATGGCCGACATGTGATAGTTCGTGCTGACGTCTGCTTCACTGTGGGAAGTGTTACGAACAGCTGATCGGATCGGCAAAGCGTGTTTCTGGAATATTATGTTTTTGTTCCTGCAAGCGCTTTCTATGCAGTTTTTGCAAAGCTATATGTGGAAGGAAACCGTGACCGAGGACAAGCTGATGGCATCAGATGTAAGTACAACTCCTCCGGTTTCATATGCAAAAAAAATTATTGCGCTAGCTTACACGGTTCAGGTTCTACAGGGATTTAAAAATAGTTACACAAAACGGAGTGTGCTGCTCTGACCGGCTTCAATGACTTTAAAAAATAATATAAAATAGTGTGCAACACCACTGAAGTTTTTTTTTTTTTTAACCTCTCTTTTCAACCAACAGCAGTCACTCTCTCCTCTCCAAATAACTTCTGCTTAGCTTTCCGAGCTTCCCTCGGGTCCTCTTAATCAGCGGTCTCCAACCTTTTTTGCGCCACGGACCGGTTTATGCCCGACAATATTTTCACGGACCGGCCTTTAAGGTGTCGCGGATAAATGAGGGAGGGGCTAATAATCGGCATTTTTAATGATCGTTGAAAGCCCAGATCGTAATCGTGATTAAAATTCGATTAATTGAGCAGCCCTAGCTGGAGATGTTAAGATTTTCAGTGGGAGTGACCAGAATAGACAAGAATAGAAATGAATGTAACCAGAGGTGGGACCAAGTCATTGTTTTGCAAGTCTCAAGTAAGTCTCAAGTCTTTATCCTCAAGTCTCAAGTGAAGTCTCAAGTAATGTCAGGCAAGTCCGAGTCGAGTCTCAAGTCACTGGTGTAAAAGTCCGAGTCAAGTCACAAGTCTTAAACTTTGAATTTCAAGTCCTTTCGAGTCTTTAAAAAACCCTGAAAAAAAGCATGTTGCAGTTATATGCTAAATGTAAATATTAGACCATGTAATTTTTAAATCTGTGTTTTTCTCAACACATGACAAAATAGTGAACTTAGAAAATATACACAAATTGTGAAATTGCACCTCTTTAAAATGCAGCTCAATTAAACCTAGCTCCAAGAATAATTTTCACCGACAGTTCTGAGATAAGCTGCATGTTGTTCTTGGATGCGCTTGTAGGACCAGCTTTAAAATCGCATGACAAAAATATCATACATATTAAAAAAAAACTGCATCACCAACGTAGCCTGGACAATATTTGCTAGTTAGATGAAGTCAGCTATCTCATCGTAGCATATTTATATGCATATTTATAATCATACGGTTCTTGGAGTGAGTGCATACACTCATGAAGTTTAGTAACTTCAGGTCACTGCAACAAGCCCAGGTACAGTTTACCGACAGATGGGTACAGGACCTTGAAACGCACCGTGTAGAACGAAAGACCATCGTACGTATCATAAGTTTACCAGTCTCACAAATCGTCGTCATAAATACACATTCGTTAACCGTTTATTAATAGGACCTTTGAGCTCAACGGTAATTAATCAGTAGTGGAAATAATTTCTGGTACCCATCACAGAAATGTAGCAGTGACAATAATATTGTATGCTGTAATCGTACTGGGCAATTAGTGATACAAAACAACTGTTTTATCCTGTGAATAAAAGTATATGTTTTTGTCAATGTACCATAATAACAGAAGCGAAACGCAATATTGTGTCAGGACAATTCACTATTTATGCACAATAAATAAAGGAGCATAGCGCGACCATTTCTGTTCAGCGCCAGACTTGCTTGTAACCTATATCACTAATTATGTTATGAAAATGACGTATTAACTACTAAAAAACACTGACCTTCGTGTAAATGCTTGGAGCAGACTAACCTGTGAGCTGGAGGGTTCTGGGACGTTATATTTGATCTTTGAATGGCTGCAATCCAGGCCATCCGTCGCGTCTTTGTTACTTCGGAAACATGGCTCGAACAATTTCTCTTCAACGTCGTAATCCGATAACAACCGATCTCTTTACCCGTCGGCTTCCCGTGGCTGTCATGCGACCGGCTATTGCAGTTAATAATACAACAGCTTCTTGACATTTTTGTGTTTCTTTTTATGCTGTGTGACTGATTTCAATTGAAAGCCTGCGTGCGCTAGTACCTCTTGCCACGAGTTCCCAGAATCCTTTGCGGTTTTACCCCTGAATGACATCACATTTTCAATCTCTATATAATATGCATGTTAAGTTTTATATTTGGGGTGAAATATCAAGTCTTTTCAAGTAAACCGGTTCAAGTCCAATTCAAGTCCCAGGTCATTGGTGTAAAAGTCCAAGTCAAGTCACAAGTCTTAGAACATTTTTTCAAGTCAAGTCTAAAGTCATAAAATTAATGACTCGAGTCTGACTCGAGTCCAAGTCATGTGACTCGAGTCCACACCTCTGAATGTAACAGAGGGACAACTCAGGCCACACAGAAAGGGAGAGAGGCAAAGCCGAGATGGTGTGGCTATGTACAGAAAGTGGATAGTGGATATACTGGACAAAGGAGAGATGGAGCTTCCAGGCAGGAGGGGAAGACCACAAAGCAGGTTCATGGATGTAGTGATGGACATGGTGTGACAGAGGAGGATGATAGGAATACATATAGGCAGATTATCTGCTTCAGTGACCTCTGTAGGAGCGGCCACTCTATTAAAAATGGCAAACTAGAATGAAATACTTTTTTGCTGAATGTATTTAAAAAAAAAAAAAAAGGTGAAATCATATTGTTTTTACTCTGAGCTGATTCATTTGTAATTTTATTGTTATAGGGTTCAAACCGAGTCTGTTTATTAGACCTTTTAAAAGGCAGCCATCACTGAACAAAGTGATGTAATTAATGTAAGTAATTAAAAAATTACGTGGTTTTTAAAAGAACACACACAAATAAAACAAGAAAAATAATCAGAACCCGAGAATAGAAAGGGATTTGTTTGTTTGTTTGCTTTTTAATGAGGTTGATGTTTCCAATGCAGGTTATTTTACTTGTGTCACATTATTCCTATGTTAAATACATGTTGGTATATGTTGTGATGGAAAGCTGAAAGACTTGGAAACAGTTATCTCTTGTAATGAGTTTCTTTGTTTACCTGACCCAAAGGCGGATATAAATGGCACAACTAGATCCAAACATGTGGATTGTTTATATTAAAACCAACTTGGAGTTCTGATTCTTGACCTTTGATTTCTGGTTCAATTCTGTAGAAAACAAATTAGAAAAATCTTCTGGCTCTGTGAATCTGAATTTGATAAGCAGAAGATGAATGGATGTGGATGTAAACATTTTATTTGAAAAGAAATCATTTTGCGTTTTAGCTCATCGAGCTGATGGACCACTGCCCTTACGCTGTGGCGAGGTGTCTGTTCTTCCACAGTTCTCCTCCTACATATTTGATCAGAATTTAATCAAACTTGCACACAGTGATTGTCTCATCATCTTAACCTAAACTGTGCTCAATTAGCCATTTAAAAGTTCTAAATTGTGAACTGTGATGTACCATGAGCTGGATGAGCAACTAACTCACTGACGGTCTTTGTATTAATCTGTGCTTTGTCCCGTCCTCTGCAGGTGAAGGCGGCTCCAGCCTGCACAGCGCTCACAAGCGGAAACACAAAAAACACAAGAAGCACAAGAAGAAGCACCACAGCTTCCCCGAGGTGCCGGAGCCTGAGCCTGTAGTGGTGCCTCGGCCTCCGCCGCAGCTCCGACTGAAGATCAAACTGGGAGGACAGACGCTGGGAACCAAGAGGTGAGACGTTTGAGCCAGATTTCAGTATCGATAACTGTTCATGAATCAGTTTGATCAGTCAGTTAAAAGGACATTGTGCTCTCCAGTGTTCCCACTTTCACCGTCCATCCTGGTGTGGCTCGTCCACCCTCACCTTTAATGATCATTGACAACAACGTTGATGACGACGATGATGACGACGATGAAGATGATGATGACGAGCCCTCTGTTCCTTTGGAGCAGTATCGAGCCTGGCTCGGTGAGTTAGCAAAACAAGTGGACTCAATTCTAATATAGGAGGAGGGATGACCTCAGCTTGATCGGGACTGTTGACACTTCATGGATGAAACCATGAAGGAAGTCATATTTGAAAGAAATGATTACTAGTTCCTGCTGTTTAGTTTCAAGTTTCTGCCAACCTCCTGAGATCTAAGCTCTTGTAAAAGCTTTGTTGCATACTTTAAAAAAAACCTGGTTTTGTTTTTTTTGTTTTTTTCTGGCAGTTTTGTTGGTTTTTTCTGCATGTGTTTGTCACACGTCTTTGACATACTATTTTTATGTTAGAAATGGTTCCTTTGCCAAAGATTAAAACATTTGTGCTGTTTGTTGCCAGATATTTTCTTATTCCCAAATACTTACTGCTTTTGTCTAATCTGGTCATGAACTGAATATTTTTTTTATCACCTGGACAACATCCTCTGATATTTACAAACCAGTTTATAAACTGTGGTTTGAAAGAAATACTCCACACATTAATAAGTAGAATCTGCCTGCATCCCTACATGACTCCAACTTCAGAGCTGAAACAAACAGTGATGTCTGAGAATCTGCTGATGGTACAGAATAGCACAACAGAGCTTGATCTTGATTTTATTTTAGCCTTGCAACAAAGACTGTCTGTATCTTGATTGTTTTGTACCAGATGAAGACAGCAACCTGGCCACATCCCCTCTGCCGGATATGGACTCAGATTCCATGCTGGGCGGGCCCGTGGACGAGGAGGAGCGGTGGCTGGACGCTCTGGAGAAAGGAGAGCTCGATGACAATGGAGAGCTGAAGAAGGAGATCGATGAGTCTCTGCTCACTGCCAGACAGGTAAGAAGCAGCTGTCAGTGTTGTGGAGAACATTTTCACCTGTGCCTGACTTTAATATGAAAGGTCTTCCAGCATTTGAAATCAGGGGTAAAACTTTTTTTCTTTTTTTTTTTTAAAAGTAGCTTAAAACATGTTTTTCTTTCCTTGTCTCTCCCCCTCAGAAAGCTCTGCTACACAAGCAGCAGAGTCAGCCTCTCCTGGAGCTCCCCATGGGCTACAAGGAGAAAGAGATGACCGCTGAGATGATGCAGAAGCGGGAGGAGCGTGCCCGAAAGAGACGCCTGCAGGCCGCCAAGAAGGCAGAGGAGAACAAGAACCAGACGATAGAGAGACTGACGAAAACCAGCAAGGCCAAGATCAAAAGCATGAAGGAGAAGAAGTCCAAGCAGAGCCAGTGCCCCATGGTTCGGTACAGCGATTCTGTCCAGGGAATGGCCATCTCCTTCCCAGCAGGGGTCCCCGCTCCTACCCCGGCACCTCCCTGCCCTCCTCCTCCAGCCCCATTGAACTGTGGAGTGAGCGGGTGCACAAACCTCAAGAAGTACTCGTGCTCAAAGACCGGAGTTGCTCTCTGCAGCCTCGAGTGCTACAAGAGGAACCTCATGCTCGTGCAGAGCGCAGCGTGAACCCCAGACAGTTGAGTTTATGCCACCCTGGGATGTGACGATGGCGAGTATTCATGCTCGTGTATTTACGTTAACAGGACACTGGTGACTGTGTAGTGGTAGGAAGGTGATTTTGGACTTTCCTGACCTGTGTGAGGAGACTGTATATCAACATGCTTTTTTCATGTGTCATGATAATGATTCTCTGTGGAGCTGCTCGTCCAATTATGTACAATATATATATATTTTAAAAAGATCAATCTGTGTACAAATCGAATATTCAGTAATTATGATTTGTAGAACATCGTCATTGTTGGTGCAGATAAAGTGCATCTTTTTGGTTTCTGAGTTTTGAGAGTAGCTGTTTCCACTTTTCGTTGTTAATAATGTGAAAAAACAAATTGGTCTGGAAGCAATAAAATAATAATAATTTTCCTTTTTAATGTTCATTCATTAATGTAACAAATGAGTCAATTTCCTTACAAAACTGTACAAAGTTTAAATTAAGCAACTGAAAGGCATTTTTACATCACTGTAAACTGTTTGTGAAAACATCACTACACCCCTGTGTGCTGTGTCCGCGTGGACATGTACGCTGCTGCTGCTGCAGGAAGGTCTTGCATGAGTTTCTGCACAATGGCGTCATGAGGTATTCCCTGATTGACTTGAGTGGATTTTCATGTGCACATAAAAAATGTGTCTAGGGTCTTTTACATGTGCAATAAGGTACAAAATAGCAGTCAGCCTAATATCACTGTTGAAAAAAAAAATGTAAAAAGGCTCCCTACATTTATGCTCACGTGCTTTGACAAGCGTCACAATTTGAATTATCTTCCTGAGGATGTTACGGATGCTTCACTGGTAAACGAAGTCTTAAAGTTTCTGTTCATCACTGCCACTGATCTGGTGCAGAAGAGGATAGCGACAGGTCACAAAGCCAAACCAAAGGAGAGTCTGAAGGCCATTTCCACGGGAACCTCGGGCACAGAGTCATGGAAGCACACGTAGAACTCCTGAGGAACGGGCTCCAGCAGCATGCGTCTGAAAGCCGAAGGAAGGAGACTGAGATGAGAAATTCAATTTACTTAATTTATATAGTGCCGAATCGTAACAGCAGTCGCCTCAAAGACTAGTCTAAGGTAAAGACCGTACAATAATAGAGACAAACAATCATATGACCCCTTATGAGCAAGCACTTGGTGACAGTGAGAAGGAAAAACTCCATCAGAACCAGCCATCTGCTCTAACCAGTTGGAGGTGAGGGGAGGAAGACGGAGGAAAAAAACAAAGATAGCCAGATATGATTAAATGCAGAGTATAAACACAGTGAGTGAAGAAGACACAATGCATCATGGGAATCCCCCAGCAGCCTACACTTATTACAGCATAACTAAGGGAGGATTCAGGGTCACCTGATCCAGCCCTAACTATATGCTTTACCAAAACGGAAAGTTTTAAGCCTGATCTTAAAAGCAGAGAGCCAAGTGCTCTAATGGGGTGATACTGTACTGTAAGGTCTTTAAAACAAGGTGGGCCATTATTATTCCAAACTTTGTATGTGAGGAGACAACATATGATATATATAGTGTATGTGAGAATGAGGCGGGGGCACATTTACAAAACGCCTTGGATAGAAACAAGAAATGTTAAAATTCATGTTATGAATCGACAAAGGAGCTCAGTTAATTCATTCTAAATTGTTCCCCTGTGACCCTTACAAATCCCGTTTTAACTCCATCTCTAATCTGCCTGCCCCTCTCCTCTTTGACTTACTGAGACTGGGAGTTTTTCCAGGATAAACACAAAGTACCAACATCGGGTCCAACATGACGAGTTCCCCGTCTCCTCCCCGTGTTTCACTGAACACACTGCACAATGCTTCGTATTCATTTCAGCCATTAAACAGCAGACTGAGAAAACAGAGTTACTGGAAGTCTCCCTGAATGGGACTGAGACCAGCTTTATCCTCCAGTAATATTATTTACTAAAGCTATGAATCAGGTTTGGCTGCTCGATCATTCAGGTGAAGACAGAAAGTTGAATGGTTGCAGTCCCCAGATGAGGACTCAACCTGAGCACACTTCATTGCTCCAGCTGCCGCCTGAATAATCTGAACATGTAAACCTGTGCGGTTAAAAAAGCAAATAAGTGGATAAGTGGAAGCTGACGTACCCAATGACCCAGTAAGTCATGGTGGGAGCAGGTTTCTTCTGGTCGGTCCAGTTCTCGGGTTTACACTGAAACAGAACCCCGTGTTCTTTGACGGGACCCAGACCCCAGCCGCCGCCCTGCGGCCTGTCTGCTGCACGGCGGCTCTACGGGAAACAAAAATCACACCAACAATCACCTGATTCATTCAACACATTAATGCGCAGAATACAGAAAACGCCCGCTGAGCCCTGCAGGAAACGGGTTTCCTTTAACCACAGTGGAAACTCGTGTTTCCACACCTTAGTCTCTCCATGCTGGGTAAAGAAGTCCTGACCAAAAAGTTACTGTTGAGGGAAATATGAGTCTGTAGCCTCCGTTAATGTGTAAGATCAGGAAAATCTGCTGTATTCATGATGGTCCTGATGTGTTTGTCTATGAAAGAAATCCCAGCGAACCCTTTTTATTGTCAGCGGCAGAAACGAGCTTCCACATAATTCTGGAAACCTCACACTTAAAGGAAACACCTTTCTGTCTCACCCTGGCTGGCAGACTCTGCTGGAAGGCGGCTCGTATGGAGAGGCAGCAGTGGTGGAAGTTGCGAATGAGCTGTGGGTGAATGGAGCCGCTCAGCTGAGCCACCTCTCTGTGAGTGGGAGCGATGAAGATTCCCTGTACGGTTTCCATCAGGACGTAGTGGAACAAGGTGTTCTCTGCACCCGATGTTAGTCTGTGGCAAACACAGGACCTCAGGTCAAACTGAAAAGAGATCGTTTTTATCTGGTTAGTAAAAGGAACTGGATAACCGGTCACTTACTTCATGGTGTTGTACATCTCCTCTGTTTCTCTCTCAGTCAGGGTCTTCTTCAGGGTGCCCAGGTAAAAAGGGTTTGGGTGCTTCATCCTGGGTATCTGATAAAAACATATAAAGTGTATCAAAATGTCAAGGTTAAATAAAATCTGCTTTTAATTGGCTTTTAGACAAAAAAAACAAACATTTAAGCCACTCTCACTTTACCTATTTAAAAAGAAATTCTATTAGTGTGCTTTTAATTTCTTTAAAGTTAATGCAGTCCATCGACTTCCAGCTTTGTTCCCTATAACTTGTTTTATTTGTGACCAGCTGGCTTGTTGCAAACAATTCGGGCAAGTTTTCTGCATTTTCAATGAAAATACTTTGAGCCAAACCTTGTTCAAAACCTCTGTGTTCAGCACTTTTCCATTTATGTGCAGATTTATTAGAAAATAAATGAGATATTTCACATCCTGTAACAAATTTAATTCACTGATATTGGCTAACAGATGAAAAAATAAACAGGAACAAATATAAACTCCTTAAAAGATTACAGATGAACCTTGAAGAGTCCTCCGCTGCCTCCGCTCCCATCAGACCCTCCAGACCCCAGCGAGTCCCGACGACCTCCCAGCTTCCTGGCTGAGTCCGGTGTGGAATGCGGACTGAGGCCTGGAGCCGCTGACGAACTAGACCCCGACCCGGCATCCATCTGCCCCTCGCTCCCGCTGTCCGACAAGCTCCTCTGCGGGCTGGCCCTCCACGACTTCTCCCCAAACAGGGCGCGAGCTCTGTACCCGGACGAGGAGGCTTTAACGGCACCGGCGAGCTTGCTGAAGACGGGCGAGGAGGAGGCCAGGCTGTCGAGCCGGTCACGAGCTGTGGCAGCAGGGAGGAACCAGTCGGCGCAGGACAGGCAGGGAGCAGGCGGAGCATTCAGACGCTCTTCGATACCTGGTTCCAACACCTCCAGCTGCAGCAGGGTGGCTTTCACCTGGGGGCCAGAACAACACAGAGCTTCAGTTTGACGTAAATGATCATGGCAGGAATTCATCTTCAGGTTTAAAAAAGCCCACCTGATCAATGTAAACACAATCAGGTCCAGGAGAGCCTAAAGCTGGGGAAGCACAGCCGCCTGCTTCCAACAGTACACACTGCATAAAGTGTCTCTGAGGACAGAGGGAAAATGATATCATGAAGAAGCATCGATACTGGCAGATAACACACACATGGGCAGAGACTGAGGAGATGAGGCAGAATTACAGTCATGATAAAAAGCACCCCATGACTGCATAGCTTGTAGAACCACCTTTAGCAGCAACAACTTGAGGCAGCTGTTTTCTGTCAGACTCTCACATTGAGTCGGATGAATTTTGGCCCACTCTCTGTGTATAATGTTATTGAGGCTTGCAGGTATTCATCTTTCTTAAGGTCCCACCACAAAATTTATATCAGGCTGGACTTTGACTGGATCGCTGTGACACTTTTTTCTTTTATAGCTACTCTGTTGTAGATGTGCTGCTGTGCTCAGGATCAATGTTCTGTGGCATTACTCAGTTTAGGCCAAGTTTAAAGCTTCTCAGACGGCTGGCTTCACATTTAACTCAAGAATATTTTGGTATACAGAGGAATTCATGGTCGTCTCAAACACTGCAAGATGCCCAGGTCCTGTGGCTGCAACCCAAACCCAAATCATCACCCCTCCACCGCCGTGCTGACAGCTGTTATGAGGTGTTGTCCGAAGAACATCAACTAGAAGTCTTGTGGTTTGTTCAGATCTAACTTTGCAAACATAAGCCATGTTGTTATTATATTTTTAGAGAAAAGAAGCTTTCTCCTGCAAACCCCTGTAAACAAACAGGTTCCAAAGACTGTCATGAACTTTAACATTTAACATGCTAACTGAGAGTCTGAGTCTGAGATGTGGCTCTTGTTTTTTGTTGGTTTTTGTGCAGTTTCTCTCAGCATTGCACCGTCTGTCTCACGTCCACTCCTGGGAAGACTGACAACTGCCTCGAATGTAAATAATCTTTTTTGCTCTACAATGATGGATTTCCAATTGATTGTCTTCCCTCCTTGGAACTGCGTTAACACACACCAAAACAATGTTCCCTCTAAGCTGCGCGTGTGCGCAATTGTGCACTGCTGGCACGGTCTCTGCGCACAGAAAATCTGTGTTGCGCACAAAAAAAAAAATCTAACCTGAATTGAAATTAAAATTAATACTTTAACAATTCTGTTTTGCAGTGTTAGTCAGTCAGTGACTGGCTGCTCCTGTATGGGATTAGAACGATGCCACCTTATCCCATAGTCCAGACAATAATGCGATTCACATTTGTATATACGCAGATAATCAACGTCGTTGACAGGCTATGACAGCGTCCTTATGTGCCGACACCGGTGTTTTAGCTGGAAAAGCGGCTGATGAGGAGTGAAGCCACGTTAATAACAACGTGTACAACCATTGGAGATGTGAGCAGCATAGACGGAACAATTGCTGGAAAAAATGTGGATTTTATACCACTTTTTAAATTGTGTTGATCGGCCACGTAAAAATTAGAGGGAACATTGCACCAAAACCTCTGCTTTCATACTTGATGATCAGTTAATCAAGTGCATTTGATTAGCAGCACCTGGTTGCTGCTGCTACTGCTACTTAATTCCTATGCAAGTTTGCATAGACATTTTAATTTTGGTTCAGGTGTAATATGTCATGTTTTGTCATTTATCTGAGGTTTTACTTACCTCATTTTAAGACTAGAATACTAAGGACCAGATAATATATGCTTAGAATTTAGAGATGATGTACTTTTTTCTTCACACAAGGAGGGTGAATGTAAAGAGGGATTAAAGTGGGTTTTGTGTAAACACGATAATTAAATGCTCCTTTTATTTGAAATGAGAAAAGGAGTTTTGTCAAGGAAAAGAATAAATATCAATAAAACAAGTCAGTGATTTCCTTCCCTACCAGCCCCACAATGAGGAGGAAGTGTCGGCCCTCTGGCTGGCTGTAGCCCGGCGTGGCTCCGTTAGCCCTCTGCTGGGGAAACACCTCTCTCCAGATGACCAGCTGACCCACGCGCTGCTCTGACGCCAGCGGCAGCAGGCAGTAGTGCTGGCAGTACAGACACACGTCCAGCAAGTCCTCCTTAGGCAGGTGGTTGGCGATCAGGTAGGACTGGAAGGGGAGGGAGTGGAAACATGAAAGGATAAATTACTGTCTCCCTTATCCTCTCAGTTAATAATTTAACAGCTTAATTTGTTTGTAAATTTGCTGTTGAGCCACAGAACACACTCATCATCCTGTTATCCCGTGTGAGAGGCCACCTAATGTACACAATGACTGTTATCTGGACGAGAATAGCTGTGTAGACCGTAGATGCTATCAGGAAGTAAAAACATGATAA